>NC_133128.1:116215329-116917716 GCF_048418815.1 Hemitrygon akajei
CTGAGTGTTTCTGGCATTGTCTGGTTTTGTTTCACGTATGCAGCATCTGCAGCTTTGTAAATTCAGGCTGTAATTTCAGGTTTCGGTCACCAGAGGGAGCATTTTAGTGACTCAGTGCCAGGAAAGTGCCACCTGTTGGTACCTATTTACAATTACACATAATGCTCTGTTTTGATTGGCTATCACTGCTAATCTTTGGGATAGATTTGAGCCAACTGAGGAAGCAAATATTACTCTATACTGTCCCTGCCCTGGGAGTCTGTGATGAGACCGTGAAGAGGGGAGCATGTGTGTGAAGGGACAGTGTGGAAGGAGCTTCACTCTGTGTCTGACCCTGGGAGTGTGTGATGAGACAGTGTAGAGGGAGCTTCACTCTGTGTCTGACCCTGGGAGTGTGTGATGGGACAGTGTGGAGGGAGTTTCACTCTGTGTCTGACCCTGGGAGTGTGTGATGGGACAGTGTAGAGGGAGCTTCACTCTGTGTCTGACCCTGGGAGTGTGTGATGGGATGGTGTAGAGGGAGTTTCACTCTGTGTCTGACCCTGGGAGTGTGTGATGGACGGTGTGGAGGGAGCTTCACTCTGTGTCTAACCCTGGGAGTGTGTGATGGGATGGTGTAGAGGGAGCTTCACTCTGTGTCTACCCTGGGAGTGAATGATGGAATGGTGTGGAGGGAGCTTCAGTCTGTGTCTAACTCAGGGGTATGTGATAGGACGGTGTGCAAGAAGCTTCACACTGCATTTAATCCTGGGAGTCTCTTAAATGTCCTTAATGAATCTCCCTCTACCACCACCACTGCCCCCTCCCCCACTTTCTGTGACAACCTTCTGTACCTCTGATATCAAGTGTATGGGACATTGGAAAAAATGTTGAATTTCCCCATGGGGATGAATAAAGTATCTATCTATCTATCTATCTATCTATACTTCACACCAATCACAGTAAAGTTATGTCCTCCTCTATTAACCATTTCCACACTAGGGAAAAGTCTCTGACTCTATCAGTGCTTCTGATCATCTTGTATGCCTCTAACAAGTCACTGCTCATCGGCCTTCGCTCCAAAGAGAAAAGCCCAAACTCACTCAGCTATCTTCATGCTGTCTAATCCAGGAAGCATGCCAGTAAATCTCCTGTGCACCCTCTCTAAAGCTTCCACATCCTTCCTATAATGAGGTGACCAGAACTGAACACAATATTCCAACTGTTGTCTAACTTGGGTTCTATAGAGCAGCAACATCATATTGCTGCTTGAATTAAATCCCCGGACTAATGAAGGCCAACAGCATAAGCCTTCTTAACCACCCTGTCAACTTGCAAGGCAACTTTGAGCGATCTGTGGACGTGAATCCCGAGATCCCCCTATTCCTCCACACAGCCATTAATCCTACCATTGATCTTGCACTCTTGCCTTAAAGTTGGACCTTTGACCCTGGTTCGACTTCAAACCCAAGCTCAATCACCCTCCCTGAGACCGTTCAAGCACAGGGAGGCTCCAGGTGTGGGTGGCGGCAATGGAGTCGGAGGGGAGCACGTACCGTTATTGTCGATGTACTTGGTTTCTTGTTTCGCATTGTCCATAGGTACTCCATGTACCTCTACCCTGACCAGAGGGTCCACGATCGATCCCTGCTTACTGTTGGCCACTTTTGGTAACTGCTGTCCGCTGATCACCTGAACGAGAGAGAGAGAGAGAGAGAGGGGGTAGGACTTGACATGCAGAGAAAAGGAGGGACGGAGTGTACCACACTGGTGCAGTGTCTATCGTATGCAGATCTAGCCACAGAGAAAGGATAAAGGACGATGCACTGGCATTGGAGATAGCACAAAGGATTTCACGAAAATTTTCCCAGGAATGAAAGGGTTAACCAACGAGGAGCATTTGATCATCCTGGGCTGTACTCATTGGAGTTTAGAGGAATGAGGGGGGAATCTCATTGAAACATATCAAATATTGAAAGGCCTAGTTAGAGTGGATGTGGGGAGGTGGTTTCCAAAAGTGGGAGCATCTAGGACCAGAGGGCACGGCCTCAGAATACGAGGATCTCCCTTTAGAACGGAGATGAGGAGGAATTCTTTAGATAGAGGGTAGTGAACCTGTGGCGTTCATTGCCACAAGCGGCTGTGGGGGCATATTTAAAGTGGAGGTTGATTGGTAAGGGTGTGGAAGGTAATGGGGAGAAGGCAGGAGAATGGAGTTGAGAGGGATAATAAATCAGCCATGATGGAATGGTGGGGCAGACTAAACTCGATGGGCCGAATACCCCAATTCTGCTCCCGTGTCCGATGGTCTTGTGGAACATTGTGAGAATTCCGGTCGGCCAGCCACGGAAAGGATGTGGCCAGCTGGAGAGGCTGCAGAAAGAATTCACTCGGACAGGAGGACTTGAGCTATCAGGAGAGACCGGACAGGCTGGGAATGAGACCAAGGGGTGACCTTACACAGGTTTTTAAAATAAATGGTAACTAAAAGCACAGATAAGGTGAATGGTCACAGTCTTTTCCCCAGGGTAGGGGACTGTAAACCTAGAGGGCACAGGACTCAGGTGAGAGGGGGTTAAAAGGAACCTGAGGGCAATGTTTCCCACACTGAAGGCAGTGGAACGAGCTGCCAGAGGAAGTGCTATAGGTCTTTTGTGGCCAACAGACCAAAGCAGTTCCCCCAATCTGTGTTGGGTCTCATCGATGTAGAGAAGGCTACAACGGGAGCAGTGGACATAATACATGACCCCAGCAGACTCACAGGTGAGGTGTTGTTTCATCGGGAAGCAGTGTTTGGGAGGAGGTGTAGGGGTAGCTGTGACGCCTATCACGGTTACAGAGTGCCCCCCACATCCCGCAGGTCCTGCCGACAAGCTCAGGGTGGTTGGTCACCTGGATGGTGAGGTTCACGGGTCGGTACCCAGCAGATTCCTTGGGATGCTCGGGGTCGAAGGTGGAGTCCGTTGACCTCAGGAAGGCTGGCTTCAGCACGTAGCCGCAGTGGCCGTTGGTGGTGAAGAGGCCGTCGTTAAGATCCATCTCCTCCCCCGCTGACTGGAAGTTCAAAGCAACTCGACAGGAGAGAGGAAGAGGGTCAGTCGAGGGGCGGGGTAGAGGAATGCCCATCGCAGACCGTCACCCACACCTTCAGCATAACCCCAACCGTGAACCTGTCACTGTAACTCCAACCGTGAACCTGTCACTGTAACCCCAACCGTGAACCTGTCACTGTAACCCCAACCGTGAACCTGTCACTGTAACCCCAACCGTGAACCTGTCACTGTAACTCCAACCGTGAACCTGTCACTGTAACTCCAACCGTGAACCTGTCACTGTAACCCCAACCGTGAACCTGTCACTGTAACTCCAACCGTGAACCTGTCACTGTAACCCCAACCGTGAACCTGTCACTGTAACCCCAACCGTGACCCTGTCACTGTAACCCCAACCGTGAACCTGTCACTGTAACCCCAACCGTGAACCTGTCACTGTAACTCCAACCGTGACCCTGTCACTGTAACTCCAACCGTGAACCTGTCACTGTAACCCCAACCGTGAACCTGTCACTGTAACCCCAACCGTGACCCTGTCACTGTAACCCCAACCGTGAACCTGTCACTGTAACTCCAACCGTGAACCTGTCACTGTAACTCCAACCGTGAACCTGTCACTGTAACCCCAACCGTGAACCTGTCACTGTAACTCCAACTGTGAACCTGTCACTGTAACCCCAACCGTGAACCTGTCACTGTAACCCCAACCGTGACCCTGTCACTGTAACTCCAACCGTGAACCTGTCACTGTAACCCCAACCGTGAACCTGTCACTGTAACCCCAACCGTGACCCTGTCACTGTAACCCCAACCGTGAACCTGTCACTGTAACTCCAACCGTGAACCTGTCACTGTAACCCCAACCGTGACCCTGTCACTGTAACCCCAACCGTGAACCTGTCACTGTAACCCCAACCGTGACCCTGTCACTGTAACCCCAACCGTGACCCTGTCACTGTAACCCCAACCGTGAACCTGTCACTGTAACTCCAACCGTGAACCTGTCACTGTAACCCCAACCGTGACCCTGTCACTGTAACTCCAACCGTGAACCTGTCACTGTAACCCCAACCGTGAACCTGTCACTGTAACCCCAACCGTGAACCTGTCACTGTAACCCCAACCGTGAACCTGTCACTGTAACTCCAACCGTGAACCTGTCACTGTAACCCCAACCGTGAACCTGTCACTGTAACCCCAACCGTGAACCTGTCACTGTAACTCCAACCGTGAACCTGTCACTGTAACTCCAACCGTGAACCTGTCACTGTAACCCCAACCGTGAACCTGTCACTGTAACTCCAACCGTGAACCTGTCACTGTAACTCCAACCGTGAACCTGTCACTGTAACTCCAACCGTGAACCTGTCACTGTAACTCCAACCGTGAACCTGTCACTGTAACCCCAACCGTGAACCTGTCACTGTAACCCCAACCGTGAACCTGTCACTGTAACTCCAACCGTGACCCTGTCACTGTAACCCCAACCGTGAACCTGTCACTGTAACCCCAACCGTGAACCTGTCACTGTAACTCCAACCGTGAACCTGTCACTGTAACCCCAACCGTGACCCTGTCACTGTAACCCCAACCGTGACCCTGTCACTGTAACCCCAACCGTGAACCTGTCACTGTAACCCCAACCGTGACCCTGTCACTGTAACCCCAACCGTGAACCTGTCACTGTAACCCCAACCGTGAACCTGTCACTGTAACCCCAACCGTGACCCTGTCACTGTAACTCCAACCGTGAACCTGTCACTGTAACCCCAACCGTGAACCTGTCACTGTAACCCCAACCGTGACCCTGTCACTGTAACCCCAACCGTGAACCTGTCACTGTAACCCCAACCGTGACCCTGTCACTGTAACTCCAACCGTGAACCTGTCACTGTAACTCCAACCGTGAACCTGTCACTGTAACCCCAACCGTGAACCTGTCACTGTAACCCCAACCGTGAACCTGTCAATGTAACCCCAACCGTGAACCTGTCACTGTAACCCCAACCGTGAACCTGTCACTGTAACCCCAACCGTGACCCTGTCACTGTAACCCCAACCGTGAACCTGTCACTGTAACCCCAACCGTGACCCTGTCACTGTAACCCCAACCGTGAACCTGTCACTGTAACCCCAACCGTGAACCTGTCACTGTAACTCCAACCGTGAACCTGTCACTGTAACCCCAACCGTGAACCTGTCACTGTAACCCCAACCGTGAACCTGTCACTGTAACTCCAACCGTGAACCTGTCACTGTAACCCCAACCGTGAACCTGTCACTGTAACTCCAACCGTGAACCTGTCACTGTAACCCCAACCGTGAACCTGTCACTGTAACCCCAACCGTGAACCTGTCACTGTAACCCCAACCGTGAACCTGTCACTGTAACCCCAACCGTGACCCTGTCACTGTAACTCCAACCGTGAACCTGTCACTGTAACTCCAACCGTGAACCTGTCACTGTAACCCCAACCGTGAACCTGTCACTGTAACTCCAACCGTGAACCTGTCACTGTAACCCCAACCGTGAACCTGTCACTGTAACCCCAACCGTGAACCTGTCACTGTAACTCCAACCGTGAACCTGTCACTGTAACCCCAACCGTGAACCTGTCACTGTAACCCCAACCGTGAACCTGTCACTGTAACCCCAACCGTGACCCTGTCACTGTAACCCCAACCGTGAACCTGTCACTGTAACTCCAACCGTGAACCTGTCACTGTAACCCCAACCGTGAACCTGTCACTGTAACCCCAACCGTGAACCTGTCACTGTAACTCCAACCGTGAACCTGTCACTGTAACCCCAACCGTGAACCTGTCACTGTAACCCCAACCGTGAACCTGTCACTGTAACTCCAACCCCGACCCCAGCCTCACCATCACCCCAACCCCACCCTCACCATGAACCCCACCATTAACATCACTGTGACCTTATCACCGTGACCTCTGACTGTCACTGCCCTTACCATGTGAACCTGATGTCATCATGTGACCATTATCATTCCCATGACCTCTGACCATCACCGTGACCCTACCATAACTGTAAACCCAATAATGACCCCTACTGGAATGAAGACCCTAACCGTTGTGATTCTGAACATCAGAATGACATCAACCCTGACACCCAGTGGCCCTGGCCACAGCCCCTCTGTGACCCCTACCATCCCCACAATCTTGATGTGATCCTACCTTGACCTCAACCATGCTTGTGACCACAATTGCTGTGACCCTGACTGTCACCTTGACCCGACCGTGACCCCATGATGGCCGGGGTTGTGCGGGTAATGTAATTGGGGGAAATGTACATAATTCACAACCACCGACATTGAGTTGGGGTTTCACTTCAAGAGGCTGGTTGGGTGTGATGAGGTTGTTAAGTTAGGATTTTTAGCACGCTTTTGCATTTAGGTTTTGGCGTTCAATAAAATGTGTTACAAGTTCCATTAAACATAAAACACCTCACTGCGTTTTATTTGCGAAAATCTACATTGGTGACCCCGATGTTCTAGGACAATTCCAGAGTTATTGAACATGTCGGCCAATGCAGTCGCTTTGAAACTCCCGGAGTTTTAGGAGCAAAATTCCGTCATTTGGTTCATACAAACTGAGGCCCAATTCGCTCTGCTGAGAAATCACCTCTGAGAACACCATGTTCTACTACGTGGTAGCGTCGCTCAGCAACTCCACAACTGTGAGAGTGGTGAGTCTGCTCGAACACCCGTCCGAACGCAAACACAATAAGGACCCCATGATAATGTCGCCCGAGCCTGCGAAGCAGACAACGCCGGGCATGTGTTTTTTACCGCGCTCACTGCTAGGAAGTGCAGAACACCTTGCAGCTTCCACAGTGCCAGCGCATCGGGGCATCAGAGTCACGGTCTGTGAACACTGTGGGGTCCAGCTGCCAGGGGCATCGACTGTTCATTACGGACACCCTTTCAGGGCGACGTTTCCTGGGTGACACGGGTGCTCAAGTGAGTGTGCTGTCAGCATTGCCTATTGATGAGAAGGCAAAGAGCGACAAACCTCGCTGGAGGCCAACGGTAGCAAGATCCAGACCTACACGGAACAATGCGTGACACTCTGCTTCACTGGGCAATGCTGCACATGGAACTTCATCCTGGCTAAAGTGGCTCGACCTCTTTTCCTGTGTGCCCACAGTCGATCTTAAAAATTGCCGGCTTGTCGTTACCCTGCTCCCCCAGTAAGTTCCCCACAATGGTTCTGTCAGGCAGATGTACCACTGCATGTGAGTTTACTCGACTGCTGGGTGAATTCCCAGACCTCACCAAGCCCGCATTCTCCACCACAGTCACAAAACATGGAGTCAAGCAGCACACTGGTGCTCGACCCAGAGAAACTGGCAGAAGTCTGAGTTTGCCAACAGGGAAAGACTCAGCATTGTACACCAGTCGAACAGCCCCTGGGCCTCACCCCTTCTATATGGTCCCTTAGTCCGAAGGTGGTGGCCACCCATGTGGTGATTACCAAAGCCTTAACAAGGTCACCACCCCCTATCGTTACCTGGTCCCACACACGCAAGTCTTTTTGGTAAATTTAACCGTAAGGTTAATTCTTTCCAAAGGCAATTAGGGGCTACCTGTGTGCTCAGAAGATATTCCCAAAACTGCTGTGATAACCCACGTTTGGCCTTTTTGAGCTTCTGTGCATGCCAATTGGACTGAAAAATGCAGCACAGACTTTCGAATGGCTGATGGACTCTGGAAGTTTGACAGATCCCCGGGAGTGGGTTACAGACGGGGTCTAAACCAGGGTTTATATATAGAATAACTGGCTGGTGTCTAATCCAGGGGTTCAGCACCCGCTCCCCAATGCACTCATAGCCGTTACTTCGGACCATTCTGTGGGTGTTGTGCACTAACTATCGATCGGAGGCGTGTGACAGCCACTCGGGCTTTTCAGTTGCTGCTCTGTCTCTCGGAAAGGAAGTACGGCCGTATCTGGCTGTCTACCACTTCCATTTTCTTCTAGAGTGTCGGCGTTTCACAGCGTTCGTTGACCACAAACCCCTCATGCATGCGATGGCCAAAATATCAGACCATGGTCTGCATGGCAGCAATGCCAATTGGCCTTCATATCAGAGTTCACAACTGACATACAACACATCACGAGGGAAAATCATGCCACTGCCAGTCATTGAGGCCGTACACATAGGGATTGACTATGCTGGCACGGTAGCCGACCAAAATACTGACCCAGAGGTCCAGGCTGACCGAACAAGTCACAGGCCTGTGGTCAGCTGACATTAAGTTCAAGGAGGCTGGAGTTTCTCTCGTGCAATGTCTCAACCCGTCACCCTCACCCCATCGTGCCCGAAAACTGGAGATGGACTGTTTTCAACTCCACACATGGCCTCTTGCATCTGGGACAGAAGGTCTCACAGAAACTGGTTGCACTGAAGTTTGTGTGGCACCCCCTTAGAAAGGACGTGCGTGATAGGACTGCAGCTTGCGTGGAGTGCTAATGCGAAAAAAATTAAACGTCATGTTCAGGTGCCACTGGCACCTTTTGAGGTCCCTGAGTGATGAGTTGATCATGTGAATGTGGACCTTGTTGGTCCTCTTCCTCCCTCCCGCGGTTTCACGCACTTTCCTACCAAGGTGGACTGTTCTACCAGGTGGCCAGAGGTCATTGCTCCATCATTGAGAACGGCTGCAGACAGGGTTTGGGTGTTAATCAGCACCTGGGTTGCTTGGTTTGATACCCCATCTGATAATAACTCTGTCCGCAGTCCCCAATTCATTTCAGGCATCTGGGCTGTGATGTACCAGAGCCTAGGCGTTAGGCTACATCACAACATGGCGTATCACCTGCAGTCCAATGGCCTGAGTGAGCGGTTTCACCGCTCCTTAAAGGCTGCTCTGAGGGCTTCCCTAACCGATGAGTGTAGGCATGATAGTCTACTGTGGGTCCTGCTGAGGCTCAGAACTGCTCCAAAAGAGGATCTGCAGTCTTCCATGGCTGAGTTGGTACCGTATATGGGCAGCCATTACAAGTGCAGGGTGATTTTATTCCTGATGCCATGACCAGGCAGCCTCTCAACAGCGTTCAACTCTCCAAAGTAAATTCAATTCCTTTGCACCAATTCCTACCTCCCATCGTGGCACACAGCACTTTTGGGTTCCTGTTGACCTATAATCTGCCTTGTTTGTTTTCCTGCACCATGACGCACACCAACATCCCCTTAGGCCCCCTTATGTTAACCCATTCTGCGTTTTGGAACGGGGAAAAAGACTTTTATCATAGATAAGAGAGGTAAACCTGAATGTATTTCGGTAGCTCACCTTAAACCGGTCCACCAAGATTTGGAGGATTCTGCTACCACGCCCCTGGCGTCACAATATGGCCGTGAGAATCTCAACGTGCCTGTGGACAGGCCAGGGGCCCCTGCGGTTCCTCCACCCATGGAACAAGGGACCTGGGCCCTGAGCTCCGAACAGACTCACAACGCCAGTGTTAGTGAATTCACAACCACCGATACTGAATTGGGATTTCGCCTTAAAAGGCTGGTCTGACGCGATGACGTAATTACGTAAGGCGGTTTAGCGCGCTTTTGCATTGAGGATTTGGGGTTCGATAAAATGTGTGACGGGTTTCATTAAACATTCAAACGCCTCGCTTTGTTTTATTTGCGGAAGCCGACATGGTCACCGGCCCCACTGGCAGGTAGTTACCGATTTGGCACCCGGCGTTCCACATCTCCTGTGGGTTGAAGTTGGACGAGTCGGTTCGGAAGCCGCTGGGATAAACCCGGGACAGCTGGTGAGCATTGTGTCGGACAAATTCGTTGGCTGCAGACACAACACAGCAGTCATGAGTTGTACCCCCACCCGAGGGTGCTGAGGTCAAATCATCCCACCTCAGAGTCACACAGGTAGAAGAATAAGAGGCAGAATCATCCTGCAGTACATTAATCCCAAAATCGCAATACATCCCAGCCCCTTGAACTCCTGGATTAGACTCCAGCCTGTCACCCACCCCTGAGGATCTGTTATTGACAAGGTCCCACACAGGAGATTAGTGTGCAAACTTAAAGCACACGGTATTGGGGGTATGGTATTGATGTGGATAGAGAATTGGTTGGCAGACAGGAAGCAAAGAGTGGGAATAAACGGGACCTTTTCAGATTGGCAGACAGTGACTAGTGGAGTACCGTAAGGCTCAGTGCTGGGACCCTAGTTGTTTACAATATATATTAATGATTTAGACGAGGGAATTAAATGCAGCATCTCCAAGTTTGCGGATGACACGAAGCTGGGCGGCGGTGTTAGCTGTGAGGAGGATGCTAAGAGGATGCAGGGTGACTTGGATAGGTTAGGTGACTGGGCAAATTCATGGCAGATGCAATTTAATGTGGATAAATGTGAGGTTATCACCTTTGGTTGCAAGAACAGGAAAACAGATTATTATCTGAACGGTGGCCGATTAGGAAAAGGGGAGGTGCAACGAGACCTGGGTGTCATTGTACACCAGTCATTGAAGGTGGGCATGCAGGTACAGCAGGCGGTGAAAAAGGCAAATGGTATGTTGGCATTCATAGCAAGAGGATTTGAGTACAGGAACAGGGAGGTTCTACTGCAGTTGTACAAGGCCTTGGTGAGACCGCACCCAGAATATTGTGTGCAGTTTGGGTCCCCTAATCTGAGGAAAGACATTCTTACCATAGAGGGAGTACAGAGAAGGTTCACCAGATTGATTCCTGGCATGGCAGGACTTTCATATGAAGAAAGACTGGATCGACTAGGCTTATACTCACTGGAATTTAGAAGATTGAGGGGGGATCTTATTGAAACGTATAAAATTCTAAAGGGATTGGACAGGCTAGATGCAGGAAGATTGTTTCCGATGTTGGGGAAGTCCAGAACGAGGGGTCACAGTTTAAGGATAAAGGGGAAGCCTTTTAGGACCGAGATGATGAAAAACTTCTTCACACAGAGAGTGGTGAATCTGTGGAATTCTGTGGAATCTGTGAATCTGTGGAAATCTGTGGAATTCAGGAAACAGTTGAGACCGGTTCATTGGCTATATTTAAGAGGGAGTTAGATATGGCCCTTGTGGCTAAAGGGATCAAGGGGTATGGAGAGAAAGCAGGTATAGGGTTCTGAGTTAGATGATCAGCCATGATCATACTGAATGGCGGTGCAGGCTCGAAGGGCTGAATGGCCTACTCCTGCACCTATTTTCTATGTTTCTATTATGTAAACCCCTCTGACCCCTGGATTAGACTCCAGCCTGTCACCCACCCCTGAGGATGTTATTACGTAAACCCCTCTGACTCCTGAATTAGACTCCAGCCTGTCACCCACCCCTGAGGATCTGTTATTCTATACATAAACACACCAACCCCTGGATTAGACCCCAGCCAGTAACCCCCAGGGATCTGTAATTCTATACATAAACACACCAACCCCTGGATTAGACCCCAGCCAGTAACCCCCAGGGATCTGTTATTCTATACATAAACACACCAACCCCTGGATTAGACCCAAGCCAGTTTCTCACCGGACTCCCGGATCTGTTTCCTGGCCTTGAACTCGGTGAAGGAGGAGATCTCGTAGAACTTGTTGTGTGTGCGGGCATGCTTGAAGCTGTGGAAGTGGACGCTCTTGCAGTAGACGACACAGTCAGACAGCTCCCTGGCCAAATGCTGCTTGGAGTCCTTGGGAAACAGGTAGAGCAGAGAGAGACATGATTGGGTGCAGGGTACGAGGGAGGAACACGGTGCCATTGAAACGCAGCTAGGCTGCACGTTTGCTGGGATAACACAGAGACTGGGTGAATGATACACTTGGCTCTCTGGGAACAAGCTGCAGAGTTGCTGTAATGATGGATACACAGTTAATGTTATCATTATCCATATAATTTAAACAGGTAATATAAAGTAAAATTAATATAATGATTATATGTATATAATTAATAACATATGTATCTATGTGTGCACATGTTCAGTATGTATTTATTTACATACACATACTGTAGATGTACATTTCGGTCAATGGCAGATGCAATCTCAATGGGTCTTCACACAGTCATAGATCACCTGGACAATGCAAACACCTATGTCAAGATGCTGTTCGTTGACTATAACTCAGCGTTTAACACCATCACTTCCACAGTCCTGATTGCTAAACTACAGAACCTGGGCCTCTGTACCTCCCTCTGCAACAGGATCCTCAACTTCCTAACCGAAAGACCAGTATCTGTGTGGGTGGGTGACGATATCCCCTCCTCTTTGCTGACGATCAACACTGGTGCACCTCAGGGCTGTGTGCTTAGACCACTGCTCTACTCTCTATGTACCCATGACTGTGTGGCTTGGCATAGCTCAAATGCCATCTATAAATTTGCTGATGATACAACCGTTGTTGGTAGGATTTCAGATGGAGATGAGGGGGCGTACAGGAGCAAGATATACCAGCTAGTTGAGTGGCATCAAAGCAACAACCTTACACTCAATATCAGTAAGACAAAAGAGTTGATTGTGGATTTCAGGAAGGGTAAGACAAGGGAACACACACCAGTCCTCACAGAGGGATCAGAAGTGGAGAGAGTGAGCAATTTCAATTTCCTGGGTGTCAATATCTCTCAGGATCTAACTTGGTCCCAAAGTATCAATGCAGCTATAAAGAAGGCAAGCTTAAATCTCATTAGGAGTTTGAAGAGATTTGATTTGTCACCTAAAACACTCAAAAACTTCTTTAGATGTACCGTGGAGAGCATTCTGACAGGCTGCATCACTGTCTGGTATGGCGGGGTGGGGGGGCTACTGCACAGGACTGAAAGAATCTACAGAAAGTTGTATAATTAGTCAGCTTCATCTTGTGTACTAGCCTCCATAGTACCCAAGACATCTTTAAGGAGCCATGCCTCAGAAAGGCGACGTCCATTATTAAAGACTCCCAGCACCCAGGGCATGCCCTTTTCTCACAGTTACCATCAGGTAGGAGGTACAGAAGCCTGAAGGCACACACTGGGCGATTCAGGAACAGCTTCTTCCCCTCTGCCATCAGATTCCTAAATGGATATTGAACCATGAACACTACCTCACTTTTTAAAAAATATATTATTTCTGTTTTGCACTATTTTTAATCACGCTTTTTAAACTTACATACATGTACTTTAATTGATTTACTTATTTGTTTTTTCTTTCTATATTATTGTTGTCCTGCTGCTGTCAAACACCCTGAGCCAATAGGCTGGTCCTGGACTAATTTCCACTTGGCATGATTAACTTATTATTATTTAATTATTTATGGTTTTATGTTGCTATATTTCTACACTGTTCTTGGTTGGTGCGACTGTAACAAAACCCAATTTCTCCCGGGATCAATAAAGTATGCCTGTCTGTCTAAGTTAACAAATTTCACAACACATGCTGGTGATAATAAGCCTGATACTGATTCTGAATTTTGTATTAAGGAATACAAAATTTTGAGGGGTATAGATAGGGTAAGTGCAAGCAGGTTTTTTCCACTGAGGTTGGGTGAGACGAGAACTTGAAGTAATGGGTTACGGGTGAATGGGGAAATGTTTTAAGTGGAACCTCTTCACTCACAGGGTGGTGAGAGAGTGGAATGAGCTGCCAGCGGAAGTGGTGGCTGTAGGTTTGATTGCAACACTTGGGAAAAGCTTGGTTAAGTACATAGTGGGAAGGGTATGGAGGGCTACAGTCTTGGTGTAGGTCGATTGGACTAGACAGAATAATATTTCAGCATGGACGAGATGGGCCAAAGTGCTTGCTTCTATACCATAGAACTCTATAACTATCATTATATCAATTGTATACTTTATCATATTATTAACAGGTTGTATGAATTAAATATTATAGTGTCTCAACAATGACCTCAAACTCAACATCAGCAAGACTAAGGAACTAATTGTGGACTTTAGGAAGGGGGAGTCAGAAAAACACACCAGTCCTCAGTGAGGGATCAGCAGTGGAAAGGACGAGCAGCTACAAGTTCTTGGGCATCAATGTTTCAGAGGATCTATCCTGGGACCAGAACATAGATGCGATCATGAAAAAGGCATGCCTGCACCTATATTTCATTAGGAGTTGAAGGTATTCAGAATATCACCAAAGGCTCTTGCAGATTTCTATAGATGTATGACAGAGAGCATTCTGACTGGTTGTAATACTGTCTGGAATGGAGGCTCCTCCGCACAGGATTGCTAGGGGCAACACCCTACAAAGGAATGTCAGCTCCATCACAGGCACACCCTCCCCACCATCGAGGGCATCTTCAAGAGGCGGTGCCTCAAAATGCAGGTATCAGTCATTAAGGATGGATGATAGACATGACTCCTTTTTGTTAATATATCACACACATTCAACGTTTTAGGTGCAGCTTCTTCCCCTCTGCCATCGGATTTCTGAACGGTCCGTGATTACTACCTCACTATTCCTCTTCTGCAATATTTATCTGTCTATTTATTTATTTATAATTTATAGTAATGTGTAGCCCAGTTAACGGGTTCCAACAGATATCTTCAACATCAAGACAGCCATCATCATCTCAGTTATCCGAGTAATCTGTCTTAATGACTACCGTGTAGTGGCTCTGACCTCAACAATAATGAAGTGCTTTAAGCGGCTGGTTATGGATCACAGTAAATCCCATCTTCCTGCTAAACTGGACCCTTTCTAATTCACTTATTGTTCAAATCGGTCCACTGATGATTCCATAGCCTCTGCCCTCCACTCCGTCCTGTCCCACCTGGAAAATGGTGTCTCATACACCAGAAAGCTGTTTATCAACTTCAGCACAGGGTTTAATATGATCATCCCTCAGAAACTGGTGGGTAAACTGTCTTCGTTGGGTCTCAGCACCTCTCTCTATAACTGGATCTTGGACTTCTCGACAGAAAGGCCACAGTCAGTCCTCGTTGGCAGAAACATCTCGAGCTCCATCACGCTGAGCACTGGCGCTCCCCCGAGATGTTCATGCCACTGATGCATGGCTGTACTACTAGATCGAGTTCCAAGCAAATCATCACGTTCGCTGATGGCACCACAGTGGCTGGCTTCATCAACAACGACCACGCTTCCATGTGTGTGTGAGTTATCTGCACCATTTTGTGCACGTTGGGCTGCAGCAGGGATTCTCAGCCACGGACTGAGGGCTCTGTGGACCCCAGGTTGGTCTGCAGGAACATTGTTTTCTTTGGCAGTATTTGGTTGGATTACAATAAACTTCAACATAGGTCTTGGACTATACTGCTGCCACAAAACAATAAACTCCACAACCATATGTCACTGCAGGGTTGCTAAAGTGTTGGAGGTGCTGCAGGGAGCAGCACAGACCATGGTCTGAAGCAATGGCTCTGTAGATGAACAAACACCTTCCTGTAGCCAAGCTGGATATTGCTTGGTACAGACTGAGGCCAACCAGCCACTCAGTTGGATCATGTTGTCTTTATCTTACAGTCATACAGTTTGGAAACAGGACCTTGAACCCAACAGATCCATTCCCTGTCCATTCGACCATAAGGCATAGCAGCCAAACTGGGTAGTTCCACTATTCCATCACGGCATATGTATTTTCCTTCTCAACCCCATTCTCCTGCCTTTTCCCATAACTAATGCCTTTATTAATCAAGAACATGGAGAGTCTAGGACCAGAAGGCACATCCTAAGATTACAAGGACATCCATTTAGAAAAGAGGTGAGGAGGAATTTCTTTAGCCAGAGGGTGGTGTGGAATTCATTGCCATAAATGGTTGTGGAGGCCAAGTCACTGGGTATATTTAAAGCGGAGATTGGTAGGTTCTTGATTAGTAAATAAGAACATCAAAGGTTATGGGCAGAAGACGGGAGAATGGGGTTGAGAGGGATGATATATCAGACATGGTGGAATGGCAGAGCAGACTGTATGGGCTGAATAGCCTAATTCTTCTCAATTGTCTTAAGCTTTATGACTTGATCTTGGAGAGGTTTGCAAAATCATGAGGGATGTAGAGAGGGTGAATGCACACAGTCTTTTTCCCAGGGTTGGTGAATCAAGAACTAGACGGAACAGGTTTAAGGTGGGAAGAGTAACTTAATAGGAACCTGAGGGACTTTTATTTACACAATGGGTGGTGTCGTTGTGGAACAAACTTTGTGGAAGTGGTAGAGGCAGGTACAATAGCAACTTTTAAAAGTCAGGTGGGCAGGTACATGTAATGGAAAGGTTTAGAGAGGAAAGGGCCAAATGCAAGAAAATGGGACCAGTTTAGGTGGGTCAGCTTGGGTTTGCATGGGCCAGATGAGTTGAAGGGCTTGTCTCCATGCTGTGTGCCCTTCCCCCCCCACCCTCAGCAGTGAGCGGCAGGCATTATATGACATATCCCAGCATGCCCCTGGCCCCACTTCCCTCATAACTTTTACCTTCCCTTTCTGCTTCACTTCATTCTTCACGGTCTCGTCCTCCACCTCGACCGCCTCGTCTTCGTCTGTCACCTCTGCAGCGCACTGCTGCTGACCCAGGCCGTTGACAGCGCTCTCCAGGCCCCCAATCCTCTTCCCCTTCACCAGTACCTTCCACCGCAGCTCCTGGCACAATGACAACACATAGACTCCGTCAGCAGGTCACTGCCTTGGTACTGAGCTCAACTTTGCTTCCTCACACAGCTTAAAGAAGATTTAAAGCTTAGTTTCCATGTCCACACGTACGTAGAACCATACGGTGAATGCATCACTTTTGTATCAATGACCAACAATGTCTGAGGATATGCTGAGGGCAGCCTGCAAGTGTCACAACTTACTAACTCTAACCCACACATCTTTGGAATGTGGGAGGAAATCCATGTGGTCAAGGGGAGAATGAACAAACTCCTTATAGACAGTGGCAGGAATTGAACCCCAACTGGTGATTGCTGTAAAGCATAATGTTAACCACTATGCTACTGTGCCACTCCTGGTGACCAAACCTTGATCACACCACGCCCTTTCACCTATCCTTGCCTCCCGAAACCCGGAGATACCCCCCCCCCTTCTATTCTGTGACCTTGTCATCCACAAGCCTGTTTCAACATTCAGCAAAACTGTGTCTTGCCTTGAAGAGGATGTTTCCTGTGGGGGGTGGGGGGAATCTGGGACCAGAGGGCACAACATCAGAATAGAAGGATATCCCTTTAGAACAGAGATGAGGAGGAATTTCTTTGGCCAGAAGGTGGTGGATCTGTGGAATTTGTTGCCACCAACAGCTGTTAATGAAGGCCAAGACATCGAGTATATTTAAAGCGGAGGGTGATTGGCTCTGGATTAGTCAGGGTGTCAAAGGTTACATGAAGAAGGCAGGAAAAAGGGTTGAGAGCAATATTAAATCACCCATGATGAAATTGCAAACCTGATAAGCCGAATACCCAATCCTGCTCCCATGTCTTATGGTCCTCACTGCCATTTTTTTCACTCACTCTATTCTTCTTGACTTCCCACATATCCAGAAGTCGACTGAGGACAACCTGCTCTCATTATTCAGGGTGGAGAATTCCAAAGATTTACCACCCTCTAAGTGAAGTAATTTCTCCCCACCCCAGTCATAAACAGCCAATCTCTTACTCTGACTCTGCCCCTGATTCTCAACTCCTCACACTGGAGGTCACATCCCTCCCTGCCTATCTACAGGAGGCGTTGCCTCAAGAAGGCAAATGCAATGTTAGCATTCATTTCGAGAGGACTAGAATATAAACGGAAGGATGTCCTGCTGGGGCTTTTTAAGGCACTGATCAGATTGTACTTCTTGTGAGCAGTCTTGGGCCCCTTATCTAAGAAAAGATATGCTGACGTTGGAACGGGTGAATGTATGAGGAGCAGTTGATGACTCTTGGCTTGTACTTATTAGAGTTTAGAGGAATCGGGGGAAGGGGGCATTGCCTTGCTACTGGTTGTGTGTGGAAGGAGTTAATGGAGGGGATTTGGGGTTCTAAAGATTTTATTATCACTCACACTTTGGAGCACTCTTCTGTTTTTGTGGACATTTGCAAAGAACAAGAATTTCAGGTTGTATATTGTATACATTCTCTGATATTAAATGGAACTATTGAGTAGATCTGGAGAAGTTCTTAATTAGTAAGGACCTCAAAGGTTATGAAGAGAGGGCAGGAGAGTGGGATTGAGAGCGATAATAAATCAGCTGTGATGGAATGGCTGAACAGACTTAATAGGCTGAATGTCTTAATTCTGCTCCTATGTCTTATGATCTGAAGGCAACATCCATCATCAAAGACCTCTACCATCCAGCCCAGGCCATCTTCTCACTGCTACCATCGGGCAGGAGGTACGGAAGCCACATCACCAGGTTCAGGACAGCTACTTCCCTTTAGCCATTCGGCCTTGAAACCTAATCACTACCTCACTCTGACCACTTTGCACTAAAATAGACTTTGTTTTATTCTGTTCTAATTACGTTCTTTTTAATATAATTTTTGTTTAATGTGTTTCTTGTGATGTGGAATTTTTAGAGGGCGCAGAGGAAATTTACCAAAATGCTGCTTGAATTTGATAGGTTGAGCAGGATAAGGCTTTTCTCTTGGGAGTGAAGGAGGATGAGAGGTGACTTGATAAAGGTGTCCAAGATGGTAGGAGTCACAGACTAAGTGGACAGCCAGAGACTTTATCCCAGGCTTCAAATGGTTAAAATGAGGGGTCATAAATGTGTTTGGAGGAAATTATAGTAAGAATGTTAGAGGTAGGGGTTTATTTAACCCAGAGATTGGTGTGTGCGTGGAACGCTCTGCCAGGGATGATGGTAGAGGCAGATACATTAGGGATATTTAAGAGGCTCTTAGATAGGCACATGGATGAATGAAAATTGAAGGACTATGTAAGGAAGGGTTAGATTAATCTTGGAGTAGGTTAAAGTGTTGGCACAACATTGTGCTGTACTCTGCTGCTTGGCTCTAGTTTCTAATGCCATGTGCCTGTGATGCTCCTGTAAGAAAGTTTTTCATTGCATGGACTTGTGCAGATGACTTTGAGACTCCCAATCAGTACAAAGAACTTCCTGCTGGATATTTCCACTGTTCGATCAGAGAGTGAACTGAACTCACTCTGAGCCCTCAGATAGTTCAAATAACCACTGTACAAGAGGCACAGAGCTCTCTCCAGTATCCCAGTGTGGTCATCATGTGTCAGAGATCTGTTCCTGTGCTGTGAATTTATTTTTTCAGAGATACAGCACAGAACAGGCCCTTCCAACCCAATGAGCCTCACTGTCCAGCAACCCACCTATTTAACACTAATCACAGGATACTGTACAATGAACAATTAACCTTCTAACTGGTACAGCTGTGGGAGGAAACCCACTCGGTCGTGGCGAGAATGTACAAACTCCTTACAGGCGAGTTGAACTCCAAACTCCAATGCCCTAAGTTGGAGCAATGTCATGCTAACCACTACGCCACCATCATGGATGTCAAAGGTTTTGTCACTCAGAGTTCAATTCCAGCGTCCTCTGTAAGAATGTTTTAACTTCCCGTGTGTCCATGGGCTTCTTCCGAGTGCTCCAGTTTCTTCTCATAATCCATTGACATACCAGTTAGTAGGTTAATTGTCATTGTAAATCGTCCTATGATCAGTCCAGGGTTAAATAGGTGGAGTGCTGGCTTGTTGGCTCAAAAGGGCCTGACCCATTTTGTATCTCTAAATAAATAAAATAAATTAATTTGGTATTTATCCATCAATCGCTAATTAAATATGGGGTGATCTTCTCATTAACACACTGCAAACAAGCTGTATACAAATCCCATTCTGATTACATCATATATAAGCATGTTATGAGTGTTTGCTGACAAGCCAAACCTCTTCAGCTTCCTGAGAAAGTACAGCGTTAGTACAAAGTACAAAGTTAGCTTAATGCTATTCCAGCACCAGCAACCTGGGTTCAATTCCCACTGCTGTCTGTGAGGAGTGTGTCCATGACCGCGTGTGTTTCTTCTGGGCACTCCGCTTTCCTCCTACACTCCAAAGACATACAGAGTAGTAGGTCAATTGGTCACCTGGGTGTAATTTGGCAGTGTGGGCTCGTCAGACTGGAAGAACCTGTTACCGTGCTGTATTGCTAAATTCATTAAATAATACTACCAGCCCTCCACCCACTACCCACATTTCTAAAGTATTGCACCAGCTATAAACTTGTCATGTGTCCCATGAAGCAAACAACTGTTATGGGATTGAAAGCCATTTAATCCCTTTCTTTCAGACTATCCCCCTAGTTCTCAACTGTGGAGGTCACATCCCACCCCACCATTGGTCATATCTCTGAAAGACTGGATTATTTGATCTCTCGAGCCCTGATTCATCATTCAACAAGACCATGGTGATCTGGCTTTAACTCAGTGCATTATCGAGCACCCTCTGTAACCTGTTTATACCCAGGCCAATCAAGAATCTATCTCCATCTGTCTTAAAAATATTTAATGAGTCTGCTTCCACTCCTCTCTGAGGAAGAGAAATGCAAAGGCTTTTAAGTGCCTGACAGGGGAAAAAAACATCTGATCTCAAAAAACTCACATCATCTTCTTCCAGATCACCTCCAGAGACTTTGTCTTGCTTCCACCATCACATCAGGGAATGCATCCTGGAGTGAAAACATCTTTCCTTGGTTTCCCTCTAAAACCCAGTTTTGGATACCTGCAAGTCCAGAAAAGTCTCCGACTATCTACCTGAGCAACATCTACTCCCATCGGTTCCCACTCAGCCTCCTCTGCTCCCAACACAACCGGCCGAAACCCCAACCTGCCCCACAAGATGCAGACTGAAAGCGTCAAAATCCAGGCCTAGCCCAGTGGAGTAGTTGGAAGCCAGTGGCCCAGGATTGGTGGCCAGGCCTGTTTGGTGACAGGCTCACACTCCAGATGGGGAACTTCCCCCACACTAAGTGCTGGAGATGAGGCTCTGTGGCCAAGAAAGCTCAACTTCATCAGGAGACCGAAGAAACTCAGCATGTCCCCATCGACCCTCACCAATTTTTATCAATGCACCATATAAAGCATCCTATCCAAATGTATCACAGCTTGGTACAATAACTGCAGGGAGTTGTGGACACAGCTCAGCACATCACAGACTCCAGCCTCCCCTCCATGAACTCAGTCTACACTCTTCACTGCCTCAGTAAAGCAACCAACATCATCAAAGACCCCACCCACCGTGGACATTCTCCACCCTCCCATCAAGCAAAAGATACAAAAGCCTGAAAATACGTACCACCAGGTTCAAGGACATCTTCTACTCTGCTGTTACAGCATTAAGATGGAGTCTTCACCTCAGAATCTACCTCATTAAGACCTTGCACCTTCTTGTCTGCCTGCACTGCACCTTCTCTGTAATACTTTATTCTACACCCTATTATTGTTCTACCTTGTTCTACCTCAATGTAATGAGGTAATGCTCTGTGTAATGATCGGATCTATATAAACAGTCTGCAAGACAAGATCTTCACTGTATCTCAGTACATATGACAATAATAAACCAATTCTAATCCTCAATATTCCCCAGTCTTGTGTAAGAGGTTAAATGCCTGAAACATCCAAATTCCTTGAATGTCTAGTATTTGAACCATAAGACATAGGAGCAGAATTAGGCCATTCAGCCCATCGAGTCTGTTCCATCATGGCTAATCCCGATCCCACTCTACCCCATACATCTGCCTTCTCGCCATATCCTTTGATGCCCTGACCGATCAGGAAACTATCAATATCCGTTTTAAATATACCCACGGACTTGGCTTCCACAGTCTGTGGCAGAGCATTCCACAGATTCACTACTCTCCTACAAAATCCTACCGTGGCGTAGGAGTGACACTGGCCAAACATCAGTGAAGTACGGCGGAGATTCATTCTCTGGCAGGTCTAACCTAGCCGTGAAGGTGATATTCCATCGGTATACTACTAGACTAGATCTAGTAGTAGGATCATGGCTAGCTAAGTGAAGGAGGTAAGCATGCCTTTGCTACTTTGTAGGTTATGCCTCTTCAAGCCAAGGCTGCACCCTACGAGGATGCCAGCAGCAGGGCATCTGGTGGTGTCTGTGGCAGATGAATCCAAAAGGGTCAATGGTACAGCTGCCTTGGTGGCATGCGGAGGAACCGGAGTGCAGGTCAACGGATGGCATCACTAGACTAGTTAGTTGTCACTGCGGGGCAGCTTCCTTTTCCGCTAAGTCTGTTACACTCCAGTGTACCACTTAGCATCAGATTCGGAAGCCCAGAGAGATTGTATGGTGGGGGCACGACACCGTCTGTCTTATTACTGTGTAAGGCATGTTGGAAGAGGAGTTTCTGGATGGTGTGGAAGCAGGTCATGAAGGCAGACATTCAGTGCTAGACCAGTCAAATCACAAATGCAACTGATGTGGGAGACAGTGCTGATCCAGTGCTGGTCTTGTGGCCCATAAACGTGCCTGCAGAGACTAAACTCTCAGCACAGTCAACACTGAAATCGATGGACAGCCAAAGAAGAAGACTCTCTGGCTAAAAAGTTTCTCTTTACCTCTGTTCTAAAAGGACCACCCCTCAATTTTAAGGCTGTGTTCTCTAGTTCTGGATACCCCCACCATGGGAAACATGCTCTCCACATCCACCCTATCTAGTCCTTTCAACATTTGCTAGGTTTCAATGAGATCCCTACGCATTCTTCTAAATTCCAGTGAGTACAGGCCCATAGCTGCCAAACGCTCCTCATATATTAACCCCTTTGTTCCCAGAGTAATCCTCGTGAACCTCCTCTGGACTCTCTCCAATGACAACACTCCTTTCTGAGAAACCTGTTGACAAAGTGTGGACTGGCTAGTGTCTTATGAAGTTTCAACTTCCATCTGCCACATTTTTGCCCATCTTTCAATTTGTCTAAGTCCTACTATAATCACATTGCTTCCTCAGCACTACCTACCCCTCAACCTATCTTTGTATCATCTGCAAATTTTGCCACAAAGCCATCTATTCCATTATCTACATCATGGACAAACAATATGAAAAGTAGCGGTCCCAATACTGACCCCTGAGGAACACCACTAGTCACTGGCAGCCAAACAGAAAAGGCCCCTTTTATTCCCACTCACTGCCTCCTGCCTGTCAGCCATTCCTCTATCGATGCCAGTATCTTTTCTGTAACACCATAGGATTTTATCTTGTTAAGCAGCCTCATGTGAGGCACCTTATCAAATACTTTCTGAAAATCCAAGTGAATGACCTCCACTGCCTCTCTTTTGTCCACCCTGCTTGTTACTTCCTCGAAGAATGCTAAACAGATTTGGAAACTACTTTGTCACTTGAAATCCTTCAGATTAACCTCTCCATCACAATATTCCTAATACTTGTGGAATACCCACAGAAACGTCCAAATTTATGCAGAAAATATGGTGGGAATAGTTTTCTGTCACCAACACTTTATTCCTCATAGTCCATCTAGATAGCATAAACATCAATTTCTTCCACTTCTGGTAATTTTTTTCCCCTCCCCTTTCCTTCTTCTTCAATTTCCACTTACTTCCTTCTCCTCACCTGCCTATCACCTCATCCTGGTGTCTCTCCTCCTCCCCTTTCTTCCATGTTCCACTCTCCTCTCTTATCAGATTCCTTCTCCAGCCCTTTACCTCTCCCACCTCCCAGCTTCTCACTTCATTCCCCCCCCCCTCACCCACCTGGCTTCACCTATCACCTTCAAATGTCCTCTTTCCCCTCCTCTATCTTCTCATCCCGGCATCTTCCCCCTTTATTTCACTCCCAATGAAGGGCCGTGGCCCGAAATGTTGACTCTTTGTTCCTCTCCATAGATGCTGCTTAACCTGCTGAGTTCCTCCAGCTCATTGTGTGAATTACACTTTTATTTCGCCCTCTATTATCACTTTACCCTGTTTACCTGTAATGGGCGGATCTGTATGAACAGTAAGCAAGGCTAGCTCTTCACTGTATCTCAGTACATGTGACAATAATAAACCAATTCCAACTCTATAACACACTACACCCTGCCCCTCAGGCTGAAGACCCCTTCAGCTCAACAGAATCCCAATCCATCAGGGAAAATAAATTTTTGCCGAATGTTTAAGGCTCTCGCAGACTCTGGAGCCAGTCGCCTGCCCCTGACAAGTGGTCAGAGCAGTGTGTGGGGGCACAGAGGGGGCTGCCGTTCTGTGCTCACCTCTGGAGAGGGGAGTGTGCTGGGGACCTGCACGTCAATGGCACTTGTCAACAGCTTCTCCCCCAGGATGGTGGTGAGGTGATGGGCCATCACTGTCTGTTGCTCCAGGCTGCAGTGGTTCTCGATGGACAGGATGACGGGGAGATCGGAGGTCTGAAAGGGAAGGAACGTGGGAAAGTGAGAGGGGCAAACTCACTACCACACATTCCTCCTCAGTCACCCCTCTCCACCCACCCCATCACTCTTCTCATCCTCCCCAATTACTCCCTCCCTCCTAAGCCCTCCCCAAAGGCCCCTCCCTCCCTATCATTCTCTTCTCCTTCCCCCACCCCCCATTCACTCCCTTTCCACCCTCCTCAACTACCCTTCCTCACCCTCCCATATCACTCTTCTCCATTCCCAACACTCCCCTCTCTCCCTACCCACACCCCTCGATCACCCCTCCCCATTCACTCCACATTCATGTCGCTCTATCCCAATATCCTCCCCTCCCTACCTTCCCTTATCATTCCTCAATCTGCCCAGTCACTGCCCCCCCCACTTCCCGCGTCCTCCTCCTTCCTCAATCACCCTTGCTCACCTTGCCTCCCCCTCCACCCCCACATCACTTCCCCGTCCTCCCAACCATCCTGTCCCCACGCACTCCCCTCCCTCCCCAAAAATACCCCCCCCCACCACCACCACCACCAGGCGCTAAGATGAAAACTGGCCACTTGACCTTTCTCTGTCACAGTGCTATGCTCCACAGGAGTTTCATTGTCGCTGGGGCCAATCCCTCCCGGGGGGGGGGGGGGGGGGGACAAGGACCGTTGCTACACACACCCTACACTAATACACTTCACACACTCAGCCCACACACTAATACATCAGCATACGTGCACACTAACACGCACACTCAAGGTATCTCCCACCCGTAACGCCAGCCGGCATCGCTAGACAAGTCCCAGCCACCTCCTAATCCTGTCACACCAAGAGGTCTCGGGAACGAGCTGACAAGCGGGGTTCAGGAATATCCCAGAAAGCTGCTTCCACAATGCCGGTGCTGGGGATAGGGGGGCGCAGGTCAGTGCCGAATGCCACGCACGCACCTTGAAGGCGTACTTGTCCACCACGGAGATGACGTCCTTGAAGAGGATCTTCGAGGTTAGCGTGTGTCCGTGGTAAACCACTGGCTCCTGGTTCGGGCCGTCCCAGCAGTCCACCTCCACACAGCGGCAGCCCTTCTTCAGAGCCCTGCGGTGGAGAGGAGAGTCCGTGCAGGAGACCTGGCACTTGGCAAGGCCCCGTCACCACCTGTCCTGGGTAGGAGCCTGTCTGTGTGAGTTGGGGGAGGGAGGAACGGGGCTGCTGTTGTGTTCTGTGTTGTTTGTGGGCAGGCTATAATGGCTTCAGAATATGTGGCGACACTTGCAGGTTGCCCCAAGCACATTCTTAAGTTGTGTAGGTTGTTAAAGAAAATTAGACATTTCACCGTGTTTCCATGGAAACGTGATAAATAAAAAGGAATCTGAGGTGCATGAACTGGGGAGGAAAAGAGGGGAATTAGTCCCAGAGCTGGAGGGAGGGAGGGAGGGAGGGACAAATATCTCATACTTTGAGGGGCTGAGGTATGAGGTTCCCACAGTCTGACAGACTGAAGGATGAGGAATTTAGAGTTTGAAGGAATGAGGGACAAGGCTCCCAGAGAGTTATTGACCTAGGGATGAGGAACCCAGAGTCTGAAGGACTGAAGGACAATGTTCCCAGCGTTCAAGGGACTGAAGAATGAGGTTCCCAGAGTTTGATGGACTGAGTGACGAGGATCCCAGAGTTTGAGAGACTGAGTGACGAGGATCCCAGAGTTTGAGAGACTGAGTGACGAGGATCCCAGAGTTTGAGGGACTAAAGGACAAGGTTCTCAGAGTTCGAAGGACTGAAGGACGAGGTTCCCAAAGTTTGAGGGACAAGGATCCCAGGGTTTGAGGGACTGAGGGATGAGGATTCCAGAGTTTGAGGGACTGAGTGACGAGGTGCCCAGAGTTCAAAGGACTGAAGGACGAGGTTCCCAAAGTTTGAGGGACAAGGATCCCAGGGTTTGAGGGACTGAGTGACGAGGTTCCCAGGGTTTGAGGGACTGAGTGACGAGGTGCCCGCAGTTTGAGGGACTGAGTGACGAGGTGCCCGCAGTTTGAGGGACTGAGGGACGAGGTTCCCAGGGTTTGAGAGACTGAGGGATGAGGATCCCAGAGTTCGAGGGACTGAGGGACGAGGATCCCAGGGTTTGAGGGACTGAGGGACGAGGTTCCCAGGGTTTGAGGGACTGAGTGACGAGGTGCCCGCAGTTTGAGGGACTGAGTGACGAGGTTCCCAGGGTTTGAGGGACTGAGTGACGAGGTTCCCAGGGTTTGAGGGACTGAGTGACGAGGTGCCCGCAGTTTGAGGGACTGAGGGACGAGGTTCCCAGAGTTTGAGGGACTGAGTGACGAGGTTCCCAGGGTTTGAGGGACTGAGTGACGAGGTGCCCGCAGTTTGAGGGACTGAGGGACGAGGTTCCCAGAGTTTGAGGGACTGAGTTATGAGGTTCCCAGGGTTTGAGGGACTGAGTGACGAGGTTCCCAGGGTTTGAGGGACTGAGTGACGAGGTGCCCGCAGTTTGAGGGACTGAGTGACGAGGTTCCCAGGGTTTGAGGGACTGAGTGACGAGGTGCCCGCAGTTTGAGGGACTGAGTGACGAGGTGCCCGCAGTTTGAGGGACTGAGGGACTGAGTGACGAGGTTCCCAGAGTTTGAGGGACTGAGTGACGAGGTTCCCAGGGTTTGAGGGACTGAGTGACGAGGTTCCCAGGGTTTGAGGGACTGAGTGACGAGGTGCCCGCAGTTTGACACGCGGAAGGATGAGGATCCAGTATTTGAGGAACTGAGGGAGGTGAACAGGGAGCTCCAACCTCCAACACCTTCTAACCTCTCACCAGCTTTGGGATGGGGAGTTTGGGGAGGGGTGGAGTGTGGGACCTGAAGTCAGCAACATCAGGAGGAAGGGCAGTCTCGAGAGAGGGGAGTCGCCACCGGGGTGAGGTGGGAAAATGGATCCCAGCAGCGTGCTGGTGCGTGAACAAACAGAGAAAAATTCTGAAAAGGAGCCAGCTGGAAAGGGCGGTGAAGAAGGCATTTAGCATCCTGGCCTTCGTGGGTCAGTGCACTGAGTATAGAATTTGGGACCTTACGTTACAGTTGTATAAATGTTGGTGAGGGCACACATGGAGTACTGTGTATGGTTCAGGTCATGGTGAGACTGGAAAGAGCAGAGAGAAGATGGTATGGAAGTCACAGCAGCGTAGGTGTTAGTTAACGTTATTCCAGTATCAGCGTCTCAGGTTCAATTGACACCGCAGTCTTGTACGTTCTCCCCGTGACCAAAAGTGTTTCTTCTGGGTGCTCCAATTTCCTCTCATTTTCCAAAGACTACATATTAATAGATTAATTGGGTGTAACTGGGAGTGTGGGCTTGTTGGGCCAGAAGAGCCTGTTACTGTTCTGTCTGTCTGCATAAAAAATAAAAGATTTACAAGGATGATGCCAGGGCCAGACGGACGTGGTAACTGGTGGGGGGGGGGGGGGTGGCCACGCTAAGGCTACACTGGTGGACAATATCAGTCTTTTCCTCAGCATAGTGGAGACCAAAGCTAGGAGGCATGGGTTTTGGAGCAAGAGGGGAAGGTTTAAAGAGGACCCTGAGGGGTGGAGGGGCAGGTAGTGTTCAGGTAGTGCTGAGGAAGCAGGAAGTCTGCAGAACGACTTAGACAGATCAGGAGAATGGGCAAAGAAGTTGCAGATGGATTATAGTGTAGGGAAGTGTGTAGTCATGCACTTTGGTAGGAGGAATAAAGGTGTAGACTATTTTCTAAATGGGGAGAAAATTCTGAAATCAGAGGTGCAAAGGACTTGGGAGTCTTTGTGCAGGATTCCTTAAAGGTTAGCTTGCAGGTTGAGTTGATGGAAAGGAAGGTAAAAGCAATGTTAGCATTCATTCTGAGAGGACTGGAGTATTCAGTAAAAGCAGGAATGTAATGCTGACGCTTTATAAGGCATTGGCCAGAATGTGACTGACGTATTGTGGGCAGCTTTGGGCCCCATATTCCCTTAAAGATGTTCTGGCATTAGAGAGAGCCCAGAGGAGGCTTACAAGAATGATTCCAGGAACGAAAGGGTTAAAGCATGAGGAGCCTTTGATGGCTCTGGTCTTGTATTATCTGGAGTTTAGAAGAATGAGGGGGGAATCTCATTGAAACCTATTGAATATTGAAAAGCCTAGATAGAATGGTGGTGAAGAGCATGCTTCCTTACATGGGGGTATCTAGGACCAGGGTGCACAGCCTCAGAATAATTTTAGAGCAGAGATGAGGAGGAATTTCCTTAGACAGAGAGTGTGAACCTGTGGAATGATGGTGGAGTCCAGGTCATTGGGTATATTTTGAAGTGGAGGTTGATATGTTCTTGATTAGTAAGGGCATCAAAGGGTATGGGGAGAAGGCAGGAGAATGGGATTGGGCGGGATAATAAATCAGCTATGATGGAAGAATGGAGCAGATTCAACGGCCTAATTCTGCTGCTTTGTCTTATGGTCTCACTTTTTCCATGTAGAGGATAGTAAACATATGGAATGAGCTGTCGAGGGAGCGGTTGAGGCTGGTGCAATAGCATCATTTAAGAAGGACTTGGACAAGTACATGAAGGGTGGGGCTTAGATGGAACTGCAGATTAACGTGAGAAATTAGGACTAGCTGAGTGGGGACAGTGGACAGCATGGACTAATTGGGCCGAAGAGCCTGATTCAGTGCTGTATGTCTCTGTGACCCAAGCTGCCTGGAGGTTCCCTCCCCAGACAGCAAAGGGAAGGTGAGATGACACCTGCAATGGTGAGGAAGAGCTCAGATGGGGGGGGGGGGGGGTGGTTTCAGGATGAAGAAACTTCATGAGAGGTTCTGAGTCCTATCTCGGAGAAGTTCTAGAGTGGGGGCTGCAGTAGGATTGAGCACAAGGAAGGGGTGAAGGACGGGAGCATAGCAGTTAGCTTAATGATTTTCAGCACCAGCAATCAGGGTTCAATACCTGCCGCTGCCTGTAAGGAGTTTGTACGTTCTCCCCATGACCACATGGGTTCCCTCCAGGTGCTCTGCTTTCCTCCCACATTCTAAGGAAGTTAGTAGGTTGTAGGCACGCTCTGGCCTGGCGACCGTTGTCCCAGCACATCCTCAGATAGTGTCCGTTGCTGACACCAGCGATGTATTTCACCGTATGTTTTGATGTACATGTGACAAATAAAGCTAATCTAAACATTTCTTGATGCCTTTATGACTGAATACGTGAATCCCAATT
The DNA here is from genome assembly GCF_048418815.1 of Hemitrygon akajei. Classification (NCBI taxonomy): domain Eukaryota; kingdom Metazoa; phylum Chordata; class Chondrichthyes; order Myliobatiformes; family Dasyatidae; genus Hemitrygon; species Hemitrygon akajei. Next base: position 116,244,860 of record NC_133128.1, read on the forward strand.
GCCTGTATCAGGTCTGTATGCCTCTATACCAAGCCCACTCAAGTGTCTGTTTCAACATCTCTTAAGAGCATAGAAGAGTACAGCACAGGAACAGGCCATTCAGCCCATGATATTGTGCTGAACCAATTAAGTTAGTAATCAAATGGCCAACTAAACTAGTCTCTTCTGCCTACACAATGTCCATGTCCTTCCATTTTCCTCACATTCATCTGCCTATCTAAACGTCTCTTAAAAGTCCCTAATGTATCTGGCTCTACCACCACCCCAGACAGCACATTCCAGCCATCTTCTGTGTGTCTGTGTGAAAAAACTTGCCCCTCATATCTCCTTTGAACTTGCCCCCTTCTCACCTTAAATACATGTCCTCCGGTATTAGACATTATAGACATAATGAAGGTTGAATATGAAGGCAGAAAACAGGGTTAATGGCAGGATTCCTAGCAGTGCAGAGGAACAGAGAGATCTTCGGATCCACATCTGTAGATCCTTTGAACTTGCCATACAAGTTAATAGGGTAGTTAAGAAGGTGTATGTTGTGTTAGCCTTTACTAGTCGGGAAATTGAGTGCTAGAACGGTGAGGTAATGTTGCAGCTCTATTACACACTGGTTTGACCCCACTTGAAATATTGTGTTCAGTTCTGGTCACCTCGTTACAGGAAGGATATGGAAGGTTCAGCGAGAGTGCAGAGATTTACAAGGATGCTGCCTGGATTAGAGAGCATGTCTTATGAGGATAGGTTAAGCAAGATAGGGCTTTTCCCTTGGGAGTGCAGAAGGTTAGAGGAGACTTGATAGAGATGTACAAGATCATAGTAGGCATAGACTGAGTGGACATCCAGAGACTTTTGCCCAGAGTGGAAATGGTTAAGACAAGAAGGTCTAGTTTTAGGGTGACTGGAGAAAAGTATAGGGGGGAAGACAGAAGCTTGCTTTTTCTCCCACACAGAGAGTGGCCGGTCATAGAATGCACTGTCAGGGTGGTAGTAGGGGAAAATACATCAGGAACGTTTAAGGGGCTTTTAGATAAGCACATGGATGACAGAAAAATGGGCGGAGTTGTAGGAGGGAAGGTTAAAGGTCAGGACAACATTGTGGGCCGAAGAGCCTAAACTGTGACATAATGCTCTTTCTATGTTCTGAAATAGGTTTGGGGTGGGGGTTGATGGTGTACCTAATATAACCTTCAACACTACTGTGTCCCCGAAGCTGGTCCTCGAGCAGGTAGGTGTTGTGGGAGGAGGAGATGAAGTAGTGGCACAGAGGCTGCGTCATGTCCTGGTAGACAGGTTCGTGCTCGAGATTGAAGATGGATCCTTCCGGAGAGCAGAGGTAAATGAGGAACCCATCCAGCGTCATGGCATACAACTTCCTGGCTGCAAATAGGCAGATGGCGGATGAGACAGTGACTGAGAGGAAACTAAATGTCAAAGTGAGTCATTAATTCGGAGGTGAATAGCTAAGGTCTCACTGACAGTGTGACCCTCCCATAGTGCATCATTCTCTCAGTATTGCCCCTCTCACAGTATCCTTTATCAGTACCACCACTCCCACAGTGTGACCCTCACTAACACTCCTCCCACAGTGTGTCCCTCTCACTAACACCCCTCCCACCGTGTGACCCTCACTAACACTCCGCCCACCGTGTGTCCCTCTCTCACTAACACTCCTCCCACCGTGTGACCCTCTCTCACTAACACCCTTCCCAGTGTGTCACCCTCTCTCACTAACATCCTTCCCACAGGGTGACCCTCTCTCACTAACACCCCGCCCACCGTGTGACCCTCTCTCACTAACACCCTTCCCAGTGTGACCCTCTCTCACTAACATCCTTCACACAGTGTGACCCTCTCTCACTAACACCCTTCCCACAGTGTGACCCTCTCTCACTAACACCCCTCCCACAGTGTGACCCTCTCTCACTAACACCCTTCCCAGTGTGACCCTCTCTCACTAACACCCCTCCCACAGTGTGACCCTCTCTCACTTACACCCTTCCCACAGTGTGACCCTCTCTCACTAACATCCTTCCCACAGTGTGACCCTCTCACTAACACCCCGCCCACCGTGTGACCCTCTCTCACTAACACCCCTCCCACTGTGTGACCCTCTCTCACTAACACCTTTCACACAGTGTGACCCTCTCTCACTAACACCCCTCCCACCGTGTGACCCTCTCTCACTAACACCCCTCCCACTGTGTGACCCTCTCTCACTAACACCCTTCCCACAGTGTGACCCTCTCTCACTAAAACCCCTCCCACAGTGTGACCCTCTCTCACTAACACCCTTCCCACAGTGTGACCCTCTCTCACTAACACCCTTCCCACTGTGTGACCCTCTCACTAACACTCCTCCCACAGTGTGACCCTCTCTCACTAACACCCCTCCCACAGTGTGACCCTCTCTCACTAACACCCTTCCCACTGTGTGACCCTCTCACTAACACTCCTCCCACCGTGTGACCCTCTCTCACTAACACCCTTCCCACAGTGTGACCCTCTCTCACTAACACCCTTCCCACCGTGTGTCCCTCTCTCACTAACACCCCTCCCACAGTGTGACCCTCTCTCACTAACACCCCTCCCACAGTGTGACCCTCTCTCACTAACACCCTTCCCACAGTGTGACCCTCTCTCACTAACACTCCTCCCACCGTGTGTCCCTCTCTCACTAACACCCCTCCCACAGTGTGACCCTCTCTCACTAACACCCCTCCCACTGTGTGACCCTCTCACTAACACTCCTCCCACCGTGTGTCCCTCTCTCACTAACACCCCTCCCACAGTGTGACCCTCTCACTAACACCCTTCCCACAGTGTGACCCTCTATCACTAACACCCTTCCCACAGTGTGACCCTCTCTCACTAACACCCTTCCCACCGTGTGACCCTCTCTCACTAACACCCCTCCCACAGTGTGACCCTCTCTCACTAACACCCTTCCCAGTGTGTCACCCTCTCTCACTAACACCCTTCCCACAGTGTGACCCTCTCTCACTAACACCCCTCCCACAGTGTGACCCTCTCTCACTAACACCCTTCCCACCGTGTGACCCTCTCTCACTAACACCCCTCCCACAGTGTGACCCTCTCACTAACACCCTTCCCAGTGTGTGACCCTCTCACTAACACCCCTCCCACAGTGTGACCCTCTCTCACTAACACCCTTCCCAGTGTGTGACCCTCTCACTAACACCCTTCCCACCATGTGACCCTCTCTCACTAACACCCCTCCCACAGTGTGACCCTCTCACTAACACCCTTCCCAGTGTGAGACCCTCTCACTAACACCCCTCCCACAGTGTGACCCTCTCTCACTAACACCCTTCCCAGTGTGTGACCCTCTCACTAACACCCTTCCCACCATGTGACCCTCTCTCACTAACACCCCTCCCACAGTGTGACCCTCTCACTAACACCCTTCCCACCGTGTGACCCTCTCTCACTAACACCCCTCCCACAGTGTGACCCTCTCACTAACACCCCTCCCACAGTGTGACCCTCTCACTAACACCCTTCCCAGTGTGTGACCCTCTCACTAACACCCTTCCCACCATGTGACCCTCTCTCACTAACACCCTTCACACAGTGTGACCCTCTCTCACTAACACCCCTCCCACAGTGTGACCCTCTCACTAACACCCTTCCCACAGTGTGACCCTCTCTCACTAACACCCTTCACACAGTGTGTCCCTGTATCACTAACACCCTTCACACAGTGTGTCCTTCTATCACTAACACCCCTCCCACGGTGTGACCCTCTCTCACTAACACCCCTCCCACAGTGTGACCCTCTATCACTAACACCCTTCACACAGTGTGACCCTCTCTCACTAACACCCCTCCCACTGTGTGACCCTCTCTCACTAACACCCCTCCCACAGTGTGACCCTCTATCACTAACACCCTTCACACAGTGTGACCCTCTCTCACTAACACCCCTCCCACAGTGTGACCCTCTCTCACTAACACCCCTCCCACTGTGTGACCCTCTCACTAACACTCCTCCCACCGTGTGTCCCTCTCTCACTAACACCCTTCCCACAGTGTGTCCCTCTCTCACTAACTCCCCTCCCACAGTGTGACCCTCTCACTAACACCCCTCCCACAGTGTAACAATCTCTCACTAACACCCCTCCCACAGTGTGACCCTCTCTCACTAACACCCTTCCCACCGTGTGACCCTCTCTCACTAACACCCTTCCCACCATGTGACACTCTCTCACTAACACCCCTCCCACAGTGTGACCCTCTCTCACTAACACCCTTCCCACAGTGTGTCCCTCTCTCACTAACACCCCTCCCAGTGTGACCCTCTCTCACTAACACCCTTCCCACCGTGTGACCCTCTCTCACTAACACCCCTCCCACCGAGTGACCCTCTCTCACTAACACCCCTCCCACAGTGTGACCCTCTCTCACTAACACCCTTCCCAGTGTGTCACCCTCTCTCACTAACACCCTTCCCACAGTGTAACCCTCTCTCACTAACACCCCTCCCACAGTGTGACCCTCTCTCACTAACACCCGTCCCACAGTGTGACCCTCTCTCACTAACACTCCTCCCACCATGTGTCCCTCTCTCACTTACACCCTTCCCACAGTGTGACCCTCTCTCACTAACACCCCTCCCACAGTGTGACCCTCTCTCACTAACACCCCTCCCACCGTGTGACCCTCTCACTAACACCCCTCCCATAGTGTGACCCTCTCTCACTAACACCCTTCCCACAGGGTGACCCTCTCTCACTAACACCCCTCCCACAGTGTGACCCTCTCTCACTAACACCCTTCCCACAGTGTGTCCCTCTCTCACTAACACCCCTCCCACAGTGTGACCCTCTCTCACTAACACCCTTCCCACAGTGTGTCCCTCTCTCACTAACACCCTTCCCACAGGGTGACCCTCTCTCACTAACACCCTTCCCACCATGTGACCCTCTCTCACTAACACCCTTCCCAAAGTGTGACCCTCTCTCACTAACACCCCTCCCACAGTGTGACCCTCTCTCACTAACACCCTTCCCACAGTGTGTCCCTCTCTCACTAACTCCCCTCCCACAGTGTGACCCTCTCTCACTAACACCCCTCCCACAGTGTGACCCTCTCTCACTAACTCCCCTCCCACAGTGTGACCCTCTCTCACTAACACCCTTCCCACAGTGTGACCCTCTCTCACTAACACCCCTCCCACAGTGTGACCCTCTCTCACTAACACCCCTCCCACAGTGTGACCCTCTCTCACTAACACCCCTCCCACCGTGTGACCCTCTCTCACTAACACCCTTCCCACCATGTGACCCTCTCTCACTAACACCCTTCCCACAGTGTGTCCCTCTCTCACTAACACCCTTCCCACAGTGTGACCCTCTCTCACTAACACTCCTCCCACCGTGTGTCCCTCTCTCACTAACACCCTTCCCACAGTGTGTCCCTCTCTCACTAACTCCCCTCCCACAGTGTGACCCTCTCACTAACACCCCTCCCACAGTGTGACCCTCTCTCACTAACACCCCTCCCACAGTGTGACCCTCTCTCACTAACAACCTTCCCACCGTGTGACCCTCTCTCACTAACACCCTTCCCACCATGTGACCCTCTCTCACTAACACCCCTCCCACAGTGTGACCCTCTCTCACTAACACCCTTCCCACAGTGTGACCCTCTCTCACTAACACTCCTCCCACCATGTGTCCCTCTCTCACTTACACCCTTCCCACAGTGTGACCCTCTCTCACTAACACCCCTCCCATAGTGTGACCCTCTCTCACTAACACCCTTCCCACAGGGTGACCCTCTCTCACTAACACCCCTCCCACAGTGTGACCCTCTCTCACTAACACCCTTCCCACAGTGTGTCCCTCTCTCACTAACACCCCTCCCACAGTGTGACCCTCTCTCACTAACACCCTTCCCACAGTGTGTCCCTCTCTCACTAACACCCTTCCCACAGGGTGACCCTCTCTCACTAACACCCTTCCCACCATGTGACCCTCTCTCACTAACACCCCTCCCACAGTGTGACCCTCTCTCACTAACACTCCTCCCACCGTGTGTCCCTCTCTCACTAACACCCTTCCCACAGTGTGTCCCTCTCTCACTAACACCCTTCCCACAGGGTGACCCTCTCTCACTAACACCCTTCCCACCATGTGACCCTCTCTCACTAACACCCTTCCCACAGGGTGTCCCTCTCTCACTAACACCCCTCCCACAGTGTGTCCCTCTCTCACTAACACCCTTCCCACAGTGTGTCCCTCTCTCACTAACACCCTTCCCACAGGGTGACCCTCTCTCACTAACACCCTTCCCACCATGTGACCCTCTCTCACTAACACCCCTCCCACCATGTGACCCTCTCTCACTAACACCCCTCCCACAGTGTGACCCTCTCTCACTAACACCCTTCCCACCATGTGACCCTCTCTCACTAACACCCCTCCCACAGTGTGTCCCTCTCTCACTAACACCCCTCCCACAGTGTGACCCTCTCTCACTAACTCCCCTCCCACAGTGTGACCCTCTCTCACTAACACCCTTCCCACAGTGTGACCCTCTCTCACTAACACCCCTCCCACAGTGTGACCCTCTCACTAACACTCCTCCCACCGTGTGTCCCTCTCTCACTAACACCCTTCCCACAGTGTGTCCCTCTCTCACTAACTCCCCTCCCACAGTGTGACCCTCTCACTAACACCCCTCCCACAGTGTAACCCTCTCTCACTAACACCCCTCCCACAGTGTGACCCTCTCTCACTAACACCCTTCCCACCGTGTGACCCTCTCTCACTAACACCCTTCCCACCATGTGACCCTCTCTCACTAACACCCCTCCCACAGTGTGACCCTCTCTCACTAACACCCTTCCCAGTGTGTCACCCTCTCTCACTAACACCCTTCCCACAGTGTGACCCTCTCTCACTAACACCCTTCCCACAGTGTTACCCTCTCTCACTAACACCCCTCCCACAGTGTGACCCTCTCACTAACACCCTTCCCAGTGTGTGACCCTCTCACTAACACCCCTCCCACAGTGTGACCCTCTCTCACTAACACCCTTCCCAGTGTGTGACCCTCTCACTAACACCCTTCCCACCATGTGACCCTCTCTCACTAACACCCCTCCCACAGTGTGACCCTCTCACTAACACCCTTCCCAGTGTGTGACCCTCTCACTAACACCCCTCCCACAGTGTGACCCTCTCTCACTAACACCCTTCCCAGTGTGTGACCCTCTCACTAACACCCTTCCCACCATGTGACCCTCTCTCACTAACACCCCTCCCACAGTGTGACCCTCTCACTAACACCCTTCCCACCGTGTGACCCTCTCTCACTAACACCCCTCCCACAGTGTGACCCTCTCACTAACACCCTTCCCAGTGTGTGACCCTCTCACTAACACCCTTCCCACCATGTGACCCTCTCTCACTAACACCCTTCACACAGTGTGACCCTCTCTCACTAACACCCCTCCCACAGTGTGACCCTCTCACTAACACCCCTCCCATAGTGTGACCCTCTATCACTAACACCCTTCACACAGTGTGACCCTCTCACTAACACCCCTCCCATAGTGTGACCCTCTCACTAACACCCCTCCCATAGTGTGACCCTCTATCACTAACACCCTTCCCACAGTGTGACCCTCTCTCACTAACACCCTTCCCACAGTGTGACCCTCTCACTAACACCCTTCCCACCGTGTGACCCTCTCTCACTAACACCCCTCCCACAGTGTGACCCTCTCTCACTAACACCCTTCACACAGTGTGACTCTCTCTCACTAACACCCCTCCCACCGTGTGACCCTCTCTCACTAACACCCGTCCCACAGTGTGACTCTCTCTCACTAACACCCTTCCCACAGTGTGACTCTCTCTCACTAACACCCCTCCCACAGTGTGACCCTCTCACTAACACCCCTCCCACCATGTGACCCTCTCTCACTAACACCCGTCCCACAGTGTGACCCTCTATCACTAACACCCTTCACACAGTGTGACCCTCCCCTCAGTACCGCCCTTTCCACAGTGAGACACCTTCCCCTTTGATATTTTCAATTCATTTCTAGGATCTGACGCAACCACGATTCCTGCTTCCCAATGCCCTTTGGAGTCCAGAAATTTCAACCTCAGCTTTGAATGACCGCACATCCACATTTATTCACTGTAAAAACTTGGGTGATGTTTCACCCAAGACCCACTTTTTGCACTAACTTGGATATTCTGTGAAGGTCCAGAATTCTACCCTTTCTGTATAGAATCACCTCCATCGCCCTCCACTGCAGACATCTCGAAAGGTACTTCGAGGCCTTTCTCCTCACCTCCTTTCTGAACGGATGACTCCATTCTCTTAGGCCATGACCTTTGGTCATGGCAGAATTCTTAGTAATGTGAAGGAACAGGATCGTAGGTTACAACAAGGTGCACAGCTGGGCTGAGAAGTCACAGGTGAAATTCAATCCCAAACGTCGATTTGAAGCCAGAATACAGGGCTAATGGTAGGATTTGTAGCAGTGTGGAGGAACAGAGGGATCTCGGAGTCCACATCCATAGATCCCTCAAAGTTGCCGTGCAAGTTGATAGGGCGGTTAAGAAGGTGTATGGCGCACTGGCCTTTATTAGTCAGAGGATTAAGTTAAAGAGCTGCAAGGTATTGTTGTTGCTCTAAAAAACCCTGGTTAGACCACACTTGAGTATCGTGTTCAGTTCTAGTTGCCTCATTCCACATCCTTCCTATAATAACCATATTACTGGTTATATGGTTATTATAGGATAGATGTGGAAGCTTTAGAGAGATTTACCAGGATGCTGCCTGGATTAGAGAGCATGTCTTAGGAGGAGAGGTTGAGCGAGCCAGGGCTTTTCTCTTTGGAACAAAGGAGGATAAGAGGGTGACTTGATAGAGGTGTACAAGATGGTAAGAGGCATAGATAGAGTGGACAGCCAGAGACTTTTTCCCAGGACGTAAATGGCCAACACCAGTAGAAATCCATTTAAGGTGAGTGGAAGGAAGCTTAGGAGAGTATTTTGAGGATATGACGAACATAGTGGCTCGTGGGTGGATCTCGTATACTTGGATTTCCAGAAGGCATTTGATAAGGTGTCACATAAAAGACTTATCTATGAGGATGCATAGATTTGGGAGTAATTTATTAGCATGGATAAGGTTTTGGTTAACCAATGGAGGGAAAAGTGTTGGAATCAATGTGTGTACACCACTGGTTGGAAGTCAGTGGAGTGTGGAGTGCCACAGGGGTCAGTGCTGGCCCCACAACTGTTCACGATATACATTAACAATTTGGGAGAGGGGACTGAGTGTAGCAAAGTTGGCTGATGACTCTAAACTGAGTGGTAAATCAAATTGTACAGAGGATGTAGAGTCTGCAGAGAGATATAGATAGGTTAGGCGAGTTGGCAAGGGTCTGGCAGATGGAGTAAAACATGATCACTTTCTTTGGAAAGAAAATTAGAAAATCAGATTATTATATAAATGGTGAAAGACTGCAGCATGCTGCTGTGCAGAGGGACTTGGGAGTGTTTGTGCATGAATCCCAAAAGGTTGGTTTGCAGGTGCAACAGGCTATCAAGAAGGCAAATGGAATGTTGGCTTTCATTGCTAGAAGGATTGAATTTAAGAACAGGGAGGTTATGCTGCATCTGTAGAGGGCACATGGAATACTGTGTGTAGTTCCGGTCTCCTTACTTTAAAAAAGATACACTGGCTTTGGAGACGGTGCAGAAGAGGTTCACCAGGTTGATTCCAGAGATAAGGGGGTTTGCCTATGGGTAGAGATTGAGTCACCTGGGACTATACCTGCTGGAATTCAGAAGAATGTGAGAGAATCTTATAGAAACCTATAGAATTATGAAAGGGATCAATGAGGTTGAGCAGGAAAGTTTTGTTTTTCCCAACTATGAACTATCACTTACCAAGTGGGGGGAAAACCTAGAACTAGGGGGCATAGCTCAAGATTTGGGGGAGCAGATTTAGAAAGGAGATGAGGAGAAACTGTTTTCCCAAAGAATAGTGAATCTGTGGAATTCTCTGCCCAGGGAAGCAGGAGGCAAACTCATTAAATTTATTTAAGTCGAAGTTAGATAGACTTTTGCATAGCAGGGAAATTCAGGGTTATGGGGAAAAGGCAGGTAAGTGGAGCTGAGTCCAGGATTAACCTAACTGAATGTCAGAACAGGTTCGATGGGCTAGATGGCCGACTCCTGCTCCTGTTTCTTATAGTCCAATGAGATGTTAGAGGAAGGTTTTAACTTCTGGTTGCCGTACCTGTCTCTGACGGCTCATATTTGATGATCAAGTCCATGGCAAACTTCTCCACACCGCCCTCTGGCTCATGCTGCTCATGGGTCAAGAAGTCCACAAACTCCAGGAGGGTCAGCTTCTTCCCGTCCTTGGAGAACTCGTTGAACAGATGGTGAACATCATCCCGCTTCGTCAGCGCTTTGTAGAACAGGACAAACTCCTCACCCTCCAGTGTTCCCGACTGGGACCTGTCCGCCATCTGAAACACAACACGAGCAGAAAGACAAAGGGGTGAGAAATATCCTCAGGTCCCTACAGGAGCCCGGTATTCCCACCTTCTTACTCTGGCTTCTTCCCCTTTCCATTCCAGTCCTGATGAAGGATCTCATCCCAACACGTCAACTGTTTATTCCCCTCCATAGATGCTGCCTGACCTGCTGAGTTCCTACAAAATTTTGTAAATACTACTATTGGACTTGGGCTTAGTGCATGAGTTTGGACCCACCAGTCCACTCAAATTGGTCAAAACTAAAGTCTGAAATAAATAATCCAATGTATTCAACTTCACAACTCTAACAGTAAAACTAGGTGTGCATCTATACTGTTTCTTTTAAGAAATAACCCTTTGAATTTAGGAAATAAGAGCAAAATATATTAAGTCGGTTAACCACTTGCAATGTTTGCTAAAAGCTGGCTTGGCTGATTTTAAGGTAATGGAGGGTGCAGGAGAGGTTGCTGATTGGATTAGCGGCATGACAACATGGTGGTTACCACAATTCTTTATAGTGCCAGCAATCAGGATTCAATTCCCTCAATAAGGTTTTCCCCATGACCGTATGCTCCAGTACCCTCCCGCATTCCAAAGACCTACAGGTTAGGGTCAGTAGGTCATGGTCATGTAGTGTTGGCACCAGGACCATGGTGACACTGTGTTGCCCCATGTACCTCCTTGGGCTGTGTTAGTCTTTGATGTTTGTACGTACATGTGACAAATAAAGCTAATCTTTTAAAAATAACTTTTACAAAATGCTGGGGGAACTCAGCAGGTCAGGCAACATCTATGGAAAGGAATGAACAGTCAACATTTCTTGCCGAGACCTTTCATCAGGACCTGCTGAGTTCCTCCAGCAATCTGTGTGTGTTGCTCTGGATTTTTAGCATCCGCAGCAGCTCTTGTGTTTAATCTTTTTAAAATATATTTTTAGCCATGATGCCAACTTAAACTAATTTAACTTGCCTGCACGTAAATCATCTCCTTCCATCCTTACACATTCATGTGTCTGACAGCCTTTTAAACACGATTCTTGTATCTGCTTCCACCAGGAACCCTGACAGCACATTCCAAGCACCTAACACCATCTGCGAAAACCCTTGTTTCATAAATCTCCTATAAACGTACTCCTTCTCGCCTTAGACCATAAGACAAAGGAGCAGAATTGGACCATTCAGCCCACCTAGTCTGAACCACCAGTCCATGATACCTTGCATAACTTTATCAGGTCCCCCCTGCCTCTGCCACGGTAGTGTGGCGGTTAGCGCCACGTCATTGCCGCTCGGGGCATTCCGCAGCTCGGAGTTCAATTCTGGCGCTGCTATGTAAGGAGTCTCCGTATGCCCTGCCCAAGGAATGCGCGGGTTTTCTCTGGGTCATCCAGTTTCCTCCCACAGTCCAAAGGCGTACCAGGTAAGTTCATTGTTAATTGTCCTGTGATTAGGTTAGGGTTAATCGGGTTTGCCGGGGGCTGCTGGGGTGGTATGGCTCGAAGGGCTGGAAGGGCCTACACCGCGTTGTGTCGCTAAAAATAAAACAACCAAGTCTGTCCAACCTCTCCGTACAGCTCAAAACTCTAGTCCAGGCAGCATCCTAGTGCACCTCTTCTGCACCCTCTCCAAAGCCTCCACATACTTCCTGTAATAGGGCAACCAAGTTCAAGTTCATCATCACCTGACTGTACATATATACAACCAAACGAAACAACACTCCTCTGGGCCACGGTGCACCTACAAAACATGTATCACACACAGCACATAAAACAAAGTATTGCCACAAATAAGTTAATAAAATATAATTCATAAATGCATGGTGTGTGTACACAGGTAAACAATAAACAGTAATCTGCTAGTGACGAGACTTTGGTGTTGGCACAGTCTGAGGGAAGAAGCTGTTACCCAGTCTGGCAGCCCTAGTCCTGATGCTCCTGTATCTCCTTCTGATGGTAGAGGGCCAGAGAGATTGTGGGATTAGTGGTAGGGATCCTCAACAATGTTTCAGGCCCTTCGTCTACAACACTTCCAGTAAATGTCACAAATAGGGGAGGTGGCAGTGATCCTCTCAGTGATTTTTTCAATCCAGAATTACACACAGTACTCCAGGTGTGTCCTATCCATCACTCCAGGGCTGAGGAGCTTTATATACTGTAGATGGGAACACAGGAAAATGTGGAATTCATCGCCCCAGGCAGCTGTTGAGGTCAAGTCATTGGGAGTATTTAAAGAGGATTTTGATGGGTTCTTGATTGGTAAGGGTGTTGATGTTTACAGGGAGAGGGCAGGAGAATGGAGTTGAGAGCGATGACAAGTCAGCCATGACCAAATGCAGAGCGGGTTCAATGGGCTGAATAGCCTACTTCTACTCCAACTGTATGCCTTATGGTCTACAACAGATGCAGGAAAATCCATTCCCAACATTCAGTAGGATCGTGGATGAATCACTCCAGGCCTCATCTCCTCCTCACCGCCTGTTCTCCACAGCACTCAGTTCCTCAAATTATCAAAAATCTACCCACCATTTTCTTCAAATACTTCTAGTGGTCCAAGACATCACAACCTAGAGAGTCACCAGCTGCTATTGAAGGACAAGTCTTTTCTCCAGGGAGGGATTGTTAAAAACAGGAGTGATCAGGGGCATGAGACTTAGACTTAAGACTCAGCTGCAGAACTGGGTTCGCCCATTGAGCCTGCTCTGCCATTCTATCGTGGCTGACCTACTTTCCCTCTTAACCCTATTTTCCTGCCTTCTCTCCGTGACTTTGACGTCCTTACTAATCAAGAACCTATCAACTTCTGCTTTAAATATTTCCAATGACTTGGCCTCCACAGCCATCTGTGGCAATTAATTCATCACCTTCTGGGTAAAGAAATTAAAAGGGGCATTGGGGCAAATTCTTCATGCAAAGGATGGTCTGTATTTGGAATGAGCTGCCAGAAGTAGTGGTTGAGGTGGACACATTAGCAGAATTTAAAAGAAATACATACAAAATCCTGGAGGAACTGATACAATTCCTTCTTCTTCAACCCTTTATTTCTTCCAGTTATTGCCTCCCAGTTTCTCACTTCATCCCACACTCCCCCACTCACCCACCTTCCCCTTCACCTGGTCTCACCTATCGCCTATCAGCTTGTACTCCTTCCCCTCCCCCACCTTCTTATTCTGGCTTCCTCCCCCTTCCTTTCCACTCTGCTTGTATTTCATGTAATTGCCTATGTATCTGCAATTCTACACTGCCCCCTAGTGGAAGCTACTTGGGTATCGCATTCTTTGAGTAGAGACTACTCTGATTGGTTAACTCTTATCTACAAATTTGAATGGAATGTCTGTTATCCATGGTATGAGAAGAGCAGAGCACACTGGCCCGCCATCTCTTCTCTATTTCTTCTTTGTTCTTTCCTGCCATTCACTACTAGACTCTTGCTGCTTTCCATTTCCAATTCCTTTGTCTTCTTCATGCTAATAAAATGATCATGACGTAACAAGCTTTATGCCTCATTCTTGACTCCTGAAAGAACTTTGGATCAAAAAACATCAGAATCCAACAACGGGTAGGAAAGGTTTAGAGGGCTATGGGCCAAACACGGTCAGAAGGAACTAGCTCATTGGGAACACAGTCAACATGGATGAGTTGGGATGAAGGGCCTGCTTCCTAGGTTTGTATGACTCTAAACTGAGTGACAAATTACTTCACCTGTATGGTCAGGGTGGCATGATGGTAGAAACAGAGGCTAGGTGAAGATGGGTTTGTAGACTCCAAGGGAAGAATCAAGTAACTGGTCTGCTTCTTCAATGAGCTAGGACAAAATGATGGGCCAAACAGCCAGGGACTAGCCCAGCACATCCGTCGGTTCCCCCTAACAAGAATCACACTCGACGACTTAGGAACAGCTTCTTCCCCTCTGCGATCAGATTTCTGAATGGTCCATGAACACTACCTCATTATTCCTTCTATTTGCACTATTTATTTTGTAACTTAGAGCAATTTTACGTCTTTGTTCTGCTGCCACAAAACAACACATTTCACAGGTCGCGTAAGACAGCGAGAATGAATCTCACGTTGAGGGTCCCACCTTAAAGAGCCGTAAGGAGTGATCTTCATTCATGTCGACGTTCATCATCTGCAGTAAATTTCGCACCTCCTTGAAGTTCATCCGACCATCCTTATCCTTGTCAGCCTTCTGGAAACAGTCACTAATCCACATGCGGGAGTGAAGGAAACAGAACACACTGTACAAAGAGTGACACTCCCTCCTCATCATCTGCTAACAGGCTCACAGTATAGACACCAGTCATTACCAAGAGGACAATGCTACTTTCACACTGTCCCATCACACACACACACCCAGGGTCAGACACAGAGTGAAGCTCCCTCTACACTGTCCCATCACACACTCCCGGGGTCAGACACAGAGTGAAGCTCCCTCCACATCATCCCATCACACACTCCCAGGGTGAAACACAGAGTGAAGCTCCCTCCACACTGTCCCATCACACACTCCCAGGGTCAGACACAGAGTGAAGCTCCCTCCACACTGTCCCATCACACACTCCCAGGGTCAGACACAGAGTGAAGCTCCCTCTGCACCATCCCATCACACACTCCCAGGGTCAGACACAGAGTGAAGCTCCTTCCACACTGTCCCATCACACACTCCCAGGGTCAGACACAGAGTGAAGCTCCCTCTGCACCATCCCATCACACACTCCCAGGGTCAGACACAGAGTGAAGCTCCCTCTACACTGTCCCATCACACACTCCCAGGGTCAGACACAGAGTGAAGCTCCCTCCACACTGTCCCATCACACACTCCCAGGGTCAGACACAGAGTGAAGCTCCCTCTACACTGTCCCATCACACACTCCCAGGGTCAGACACAGAGTGAAGCTCTCTCTACACCGTCCCATCACACACTCCCAGGGTCAGACACAGAGTGAAGCTCTCTCTACACCGTCCCATCACGCATGCCTGAGGTCAGGGCAGAGTGAACTTTGCAGGCAGGGTCACGCCACCCCCCTCTGCCGAACTTCCTGTCCCCTCTGGTGCAGCGTGTTCCCAGCTGCGTCCATCCTTCAGCCACGATTCCGCGACATCATGCCTGACAACTGTAATAGTGCGACAAGATCGTCCACCTTATTTCTTATACTCTGTGTATTTAGATTTAACAGTTTGAGTGCTGCATTTGCTATAGCAGTATGCTGGAATTTCCGGGATTCAGGGGTGATGAAGTGTGTGAAATTACCATGACTAAAGAGAAGGTACTTGGGAAAGTGAAAGGTCTGAAGCTAGATTAGTAACCCAGACCAGATGGTGTACACCCCAGGGTTCTGAAAGAGGTGGCTGAAGAGATCGTGGATGCATTAGTAATAATCTTTCAAGAAGAATTAGATTCTGGAATGGTTCTGGAAGACTGGAAAATTGCAGATGTCACTCCACTCTTCAAGAAGGGAAAAGGGCAGAAGAAAGGAAACTATAGGTGAGTTAGTCTGACCTCAGTGGTTTGGAAGATGTTGGAGTCGATTATTAAGGATGAGGTCTCGGGGTGTTTAGAGACACATGAAAAAATACGCTGTAGTCAGCATGGTTTCCTCAAATCTTGCCTGACAAATCAGTTGGAATTCTTTGAAGAAGTGACAAGCAGGATAGACAAAGGAAGATCAGCTGATGTTGTGTACTTGGGTTTACAGAGGGCCTTTGGCAAAGTGCCACACATGAGGCTGCTTAACAAGCTATGAGCCCATGGCATTACAGGAAAGATTCTAGCATGGATAAAGCTGTGGCTGACTGGCAGGAGGCAGAGAGTGGAAATAAAGGGAATCCATTCTGGTTGGTTGCCTGTGACTAGTGGTGTTCCACAGGGTCTGTGGACTGATTCTTTTTACTTTATATGTCAATGATTTGGATGATGCAATTGATGGCTTTGTTTTAAAGTTTGCAGAAAATATGAGATAGGTGTAGGGGCAAGTATTGTATTTCTGAGGAAGTAGAGAGGCTACTGAAGGACTTTGACAGATTAGGAGAATGGGCGGATGGAATTCAGTGTTGGGAAGTATATGTTCATGCACTTTGATAAAAGAAATGCAAGTGTTGACTATTTTCTAAATGGAGAGAAAATACAAAAATCTGGGGTGCAAAGGGACTTGGGGGTGCAAAGGGACTTGGGAGTCCTTGTGCAGGATTCCCTAAAGGTTTGCTTGCAGGTTGAATCTGTGATGAGGAAGGCAAATGTAATGTTAGCATTCATTTCAAAAGGACTAGAATATAAAAACAAGGATGTCGAGACTTTATAAAGCACTGGTGAGGTCTCGCTTGGAGTACTATGAACAGTTATGAGCTCCTTATCTTAGAAAACATTGTTGAAGCTGGAGAGGGTTCAAAGGAGGTTCACAGAAATGGTTGCAGGATTGAACGGCTTGTCATATGAAGAATGTTTGATGGCTCTGGGCCTGTATTCACCAGAATTCAGAAAAATGAGAGGTGTCCTCATTGAAACCTATTAAATGGTGAAAGGCCTTGATAGAGTGGATGTGGAAAGGATGTTTCTAACAGTGGAAAAGTTTAGGAGCAGAGGACACAGCCTCAGAATAGAGGGGTCTCCTTTTAGAACAGAGATGAGGAGGAATTTCTTTAACCAGAGGGTGGTGAGTCTGTGGAATTCTTTGCCACAGTCAACTGTGGAAGCCAAGTCTTTATGGATATTTAAGGCAGAGTTTGATAGATTCTTGATCAGTCAGGGCATGAAAGGGTATGGGGAGAGGGCAGGAGATTGGGGCTGAGAGGGTAATTGGATCAGGCGTGATGAAATGGTGGAGCAGACTCGATGGCCCAAATAGCCTAATTCTGCTCCTGTATCTTATGGTCTAAGCTCCCTCCATACCTTCCCATCACACACTCCCAGTGTGAGAAACAGAAGGAAGCTCCCTCAACACCATTCCATCACACACTCAGGGTCAGACACACAATGAAACTCTCTCTACACCATCCCATCACACATTCCAGGGGTCAGACATAGAGTGAAGCTCCCTCTACACAGTCCCAATTGCTTCTACCTGAGGGACATCCCAATTCCTCCCGCAAATTTGCAAACTCAAATTCCCACTGGAATGAGCTGTAGGGAAGGATATTGGTCGAGCTTTTCTTTCTGGTCCATGTTTCTCACGGTCTCAATGAGCTTGCGTAGACCCTGGATCCAGTGTCCCGCCTCGCGCGGGGAGTCGGCCACCAGGTCCAGGTTCCCCCTGCGGCCGCGGAACACCAGCGTGAAGCAGCGCTCGGGGTCAAACTCATCAGCGGTGCTCTGCAGAACCTCGGACTGGTGGCCCTCGCGCACCGCCTCGATGTCACTGATGGAGACTGTGGGGGAGGGTGGAGAGGGAGAGCACTGACCCAACTTGGAACTTCAACAGCCTGTCCTTACTTGTGGGTTCCCCGGGCAGGTCACTGGCCCACACAAGGCCGATCGGGGGCAGGAGGTGCAGGGAGGAAGGGAGAAGGGAAGGTGAAGGGAGAGAGGGATAAAGGTCTAGAGAGGGAGGAAAAGGGTGAAGGGGAGGGAGGGAGGGGGAGAAGTTTCTCTTTCTCTCTCTCTAATAATCTCTCTTCATCACATTCTTTTACTTCATCTATCAGCTATTTCTCTCCCCTTTACTACCCCAACCTTTTCTCCTCTCCTTTCCTCTCCCTCCCCAACCCCACGTCTCCCAAATACTCCCTTTCCTCCCTTCCCTCATACTCTCTCCCTCCCATTTCCATCTCCAGTCTCCCTTCACTATTTCATCACTCTCTCCCCCTCCCCTACCCCAATATATTTCTCCTGCATCCTCACCCTCCTCTCCTCCCAACCTCTATACACCCTTTCCCTTCCCCCACTTTCAATTCCTGCTCCCGTTCTCTCTCTGCTCTCCATCATTGCTGTCACTCCGTCCCTTCAGCCTCCATCTCCCCCTCTCCCCAATCTCTCCCACCAATGCCCTTTCCTTCTCTCCTCCCTTATCCCCACTTCCCTACCGCACTCCTCTCAGAACAATTGCCCCTCTCCCTCTATCTCCCCTGTGCTCCTCTAACTTCCTCAGCTCTCTATGATCCTCTTTCCCCACCCACTTTCTCCCTCCCACTGCGTTTCTCTGCCATCCCTCACCTCCCTCTCTCACTGTTCGCACCTCCACCACCCCTCACTCTCTGGCCCTCCCTGTGTCTCCTCTTCTGCCCTCCACTCTCCCTTTTCTGCCTAACCCCTCTCTGCTCCTTCCCCCCACCTACCCCTTCCCCAGCCTTTCTCAGTGCCCACTTCTTCTCCCTCGAACTGCCCTTTCCCTCAACCCTCCTCTCCACCTCTCTCAACTTTTTCCACTCCCACTCACTGTCTCTACCCCTCACCTCAATCACCCCTCCCTCCCCTAACCAACCTTCTCGTGTGTTCCTCTTCCTCTCCACCCAGTCTCTGCGCCCTCCCTTGCCCCATCCTCTCCCCATTCCGTCAGCCGCCTTGTCCCCGCACACCTCCCCCCACCCCCGGGCCCACAGGGACTCACAGCTGCTGCGAGGGTTGCCGGATTTCTTGGACTGGTACCAGATACTCATGCAGTCCTCCTGCAGTTTGAAGTATCTCGGCCTCTTCCAGCTCCGGGACTTCACCTTCCTCATCATCGCCCCGCCTAGCATTGCCCGGAGGTCCTCGTCCACTGGCAGCCCTGCCCACAGGCACAACGGTTAGAACGCCCCCTCAGCAACCTGCCGCCCAGCGTCCAGGGGTGGGAAGCTCCAGAGACAGTTTAAGCAATCTCAAGGTCACTAAGACCAAGGTGGGGATTGTGGACTTCAGGGAGGGGAAGCTGAAGGAACATACACCAGTCCTCATCGGGGGGTTAGGTGTGGAAAGGAAGAGCGGGTGCCAAGTTTCTGGGTGTTAACATCTCTGAAGATCTGTCTCTGTCCTGGGCCCAACATATTGATGTAATTACAAAGCGCGCACATGAGCGGTTAGGCTTCGTTGGAGCTTGAGGAGATTTGGATTGTCACTAAGGACTCTAGCAAGTTTTTACAAATGTATTGTGGAGACCATTCTGACTGGTTGTATTGCTGTCTGGTATGGAGCTCCGATGTACAGGATCAGGAAAAGCTGCAGAGGGTTGTAAACTTAGTCAGTTCCATCATGGGCACCAGCCTCCCCAGCATTGAGGACATCTTCCACAGGCGATGCCTTAAGAAGGCAGCATCCATCGTTAAGGACCCTGACCATCCAGGGCATGCCCTCTTCGCATTATTACCATCGTATATTCTTATTGTATTTTATAGTCATTTTACTGTATCACACTGAAATGCTGCTAAGAAACAACACATTTCCTAAGACAGGTCAGTGATAGTAAACCTGATTCTGAGAGCGGTGTCATTGCGGGTAGCGTAGGAGGTTGCCAAAGGACAGCTCGGTTGCAGATATGGTCAGAGAAATGGCAGATTGGAGATTAATTGTGGTAAGTGAACATAGAATACTGCACAAAATGCTGGAGGAACTCTGCAAGACGGGTAGGATCTATGGAGAGGAATAAAGAATTGGCGTTTCGGGACGAGACCCTTCATCAGGACTGGAAAGGAAGGGGAAGAGGCCAGAATAAGACGGGCGGGGAGGGGAAGGAGTACAAGCTGTCAGATGATAAAGTGAGAAGCTGAGAGGTGATAGGTGGAAGAGGTAAAGGGCTGAACAAGAAGGAATCTGATAGGACAGGAGAGTGGACAATGAGAGAAAGGAGGTGGAGCACCAGGAGAGGTGATGGGCAGCTGAGGAAGAGAGAAAGGGTGCGAGCACCTGCCATTTCCGCCCTGGAAAAAAGTCTCTGGCAATCAACCTGATCTATGCATCTTACCATATTGCACATCTCTATCAAGATACCGCTCATCCTTCTTCTCTCCAACCAGAAAAGCCCAAGCTCACTCCACCTATCCTCAGAAGACATGCTCTCCAATCTAGGCAGCATCCTAGTAAATCTCCTCTGCACCCTCTCTAAAGCTTCCACATCCTTCCTATAACTAAGACTAATAGGCACTGGAGAAGTTTTTTCCCTACTGCGGTCACTTTGCTGAACAGTTAACTGCTGGTTAACTGTTGGCTAACTATTACTTGGATTGCACTACCTGTATGTATAATCTATATTTTCATTTATATTTATCATTATTATTGTTATGAGCAGAGAGACTACATCTGCCGGAAATAAATTCCTTGTATGTGCACAGGTACTTGGCGATTAAAGTCTGATTCTGATTCTGATTCTGATAATGAGGCACACAGGACTGAACACAATACTCCAACTGTAGTCTAACCAGGGTTTTATAGAGATGCAACATTGTTTTGCAAAAAGTCAGATATAAAAGGGAAATACACAGTTAATGCCAAGAACTTTAACAGTGTTGATGTACAGTGGGATCTTGAGGTCCAAGTTCATAACAGCATAGGTTGATGGTATGGAACGGCAGGCATATAGCATGCTTGTCTTTATTTGTCAAGAGTAAGGAAGTTATGTTGCAGCTATTTAAAACTCTAGTTTGACTTTATCTGGAGTATTACAATCATTTCTGGTCACCCCATTATAGGAAGGATGTGGAAGCTTTATAGGAAGAGGATTGATGTTGTTCCTCTCCACGCCCTATGGCACATTTGGTGGCAACCTTGCTGTTTCCTCAGAATTTGTCTGTTTTTTTTTTACAAGGCTGAGTTGCTAGCTCAACGCTCAACCCAGTATGGTGGAAAGCATGCAAGAAGCCAACCGGATTTGAGCCCAGGACCCCTCACCTTGAAGTCCAGTGCAGAAGCCACTACGCCACTGGCTGGCTTAGGAGAGGGTACATAAGAGGATTAGAGGGCATGTGCTATAATGAGAGGTTGGACAAGCCTGGGTTGTTTTCTCTGGAGCGGCAGAGGTTGAGGGGTGACCAGCAACTACCCCTCTATGATAGGCATAGATAGAGTAGACAAAATATTTTTCCCAGGGTTGAAGTGCCTAATACTAAAGGGCATGTATTTAAGGTGAGAGGTGATAAGTTCAAAGGAGAATTGCAGGACAAGATACTTTAATCACAAAGAGTGGTGGGTGTCTGGAGTGTTCTGCCGTGTGGTGGTGGGAACAGATACAATAAGGGTGTTTAAGAAGCTGTTAGGTAAGCACGTGGATGTGCAGGAAATGGCGGGGTATTAGAAGGAATTAGCTTGCAACCAACCCGCTCCGCACCCCCACCCCACGCTGGACTCGGTGGTCAGGTACTTACGCACGCTGGCCCGGGAAGACGCCATTGGCACCAGTGCAGATTCCAAGGCAGATGGGCAGCTGGAACAACAGGCAGGATTGGGAATGGTCAAGGGTGTTCCTAAAACAACTGACACAGCCTGGTCATTGGCAGGCAGCTCCCAGGATCACCAACCCCATCCCCCCCCCCCCCCCACCCACCACCCAACGAGCAGACCCATCGGCCCATCAGCCTCTGCTAGCTCTGTCAAAAATCCCTCCTGTTGCTTCCTTCTCCCTGCTCTGTCCCCACCCCCAGCTCCAGGACCTCCTGGACCCTTGCCTTATGGGGCTGCTCCCACCTCTCCTTCAGACCAGCCACTCTCAGATCAAGGGCCAGGACCCCACCCTCTATCCTCTGCAGTCTGCACTTCTCCAGGTTTCTATGGCTGCAGACAGTTCTCCAGTGAGCAGTTAACCTGGTGGTGTTTAACCTAGAGAGACGATAACATTTTGTTTCATTTGTCACAGATTCATCGAATGCTGCTGCACAGAAACAGGCCCTTTGGCCCATCTACTCCATACTGAACTGTTATTCTTCCTAGTTCCATTGACCTACACCCGAACCATAGCCCTCTATACCCCTCCCATCCAGGCATCTATCCAAACCCACAACCACCACTTCCACTGGCAGCTTGTTCCACCTTCTGAGCGAAGAAGCTCCGCCTCATGTTCCCTTCAAACATTTCACCCTTCCCCCTTAACCCATGACCTCTTGTCCTGGTCTCACCCAAATCTCAGTGGACAAAACCTGCTTGCATTTGCCCAATCTATAGCCCTGGAAATTTTGTGTACTTCTGTCAAATCTCTCTTCATTCTCCCTCACTCCGGAGAATAAAGTGCAAATCTATTCAACCTTTCCCTGTAGCTCGAGTCCTCAAATCCTGGCAATATCCTTGTAAGTCTTCTCTGCACCCGTTCAGTCTTACTGACTCCTTTCCTGTAGATCAATGAACATTGACACATTGAAAATACAAAGAAATGCATTGTTTGCATCGAAGACCAGCACAGCCTGAGGATGTGCTGGGGGCAGCCCACAAAGGTCGCCGTGCTTCTAAAAACAACACAGTATGCCCAAAACTCACTAACCCTAGCCTGTACTTCTTTGGGTTGTGCAAGGAAATCGGAGCAGGTGGAAGAAACCCCTGCAGTCACAGGGAGAACGTAAAAACTCCTTACAGACAGCAGTGGGAATTGAACCTGGACTGTGGCACTGTAATATTGTTTTGCCAACTGCTACTCATACGTGCCATCTAAATAACTCTCACCCACTCCGCACGACCCCAGCTATTCACTGCAAAAGGGCTCAGCAAAGATACCGCACCTTGTCACCATGTCAATATCAATATGCTGCCCTGCTCATCCTCCAGCACGTGATCTACCTGCATCTCTGGCTGAGCAGCAGTGAGATCATGGGCTGTGCTCTTATTCTCTCCCCTCCCTCCCTCTTACTCTCCCTCCTTCTCTCTTTTTTTGACACCCTGTCTGTGTCCTTCTTACATTTTCTGTCTCTCTGTCTATTTGTGTGTGTGTGTGTCTCTCTCTCTGCCTCCCTCCATCCTCTCTCTCTCTCTCTCTCTCTCTCTCTCTCTCTCTCTCTCTCTCTCTCTCTCTCTCTCTCTCGCTCTCTCTCTCTGTCACCAGCCTGTCAGCTCAGTCATCCGCCAGAGAAGGCGGGGGGGGGGCAAAAATCTCTATTTAGTTTACATTGATGGAGGGTCACACTGTGGGAGGGGCAATACTGAAGGAGAGTCATACTGTGGGAGGACGGTACTGAGGCCAATATTCACCCCCCAACGAACAATAATGGAATAGGTCAGATGAACACTGTGGACTCTTGCTGTGTAGTTCCCCATGATACACAAGTGAAATCACTTCTTTAGGTGAAGGGCACTACAGAAATGCAGACCCTTCACCCTGGTTGCTCTGTGGGCCTCTCGGTTCTCCGCAGGGAACTGACTGTGTCTCACCTGAGGGACAGGTGTCTCTGGCAGTGAAATGCAGACCCTTCACCCTGGTTGCTCTGTGGGCCTCTCGGTTCTCCGCAGGGAACTGACTGTACCTCACCTGAGGGACAGGTGTCTCTGGCAGTGAAATGCAGACCCTTCACCCTGGTTGCTCTGTGGGCCTCTCGGTTCTCCGCAGGGAACTGACTGTGCCTCACCTGAGGGACAGGTGTCTCTGGCAGTGAAATGCAGACCCTTCACCCTGGTTGCTTTGTGGGCCTCTCGGTTCTCCGCAGGGAACTGACTGTGTCTCACCTGAGGGACAGGTGTCTCTGGCAGTGAAATGCAGACCCTTCACCCTGGTTGCTCTGTGGGCCTCTCGGTTCTCCGCAGGGAACTGACTGTGCCTCACCTGAGGGACAGGTGTCTCTGGCAGTGAAGCATTCCATCCAGCCTGCTCCAGGTACGCAGACCGTCTCTGGAACGATGTCCCACATACTCACAGCGTACCAACCAGAGGGAAAGGGAGTGCTGGGAAATCTCGGGAAGTTTCCAGCAGATTTCTACAGCTGTATCATGGAGATGAAGACTGCCTGGTGAGGAAGCTCTATTGCACAGGATGGCAAGAGGGCCACAGCCAGCCAGCTCCATCGTGAGCACAACTCTCCCCACTATCTGCAAGATAGCGCATCCGTCAATAGTGCTTGTCCTCAAGCTGGCAGTGTCTGTCATTAAGGACCCTCATCTGTGACGTACCCTCTTCTCCTCACTACCATCAGCACTTCCTTCCTTTTTAGACCTGGTGAAGGGTTTTCTTGCGAAACGTTGACTGTTTATCCCTCTCCATAGATGCCCAATCTGCTGAGTTCCTCCAACATTTTGTGAGTGTCTGGGCAGGAACTAATTAGCCTGAGCGGGCGGTTTGTGGGCTTGCCTCTAGCCTGCTGATTTAACCCCTCACATGCCAGACAAACTGCCTTACTTCAAGCCTTCCCCTTTAACTTGGTGGGGGGAGGGTGGAAGTAGGTGATGAGCCCAGTTCTGTACCTGAACAACAGTCCCCTCCCACTCTCCCCCGTCCAACCCTCACATGCTGAACCTGATCCATTTAATTATATCCCTTTATCACTCTTCAATCCGACCTGTCAGGGTGCAAGGACACTGCTTAAAATATTCATGAGACTGTGCAGTACTCGGCAACTGGCGCCGAGAGAGGGAGAGAGGGAAAGGGAGAAAGGGGGAGAGAGAGAGAGAGGGGGGGGGAGGGAGAGAGAGAGAGAAAAGGAGAGAGAGAGAGAGGGGTAGGAGGAGAGAGGGAGAGAGAGAGGAGAGGGAGAGAGAGAGAGAGAAAAGGAGAGAGGGATGTAGGGAAAGAGGGAGAGAGAGGGGAGGGAGGGAGAGAGGGAGAGAGAGAGAGAAAAGGAGAGAGAGAGGGAGATAGAGGAGAGAGAGGAGAGGGAGAGAGAGAGGAGAGAGAGAGAAGAGAGAGAGACAGGGAGAGAGGGAGAAAAGGAGAGAGAGGTAGGGAGAAAGGGAGAGGAGGGAGAGGGAGAGAGAAAGGAGAGAGAGAGTAGGGGAGAGAGAGGAGAGAGGGAGAGAGAGAGGGAGAGAGAGAGGAGGGAGAGAGAGGGAGAGAGAGAGGAGAGAGAGAGGGAAAGAGAGAGGAGAGAGAGAGGGAAAGAGAGAGGAGAGAGAGAGGGAGAGAGACGGGGAGAGAGAGGGGGAGAGGAGAGAGAGAAAGGGAGGGAGGGAGAGAGAAGGAGAGAGAGAGAGGGAGAGAGAGAGAAGGAGAGAGAGAGGGAGAGAGAGAGGAGAGAGAGAGGGAGAGTGAGAGAGAGGGGTGAGAGAGAGGGGGAGAGAGAGGGAGAGGGAGAGAGAGAGGAGAGAGAGAGGGAAAGAGAGAGGAGAGAGTGAGGGAAAGAGAGAGGAGAGAGAGAGGGAGAGAGACGGGGAGAGAGAGGGGGAGAGGAGAGAGAGAAAGGGAGGGAGTGAGAGAGAGGGGTGAGAGAGAGGGGGAGAGAGAGGGAGAGGGAGAGAGAGAGAGACCAGGAAGGTTAAACAGTTCAGCAAGTGATATGCACAAGCATACACAGATTGTGATACACACACGTGAGAGATCTTTCTCTCTGTCAGTCTGTCTCCCTCTCTGTCTCTCTATTTCTCTCTCTCTCATACACACACACACAACACACAAAATGTAGCATACAGTGTAATGCTTCACAGCACAAGTGACTGAAAGATCAGGTTCAATTCCCACCACTGCCCGTAAGGAGTTTGTGTCCTCTCCCCGTGACCGTGTGGGTTTCCTCCCACATGTCAAAGACATACAGATTGGTAAGGGTTAGCACGCTGTGAAGGTGCCGGAAGCTTGGCAACACTTACGGGCTGCCCCCAACACAACCCTTGGTCTGTGTGTTGGTCGTTGACGCAGACAGTGCATTTCACTGTCGGTTCCAATGCACATGTGACAAATAAAGCTGATCTTATCGTATACACAGAGCGAGCCATGGTTAAATAATGCATATACAGACCTGTGGGCGTAAGAGCAGGACTCACCCGAGGAGTATGTGCCCCATTGAGGGAGGCACGGAGGAAAGTGCCCTTCACAGGACCACGGCTGGGTGTGAGCACCGTGTCTGCATCTTGTCCACACCCATGCTCAGCTGCTGAGCTAACTGGAGAAATTGATCGGTGCTGTTTGTTAGTCAGCTGGAGAAGTCCGGGCCAAACCTTAAAGCAAGCACGTCAGTCTTCTGTGGCCTCAGCCATATGAACAGGAACCAGAGTGGCCTCCTCTATAATTAATAAGGTATTTTCTCCTTACATGCCGGAGTGCTCTTTCATAGAGTCATATCCTTTACAGCATCAGGAAATGGCCTCTCAGCCCATCCTGTCCATGCCAGCTCTTTGGAAGTTTTTCCTCGACTCTCTGCTCCCTCCCTGTAGCCTTGCAACTTTGATTAATATTCCAGTAATTCAAAGTGCAAAGTAAATTTATTATCAAAGTACGCATATATCACCTGACAGTCATTTCCCGGCAGACATGCACAGAAGATACAAAGAAATACAATAGAATCAATGAAAAACTACACACGGAGACTGACAAACAATGTGTAAAACAAGACAAACTGCAAATGCAAAAAAAAAATAAAAGCAATGAATAAATAAATAGGAAATAATATTGAGTTGTAGAGTCCTTAAATATGAGCCTGTAGATTGTGGAATCAGTTCAATGTTGTGGTGAGTGAAGTCATTCAGGGCGGTTCAGGAGTCCGATGCTTGTAGGGTAATAACTGTAGGATCAAAGGCTGCTGTGACTGTAAGAGGAGAACATGGTCTAGATGTTGAGGGACCTTGATGATGGATGCCGCTGTCTTGTAGCAGTGCTCCTTGCAGACATGCTCAGTGGTGGAGAGGCCTTTACCTGGGATGGTGGAACTCAGTATGTCCCATTCCCATTCCTACATTTCAGTCCACGGCCTCCTCTAATGCCACGACGAAGCAACTGCAGGTTGGAGGAGCAACACCTCATATTCCATCAGGGTAGCCTCCAACCTGATGGCATGAACATTGATTTCTCCAACTTCCAGTACTTTTTCCCCTCTCCCCTTCTCTCTTCTTCCATTCCTACTCTGGCTCCCCTTCTCCTCACCTGCCCATCACTTCCCTCTGGTGCCCCTCCTCCTTCCCTTTCTCCTATGGTCCATTCTCCACTCCTTTCAGATTCCTTCCACCCATTAACCCCCAGCTTCTCATTTCATCCACCCTCTCCCACCCAGTCATCCACCTGGTTTCACCTATCACCTGCCAGCCTGTGAATCCTTCCCCTACCCCACCTCTTTATTCTGGCTTCTGCTCCCTCCCTTTCCAGTCCCGATGAAATAGCCGCCTGAGACATTGACTATTTATTCCCCTCCACAGATGCTGCCCGACCTGCCGAGTTCCTCCAGCATTCTGTGTGTGCTGCTCAAGATTGACAGCATCTGCAGAATCTCTTGTGCTCACGAGAACAAGAGATTCTTCCTCTACTGCCAACCCTAGCAACCCGTTCCAGGCACACACCATCCTCTGTTTTAACAACCTGCCCCTCATACCTCCTTTAGGCATTCCACCCTCACATTAAGTGCCTAGTATTTGACATTTCTACCCTGGGAAAAAGACTATCTACCAGATCTATGCCTCGGATAATTTTAACAGGTATCTCTTCATCCTTCGCTATTCTAGAGAAAACAAACCCTTCTTAAAGCTCTACCCTCTAATCCAGGCAGCAACCTCTGCTGCACCCTTTCCAAAGCCTCCACATCCTTTATGTAATGGGGTGACCAGAACTGCACACAGTATTCCATGTGTAGCCTTACCAGACTTCTTATGGGTTGCAAATGGAATCGTCAGTCCCTGGACACCCCAGGCCAGTTTCGGAGTGTTGGAAAACTCCACCTCGCAGCCAGGGTTGAGATC
The DNA here is from genome assembly GCF_048418815.1 of Hemitrygon akajei. Classification (NCBI taxonomy): domain Eukaryota; kingdom Metazoa; phylum Chordata; class Chondrichthyes; order Myliobatiformes; family Dasyatidae; genus Hemitrygon; species Hemitrygon akajei. Next base: position 116,273,069 of record NC_133128.1, read on the forward strand.
GGACAAGTTACTTCTGTGGAATGAAACAATAATCATCTCCACCATGGACGGTTCCAAGCCCAGCTGGGAAAGGAGGATTGTTGGGCATGGTGCTAGCAACCCCATCCTGTAAAAACCCAGAGCTACAAAAACTCCAACAAAAGCTCTAAAGACCTCATCCCTGAGAGAGCAAAGATACACTAAGAAGATGGTCTACATCTGGGACAGCTTGAAGGACTGGCCCAGGATAGAGGACTGCTGTTGGCAGCCTACACCCTAGGGGTAATGGGCTTAAGAAGAAGAAACAATAACCCACCAATGTACTTTCTACACGCCCACCAGCTTCCTGAACGTCACTGCATTGCGTTTTGTGTTTCTACTCAAGGGTAAGATTCCAAAATTGACTTCTGAAGACCCTCCTTTCCCTTCACCCACCTCCTTACTACATCCCCCTCCCTGCACAAATCAGGGTAGGAGATATACAGTGAATATTAGGGCACTGAGGAGTGCAATTGGAGAGGGATCTGAAAATACAGATCCAGAATTCCTTGAGAGTGGCCACAGGTACCGTAGACAGGGTCATAAAGAGAGTTTTTGTCACATTGGCCTCCGTAAATCAAAGTATTGAGTGGAGGAGTTGGTAAGTTATGTTGAAGTTGTATAAGGCGTTGTTGCACCCATGGGTAGGACTGTGTAATGGTGACTGATAGGGCACTGAGGAGTGTGCTAGAACAAAGGGATGTGGGAATACAGATCCATAAGTCCTTGAGTTATCTTAAATCTTATGTCTTAGGGCGGAGCTTAGGAGGGACAATGGCGCCTAATGGGGACTCCTTTGCTTGCATTTTTGAAAACAGCTCTATTTCCATCTATAATATCTCTATTTTTCCCTTTCAGGGTTCTTTTGAAGACCCTGACCTGGAGTTACACGCTGACTACGGTTCTTTGCGGGAATGGGACCCGCTCTTGGGGTTTCATAGCTGGCTGCTCAGCCTAAGAGTCCGCTTGAACTCGGAAGCCTAGGATCTCAGGGCTCTGGAGACAGGCGGATCCAGGGTTGGTGTCATAACAGGAGACCCGTGTGTTGTTGGGGAAGTTGGGATATCTTCTGTGTGCCTGGAGACCTGAGATCTTCGCGATCTTCAGGCACAGAGCTCAAAAAAAGCAATGTAACAGACTCTTAACATCGGAAACCAGTGAGTTGTTTGTTATGTCTCCCCGCTCGCTGGGAAAATGGAGACATCTCTTTCTCCTTTATTAGGGAGAGAGGGAACCGGTGTTATGTCAAATACCGGGTGAAACGCAAAGTCTTTGGGGTAACTGCAAGTCTGTGTCTTTGCTGTTGCTTTGCTCAGTCTTGGGTGCTCAGAGGCAGTGCCAAAGCTTTTTTTTTGCCATTGGGGGAGGGAGGATTGTCGCTTGCTGCCGCTTACACACAGGAGGGGGGGGGCTTTGGGGTTCTAACATGTAACTGCCATTCATTCTTTGGGGCATTCCTCTGTTTTAGTGGATGGTTGTGAAGAAAAAGCATTTCAGGATGTATGTTGTATACATTTCTCTGACATTAAATTGGACCTTTGAACCTTTGAACCTCTTTGTTTTGACACCCCTACCAGGGTAAAGTAATTCTATCAATGTCCTTATAATTTTATATAGCTCTCTTGTTCTCCTGAACAATATCTAGTGGATGTCTTTCTACATTAGACTACTCACTCTAAGGACGCTTCCGTGTAGGAATTTTGGGAATCCTCCCACAGTCCAAAGACGTACCGGTTGGACAGTTAAATGGTCATTGCAAGTTGCCCCTTGATTAGGCTGGGGTTGCTGGCAGGGCAGCTTGAAAGGCCGGAAGGGCCCATTCTGCACTGTTTATCTCTAAATAAATAAATGAAATGGTCTCCCTTATAAAGTTTGGGACACAAACTGAGGCCTTCAGTTAGTTGTCTACAGGAGTACAGCACCCTGGCACCCCATTCTCTCTGCGTCGCTCCCTCCTCTGCCTGTGGGTCACAATTAGGGGAGGCAGCTTGCAGAGGTAGAGGTACTGACGACCCAAAACTTCAACAAGTCCTTTTCCCCCTACACACCCCACTAGACCCACAGATTTCCTCCAGCAGATTCGTTGTTGCTAACTGGATAAGCAAATCTGTGGTACCTTATATTACAGCTGGAAGTTGTGGACGTCTCTGCCACTTACTGGGTGACCTGCCAGTTCTGATGCTCCCCAACTTAATCCCTTCTCTGCATCCCTTTTTAAAGGTCAAAGGCCGAGACCAAGACCAGAAATACAGTAATGGGTTAGTTTCTGAAACCCACTGGTTTGCTAATCTCAGATCTATTTGTCCGCACTCTTGTCCTCCCTCTCTCTATTTCTCCCTCCGCCACGGGCACAACAAGCATCAAGGGCATCTTCAAAAGGGCATCCTCAAAAAAGTGGCATCCATCACTAGAGAATTTCACCATCCAGGACATGCCCTCTTCTCATTGCTACCACCAAGGAACCGCACTCAACGTTTTAGGAACAGATTCTTCCACTCCACCGTCAGATTTCTGAATGGTCCATGAACCCTCCCTCCTTCCAATAACCTCTCTCTGCCTCCTTTTTCCTTCAAGCCCATTCCTTTCACACTTCATCTTTTTCTCTCCTTCCTCACTTTCTCTCTGCCTCTCCCCATTGTGCGCCACGTGGCCAAGTGGTTAAGGCCTTGGACCTGCGATCTGAAGGTCATGAGTTCGAGCCCCAGCCGAGGCAGTGTGCTGTGTCCTTGAGCAAGGCACTTAACCACACATTGCTCCAGTCCACCCAGCTGAAAACGGGGTACCAGCAAAATGCTGGGGGTTAACCTCGCGATAAACTGGCGTCCTATCCAGGGGGTGGGGTGGGGGTCTCGTACTCGCAGTGGCTTCACGCCACGGAAACCAGCATAATAACCACCGCTGATGAGCCTATAAGGCTCGGGACAGACTTTAACTTTTAACTCTCCCCATCACCCTGGTCCCCTCCCTATCTCACCCCACTCTCTCTGCATCTTTCCCCACTCCACTTTTGGGACCACAGTTAGGGGAGATGTAAGAGGCAGTTTTCAAGGTAGAAATACCGAGGCAGGGTCTTGACAAGTCCTTTCTTTCTACAGATGCTGCTCGACCCACACATTTCCTCCAGCAGATCGCTGCTAACTGGATTAACAAATTTGCAGATGATACCAAGATTGTGGGCATAGCTGACAGTGAGGAAGTCAATCAAAGCTTGCAGTAGGATCTGGACCAGCTGAAAAAAATGGGCTGAAAAATGGCAGATGGAACTTAAGTGTGTTGTTTTGCACTTTGGGAGAACAAACCAGAGTAGGACTTGCACCTTGAGCTGCAGGACACTAAGGAGTGCAGTAGAACAGAGGGATCTCGGAATATAAATCCATAATTTCCTAAAAGTGGTATCACACGTAGATAGGGTCATAAAGAAAGCTTTTGACACTTTGGCCTTCTTAAATCAAAGTACTGGGTACAGGAGTTGGGATGGTACGTTGGAGTTGTAGAAGATGTTCGTGAGGCCTAAATTGGAGCGTTGTGTGCAGTCTTGATCGCCTACCTACAGGAAAGATAACAGTATGATTCAAAAAGTACCGAGAAGATTTACAAGGATGCTGCTGGAAATGAAGACCTGAGCTACAGGGAGTGATGGATGTGTGTTTGAGAAAAGAGCATGAGGAAAGGAGAGAACAACAAAGTACTGAGGAAACTTCTAGAAGGTAAAAGGAGAGCTTCCTCTCCATCTTCTCACTCTCTCATTCGTGAAGAGAGAGTGTGAGGTACAAGGATGGGGAGAAGATGAAAAGGTCTTTGCATCAGTGAGACTGCGGCTTACTTAAAGATTTATCAGAGCGTCTGAAGATGCTGGATGGCATAATGTACTAAATTAATTTGGTCAAATCCCAGCTTGCTGAATGAAATAGGCGTTAAGAGGTTTATTGGCCAAGGTCCAATGCAGCACTGACTGGGGCGATGTACGCATTGCAGGGGTAGGCAGTCAGAGAAGAGGAGGTGTGAGGGGAACTCAAGGGGAGGGGGTGTAAGAGGAGAATTGAGGGAAATGGGTAAGGGGGAATGGAGTGGAAGGGAACTGGAGAGAAGGCAGGGGTTGTGAGGGAACAGGAGAGGAGGGGAAAGGGTTTGGAGGGGAGGGTGTGGGAGGGAAAGAGGACTGGAGGAGAGGAATGGAGAACAAAGAAGCCAAAGTAATCCATTACAACTATAGCATCCTCCCTGCCATTCCCAGTTGCCTGCATTCAGACAAAACCCTCCAAACCTTTTCCCTCCATATACCTATCCAAATGCTTCTTAAATGTTGTAAATGCACCTGCCTTGACCACTTCCTCTGGCAGCTCATTCCAGACTCTCACTACCCTGTAAAGAAGCTACCCCTCAGGTCCTTTTTAAACCTTTCTCTAGTCTCTGTGAATTCTTAGTTTTGGAGTCCACAACCCTGGGGAAATGTGCACGAGTGTCCACCAGATCCATACCTTTCATGCATGCAGAGGTGAACTGAAGGAAGAGGAGTTGGAGGGGGTGGAAGAGAAATGGACTGGAGTGTAGGGGAGGGGTAGAAGTAGAGGGGGAGGGGGAAATGGAGGGCAGGGGAGTAGAGGGAAATGTAGGATAAGGGAGGGAAGGGGAATGGAAGGAAATGGAAGGGCAGGTGTGGAAGATGCAGAGTGAGGGGAGGGGAGATGAGGGAAATGAAGGGGAGGGGAGGAATGAGAAATGGAGGGAATTGGAGGGAAATGGAGGGGAGGGGAAGGAAATGGGAGGGGAGGTATGGAAGATGGAGAGCGAGGGGAGGGAAGATGAGGGGAATGAAGGCTAGGGGCTGGGATGTGAAAGAAAAAGAGAGGGGGAGGGAAATTGAGGGGAGGGGAGGGAAATGGAAGGGGAGGTGTGGAAAATGGAGAGTGAGGGGAAGGGAGATGAGGGGAATGGGGATGGGAGGGGATGTGAAAGAAATGGAGAGGGAGGGTAGGGAAGGGAATGGGAGGGAAACGGAGGGAACAAAAATGGAGGGGTGGGGTTTTGGAGGGAGGCAGGGAAATGAAAAGGGGAGGAGAGGGAAATGAAGTGGTACAAGAGGAGGGATATGAAAGGGGTCTGTAAGGAGTTAGTACGTTCTCCCATGATCTTGTGAGTTTCCTCCGGGTGCTCCAGTTTCTTCCCACAGTTCAAACGAGTAGGGGTTAGTCGGTTAATTGGTCACATACTATAATTGGGCTCGTTGGGTTCGAAGGGCCTGTTATTGTGCTTCTCTCTCTAAACAAAAATAAATCAATTGAGAAGGGGGGAGTGGAAGAGGAGAGGGAGGGAATCAGAGTAGAAGAGAGGGAGGGATGGAAGGAAGGACAATGAGGTTGAGGGGAAAGGGCAGGAGTAATGGAGAGTATTTAAACGGGGCCAACAACAGAATATCTGGAATTTTGTGATCTTTATAATATGTTACAGGCTTTGGGACTGAAGTTATTGATGTAAGAGAGATTCAGGAAGGTGCAGGATAAGGAGCAAAGGACAAGACAGGTTGAAGGAGTTGGCAAGCAGTTGGGAACAGAATGACGTGGACTGCAGGTGACGTGTATGAACCCGAGGACAGAGGGCAGAGAATGAGGAGCAGGAGACAGGGTCAGACTCACGGACTGTGCTGTCAAAATAACTGACAGCATTCTGCTTCCATGATCGGCTATGAAATATAGAATCCAAATGTTGACCTATCAACCCTCAGCAAGATTCATTTAGCAAACAGTGCACTAGAATTGCGATCTGCAATTCAATACTTTAGAGGACACTGCAGCTGACTAGTTGATGTGATCAGCTATATTTCATTAGGAATTTGAGATTTGGTATGTCACCGAAGAGTCAAGCAATTTTTTATAGAAGTACTGTACTGCATTGTTCATAGGAGATTCCATAGTCTGAGAAACAGAGACGTGATTCTGTGGGTAAGATAGAGACACCGGATGCTATGCTGCCTCCCAGGTGCCAGGGTCAGGGATGTCTCAGACTGGGTCCATGGCATTGTCAAGAGGGAGGGTGAGCAGCCAGAAGGTACATATTGGCACCAATGACATAGGTAGTCAAGGTAAGGATATCCTGAAGAGAGATTTTAGGGAGCTAGGTAGAAAGCTGAAAAACAGGATCCTCAGGGTAGTAATAAGAACATAAGAGATAGGAGCAGGAGTAGGCCATCTGGCCCATTGAGCCTGCCTCGCCATTCAATAAGATCATGGCTGATCTGTCCATAAACTCAGATCCATCTACCAGCCTGTTCCCCATAACCCTTAATTCCTTTACTATGTAAAAATGTATCTAACTGTATCTTAAATATATTTAGAGAGGAAGTCTCAACTGCTTCCCTGGGCAGAAAATTCCACAAATGCACCACTCTCTGGGAAAAACAGTTTCTCCTCATCTCCGTCCTAAATCTTCTTCCCTGAATCTTGAGGCAATGTCCCCTAGTTCTAGTCTCACCCACCGATGGAAACAACTTTCCTACTTCTATCTTATCTATCCCTTTCAAAATTTGGTATGTTTCTATAAGATTCCCTCTCATTCTTCTGAATTCCAGACAGTATAGTCCCAGGCGACTCGATCTCTCCTCATAGGTTAACCTCTTCATCCCTGGAATCAACCTGGTGAACCTCCTCTGCACTGCCTCCAAAGCCAGTATATCCTTCCTCAAGTATGGAGACCAGAACTTCACACAGTACTCCAGGTGCAGCCTCACTAGTACCCTGTATAGTTGCAGCATGATCTCCCTGCCCTTGAATTCAATCGCTCTAGCAATGAAGGCCAACATTCCTGTACCTGCAAGCCAACTTTTTACGATTCATGAACAAGCACTCCTAAGTCCCTCTGCACAACAGCATACTGCAATCTTTCACCATTTAAATAATAATCTGCTCTTCTATTTCCTTCCAAAGTGGATGATCTTGCATTTACCAACATTGTATTCCATCTGCCAGACCTTGGCCCACTCACTTAACCTATCTATATCCCTCTGCAGACTCTCCACATCCTCTGTACAATTTGCTCTTCCACTCAGTTTAGTGACATCAGCAAATTTTGCTACACTACTCTCAGTCCCCTCTTCCAAATCATCAATGTAAATGGTAAACAGCTGCGGGCCCAGCACCGACCCCTGTGGCACCCCACTCACCACTGACTGTCAACCGGAGAAGCCCATTTATACCAACTCTCTGCCTTCTATTGGTTAACCAATCCACTATCTATGCCAATACACTTCCTCCAACTCCATGCATCTGCAGCTTATTTATAAGTCCCTTGTGCAGCACCTTATTGAACGCCTTCTGGAAATCCAAGTATACGACATCCACCTGTTCCCCTCTATCCACTGCACTCATTATGTCCTCAAAGAATTCCAGTAAGTTTGTCAAACAGGACCTGCCCTTTCTGAATCCATGCTGCGTCTGTCTAATGGAACCACTCTCTGGATTGCTGCCCGGTCACACACCAGTGAATGATTTCATAGGTGAATGTATGGATTTATGGATCATTGGGATCTCTTTTGGGAAAGGTATGAAATGTACTAAAGGGATGGGTTATACCTGAACCCGAGGGGGACCAATATCCTTGCAGGCAGGTTTACTAGAGTTGTTTGGGACATTTTAAACTAATTTGGCAGAGCAATGGGAACTGGTGTGATGGTGTTGAGAATGAGATACTTGGTTTACAAACAGAGGCAGTGTGTAGTGAGACTCCTAGCAAGGAGAGGCTGACGACAGGGCAAAACTGCAGTCAACAGGACGAGTTGCAATGTAAATGGTGAACAAAATCAAAAAGGCTGAATACAGGACTGAAGGTGTTATATTTGAATGCACGCAATATGTGGAATAAGGTAGATGATCTTGTAGCACAGTCTCAGATTGTATGTATGATGTTGTGGGCAACACTGAATCGTGGCTGAAAGAAGATTATAGCTGGGAGCTTAATATCCAAGGATACACATTGCATTGAAAAAACAGGGGGTACTGTGGCTCTGTTTGTGAAAAATCAAATCAAATCATTAGAAAGAGGTGACATAGGGTTGGAAGGTGTTGAATCTTTGTGGGTAGAGCTGAGGAACCGCAGGGGTAAAAAGACCCCGATGGGAGTCAAGAGAGGGAGTCTGCTTTCAAGAGAGAATTATATAGAGCTCTTATAGATAGCGGGGTCAAGGGATATGGGGAGAGGGCAGGAACAGGGTACTGATTGTGTATGATCAGCCATGATCACAGTGAATGGCGGTGCTGGCTAGAAGGGCCAAATGGCCTACTCCTGCACCTACTGTCTATTGTCTATTGAGTTGTATATAGTACTGACCCCCAAACAATAGCCAGGATGTGGTCTACAAATTACAACGGGAGATAAAAATACATGTCAAAAAGGCAAAGTTATAATAGTCATGGGGCATTTCAATATGCAGCTGTCATGATCTGGTCCATGGACTCCGCATTTCAGTTCACGGTCCAGTCCGTGGACTCCACATTCCAGTTATTTCCTCTTTCCCCATGTTCCGTTTGGGCACCTTGATTGAGGCACCTGATCCTCATTTCAAGCCTGCAACATGGATAGCTCCAGGGTTCAGCTATTTCCGTCATCAGAAACTCACATCAAAAAGCTCGTCACCAGAAACACGTCACCAGAGGCCACATACCGGAAGCTTGTCACCGGAAGCCAGGCTGGCGGATTCAGGCTCCGGGCTGCCGAGAAGTCTGGACCATCATCGGAGCCGCTGAGAATCATGAACTCTAAGTTGCTTCGGTGCCTGTGGCTGCCTTAGTGAATTCAGTCGTTTTCATGTCCAGCTGCGTTGCTGGCTGTTTGCCGCTGCTCTGAGTAAGTTATGAACTCTGTCGTTTTCGTGGCCGGCTGAGACTTGCTGGTCATTTACTGCCACTCTAGGCAAAGATACGAATGGACTGTCATCGTGTGGTTTCGTCTCCTTGTTGTCCAAGTCCTTTCCAGTTGAGTGGGTCTGGCCGTTCGCCGCTGCTCTGAGTTGGGTATTCTATCTTCATTGTCCAAGTCTGAGTTCCAAGTTGAGTCAAGTCAAGTCCCAAATCTGAGTCGAGATCCAAGTGTCGAGTCCAAGTTAAGTCCAGGTTTTACCGGTTTGTTATCCAGTGTTTACTTCCATGTTGATGATTTGTCCTCATTCCTGGCCTTCTTAGTAATTCTCAATAAATACTATCTCAGTTTATACTATCTCAGTGCACTTGGGTCCGCTCCCAACGCCCCCTTGTAACAGCAGCTAGATTAGGCAAATCAGGTTGGTGTTGGATCCCAAGAGGGAGAAGTTCAATTCTGGATTGGGTGTTGTGCAATGAAGTGGGATTGATTAGAGAGCTTAAAGTAAAAGACCCTTTAGGGGAAAGTGATCATAATAAGATTAAGCTCACCCTGAAATATGAAGAGAAGCTAAGGTCAAATGTATTAGTGTTACAGTGAAATAAAGGGAATTACAGAGGCACGAGAGAGGAGTTAGCTAAAATTGATTGGGAAAAAAACACTGGCAGGGATGACAGCAGAGCAGCAATGGCTAGAACTTCTGGAAGCAATCCGGAAGGCATAGGATAAATACATTCCAAAGAGGAAGAGCTATTCTAAAGGCAAGATGACACAACCGTGGCTGACGAGTTAAAGCCAAAGAGAGGGCATATAATAGAGCAAAATTAGTGGGAAGTTAGAGGATTGGGAAGCTTTTAAAAACCAAGAGAAGGCAACTAAAAAATTCATTAAAAACGACGAGTTGGAATACAAAAGTAAGCTAGCCAATAATATTAAAGACGATACCAAAAGTTTCTTCAGATACATAAAATGTAAAAGAGAGATGAGAGTGGACATCCGACTGTGGAGAGGTAGCAATGGGGTTTCTGAAAGAGGTGGCTGAAGAGATCATTAGTAATGATCGTTCAAGAATCAATAGATTCTAGAATGGTTCCAGAGGACTGGAAAATTACAAATATCTCTCCACTCTTCAAGAAGGGAGAGAGGTAGAAGAAAGAAAACTATGGACCAATTAGGCTGATGTCAGTGGTTGGGAAGATGTTGGAGTTGATCATTAAGCATGAGGTCTCAGGGTACTTGGAGATACATGATAAAATAGGCTGTAGTCAGCATGGTTTCCTCAAGGGAAAATCTGTTGGAATTTCTTGAGGAAATAGCAAGCAGAATTGACAAAGGAAAATCGGTTGATTTTGTATACAGTACTTGGATTTTCAGAAGGCCTTTGACACAGGGCCACACATGAGACTGCTCAACAAGTTAAGAGCCCATGGTATTACGGGAAAGATTCTAGCATGGATAAGGCAGTGGCTGATTGGCAGGAGACAAAGAGTGGGAATAAAGGGAGCCTTTTCTGTTTGGCTGCCATTGACTAGTGGTGTTCCACAAGGGTTTGTATTGGGACAACTTCTTTTTACATTATATGTCAATGATTTGGATGATGGAATTGATGGCCTTGTGATAAAGTTTTCAGATAATACAAAGACATAGGTGGAGGGGCAGGTAGTTTTGAGGAAGAAGAGAGGCTACAAAAGGACTTAGACAGATTAGGAAAATGGTCACATAAGTGGCAGATAGAAAACAGCGTCAGGAAATATATGGTCATGCACTTTGGCAGAAGAAATAAAAGGTTAGACTATTTTCCAAATGGAAAGAAAATACAAAAATCTGAGGGGAAAAGGGACTTGGAGTCCTTGTGCAGGATTCTCTGAAGGTTAATGTGCAGGTTCAGTCAATGGTGAGGAAGGCAAATGCAATGTTAGCATTCATTTCAAGAGGACTAAAACATAAAAACAAGCATGTAATGTAGAGACTTTATAAAGCACAGGTGAAGCCCACTTTTGGCGCCCTTATATTAGAAAGGATGTGCTGACACTGGAGAGGGCTCAAAAGAAGTTCACAAAAATAATTCCAGGATTGAACGGTTTATCATATGAAGAGCGATTGATGGCTCTGGACCTGTATTCACTAGAATTCAGAAGAATAAGTGGTGACCTAATTGAAACCTATCAAATGTTGAAAGGCCTCTATAGTGGATGTGGAGAGGATGTTTCCTATGGTGGAAGAGTCTAGGACTAGAGGACACAGCCTCAGAATAGAGGGGCATCTTTTCAGAACGGTTATGAGGAGGAATTTCTTTAGCCAGAGAGTGGTGAATCTGTGGAATTCTTTGCCACAGGCAGCTGTGGAGGCCAAGTCATTGGGTATATTTAAGGCAGAGGTTGGTAGATTCAGCGTATGAAGAGATAAGGGAGAAGGCAGGAGATTGGGGCTGAGGGAAAATGGATCAGTTATGGCGAAATGGACCAAATGGTGTAATTCTGCTCCTATCTCTTATGCTCTTATGGTATTATGGAAAGCATTCTCACTGGTATTACATTCCAATGCACAGGTTCAGAAAAAGCTGCAGAAAGTTATAAACTCAGCCAGATCCATCATGGACACTAGCCACCTCACCATCAACGGCACCTTCAAAAGGTGGCGCCTCAAGAAGACAATATCCTCAAGAGGACCTTCACCACCCTCATGCTGTCTTCTCACTACCAACATCAAAGAGGTGGTACAGGAGCCTGAAGACTCTCAATGTTTTAGGAACAGCTTCTTCCCCTCTGCCATCAGATTTCTGAATGGCCTATGAACCCGTGAACACTGCCTCACTAATTTCCTCTCTTTTTGCACTGCTTATTTAATGTTTACATTTTCTTATTGTAATTTGTAGTCATTTTTATGTATTGTACTGTACTGCCGCCGCATATCAACAAATTTCCCTGCAAATGTCAGTGATAATAAACCTGATTCTGATATGGAAATGTTATAATGGATGTGAATATTTTGGAAAATTTGTTTTCCTTGTTTTATAGAGTGCTGCTGGTGGGAACGGGATTGCCCGCTGTCTATTCCTAATTGTCCTTCGGGAGGGGGTTTGGAGGTAATAGATCCCTTAATGGATGCCTTGGGTGATAGGGGTCCTTAACGACAGATGCTGCCTTTGTCTTTTACTGGTGTGTTGATGACACAAGTCTCGATGGGATTGGGAGCGCGGAGGAGGGTGCGAAGGGCTTTCAAGAACACACACACAAATTGAGAGGGCAAGAGTTTGGCAGATGGAACATAATGTAAGGTTAGTCACTTCCATTTGTGAAACAAAACAGTGTTGTGCTTGTTAGCTGGCAAGAGATCGAGTAGTATTAACATTCAAAGGGACCTGGGCACCTTGTACACAATTCACATAAAGCTCACAGGCAGGGAGCTGCAGGTAGTTAGGAGAGCAAATGGTATGCAGGCGTGCACATTGAGAGGACTTAAAAACAAAAATAAAGATGTATTTCTGCATTTCTATAGATGCATAATCATATGCTTTTCTGTTGTCCTTTTAGAACTGAGATGAGGAGAAATCTATTTAGCCAGAGGGCAGTGAATCTGTGAAATTTATTGTCACAGATGGCTGTGGAGGCCAAGTCATTGAGTATATTTAAAGCGGAGGTTGATAGATTCGTGATTAGTAAGGGCATCAAAGGTTACAAGGAGAATAGGATTGAAAGGGTTAATAAAACAATCATGATCGAATAGTGGTGCAGACTTGATGTACTGAATAGCTTAATACTGTTATGTCTTACGATCTATATTCTAAACTTTTCCTGTCCAAATGTACCTGCCTCTATCACTTGCTCTGGCACCGCTTTCCATTTATGGACCACCCCCTGAGCGGGAAATGATGCCCTTCAGTTCCCAAAAGACCATAAGGGATAGGAACAGAATTAGACCCTTCACTCCTTCAAGTCTTCTTGGCCAGATTCAGATTCAGAGTCATTTATTTGTATCGGAATATACAGTGAAATGCACTATTAGCATTTACAACCAACACAATGAGGGGAGGTATGAAGGGTTAGCTTGCAACTACCGCCACACGTGGTATGCCCGCTATGTTGAGCAAAACAACACAAGCAAAAATACCAACACAACAACAAAACTGAACAACAACAGTGAAACAAGTCCCTTCACCACCCCTCCCCCACCCCCAACCATTCAATACTTCTTTACTTCTGCACACTCACACTGGACATCTCACTCACACCACCCTGAGTGAAGAAGTTCCCCCTCAGATTCCCGTTAAACATTTCACCTTCTACCCTTAATCTATGACCTCTAGTTCTAGTCTCATTCAACCTCAGTGAAAAATGCTGGCATGCATTTAAATCATCTATACCCCTCATAATTTTGTATACCTCTACCAAATCTCCTCTCATTCTCTAACACTCTAGGGAATAAATTCCTAACCTATTCAATCTTTTCATCAATCTTACTTTAGTGCTAGGCAAGCTATTGGAGAAGACTCTTAGAGACAGGATTACGAGCATTTGGAGAAGCATAGTCTGATTAGGGGTAGAAGCATGGCTTTGTGAGGGGTGGGTCTTGTCTCACAAGCCTGACTGAATTCTTTGAGAATGTGACAAAACATATTGATGAAGGTAGAATGAATGTGGTGACTATGGATTTCATTAAAGCATTTTATGCCATTCCCCATGGTGGGCTCATTCAGAAAGTTAGGAGGCATGGGATCTAGGAAAGCTTAGCTGTGTGGTTACAGAACTGGCTTGTCCACAGAAGGCAACAGATGGTCGTAGATGAAGCATATTCTGCCTGGATATCAGTGACTAGTGAGGTTCCACAGGAATCTGTTCTGTGACCCCTGCTCTTTGAGATTTTTATAAAAGTCACGAAATAAGAAGTGGATTATTAGATTTGGTAACTTAATGATGACACAAAGGTTAGTGGTGTTGTGGATAGTGTAGAAGGTTATCATAGGTTACAATGGGACATTGGTATAATGAATAGCCGGGCTGAGAAGTGGTAGATGGAGCTCAGTCCAAACAAGTGTGAAGTGATTCACTTTGGAAGGTTGAACTTGAATGGAGAGTACAGGGTTAATGGCAGGATTCTTAGCAGTGGAACAAATAGAAGGACTTGGGCTCCAAGTCCATAGATCCTTCAAAGTTGCCACACAAGTTAATAGGGTCGTTAAGAATCTGTGTTGGCCTTCATTAGTCGGGGGATTGAGATTAAGAGCCACAAGATAATGTTATAGCTCAAATAGAGTGGATAATTAGAGGCTTTTTCTCAGGGCAGAATTGACTAATACAAGGAGTGATCAATTTAAACTGATTGAAGGAGGTATAAATGTTAGCATTCATTTTGAGGGAACTAGAATATAAGACAAGGATGAAATGCTGACAGTTTACAAAGCATTGGTCAGTATTATGAGCAAATTTGAGCCCCTTTTCCAAGAAAGGATGTGCTGGCATTGGAGAGGACCCAGAGGAGATTCACGAGAATGATCCCATAACGAAAGGGTTAACACATGGGGAGTGTTTGATGGCTCTGGGCCTGTACTCGCTGGAGTTTGGAAGAATGAGGGGGATCTCATTAAAACCTATCAGACATTGAAAGGCCTTGATAGAGTGGATGTGGAGAGGATGTTTCCTATAGTGGGGAGTCTAGGACCAGAGGGCACAGCCTCAGAATACAAGGGCATCCCTTTAGAACAGAGAGGAGGAGGAATTTCTTTAGCCAGAGGGTGGTGAATCTGTGGAATTCATTGCCAGAAATGACTGCGGAGGCCAAGTCACTGGGTATATTTAAAGCAGAGGCTGATTAGTAAGGAGTCAAAAGCTACGGGGAGAAGGCAGGAGAATGGCGTTGAGGGGGATAATAAATTAGCCAGGATGTAATGGTGGAACAGCTTTGATAGGACAAATGGCTAATTCTGCTCTCATGTCTTATGGTGGGGGGGAATGTCAGATATAAATGTTTTTTACATAGAGAATGGTGAGTGCATGATAGAAGCAGACATATTAGGGACATTTAAGAAACTCTTAGATAGGCAGATGGATGAAAGAAAAATGAAGAGCTATGAAGGAGGGAAGGGGTAGATCGATCTATCAGCACAACATCGTGGCCCGATGGGTCTGAACTGTGCTGCAGTGCTCTATGCTCTGTGCTCTTTTCCCAATTACTCAGGTCCTCAAGTCCCGACAACATCCTTGTAAATTACATCCAGCTGAGGACGTAAAGCCTGCACTTCGGGAAGAGGTTGGGAGAGGGGATCTGTAACACCAAGTATTGCGTCTGCTGTCTAGACATGTGGCAGTGTGATCTTTCGCGCACAGTAACTCAGCTCTGCAGATACATTTTTAATGAATTATGACTCGATGCTGAGTGAACTGGCAACAGATACAAAGGGAGTTTCCGAAATAATTCCTGGTGCCGGCCTTGCTGCTACACTGGGCCCAAGCCCATGGACCTTAGAACCAGCCATTACCTCCCTCTCATAGAATCATAGAGCTGTACAGCACAGAAACAGCCTATTCAGCCCATCTAATTCGTGACAAATTGTTATTCTGCCTAATCCTATTGACCTGCACCTGGACCACAGCCCTCCATACCCCTCCCATCCGTGTATTTCCTAAAACTTCTCTTAAATGTTCCAATCAAACCCGCATCCACCACTTCCACTGGCACTTGCTCCGCATGCTTACCACACTCTGTGTGACGAAGTACCCCTTCAGGTTCCCTTAAATATTTCACCTTCCACCCTTAATCTATGACCGCTGGTTCTATTCTCAGCCAACATCAGTGGAAAATGCCTGTATGCCTTTACCCTATCTATACCCCTCATAATTTTATATACCTCCATCAAAGTTCTGCTCATTCTCCTATTCTCCAGGGAATAAAGTCCTAACCTGCTCAATCTTTACCTGTAACTCAGGCCCTCAAGTACCAGTAATGTCTTTGTAAGTTTTCTCTTTACTCCTTCAATCTTATTAATGGCTTTCTTATTTATATCTAGGTAGGTGACCAGTACTGCACACAATTCTCCAAATTTGGCCTCACCAACATCTTATACAATTCAACTTATTAGTGTCAAAGAGTCAAACGGCACAGAAACAGGCCCTTCAGTCCATTTAGTCCCTGCAGACCGCAGCATCCTCCACGCTAGCCCTATTTGCCTGCATCCGACACATAACCTTCCAAGTCCCTTCCCTCCATGTACCTATCTGATGCACCATCAATAACTCTCGGAGACTGGAAGTGAATGATAGGCTTTTATTAGCAGCAAAAAGGGAGCATGACATCTCGGAGATTGAGGGAGGAGCAGTGCCCCAATCGCCTTTATACAGGGGTCTGTGGGAGGAGCCACAGGAGCAGTCAGCGAGGGGCGTGTCCAGACAGGTATACATAGTTTACCACACTATTCAACTGTCTTTTCAATGTTTTAACCCTGGGGAAAAGACTATGACCACACACCTTATACATGGTATGGGAAAGCAGTTAGCGTAAAGCTATTACAGAGCCAGTGACCCAGGTCCATAAGGAGACCCTGCCGCTGTCCATAAAGAGTTTGTAGGTTCTCCCTGTGAGTTGTTCGTTACGACCGCCCCCCCCCCCCCGCTGTGAAATAAGACATCTCTTTCTCCCTTATTAGGGAGAGAGAGAGAGCCTGTGGCATGTCGAATGCTGGGTGGACAAGTAGTCTTTGGGGTAACTGCAAGTCTGTGTCTTTGCTATTGCTTTGCTCACACTTGAGCGCTTGATGGCGGGTGCCAATAGGGGGAGGGGGGATTGCTGGTGGAGGAAAGGGAGCTTGGGGGGGGGGACTTCTGGGTTCTAACATTTAACTCTTTACAGGCACTCCTCTGTTTTCATGGATGGTTGCAAAGAAAAAGCATTTCAGGATATATATTGTATACATTTTTCTGACATTAAATGTACCTTTGAAACCTTTGACCATGTGGGTTTCCTCCAGGTGCTCTGGTTTCCTCCCACAGTCCAAAGACATACCAGTTATTAGGTTAATTGGCCATTGTAAATAGTCCTGTGATTGGGCTAGGATTAAACAGGTGGGTTGCAGGGGCAATGCAACTTGCTCAGCCAGAATTTCCTGTTCCATGCTGTATCTCTAAATAACTAAATGAATAAATAACCCTCATGATTTTATAAACTTCTACGAGGTCACCCCTCATTCACCAACACTTTAGGGAATAAAGATCCAGTGTAGCCAACCTCTCCCTGTAACGTCTCCCCATTGTCCAGGCAGCATCCGTGTAAATCTCTCTCCATCCTCTCCAGCTTGACAACAGCTTTCCTATAACAGGGAGACCAAAGCTGTAACAATTTTCCAAATGCAGCCTCATTAATGATTTACGTAGCTGCAACATAATGTTCCTACTCCTAAACTCAATGCCCTAACTTGCTAGTCATGCCATGTATATTCACATCCAAATCACTTACATAAGTGATGAAGAAGAGATCCTAAAACACTGGGGCACTCCACCAATCACAGATCTCCAGTCGGAGAATCGACCTTTAACCATCACCCTCTGCTTTCTATCATCAAGCCAGTCTGAATCCACCTCACTAGCTCCCTCTGAGTCCGAGCTTGTTGTAAACACAGGAGATTCTGCAGATGCTGAAAACCTTGAGCTACACACAAAATGATGGAGGATCTCAGCAAGTCAGGCAGCATCTATGGAAGGGAGTAAACAGTTGAAGTTTCTGTCCAAGACTCTTTACCAGAACTGGAAAGGAAGGGGGCAGAAAACTGAATAAGGTGGGGGAGTGGCAGGTGATAGGTGAGACCAGGTGAGTGGGTAGGTAGGTAGGTAGATGGGAGAGGGGAGACGTGAGAAGCTGAAGGGATGAGAAGAGGGAGAGGTAAAGGGCTGAAAATAAATCTGATAGGAGAGTGGACCATGGTGACAAATGGAAGGAGGAGGGGCACCAGTGGGGTATGATGGGCAGGTAAGAAGAGAAGGGGAGCCAGAATAGGGGATGGAAAACAGAGAAGGTGAAGGGGCAGAAATTACCAGAAGTTGGAGGTATAGCCTGTCAGGCAAGATCTTATCAAAAGTCCATATAGACAACCGCCCTGCCTTCATTGATTCCTTCCAAATAACTCCAAAAGATTCATCAGACATGACCTCCCACCCATAGTCAATGCTGAATATCCCTAATCAGTCCATGAGAGATGATGTAGCTATACCTTGCCGCTCTAGGTCAGACAAACAATTAGCTTGTGAAGCTGAACCCAGTAGAGAGTGCTCTGACTGACCTGATAGGTGATATATTCCTTAACCAGGCTCCAGCACCACCTTCCATCAGTCACCATAAATATGGATGTCACACATCATCTATAAATTCACCAGTGACATCGCTGTTATTGGTAGAATCTCAGGTGGCGACAAGGAGGTGTAAAGGAGAGAGACAGATTGGTTGGTGGTGTGGTGTTGCCACAACAGCCTCACACTCAACATTAGCAAGACCAAGAACTGATGGTGGACTTCAGGAAGGGGGAGGCAGGAGAACACACACCAGCCCTCATCGAGGGGTCAGAGGTGGAAGGGTCGAGCAACTTCCAGTTCCCGAGTATCAGCATCTCAGAGAATCTACCTTGGGCCCAACACATTGATACCATCACAAAGAAGGTACTCAAGAGGCCATACTTCATGTTTGAGGAGATCAGGAGGTCAGCAAAGACTGTTGCAAATTTCTACAGATGAACCACGGAGAGCATTCTGGCTGGTTGTATCACCACCTGGTGCGTGGCACTGTGGTCAGTGGATATAATAAAAACACAAGAGATTCTGCAGATGCTGTGAGTCCAAAGAAACAGACACAAATGTTGGAAGAGCTCAGCAAGTCAGGCAGCATCTATAGATGGAATAAACAGTTGACATTTTGGGCCAAGAACCTTCTTCAGTGGTGGAAAGGAAGGAAGGAAGAAGTCAGAATAGGAAGATGGGGAGAAGGCAAGAAGTATTAGCTGGCAGGTGCTATGTGAAACCAGGTGAGAGAGAAGGTAGGTGGGTGGGTGGAAGGTAGATGAAATAGGTAAAAGGGCTGAAGAAGGGGAATCTGATAGGAGAGGAGAGTAGACCATGGGAGAAAGGGAAGAAGGTGTGGAAGTAGGTGGAGGTGATGGGGAGGGGAGTCACGAGTCTTCGTCCCTGTCCTGCACCCACTCACCTGGTCTCACCTAACACCTGCTAGCTAGTACTCCTCTCCCTCCCCACCTTCTTATTCTGACTTCTGCCCTCCTGATGCTTGCTCTTAGACAAACCCACTAATTCAACCTACTATAACACTCTCAAGAAGTTCAGTAGAAGCCTGAAGTCCCACGCAACCAGGTTCGGGAACTACCTCCCTTCAACCATTTGGTTCCTAAACCAGCCCAACCCCATCACTATTAAGCAACACTACAATGGACGTTTTGTTACAATTGTGCTCATTCTTGTAAATATTGTGTATAATTTATGTTTAATGTATGTTTTTCTTGCAATTGCTGTGGATATGATGCGGTGTGCCTGTGATGTTGCTACTCAACTGGACAATAATAGTGCTGGAATTTTGAAAGGTGGAAAGTTAACACTTTATTTTACACAGAGCTTGGCAAGTACATGGACTGTCCTGCCAGGGGTGGTAGTAGAGGCAGATACCTCAGAGGTTTTTAATGGACTCTTAGATAGGCACGTGGATGATAGAAGATTTGAGGGCAAAGAGGGAGGGAAAGATTAGATTGATCTTAGAGTAGGTTAAAGGTCAGCACAACATCATGCCCCGTGTTGTGCTGTAATATATAAAAACAAGGGATTCTGCAAATGCTGGAAAGCAGACTAACACACGCAAACTGCTGGTGGAACTCAGTAGGTCAGGCAGCATCTATGGAGAGGAATAAACAGTTGACGTTTTGGGCCGAGACCCTTCATCAGGACTATCTGTCCTTCTGTGCTGTAGTGTCCTATGATAACATTAGAAATATCCAGTAGGTCATTCAGCATACATGGAGAAGAAAACAACATCAGCACTTCAAGGCAATGACCTTCTATCAGAGCTGGGAAAAGTTTATACATGGGTATAAAATTGCAGAGAAAGGCTGGGAGGGGGAGGGGAGAAAATAGAGAAAAGGAGGTGAGCTCAAATGACAGAGGGATTAATAACACAAGGTAACAAATATCAAAGGGAGGTAATACAAAATATCAGTGATAAAAAGTGCATTTAAATTGGTGATAAAATGTGGAAGGAATACAGGATATCTGAAATAAAAATTCCAGAATTGCTGATTTTTAAATATGAGTTTGGAAGATTGCATTGTGGATGATTGAAAGGGGAGAGATTGTTTGCTGAGCAAGACACACAAAATGTTAGAGGAACTCAGCAGGTCAGGCAGCGTCAATGGAAATGAATTAACAGCCAAAGTTTTGGGCAGACACCCTTCATCAGGACTGGAAAGGAAATGGAGCAAAAGCCAGAATAAGAGGGTGGGGAGAGGGGCACCTTCATTCCCCTGCCAGTTCCAACATTCCCAATGTGATGTTACAGCCAGGTTCCGCATTCTGACAGGACTGTAACCTGTGCAGGAAGAGACATTCCCTAATGGATCTTTAGCCACCCATGGGGTCAGTGGTGGAAAGAGTGAGCAGTTCCAGGTTCCTGGGTACCAACATCTCTGAAGGTCTAACCTGGTCCCAGTACATTGATGCAATTATGAAGAAGGCACAATAGCAGCATTATTTCATTAGGAGCTTGAGGAGATTTGATACATCACCAAGTTTATACCACTGTACCGTGCAGAGCATTCTGACAGCTTGCATCACTGTGTGGTATGGAAAATGATGCAGAGGGCTATAAACTCAGCCAGCTCCATTGTGGACACTAGACTCCTCATCATCGAGAACATCTTCAAAATGTGGTGCCTCAGGAAGGCAACATCCATCATTTAGCACCCTCAGTATTTGGGAGATGCCCTCTTCTCATTATTACCATTAGGAGGAGGTACAGGAACCTGAAAATGCACACTCAGTGATTTAGGAACAGCTTCTTCCCCTCCCCATCAGATGTCTGAACAGTTCATAGACACCGCCTTGTTATTAGTTTTTAAAATTACCCTCCATTTTTTTCTTATATCCATGTGCCTATCTAAAAGTCTGAAAACACCCCTTTGTATCCGCCTCTACCTCAACCCCTGCAGAGTGCTCAGGTCAACTACCACACTCTGTGTAAGAAACCTACCTCTGACATCTTCCCTAAGCTTCCTCTACTCACCTTCGTAGATGTGCTCTAGTGGCCACAGTCGCCCTGGGAAAAAGGTGCAGGCTATCCACTATCTCTGCCTCTCATAATCTTATACACCTCTACAGAGTCACCCCTCATCCTCCGTCACTCCAAAGAGAAAAGCCCTGGCTCGCTCAACCTCTCCTCATAAGACATGCTCTCTAATCCAGGCAACATCCTGGTAAATTTTCTCTGCAACCCTCTGTAAAGCTTCCATAAGACCATAAGACATAGGAGCAGAATTAGGCCATTCAGCCCATCGAGTCTGCTCTACCATTCAATCAACCTCAGTTCCTGGCCTTCTCCCCGTAACCTTTGATGCCGTGTCCAATCAAGAACCTATCAAATTCTGCCTTAAATACACCCAGCGACCTGGCCTCCACAGCTACATGTGGCAACAAATTCCACAAATTCACCACCCTTTGGCTAAAGAAATTTCTCTGCATCTCTGTTTTGAAAGAGCGCCCCTCTATCCTGAGGCTGTGCCCTCTTGTCCTAGACCCTTCCACCAGGGGAAACATCCTTTCCACATCTACTCTGTCTAGGCCTTTCAATATTCAAAAGGTTTTAATGAGATCCCCCCCCCTCATCCTTCCGAATTCCAGCGAGTACAGCTGGGGTGTATGGGGTGTCTAGGGAGGGGTAACACCTCTGATGGGGGGGGGACTGCCGTGCCCTTTTTCAGGGCAGCTCGTCCCTGTTTGGTCCCCACCTGGCGCTCAGCTCTCACCTGTGGCTCCAAGTAGCTGTAACATGCGCAGCCACTCCCCCAGTAAACCGTCTCGGCAGACGGGCCAAACCAGGTGAGGGTAGCTGACAGGTATTCGACCCTCGGTGAGGTAGGGGATCTGCCTATCCCAGTGTGTGAAGTCTGGCCATGGCGGATTGAGTGGAAGAGAGCGATTAATGGTCTAATGGTCAAGAAAGCAGGCCAGCAGGCGTTGGAGGAGTGCTGAGAGCACAACAAGGCACTTAGACGTCCTGGACATCCACTGAAAGAGGTGGTGATCTCTTCAAACTCACCTGGCAGAAGGCAAAGGCAAACCACTGCTGTAACCTGCCACGAACATGGTTTCCCAGTATGTCAGAGCGGCGTGGAGGGAAATCGTCCGCCAACTGGAAATTCCAGATGCGACCTAAAGCGAATGACAGATCATGAGCCATCAAATGTTCCTCATATGACAAACTTTTCATTCCCGGAAGCTTCCACATCCTTCCTATAAAGAAACAACCAGAATGGAACACAATGGTCTGATCAGTTTTGCAGATCTCCAACATTACCTTGTGGCTCTTGAACTCAATTCCCCAACTAATGAAAGTCATCACACCATATGCCTTCTTAACCACCCTATCAGGTGGTACGGCAACTTTGACGGATCTAAAAATTGAAATTCAAATCCCATCCCTAGTCTGCCATTTCTGGCCATTCCAGAGTTTAAATTCATCTGATCTGGAATCAAAGATAACCTAGCTGGTTTGAGAACTGTTGGATATTCGGAAATCGCATGGGATTGTGGAAGAAATCTCCCATCCTTACCTGGTCCTGCATACCAACAGTTCTGGAACCAACGACAAGGAAGTACAGGAGCCTGAAGACACAGGAACAGTTCCTTCTCCTTCATAAAATGCTGGAGGAAGTCAACAGGTCAGGCAACATCTATGTAAATGAAAAAACAGTTGATGTTTTGGGCTGAGACCCTTCATCAGGACTGGAAAGTAAGGGGGAAGAGGTCAGAATAAAGTGGTGGGGGAAGGAAAGGAACACATGCTAGGAGGTGATAGGTGGAGCCAGCTAAGTGGGGGTTGGGAGGATGAACGAAGAAGCTGAGAGGTGATAGAAAAGGTAAAGGGTTGGAGAAGAAGTTCATCTGATAGAAGAAGAGAGTGAACCATAGGAGAAAGGGAAGGAAGAGGGGCACCAGGGGGAGGGGAATAGAACATAAGAAAGATTTTGACAAGAACAGGCCATTCTGCCCAATCAAGCTTGACAAATTCCTATTCACATTGTGTGTTGAAATAACTACCAAGTTTAGATTTTAAGGTCTCTAAGGGACTATTCTCAACTACACAACTGGATAGTTTGTTCCATGTGTCCACAACTTGCTGTGTAAAGACATGCTTCCTGATGTTTGTTTGAAATCTCCACCCTTGGCCCCGTGTCCTTGATGATGGATTAATTTTGAAGTAGCAGCTGGCATTCTTTATTATCATTATTACTATCTTTACTACATTCTTTACTATCATTACTTATACCCGTAATGATCCTGAACACTTCTACCGTGTCTCCTCTCATTCTATGTCTACTTGGGCTTAAAAGTTTTAATCCTTTCAATCTTTCTTCATCGCTCATACCCTGCAGACCTGGAATAAGTCTCGTCGCTCTTCTCTGAACTCTCTCCAGTGTCTTCACATCCCTGACAAAATATGGAGACTAAGGCTGTACAAGCGCCTCACAAGTGCATTATACAGTTTAAGGAGAACGTCTCTTGACTTGAACTCCACTGAGCGCATTATATAACCCGACATTCTATTAGCCTTCCTAATCGCTTCTGTGCCTTGCCTGGATGGTGATAGTCATGAGTCTACCAGGATGATCCAAATCCTTCTTATACAGTGCACTTTCTAACTCGACCCACCATTGTAGATTTATATTTAATATTTCTACTATCTAGATGTAATATTTCACATTTACATACATTAAATTTCATGTCATATATCTGCCCACATTTGGATTTTGTTTAGATCTAATTGTATTGATTCTGCTGCCTGAATGTTATCAGCCTGTCCCCCTAATTTTGTATCATCTGCAGAATAGGTAGGTGAGGAGAAGAGATAAGTGGGGAGGGAAGGGAAGGGGGGGGGGGAAATGAACAGAAATTGGAGAAATCAATGTTCATGCCATCAGGTTGGAGGCTACCCAGACGGAACATGAGGTGTTGCTCCTCCATCCTGAGTGTGGCCTCATCGTGACAGTAGAGGAGGCCACAGACTGACATGTTGGAATGGGAATGGGGATAGGAATTAAAATGTTTGGCCACCAGGAAATCCTGCTTTTTGCAGATGGAGCAAAGGTGCTCAATAAAGTGGTCCCCTAATGTGCTGGAGCTTTTGGAAAGCATCAAGTTGGATAAGTCACTGGGACCAGATGAAATGTACCCCAGGCTACTGTGGGAGGCAAGGGAGGAGATTGCTGAGCCTCTGGCGATGATCTTCAAATCTTCAATAGGGACGGGAGAGGTTCCGGAGGATTGAAGGGTTGCGGATGTTGTTCCCTTATTCAAGAAAGGGAGTAGAGATAGCCCAGGAAATTATAGACCAGTGAGTCTTACCTCAGTGGTCGGTAAGCTGATGGAGAAGATCTTGAGAGGCAGGATTTATGAACATTTGGAGAGGTATAATATGATTAGGAATAGTCAGCTTTGTCAAGGGCAGGTCGTACCTTACGAGCCTGATTGAATTTTTTGAGAATGTGACTAAACACATTGATGAAGGAAGAGCAGCAGATGTAGTGTCCTGTCAAAGGGTCTCGGCCCGAAACGTCGACTGTACTTCTTCCTATAGATGCTGCCTGGCCTGCTGCGTTCCACCAGCATTTTGTGTGTGTTGCTTGAATTTCCAGCATCTGCAGATTTCCTCATGTTTGAGTAGATTTAGTGTATATGGATTTCAGCAAGGCATTTGATAAGGTACCTTATCGAAGGCTTATTGAGAAAATAAGGAGGCATGGGATCCAAGGGGACATTGCTTTGTGGATCCAGAACTGGCTTGCCCACACAAGGCAAAGAGTGGTTGTAGATGGATCATATTCTGCATGGAGGTCAGTGATCAGTGGTATGCCTCAGGGATCTGTTCTGGGACCCTTACTCTTCGTGATTTTTATAAATGACCTGGATGAGGAAGTGGAGGGATGGGTTAGAAGGTTTGCTGATGACACAAAGGTTGGGGGTGTTGTGGATAGTGTGGAGGGCTGTCAGAGGTTACAGCGGGACATAGGATGCAAAACTGGGCTGAGAAGGAGCAGATGGAGTTCAACCCAGATAAGTGTGAAGTGCTTCTTTTTGGTAGGTCAAGTATGAAGCCAGAATATATAATTAATGGTAAGACTCTTGGCAGTATGAAGGATCAGAGGGATCTTGGGGTCCGAGTCCATAGGACGCTCAAAGCAGCTGCACAGGTTGACTCTATGGTTAAGAAGGCATACAGTGTATTGGCCTTCATTAATCATGGAATTGAATTTAGGAGCAGAGAGGTAATGTTGCAGCTATATTGGACCCTAGTCAGACCCCACTTGGAGTACTGTGCTCAGTTCTGGTCGCCTCACTACAGGAAGGATGTGGAAGCCATAGAAAGGGTGCAGAGGAGATTTACAAGGATGTTGCCTGGTTTGGGGAGCATGCCTTATGAAAACAGGTTGAGTGAACTCGGCCTTTTCTCCTTGGAGCAACGGAGGATGAGAGGTGACATGAGAGAGTTGTATAAGATGATGAGAGGCATTGATCATGTGGATAGCCAGAGGCTTTTTCCCAGGGTTGAAATAGTTGCCACAAGAGGACACAGGTTTAAGGTTCTGGGGAGAAGGTACAGAGGAGATGTCAGGGGTAAGTTTTTCATGCAGAGAGTGGTGAGTGTGTAGAATGGGCTGCCAGCAATGGTGATGGAGGTGGATACAACAGGGTCTTTTAAGAGACTTTTGGATAGGCACATGGAGCTTAGAAAAATAGAGGGGTATGGGTAATCCTAGTAATTTCTAAAGTAGGGACATGTTCGGCACAACTTTGTGGGCCGAAGGCCCTGTATTGTGCTGTAGGTTTTCTATGTTTCTAATCTATGTCAGGTCTCACCAAAGTAGAGAGGGCTGCATCAGGAGCACTGGATACAGGATACAGAATCCAGAATCCAATAGATTCTAGAAATGGGTCTTTCAGTCCATCATGTGCTGGTTAGCCATCATGCATCGGACTACATAGGCAGCACAGTTTGTTCTTTACGTGCCATGTTGTATGATGTCTTTCCATGACCATGATTGTTCTTGGCAAATTTTTCTAAAGAAAAGGTTTGGCATTGCCTTCTTCTGGGCAGTGTCTTTACAAGACAGGTGACCCCAGCCATTGTCAATACATTTCAGAGATTGTCTGCTTGGTGTTAGTGGTCGCATAACCAGGACTTGTGATATGCACCACCAGCTCCCATTGCTCCAAGTGACCCTGATCGGGGAGCTGAGCAGGTGCTACACCTTGCCCAAGAGTGACCTGCAGGCTAGCGGAGGGAAAGGGCTCCTTACACCTCCTTTGGTAGAGACATATCTCTACCCTGCCACCCATAGGCAGTAGGAACATTATTGTTAAGTTCCCCTAATGATCTGAAATCCATCCTCAGCTACTGATTACACAAACCTTTCATTATGGTGCACTGGTAGTGATAATAATAATAAGACCATAAGACAAAGGAGCAGAAGTCAGCCATTCGGCCCATCGAGTCTGCTCCACCATAACTCAGTGACACAGCAAGAAAAGCACGGACACTGGAAACCTGAAATAAAGGCAGGATCTACTCAGCAGGTCAAGCAGCGCCTGTGAGGAGAACATTCTGTCAGAGGAGTTTCACAGTCTAGCATCATCCTCCTCTGGTGGGGAAACTACTAAGACAGTAGTGCGTTTAACCCTCTTCTCTCTTCTCTGGTCTTGGTTTCCAGAAAATATTATTTTCTAATGATATGGACAACTTGAGAATTGAGAATGTTCAGAATTAGATTTATTATCATAGAGTCATAGAACTCCACAGTACAGGCGAAGGCCCTTCAGCCTACCTACTCTGTGCTGAACCATTAATCTGCCAAGTCACATCAATGAACAGAACAGACCCCTCCAAACCATTCCCATCCATGAAACTATCCCAATTTCTCTTAAACATTCAAAGTTAAAAATTCAAAGTAGATTTATTATCAAAGTACATATATGTCACCATACACAACCCTGAGATTTGTTTTCTTGCAGGTGTACTCAGTAAATCCAAGAAACATAATAGAATCAGTGAAAAATCACACCTAACAGCAAGGACAAGCAACCAATGTGAAAAAGACAACAAATTCGATTGGGAGAAGTGCGCAGATGCAGTAGCTTGTCATCATGCTGGGCCACTGAGAAGATTTAAAAAGCAAGGAATAAAAACACAAAATGCTGGTAGAACTCAGCAGGCCAGACAGCATCTATGGGAGGAGGTAGTGACGACGTTTCAGACCGAAACCCTTCATCAGGAGTGAAGTAACATGGGATGGTCAAGGGGGGATAAGAAGTGGGGGGAGGGATGAAGTAGAGAGCTGGGAAGTGATAGGCTGGAGGGAAATGGGCTGGGGGGAAGGTGGAGAATTATGGGAAATAAAAGAGAAAGAAAGGTAGGGCTGGGGGGGGGGGGGAGATTATAGTGAGGGGGGAAAAAGAGAGAGAAAGAGAACCAGACTAAAATAATAGATAGGGATGGGGGTAAGGGGGGGGGGCAGGGGTATCAACGGAGGTCTGTGAGTTGGATGTTCATGCCGGCAGGCAGGAGGCTACCTAGGCGGGAAATAAGGTATTGCTCCATCGACCTGCGTGTGGCCTCATCTTGACGGTAGAGGCCACACTATAATCTCCCCCCCAGCCCTACCTTTCTTTCTCTTTTATTTCCCATAATTCTCCATCTTCCCCCTAGCCCATTTCCCTCCAGCCTATCACTTCCCAGCTCTCTACTTCATCCCTCCCCCCACTTCTTATCCCCCCCTCGACCGTCCCATGTTACTTCACTCCTGATGAAGGGTTTCGGCCCGAAACGTCGTTATTACCTCCTCCCATAGATGCTGTCTGGCCTGCTGAGTTCTGCCACCATTTTGTGTTTTTATTTATTTTCAGCATCTGCAGATTCACTCGTGTGCCTTTAAAAAGCAAGGAGTTTCTTTCAGCGGGAGATTCGACTGGGAGAAGTACACAGACACAGTAGCTCATCATTGTACAAGGCCGCTGAGAAGGTTCAGGGATAAAAGTGAGACACTGCCTAGCGGAGTAGTCATCGAAGGAGTGGTCATTGGAGTAGCGTGAGTCAGAGTGGTAGGGCTTTGGCTCATCGGGGCTTCGGCAAGGACGGGCCTAGGTGAGGTAAGGAAGTAATTTACCTTCATGTCTCTTCTTTCCTCTAACATAAGAATAATGAGTATGACTGCAAGGCCAGTTTTCTGCTCTGGGTGTCAGATGTGGGATATCAGGGAGAACTCCAGCCTCCCTGCTGGCCACATCTGTGCCAGATGCATCGAGCTGCAGCTCCTTAGAGACAGAGTTAGGAAACTGGAGCTGCAGCTTGATGACCTTTGGCTTGTTAGGGAAAGTGAGGAGGTGATCGATAGGAGCTACAGGCAGGTAGTCACACCAGGGCCACAGGAGACAGATAAGTGGATGACTGTCAGGAGAGGGAATGGAGAGCACCCCTGTGGCCATCCCCCTTAACAATGTACTCTATTTTGAGTTCTGTTGGGGGGCGGGGGAATGACCTACCCGGGGGAAGCAACAGTGGCCATGCCTTTGACACCGAGTCTGGCCCTGTGGCTCAGAAAGTTAGGGAACAGAAAAGGATGGCAGCAGTAATAGGGGACTCTATAGTTAGGGGGACAGATAGGCGATTCTCTGGGTGTGAAAAAGAAACACAGATTGCCTCCCAGGTGCCAGGGTTCGTGATTTTTCTGAACACATCCACAATATCCTGAAATGGGAGTGTGAGCAGCCAGAGGTGGCTGTACATATTGTTATCAACAACACAGGTAGAAAGAGGGAGGGGGTCCTGAAACTAGATTATATGGGAGTTAGGAATGAAGCTGAGAAGCAGGACCTCAAGAGTAGTAATCTCAGGATTGCTGCCTCTGCCACGTGACAGTGAGTACAGGAATAGAATGAGGTGGCAGAAAAAGGTGTGCCTGAAGGATTGAAGCAAGGGTCAGGGATTCAGGTTTCTCAATAATTGGGACCTTCTCTGGGGCAGGTGTGACCCGTACAAAAAGGACAGGTTGCACTTGTTTTTGCGGGGGACCAATATTCTGGTGAGGAGGTTTGCAAATGCTATTGAGGAGGGTTTAAACTAGATTTGCAGGGGGGTGGGAACCAAAGTGAAAAGACCGAGGATGGAGCAGTTGGAGCACAAGTAGGGACAGCCTGTAGTGAGTTGGTGAGGAAGGATAGGTAGATGTTAGCATATATGTCAAACTCAAGGCCCGCGGGCCAAATCCGGCCCACGGTGGAATTATCTTTGGCCCGCGAGATAATATCTAATTACTATTAAAGCTGGCCCCAGTAATCGAAGCGCCTATGGCGTATGATATGGCTAATGCTGAGTTTATTCAGGTACCAGGTTTTCAGGGTTTTTAGTGTTTATTCGGCAGTCTTCTTCATAAGAAACGGAATTTGTAAAGTGAAACACTTTGTAGCTATAGCAGAGACTGAGACACATGAGAGCAGGCTGAAAAAACGGAGGCAACGAAAGCTGCGTTCGCACGCGTCCCACTGATCCGGCCCGCATGAAGCTGCATTTTGCTCAATCCGGCCCGTGACCTAAAATGAGTTTGACACCCCTGTGTTAGAGCAAAGATGCACTCAGCCAGATGGTTTGAAATGTGTCTATTTCAATGCAAGGAGTATCAGAAACAAAGCGATGAACTTAGAGCATGGATCAATATGTGGAAATGTGACATTGTGGCCATTACAGCGACTTGGATGTCTCAGGGGCAAGAATGGCTGCTGGGTGTGCCAGGCTTTAGGTGTTTCCAAAAGGACAGGGAGAGAGGCAAAAGAGATGGAGGCAGGGCATTGCTAATCAGGGATAGCGTCACAGCTGCGGAGAAGGAGGAAGTCATGGAGGGATTATCTATTGAGTCAGTGTGGATGGAAGTCAGAAACAGGAAGGGGACAATAACTCTACTGGGTGTTTTTTATAGATTCCCCACCCCAGAAGTAACAGAGACATCGAGGAGTAAATAGGGAGGCAGATTCTGGAACTGTTCAATAATAATAGGGTTGTTGGGAGATTTTAACTTTCCTAATATTGACTGGCATCTCGTTAAAGCAAGGAGTTTAGCTGGGATGGAGTTTGTTAAGTGTGTTCAGGAAGGTTTCCTGATGCAATATGTTGATAAGCCAACTAGAAGAGAAGTTGTACTTGATCTGGTATTGGGAAATGAACCTGGTCATGTGTCAGATCTCTCGTGGGAGAGCATTTTGGAGGTAGATCGCTGAGCCTCTGGTGATGATCTTTCCATTATCAATAAGGACGAGAGAAGTACCAGAGGATTTGGAGGGTTGCAAATGTTTTTCCCTCATTCAAGAAAGGGAATTGAGATAACTCAGTAAATTATAGATCAGTGAGTCTTGGTTCAGTGGTAGGCAAGTTGCTGGAGCAGATCCTGAGAGGCAGGATTTATGAGCATTTGGAGAGACATAATCTGACTGGGGTTAGTCAGCATAGTTTTGCCAAGGGCAGTTCATGCCCTACGAGCCTGATTTAATTCTTTGAGAATGTAACAAAACACATTAATAAAGGTAGAGCAATGGATGTAGTGTATACGCATTCAGTAAGGCACTTGATAAAGTTTTCCATGCCAGGCTCATTCGGAAAGTAAGGAGACATGGGATCCAAGGAGACATTGCTTTGTGGATCCAGAATTGTCTTGCCCACAAAAGGCAAAGGGTGGTTGTAGATGGTTCCTATTCTGCATGGAGATCGGTGACCAGTGGTGTTCCACAGGGATCTGTTCTGAGACCCCTCCTCTTTGTGATTTTTATAAATGACCTGAATGAAGAAGGGTGGGTTAGTAAGTTTGCTGATGACACAAAAGCTGGGGGTGTTGTGGATAGTCTGGAGGGTTGTCAGAGGTTACAGCCGAACATTGATAGGATGCAGAACTGGGCTGAGAAGTGACAGATGGACTTCAACCCAGATAATTGTGAAGTAGTTCATTTTAGTAGGTCAAATTTGAAGACAGAATATAATATTAATGGAAGACTCTTTGCAGTGAGGAGGGTCAGAGAGATATTGGGGTCCGTGTCCATAGGACATTCAAAGCTGCTGCGCAGGTTGACAATGTTGTTAAGAATGCATATGGTGTGTTGGCATTCATCAACCATGGGATTGAGTTCAAGAGCCATGAGGTAATGTTACAGCTATAGAAAACCTTGGTCAAACCTCGGAGTACTGTGTTCAGTTCTGGTTACCTCACTATAGGAAGGATGTGGATACCATAGAAAGAGTGCAAAAGAGATTTACAAGGATGTTGCCTGGATTGGAGAGCATGCCTTATGAGAAAAGGTTGAGTGAACTTGGCCTTTTCTACTTGGAGTGACAGAGGATGAGAGGTGACCTGACAGAGGTGTATAAGATGACGAGAGGCATTGATCATGTGGATAGCCGGAGGCTTTCTTCCAGGGCTGAAATAGCACAACATTGTGGGCTGAAGGGTCTGTAATGTGCTGTAGATTTCCATGTTCTAATTGTGCAAATACAAAATAAAGAAAAAAAGAAACAATAAATAAGCAATAAATATCAAGAACATGAAATGAAGAATCCTTGAAAGTGAGTTCATAGATTGCGGGAACAGTTTAGTGATGGGGTGAGTGAAGTTATCCCCACTGGTTCAAGAACCTGATGTCTGAGGCATAATAACCATTCCTGAACCTGGTGGTATAGGTCCTTGGGCTCCTGTATCTTCCTCTAGGTGGCAGCAGTGAGAAGAGAGCATGGTCTGGGTGGTGGGAGTCAATGATAGTTACTGCTTTCCTGTGATAGCACTCCATACAGATGTGGTCAATGGTAGGGAGAGCTTTACCCGTGATGGAATGGCTGTATCCACTACATTTTGCAGGATTTTCCATTCAAGGACATTGGTATTTTCAAACCAGGCTGTGATGCAACCAGTCAATATATTCTCCAACACCTGTCTGTAGAAGTTTGGCAAAGTTTTAGATGTCACACTGAATCTTTGCAAACTTCTAAGGAAGTAGAGACACTATCATGCTTTCTCTGTAATTACACCTATATGCCAGGCCCGGGACAAATCCAATGAAATGATAACACCGAGGAATTTTTAATTACTTACCCTCACTACCTCTGAACCCCCAATGAGGATTGGCTCATGGAACTCCAGTTTCTTTCTCCTGAAGACAATAATCAGTTCCTTGGTCTTGCTGACACTGAGAGAGAGGTTGTTGTGGCACTACTCAGACTAATTTTCAATCTCAATTTTCAATATGCTAACAATGTTTCAGCCAACAACACTGGTGTCATCAGCAAACCTAAATATGGCATTGGAGCTAAGCTTAGCCTCGCAGTCATAAGTAGAGCATACAACTTTGTGGTGCACCTGTGCTGATGGAGATTGTGGAAGAGATGTCGTTGCCAATCCAAACTTCCTGCAGTCTAAATGTGAGGAAATCCAGGACACAATTGCACAAAGTGGTATTAAGGTTTAGGCAGGAGTTTCCAACTCTTTAAGTGCCATGGACCAATACCATAAAGCAAAGGATCCATGGATCCCAGGTTGGGAACCCCTAAGCTAAGGTCTTGAAGCTTATTGATTAGTTTGCACGGATGATAGTATTGAATGTTGAGATGTAGTCAATGAAGAGCATCCTAATGTATGCATCTTTATGATGCACGATGTATGTTAAAATCGATCCCACGTCCACCACTTGTTACACACTTACACCACCGTCTGAAGAAGATCCCCTTCATGTTCCTCTTAAACATTTCAGCTTTCACCTTTAACCCATGACCTCTAGTTGCAGTCTTACCCTAACCCAGTGGAAAAAGCCTGCTTGCATTTACCCTATCTATACCTCTCATAATTTTGTATACTGTACCTTGATCAAATCTCGGCTCAATCTTCTACGTTCTATGAATAAAATCCTAACCTATTCAACCTTTTCCTGTAACTCATGTCCTCTCATCCTTGCAACATCCTTGTAAATTTTCTCTGCGCTCTTTCAAAGTCTTATTTACATCTTTTCTGTAGGTAGGTGGCCAAAACTGGATATAATGCTCCAAATTAAGCCTCACCAACGTCCTATATGTTTTCAACATAACATCCCACTCCTTAATGCATTAATTTATGAAAGCCAATGTGCAAAACTTTATGAATCTTATCTACCTGTGGCATCACTCGGAAGGAATTATGGATCTGTATCGCCAGATCTCTCTGTTGTACTGCGCTCCTCAGTGCCCTACCAATCACTGTGCACGTCCTTCCCTGCTTGGTCCTCCCAAAGTGCAACACCTCACACTTATCTGCTTTATATTTTGTCTGTAATTTTTCAGCCCAATCTTCCAGCTTGTCCAGATCACGTTGCAAGCTTTCAGTCTTCATCACTGTTCCTAATCTTGGCGTCATCTGCAAGTTTGCTGATCCAGTTTACCGTATTATCATCCAAATCTTTAATATAAATAACAAACAATAACCGAACCAGCACCAAACTCCACAGCACACCGCTGGTCACAGGCCTCCAATCAGAGAGGCAACCATCTTCTACAACTCTCTGGCTTCTCCCTCAAAGCCAATGTCTAATTCTTATCTTGAATGCTGTGGAAATATATTAAAAATGATATGTTTTTTATGTATTTAATCTTGCAATGGGACAAAATGGAAGTTGTATAACCCCAGAGTGCTTTGCTAAATGCTAAGCGTGTACGTGGCAGGAGGTATGTAATGTTCTTATCATTGTTCATTGTGTAACTAAGGGAAGGTCAGTACATTTTGGCCTTGAATAAAAGTACTCCAGCTGCTTAGTGGAGGAGCTGACACTCAGAATAGATAAAAGCCAAAAATAAAGCCTGAAAACTTGTATAAAACCAAACTTTGTAAACTCTAAAAACAGAAGCTGGCTGCCATCCTTTCTGAGGAGTGGAGGTGGTCTTCTCCTTGCAAGTAATAAACACACTTTTGAACAGGTCCACTCTGTTTTATGGCTGTGCTGTAAGACCTTGTGAAAGGTACATGGCAGAATATGGAGGTTCCATCAAGATTGCTTGTCCAGGCGTGGTAGCAGTGTGGGAGAATCACAGTGACAGGGCAGCCGGAGCAAGATTCCCTGGTAGTGGTGATTGTCGAAAAGCAAGTTATTTTTCGCTCCTGGGGGTTTTCTCTCTCTGGAGTCGGTTCCTGTTTCACTATTACCCTAAACACTGCAGTCTATGCTATGGCTTTGAGTAGATCAGCTTCTTTCACGGTGATTCCCATGCATTCCATAAGACCATAAAGAGCAGAATTAGGCCATTTGGCCCATCAAGACTGCTCCACCATTTCATCATGACTAACCCAATTTTCTTCTCAGCTCTAATCTCAGCACTTGCCTCCCATAACTCATATCTAAACATGCTTTTTGAGGAAGTTACCAAGACAGTGGATATTGTCTACACGGACTTTAGCAACACCTTGTCAGGTCCTGGGGATTTATCCACCCTAATTTGCCTCAAGACAGCAAACACCTAGAAACTTGAAATTGCTCACCCTTTCTACTTCTGATTCCATGATGAGGATTGGTATGTATTCCCTCAACTTACCCTTCTGAAGTCCACAATCAATTCTTTTGTCTTTCTAACGTTGAGTGCAAGGTTGTTCCTGCACCACCATTCAACCAGCTAATCTATGTTGCTCTTGTATGCCTTCTCATCACCATTTCCTCCAGCATTTTGCGTGTGTTACTCTGGATTTCCAACATTTGTGTCGAAGATCTTAAAGGTTTAGCTAAATTGTCACAAGTACATCAAAACATACAATGAATACAGGACTGGATACAGCAAAAGCTATTGACCCTGACAATATTCCACCAATAGTACTTGTTCTACAGGACGTGATGTGCCCTTGTCATATAAGTCAGTAATAATAAACCTGATTCTCATTTGGGTCACGAAATTTGAGAGATCAGCTTTATTTGTCACATGTATTTTGAAACATACAGTGAAATGTGTTGTTTCCATCAAAAACCAACACAGTCCAAAAATGTGCTGGAGATAGGCCACCATTATATCACGCCCAAAACTTACTAATCCTAACCCCCAAGTCATATTGGAATGTGGAAAGAAACCAGATCACCTGGAGGAGACCCAGATAGTCACAGGAGGAATGTACAAGCTCCTTACAGACAGCAGTGGGAATTGAACCATGATCTTACAGTTGGTGCTGTAAAGTATTATGCTAATTTCTACACCACCATGCCAAACAAGGAATGCCAAACATGCTGATGCAACTGCACTCCAGAGTAAATCTGTGATCATTATGTTTGGGGAACTCTGTGGAAACCAATAGTTCTATCTGCTCACACACCAACAACAGGAAGTAGCCCGAAGTTAACCAGGTAGCAAGGATGTCATAAACATTAAATAATTCACATACCATTTCTAAAGCACCCTCAAAATGCTGGAGGAACTCGGGCCAAGATGTCCACTACACTCTTTTCCATCGATGCTGCCTGGCCTGCTGAGTTCCTCCAGCATGCTGTGTGTTTTGCTTGGATTTCTAGCATCTCGTTTGTCTAAAGGTGCACCCTATTCACTGGCTTTTCCGAACCACTCCAAGCAACCAGCATAGCCCAGTTGTGATCTGCAAAGCTAACTTCGAAGGACAGTGAACGGAGCAGGTATTTTGCACTGCATTTATGAAGATAACCAAAGCTTACACTTACATCATCAATTCTGCTGAGGTTTTGACAGACTGAAGGATTAGGGAACAGAGATAAATTCAAGAGGCAAACACGAGGAAATCTGCAGATGCTGGAAATTCAAGCAACACACAGAAAATGCTGGTGGTACACAGCAGGCCAGGCAGCATCTATAGGGAGAAGCGCTATCAATGTTTCGGGCTGAGACCCTTCTCTATAGGAGAAGTGCTAAATAGATAGATATATATATATATATATCTCTGTGTGTGTGTGTGTGTGTGTGTGTGTGTGTGTGTGTGTGTGTGTGTGTGTGTGTGTGTGTGTGTGTGTGTGTGTGTGTGTGTGTGTGTGTGTGTGTGTGAGAGAGAGAGAGAGAGAGAGAGCGAGAGAGAGAATGAGAATGAATGAAAATGAGAATTTAAGAGGTAGTGTGACAGGGAGACCCAGCATGGAACATGCAGCAACTTAGAAGGGCAAGGGAGTAGGGAGTGTGTTGGGATCTGTGAGCAGAGTCCGAGCCAACTGGGTGTTCAGAGAGGGTCCTTCAGCCTGCAACAGAAACCTGATATCAAATAGGTGAGATGCTCTTTGTCAAATCTACACAGTTCCTCAGTACAGACTGTCAGTGAGCTGCCTGGTGAGCAGATTATTCTAACTATGGAGGAAACTAAAGCAAGGCTATTTTATTAAATGATGAAATTTGATGGTCACGATACAGTCGGCCCTCCTTATCTGCGGATTCAACCATCCGCGGATCAGGAAAACCCGGAAAACCAGCACTCGTTGTTTGAGCATGTACAGACTATTTTTTCTTGTCATTATTCCCTAAACAATACAGTATAACAACTATTTACATAGCATTTACATTGTATTATGTATTAGAAGTAATCTAGAAATGACTTAAAAGTACAGGCAGTCCCCGGGTTATGAATGAGTTCCGTTGCTGAGACTGTCTTTAAGTCGGATTTGAAGTCGGAACAGGTACATTCGGTATTATTTAGCGTCAGTTAGTCATACGTTTTTCTTAGTATATAGTACATATTTTACCTTTCTATGCATATAAAACACTTAAGAAACATACGTATTCCAATAATTTAACCACTGCGTTGCTTAGTAATAATTGTAGCTTTCATTGGGGCAGGGCCTTTCACATTCTCCATTAAAATTGTGCTGATCGTTGACTGACTGTACCCTAACACTCTTCCAATGACCGACGGCGTCTCACCTCTTTCCGATCGCTTTATTACTTCAACCTTATTTTCAGTCGCGATCATGATTATTTTCGTGTACAGAAACACTGCGGATTCAGAGCTGTGCCGCCAGGTCCTAAAGACCACCGCACAGAGACACATTAAATAAGGGACTTGAGCATCCGCAAATTTTGGTATCCACGGGGGGTCCTGGAACCAATCCCCCGCGGATAAGGAGGGCCAACTGTACTCGAATTTTCACAACTCTTGTAGATAGAAAGACTTGACAGTGTTCATTTTAACCCTTGCGGAGTTGCACTAATCTAGTCAGGGATTTAAACTACGTATTCAATAAGATCATGGCTGATCTGACTGTAAACTCATATCTAGTAAACCTTCACTTCTTATTGATCTCGTATCTGACCATCTTTGTTCCGAAGACAAATGAAACATCTTGTCTCTTCTCTGTGAGAAATGAGTGACCCCTCATGTTTAAACAGCGGGTCCAGATTCTCCCACGGGAGCAAACAATTTTGACAGGAATCCTCAGTACTTCCTATTTTCCATTCAAACCCCAGCAGGTACAAGACTATCCTCCCCAATCTGTCCTCATTGGACAACCAGCTGCCCAGGCAGTAACTATTTGGCATTCACAAGGTGATTGAAAGTGGACACGAGTGGGTATCAGAGGGTCGTGATGCATGGTTGCTTTTCAAACTGAGAACTGTGAATAACAGTTGTCCAGGAATCAGCATTGGGGTCACTGCTTCTTTGATCTTTATGAACAACCTAGATTTGAGGGTGTAAGCCAAATTTTGAAATTTGCAGATGGTCAAGAGGGCCAAATTTCTAAACTTGCAGATGACCGAGGTCATTATTGTGAATTGGGAGGATGGTGATAAATCCACGCCAGGACCAATTGACTCTAAAACAGTTACTTTCCCAAGCCGTTAGGCTGATCAACACCCCCACCACCATTACTTACACATCAGCCACTCCTCTCCATAGCCACACAGTCCCTTTCATCCCAATGCTGCATCAGATCCAGAGTAACAATAATTTTCTTCTCCTTTACTCTCATATACTGAAGAATGATAATAACTTTAAATCACAGCAGGTTAATGTGAAGAACTACAAGATGGTGCATGCCAGTGGGAGGACTGAGGAGAGGTGAGACAGGATATTGTTCTCTAGGGGATTCAGGAGCAGAGGGACTGGGACGGGTGGATACATTGTTGGAATTGGAGACAGTTTGGGGAAGTAATTAATAAAGCACACACAGTTCTAGGCCTTATCGGCAGAGACTGATAAGACAAAGGTTACACTGAACCTCAAAAACATAGCAGTACAGTGTCAGTTGGAGTACTGTGGTCACCTTATTATCAGAAGAATACGGAAGTGTTCAAGAAGATCCAGAAAAAATTGATGGGAATAGTTACCAGGATGAGGGATGGCAGTTACAAGTATAGATCAGAGTGTGGTAACAGAGAAGGAAATGTCAAGGGGAGATTTCACTGAGGTATACATGATGAGACTGGGACAGAGGTAACTGGGAGCTGCCCATCAAGGAAGAGGTCACTACTGGAGGCCACAAAGGAAATGGATTGAGATTAATTTTTTAATATACATTTAAGAGGCACTTGGACAGGAACATGCAGGTAATGGAAGAATATAAATTAGTAAATTGGTTTATGATTGTCGCATGTACAGTGAAAAGCTAGTCTTGCATACTATTCAGACGGATCAGATCTTTAGACAGTGCATTGACATAGAACAAGGTAAAATAACAAAGTGCAGAATAAAGTGTAACAGCTACAAAGAAAATGCAGTGTAGATAGACAATAAGGTGCAACGATGTAGATTGTGAGGTCAAGAATCCATCATATCGTACTATGGGAACCATTCAATAGTCTTGTAACAGCGGGGTAGAAGCTGACCTTGAGCCTGATGGTACGTGTTTTCAGGCTTTTATATCTTCTGCCCAATGGGAGAGGGGAGGAGAGAGAATGCCTGATGTGAAAGGACTTTGATTTGTACACTGGCTGCTTTGCTGCAACAGTAAGTTTAGACAAGAGTCCAAGGTTGAGAGGTTGGTCTCCATAACGTACTGAGCAATGTCTACAATGGCAGACGGAGCAGTACACAAACCAAGCCTTAATGCATCCAAATAAGATGTACATCAATAAAAATTGGTAAGTCAATAGTAATGTGCCAAATTTCCCTAACCTTCTGAGGAAGTCGAGATGTTGATGAGGTTTCTTGGCCATGGCACCTTGGTGTTTAGACCATAGTTTATCTGATCAGGTGAAGTGTAGAGGAATGTAGAGCTAACCAGGTAGCATTATGGCCCTAGCATCTCAATTTATCATCGTGCCTGAACAGATAAGCATGTACACACCATATTTTAAAAAATATTTATTAATTTCAGATTGGAATGTCCCAGCAAATCATGGAACAGACTTATCTTACAATCACCATCCTCATGCCACTCACTGGGATACTAGGAGGTGAAAACAGCCAACTGTCTTAGCGGTATTACAGAACCTCGGGAGCCCAAGCCTGGTGGAAAACAGACTGGGGTGTGTAAGCAGAATGATGTGGCTAGGTGGGTACAGCTGCTGGTGACCTGGAGTCTGGTACAAAACAGGCTATAGTGCGTTAAAGAAAAATGACGTGCCTGATAGGCACAGCTGCTGGGGGCCCAGATTTCAGTGGAAAAAAGGCAGAATGGTGGGCCTGGGGAGGCACAGTTGCCAGGGGCCCAGATTCTAGTGGAATACAGGATTGGGTGTGTTAAGGCAGAATGGTGTGCCTGGGTGGGCACAGATACCAGAGTGCTTGCAGCCCTGCAAGTAATGGGTAATGGCTGCACGGGCTGTTTGAGCCTGGTCCTGGGCTAGAATACAAGCAGCCAGAGCAGGACAACAGGTTCCCTCGAATCTCCAATCTGCCCTGAGACAAACTGAGGGCAATGATAATAAAATGCTAGGACAACCTGCCACATTTTCCACCCTTACTTCCATACAGGATTTCACTTCCAACTGTACGCCTCCACAATGACTCCTACCGGAAGCTTATCTGACTAAAGTTCACACACAAAGACGCCTTTTGAAGGTCTGCAAGACACCAGGAGGTGGAGGAACAGGTCACCAGTGGCAAAGCTGTGCAAATGAAGAACTTTGGACAAAGGATAGGATAGGCTGATTAACTGAAGGATGTCTGGGGCTGGACAGCAGGATGTTGAGAGGGAGGAGAGAGGTAGAACAGAAAAATAGATGGGGAAAAGAGCATCAAGTTTGGAGGTGATGGAACCAATGACTTTTGTGTTCATTTGCGCCCAAGTTACTCCCCCTTCCAACACAGTGGAGCCAGGCACAACTGAAAGCATCCGAGAAAGGGAGCAAATGGGAGACATACAAAGCTTGCCACTGGATGTGCAAAGGTAGAAAGATCAAAAACTGATCTGGCACCAGAATTCCTCGCACTCCAGATGAGTTGTCCATGGATCAACTCACGGGAAAGGGATAGCTACATTCTAGAAGGTGGACCAAAATTTACCTTTTTTATTTGGGAATACAGTGTGGTAAAGGCCGTTCTGGCCCACCAAGCTGCACCACCCAGCAACCCACCTATTTAACCCCAGCCTAATCACAGGACAATTAAAATGACCA
The DNA here is from genome assembly GCF_048418815.1 of Hemitrygon akajei. Lineage (NCBI taxonomy): Eukaryota > Metazoa > Chordata > Chondrichthyes > Myliobatiformes > Dasyatidae > Hemitrygon > Hemitrygon akajei. The sequence continues at coordinate 116,313,719 of NC_133128.1, forward strand.
ATTAACCTACTAACCGGTACATCTTTGAACTGTGAGAGGAATCTGGAGCACCCAGAGGAAATCCATGCGCACATAGGAAGGAACGTACAAACTTGCTAGAGGATGCTGGAATTGAACTCCGATGTCCCGAGCTATAATAGTGTCACAATAACTGCTACAGTAATGTGGCACACCAAAAATAAAGTATCCCACAAGAGACATGAGAAGAGGAAATAAAGCACACTGTTCAGCTATCCTTGGTGAATCTCAGTCTGGCTTCCCACATGAAGCACGCCCACGAATAACCCAGCATTCTTCTCCGTGTGACCGCTTAGCCAGCTTCCTTGCAGTGCTGTGTCACCCATCAGTTGAGAGGGCAACAGAGATGGGGGCTCCCGATCTGCTACAATCCTCCTCGCAAACATCTCGGAGACAGAGGCAGGCGCACAGATGTAACGCTGTCCCACCCCTTACCACCATGGTAGCGACGAGATGTTCCAGCCAGACGAACTGGGGCACGTGGGAGGTCACTGAGGAGGCAACGGGATTCCCCGAGGATCAGTGACCTGCCCCTCCTGGAGGTTCTTCACCAGTTGGGCCAGCCAGCGTTTCGTGGTGGTGTCATCCTTCAGCACCTGGGCAAAGGTGGTGTCCTTCAACTGGTCGGGCAGGCACTGTCGCAGTGCCTCCCTTGCCCTAGCAAACCCAAACAAGACACATTGAAGCACCTCAGAACAAGTGGCCGGCACACAACAGTACATGCTCAGCCCACAAACTTAATGCCAGTTTATACTAAATCTCCTCCTCTTGTAATAACTTTAAGGCCATATTTTTCAATCACCGGAGGAATATGGGATGTCATTAGTTACTCTATAAAGGTGACTTAATAGAAGTGTACAAGATGATAGGAAGCATAGATAAAGTGGACAGTCAGACATTTTTCCCAGGGCAAAATTGCTAATCCAAAGAGGCATAACTTTAAGGTGATTAGAGGAAAATATCATGGGGGGGTGGGGAAGGAAATGTCAAAGGTAAATTTTTTTAAATATAAACACAGCATATGGTATGCCCCACCAGGGTTGTGGTAAAGGACATTTTATCTTAAAGGACATTAAGGAAACAGGCAAACAGATGATAAGAAAAATGGAGGGTTATGTGGGAGAGAAGGGTTAGATTGATCTTACGAGTAGATGAAAAGTTCGGCACATCATGATGGACCAAAAAGGCCTATAACGTGCTGTACTGTTCTACATTCTATAATAGGGTACATATTCTCTATTCCCTTCATATTCAGGTAACTGTCTAAAAGCCTCAAACTACAAAAACTGGCTGTTCCACTACTTCCCCTGGTATCCTATTCCAGCAACATTTTCCACTCTCTATGCTAAAAAACCTTAACCACTTTTAAATGTCCCCCTCTAACCTGAAAACCATGTCCTCTGGTGTTTGCCATTTCTTCCCTGGGAAAAAGATTCTCTCTACTCTAGCTATGTCTCTCATAAGGTTAAGACACCTCTTATCAGATCACCCCCTCAGCCTCTAACGCAGCAAGAGCACAATTTAAGTTTGCTCAATCTCTTAAATAGTTCATACTCTCTAATCTAGGCATCCTAGTGAACCTCTTCTGCACCCTCTCCAAAGCCTCGACATCCTTCTTATAAGAAGTATCCCCCCCACCCCCATAACTCTGCTAACTCTTGACTCACCGTGGGTTGTCAGAGAGACGGAGGTAGCATCGGACAACATGTTTCAACAACCTGGCCGAAGGCTCTTTGGACAACTGCAGCACCATCTTACCCTGTGTACAAGAAGACTGTGTTAGTGCAAGTTTTTTGGAATTATTTGCAGCAATGTGGGAGTGAATAAAAGGGAACTGGTGAATGTACTACACCCAGATTCAGAAGACATTTGATGAGCCATTGCATTAGAGGTTATTGTGAAAAATAAATGCCACGGTGTAGATGATGTGGACAGAAGACTGACGGGTGGACAAGAAGCAGACAGTAACATAAATGGACCTTTCTCTCATTAGCACGATGTAACGAGTTACGTGCTGTCAGGATCAGCATTTGAGCCTCAACTTTTCATTGAGTGAGAGTAACAGAGCACAAAACAAGCCCTTCAACCCATGTGGTCACAGTATACTCTAGTTCCGGTCGCCCTTCTTCGGCCTTTAACCTCCCAAGTCCTTCCCCTCCATGTAATTATCCAAACGTGTCTTAAATGTTGCAATTGTACCCACCTCGACCACTTCCTCTGGCAGTGAAGAAATTAAGTCTCTTTCACAGGAGGATAAGTGGTGTCTTGTCAGACGTGTACAAAATAAGGGGCATAAGTAGAGTGGAAAGCCAGGGTTCAACAGGGTTAAAATGGCTAATATGAGAGGGAAAAATTTAAGGTGATTGGAAGTATGGAAGGTGGTGTATCTCAGAGAGGATTTTCTAATAAGACTGGTAAGTGCATAGAACACATTGCCGATTATAATAGTGTACCACCCCAGGGGACCATGACTGGCAACAGCCCTATTGATTTTAAGGAACATAGTTGAACACTACGTAACCTATTGACTATGAATGTAAGAATTAAAGGTGTTGCAGTTTATTCTTGTAAATAAATTTTAATTGTGAGCAAAGTTTATTTTGATATAAAAAGGGTGGAGGTAAAGGCAGATGTATTAGGAACTTTAAAGAGACTCTTAGATAGGCACATGGAGAACAGAAAATTAGAGAGTAATGTGGGAAGGAAGGGTTAGATTGATATTGGAGTAGGTTAAAGGGTTGGCACAACACCATGGGCAGTACAGCCTATACTATGCTGTACTGTTCTATGTTCTAAATCTTTCCTCTCTTATTGTAGCCTCTAGTTTTTAGTTTTTAATAAACGAATTAAAGCATGGTTGTTAAAACTTGATAATGATGCAAAGATAGAAGCAAGTTTTGAAGAGAACACAAGGAGGCAATGGAGAGCTATAGAAAGACTGAGTGCGGGGGCAGTGATTCGGCAGATGGTGGTTTAGTGGCTAGCATTACACTTTATAGTGCCAATGACTAGGTCAATTCACACTGCTGAAAGGAGTTTGTACATTCTCCGCATGACTGTGTGGGTTTCTTCCAGGTGCTATGGTTTCCTTCCACATTTCAAAGATGTAAGGGTTAGGGTCAGTTAGTTGATGGCATGCTAAGTTGGCATGGCCAGAAGCATGGAGCTGCTGAGCACAATCGTCAAACTGTGCTGGTAAATGATGCAAACACTGCATTTTGCTGGACGTTTCAATGTACATAAGACCACCAAAGCTAATCTTGTAACATGAGAAAAGGTGAATAGTGCATTCCCAACCCTGGGTGGAGACAGGCCACAGTCGTTCCCTCAGCTCACCAGGATCATGGCCACGTGTGAGAATCGCTCATAGGTTTGACAGATATAAGCCAGTCCTGTGTCGTCCAAGAGAATCTTCTGTAGAATGAAAGTTGCAACCTAAGGTCCAGAAATAGGGAGGTTACACAGAGCATTCAACCCATCAGCAAATTCAGTCCTCCTTGAACCCATCAACTCCTCCTAACCCAGACCACAAGACATAGGAGCAGAATTTGGCCGTTCAATAAATGGCTGATTTATTATACCTCTCATCCCCATTCTCCTGTCTTCTCCGGGTAACCTCTAATACCCTTTCTAATCAAGAACTTCTCAACCTCCGCTTTAAATATATTCAATTATTTGGCCTGCACAGCCATCTGTGGCAATGAATTCCACAATCATCACCCTCTAGCTAAAGAAGTTCCTTCTCATCTCTGTTCTGAAGGGACATCCCTCTATTCTGAGGCTGTGCCCTCTTGTCCTAGACTCTCCCAATATAGGAAATATCCTCTCCTCATCACTCTACCTAGGCATTTCAATATTTGATAGGTTTCAAAGAGATCCCCCTCATTCCTCTAAGCTCCCGCGAGCACAGACCCAGAGCTGTCAAATTCTCCTCATAAATTAATCCTTCAATTCCCAGCATCATTCCTTCAAAATGGACTGGACATTCGAGAACAAAGCACAAAAAAAAGAGTAAAAAAAAAAGGAGCGGGGAATATGAATTGCTGTTGTAGAGAGCTAGCACTGGCTTGACGGGGAACATGCTGTAATGTTTCCCTCCAGTTCTTACCGTTTTCGACAATTCACTTCCTGACTCCATGATACGAAGACAGAGAGGAATAATTTCAGTTGTCAAAAGAAAGTTGATGACTTCCTGTTCATCTGTTTTTACCAAGGCTCCTGCATAAAGGAAAGGTTTTAAACAATCCATATCCATATCCATATCCATAAACAAGCATATCCAGAGTCAAAGATGATCACTTGGGGGTTGGATCTGTGTTGACAGGACATAAAATCAAACACCATCCCCTCTGTAAACCCATTGCCCAGTGTGTGGTGAAGTCACCTGAAAAAGGGTTTACACTGATTCATGTTAGAAACCACAAATTTGGAAGACAGTGGTCAGAAGACAGGTACGGAGTCAGCATGAGAGATAATGGAACAAACAGGAATGCTGATAACAGGTGGGGATTGGAGGAAACTTAGCTGACAAGTCATAGAAACAGAATTAGGCCATTCATCCCATCGAGTCTGCTCAACTATTCAATCATGACTGATTTATTATTCCTCTCAACCCCATTCCCCTGCCTCCTTCTCGTAAACTTCCACACCCTTACCAATTAAGAACATATTAACCACCGCTTTAAATATACACAATCACTTGTGTACAACCATCTGTGTCAATGAATTCCATAAATTCCCTACCCTCTGGATAAAGAAATTAAAAGTGACATCAGGGACAACTTCTTTGTGCAAAAGAAGAGTATGGATTTGGAATGAGCTGCCAGAAGTAGTGGTAGAGCTGGGCACAATAACAAAAATTTAAAAACCATCTAGGTAAGAACATAGATAGGAGAGGTTTAGAGGGATATGGCCAAACAAAAGTAGATGGGATAAGCTCATTAGGTTAAACAGTCAGGATGGCCAAGCTGGGTTGAAAGGACTTGTTTAAAAACATACAGACAAGACACCCGCCACAGAGAGGAAAGTGAACATGCTCACCTATGACACCGAGGCTGGTGAGTCGCAGATACTCGAAGGGTCTTGTTTTGCTTACGGTGTGCAAGAATGGATAGAGGAAGAGGGGGATGTGAGCTGCAAGGAATGCTGACCTGAAAGACAGGGAAAACACCATTCATCACCAGACAGGTCCGGATTGTGGACTGAAAATAAATCAATAAATTTACCCAGAAGGTATCAAGATATAACTAATTAATTATAAGATTCTATGGACTTGGTATACAAACAGAAAATTGTAGGTATGCTTAAGGAGTTAGAGCACAGTTTAGCAACACTATGACCATTTTGCAATAGGATGGACTTGTTTTTGTTCAAATCAGAATCAGGTTTATTACCACAGGCATATGTCATAGAATGTGTTAACTTAGCAGCAGCAGTTCAATGAAACACATAAATATTGCATTGAATACATAAATAAATTCCTTCTTGAAAACATTTTATAACATGTTTAAGATTTTATCGTGAACGGTGCTTATCTGATGCTATGTGCCTGCGATGCTGCTGTAAGAAAGATTTTTATTGCAGTTTATTAATTAATTGATTTATTTCGAGAAACAGTGCAGAACAGGCCCTTCCATCCCCATGAGCCACACTGCCCAGCAACTCACCTACTTAACCCTAACCTAATCACAAGCTAAATTTTACAATGACCAATTAACCTACTAACCAGTATGTCATTAGACTGGGAGGAAACTGGAGCATCCAGAGGAAACACGAGAAGAAACATATAAACTTGATTCCAGAGGACGTCGGAACTGAACTCTGAATTCTGGCACCCCTAGCTGTAAAAGCCATGTGCTAACTACTAGTGCATACATGTAAAATAAACGCAACGTTGAACACAGAACAGCACAGTACAGGGCCTTCCGCCCACTATGGTGCAACGACCTTATAATGTACTCCAAGATCGATCTAATGCCTCCCTCCCACATAGCCCTCCATTTTTCAAATCACCCATATGCCTATCTAAGAGTCTCTTAAATGTCCCCAATGTGTCTAAATATAAAAGTTAAAGATTAGCTTTATTTGTCACATGGATATTGAAACAAATTGAAATGTGTAATTTATGTCAAATCAGATCAGTGAGGATGTGCTGGGGGCAACCCACAAGTGTTGCCACACATTCAGCGCAACATAGTATGCCCACAACTCACTAAACCCAACCCATTCATCTTTGAATCGTGGGAGGAAACTGGAGCACCAAGACAGAACCCACGAGGTCACATACAAATTCCTTACAGACAGTGGCGGGAATCTGATTTTATAGCTCGTGCTGTAAAGCTAACTACCATGCTGCCTAATGCACCCACCACTGTGTAAAGAATTTATCCCCCTACACTTTCCTCCAAACACCTTAAAATTATGCCCCCTCATATTAACATTGAGATAGCAGCCACAGAACAATACAGAGTCAACATTGCAGGTCGACGACACACAGCCTTTTCCACAGTGCCGCCTAGCCTGCCGAGAATTTCAACCAATTTCTGTATTATTTCAGATTTCCATCATCTACAGTATTTTGCTCTTTATACAGACTAGCCTTGCAAGTCCAAACAAGAAAAACTAGCAATTTGAACAGATTCAAGTGAATGGTCACCTACTCTCTTCCTAAGTTTGGGGTCACCTACTCTCTTCCTAAGTTCTGAGACTAGCAAGGCAAGTAATCTGACAACTGTACTGGTACCCTCCAGACTGCGACTCAGATCCTTTAACTTACCACATGTCCATCCAAACATACAATGAAATGAGAATCATCACACACAAAATGCTGGTGGAACACAGCAGGCCATGCAGCATCTATAAGGAGAAGCACTGTCAACGTTTCAGGCCGAGACCCTTCGTTATGAAATGAGAATCATTTGTGTTAACATCCACATGTTGTCACACTTTCCTCCAATCACGTCAAAGTTATGCTCCCATGTATTAGCCATTTCTGCCTTGGGAAAAAGTCTCTGGCTGTCCATTATCTATGTCTCTTATCTAGTACATTTCTATCAAGTCACCACTCATCCTTCTTGATTCTAAAGAGAAAAGTCCGAGCTCGCTGAACAAGTCCTTAAAAAAACATGCCCTCTAACTCATGCATCATCCTAGTACGTTTTCTCTGCACCTTCTCTAAAGCTTCTACATCCTTCCTATAGTGAAGCGACCAGAACTGAACACAATACTCCAAGTGTGTTACAACCAGGGTTTTACAGAGCTGCAACATTACCTCATGGCTCTCAAACTCTATTCCCTGAATAATGAAGGTTAACACACCATATGCCTTCTTAATGACCCTTAAGATTCACGCTTCTGCACTGTCCGAGAGGGATAGTTTGGTCCACTGAAGGCCAGCACAGGCCATTTGAATTATATTTTTAACTTACTGTGATAATATTGTTTTATGTGCTGTGTGTGACATGTTTTGTGGGTGCACCATGGTCCAGAGGAACATTGTTTTATTTGGTTGTATATATGTACACACAGTCAGATGACAATAAACTTTAACTTGAACACAGAGAGGAGAAAGGAAATGGGGAATTACCTGGTTTCTGGATGTGAAGCAACACATTGTAATAATGCTAGTGCGTTACACACGCGGTTAGACTGATGAGCTGTCAGAGTTGGAGGGTTGATAGAAGGGTAAATATTTACAATCTCCTAGGGAAAAACAAAAAGAATAAAATGTTAACCAGGAGGGCAAACGGAGTGGGGAGGAATACAGAAGCGCACTGAATCCCATCTGTCAGAAGCAGGATAGCTTCAGCAAGGTTACACTGAAGCAAGTTTGCAGACCACAGACCTACACAGCAGCTGCCCACCAACAACACCAGTTTTCCCAAGCTGTGGGTGATAGGCTGAGGAAAGAGCAAAAAGCATGGAACTGTAGAGCATGGAAAACAGGAAAAGAAAACCAGAAAAAAGGTTAAAAAGGACAAAAAAAGGGAAAAAAAAGAAAAGAAAATCGAAAAAAAAACAAGATGAAAAACCAAGAATCAAAAAAACAGAAAACTGAAAGAGAAAAAACACAAAATAGAAAAAGAAACAGCAAGAAGCAGAAAAACAAAAGAGGTGAAAATTTCAAAAAAAATTGTGAAAAACTGACCAAAATTTACCCCGCCATGGACAACTGACCAAAACTTCAACTTGCTGGGGAAACTGACTGCTAAGTTTTGTAACTTCAAAACAATAAGCTATTTTAAAGGTGGACACGAGAGTCCGAAATGTGAGTCTAACTTCGTGTTTACTTTAAACGAGGTGCGCATGTATCATGTGGTTGAGTGATGACATACAAAATTCACACATTTATACATACAACTCATAATGAATTCTTCATCAACCTATACACAAGATTACTCAAATATTTCCGAAGTATTAAGTATTATACATCACTACTACCTGCTTGATGTATTAAATATACATCACTACTACCTGCTTCTTCCCCATGTGCTGCTCCTTATCGTGGTGGGGAGGTTTGTGTGCCTTAATGATCCTGGGAGTTATACCAGCTGGGACTTCAGTCCCTGGTAGGTTCAACCTTGCTGGGCAGGTTCCAGGTGAAGGACCAGATGAATACAGCACCTGGTCCTCCAGGTTGGGGGTTGGGCGTAGGGCCAGCAACCCTACCCTGTAAAATCTTTATCGCTACAGAAACCGAAACAAAAAAATTTATTGATACCGGTGAGAAGAGTGATGCAGGAACTGGGAACAGAAATTATGATGGATGGAGATCAAAGCCACCAGGACATCTCTGGACTGAGAGCTAATCTTCTTTCACCCAAAGAAACTATCCATATTGGATGCTGGAATGTTCAAACTTTATAGCAAACTTGAAAGCCTGCACAGACTATCAAAGAGCTCCATAACTACTGTCCGCAGCTGCTTGGAATACAAGAAACACATTGGACAGATTCTGGAAAGCAACCCCTAGCATCTGGCGATAAAATCCTATGGTCAGGCTGCACGGACGACCACCATTTACAAGGTGTGGCACTCATCATGGACAAGGATGCCTCGAGGGCCTTATTAGAATGGAACCCCATCTATGAAAGACTCCTGTATGTTCGTTTAAACTCTAAGTTCGCTAAACTGTCTATAATTGTGGCACATGCACCTATTGAGGATGCGGAAGAAGAAACTGAAGATGAGTTTTATAACAGCCTTCAAGCTGCCGTGGAAAAGATCCCGAAACACGATGTGCTCATTATAATGGGGGACGTTAATGCAAGCGTTGGAAGTGAAAACAGTAATCACAAAAGTACTGTTGGAAGGCATGGTGTTGAGAGTCATGAATGACAATGGTTAAAGACTTCGTGACTTTTGTGAAATGAACCATCTTACAGTAGGAAGCACCATTTTCCAGCATAGAGATATCCATAAACTCATGTGGAAATCCCCAGATGGGAAAACAGAAAGCCAGATTAACCATATCATTATCAACAACCAATGGAAGAGATCACTCAACGATGTTCGGGTAAAAAGGCTAGCAGATGTTGGCAGCGATCACCATCTTCTTGTAGCAAAAGTGAAACTAAAATTGAGGAAAGCGAGAATGGGCTTAGGCAGAGGCCGATACTTTGATTCCAGCAAACTTCAAAACATTGAGATACAGAGAAAATTTACACTCAAACTTACAAACAGATTTAGCATACTTGGCAAAGATACTGACATGACAATCCATGACTTTAATAATGTGATGAAGGAGATTAGTAAAGAGATTCTGGGATACCAGAAGAAACAGAAAGAAGAATGGATTAGTGAGACAACCTGGAAAGAAACCAAGAAAAGAATGCTGAGTACAACTTCCCGTCGCCTGAAGGAGAGACTTGCTGCTGAATATGCCGAGAATGACAAGGATGTTCAACGAAGCTGCAGAAAGGACAATTTTGAGACACTTGCCTCAAAAGCAGAAAAAGCTGCAAAAAATATGGTTATGAGAACATTATACAAAATAATCAAGTGCATGAAGGGGAACTATGGAAACAAGCATATCGCTATAAAAGCAAAGGATGGCAATATTATCAAAAATGAGAAAGGAATAACAACCAGATGGAAAGAACATTTTGAAGCAGTTTTGAATAGACCAACACCTCGAGAAACCCCTGAGATTTGTGAGAGTAATGAAGACCTTGCTATCTCCACAGAACCACCCACAGCTGAAGAAGTCCAGCAAGCCATTAAGAAAATGAAATCAGGAAAGGCACCCAGAGAAGATGAGACAAGTGCAGAAATGCTTAAGGGAGGTGGTAGAGAAATGTGCCGTGTGCTGTGTCAAATTTTTAACACCATCTGGAAAAGTGCAGAAATACCTGAGGAGTGGAAAACTGGACTTATTGTAAAACTGCCAAAGAAAGGAGATTTAAGTATATGTGACAACTGGAGAGGTGTACACTCCTCTCAATTACAAGCAAAGTTTTCAGTCACATCCTGTTAAATTGGATCTCAGAAGTTGTGGAAGATATCATTCAGAAAGAAGAAGCTGGCTTTAGAAAAGGTGGATCTTGCATAGACCATATATTCGTACTAAGACAAATTCTCGAACAATCTGCAGAGTGGAACAGCAATCTTTATGCACTATTTGTGGACTTCGAAAAAGCATTTGACAGTATCCACCAGGAAACACTCTGGAAAATTTCAAGAAGATATGGATTTCCCCCAAAAATTGTAAACATTATCCAAATGATGTACAGCGACTTTCAGTGCAAAGTGATTTGTGGAAAGCAACTGACAAAGCTTCAGGGTATGCACAGGAGTTAAACAGGGAAGTATCCTATCACCTTTGCTCTTCATTTTAGCAATGGATTGGCTTATGAGGGAAACAATCACAGAAAAGAAACGGGATATTCACTAGACACTTACCTCAACACTTGAAGACCTAGTTTTTGCTGACGATATCAGTTTGCAAGTTGTCATTGTGACATTCAGGAGAAATCAGATCATATGCATCACAACTTGGGATGAACATTCAAGTGAGAAAAACAAAGATCATGAAGATGAAAGCTTCCAACCTCCAACCAGTAATCATCAATAATCAGTAAGTGGAAGAGGTAGATGAGTTCATGTACCTTGGGAGTAAAGTCAGCAGTGATGGAGACATTGGTAAGGCCATATTAGCATGATTACCTAAAGCAAATCAAGCTTTTGGCAGCCTCAATGCAGTTTGGAAATCCACACAACTTAAACTTAACACCAAAATCAGAATTTTTAAAAGCAACGTCCTAAGCATGCTACTTTATGGAAGTGAATGTTGGAAGATGATGAAAGACATCTGCAAGAAACTTGACACGTTTCAGACAAAATGTTTACGACGTATCAAGACAATCTTCTGGCTTGAGAAAATCAGAAACCAAGACTTGTTTACATCTTGCAATATGGAATCAATCTCAGTTTGTGTGAAAAGAAGACGATGGAGATGGCTGGGCTGAGAATGTGGAGAGGGTGAGGGGTACGTGTAGGGGGGGGGACAGGGGTAAGTGTAGCAAAGTATGTGTACAGGACTGGGGACAGAGTATATGATTAGGGAAGTGTAGGAGGACAGGGAACAAGTAACTAAAATAGATGGATATGGCAACCACAAAGAAAGGGAACCTTGCTTACCGCAAGACAATGCATCTGGCGAAATATCTGAGCTAAATACCTATTTTGAGTGTTTTGTTTGCGTCTGTACCTATTCCAAGTATTTCGCTTGTGTCTATACTTATTCCCAGTATTTCGTGTGCTTAGCTATGCAATAGCCAATCAATTGATGAATTTGAATCGGTAACCATATTTGTAAATGTACTGCCCCGCTTTTGGGTATAAGTATGACCTCTGTAAACCGACAGATTCGGAGTTGGCTACCGTACGCCCAGAGTGCCTGTGGTTGCAAACTCTCCGCTGAATAAAAACCTCAGAGGTTAATTCGTGTCTCTGGTGTTTTTTCCTCAACTGAGCAGGTTAACAGGGCCATGTAATGAGAATGCCAAATGATCAACTATCAAAAGTAGCACTAAGGTAGACCCCACAAGGAAAGCGAAGTAGGGGCAGGCCCAAAATGACATGGCAAAGATCTGTGGAAGCAGAACTGAAAGAAGTCGGCATGAACTGGGTAACGGCGAGCAGCAGAGTGAAAGACCGGCAGAAATGGAAGACCCTTGTGGAGGCCCCATGTGCCACCTAGGCACTAAGGGTTCAGACGATGACTACTGCTCAGCTATAAACTCCAACTCAATATAGAATGCATCTCAACTATATACACAATCTAAAATACAACTACTATAGACACAACAGCATAGTAAATTTTAATTTGTCCCATTCAGGCCTAAAGGTTTAATTGCTGTGGAGGATTTCTTACTCTTGCGAGATAATGTCTTTCCCGACAAGAGAGGTCTCTCTCCGCTTGGCAGATGACACTTGTGGCTGTGAAAACAATCTCAGGCTCCGGGGCGTCGTCCATGGCGATTGTAGGAGTTGACTCAGACTGCAGGAAGTGGTTCTGACAGCAGTCGCCACCATTCTTCTTCCTCTCTTCTCTTCTAGTTTATGCATCTTGATTTTGGGAAGACGATTTAGCTCACTGGAGCATTCTCTTATTAATCCTTCCATTGCTCTCTTTATGATCTGATTTCTCCCCTTTGGTTTCCTCATCCACAACATCATTTGACAAGTGCCCTACTTTCATATGAATCTCCATTGACTCCTTCCCTTTTGGCCTTTCATTCATCCAGCTGGGCTTCGGTCTATGCAGCTACTTCTACAAACAAGAGAAAATCTGCAGATGCTGGAAATCTGAGCAACACACACAAAATGCTGGAGGAACTTCTCCAGTATTTTGATGTGTTGCTCTACTTTTACAAGCAGCTTTATGACTCCCATTTGAAGTTCATGCAATAAACTTCAGCATAGATTCTGGTTCTTTATACTCACAAAAGCCAAATACTTGCAACTCTCCTAAAGCTCCTGGAACTCTTTTGCAGCTTAAAACCAAGCCACAGTTCACAAGTAACTGTTTGATTAACATATCAGAAGTCTTCTCAGATATGTCGCTGCAAAAAATATTGTTGTAGTCGGACCACTGCTTTTGTCACTTTCATGATTTCCGAGTAGCACGGTCCTTCATTGGTCCAATATGCCTTCCAGAGGCACAGAGGTCAGCACTGCTACCTGTTTGCCCTGTTTGGCAACAGTTCACGGTGTACAGCATGGGGACAGTTGTGGCGTCATCCAGTACCTTTCTTAATTTGTTTTCAGTTAGCTCTATTTCAGGGATGTGGCATGTAAATGGTCGATGGATCTCCATCCATCTCCAAGTTGTAGTTGTCTCAAGTCACTCACGTCCCCACAATGCTGGTCTTCCTGTTTTTGTAATCACCCAATGTAGATTGTTGGTTAGTAAACACGAGGAAATCTGCAGATGCTGGAAATTCAAACAACAACACACACAAAATGCTGGTGGAACACAGCAGGCCAGGCAGCATCGATAGGGAGAAGCACTGTCGACGTTTCGGGCCGAGACCCTTCGTCAGGACTAACCGAAAGGAAAGATAGTGGGGGGAGGGGGAAATGCGACATGATAGGAGACCGGAGGGTGTGGGATGAAGCTAAGAGCTGGAAAGGTGATTGGCGAAAGTGATACAGAGCTGGAGAAGGGAAAGGATCATGGGACGGGAGGCCTCAGGAGAAAAAAAGGGGGGGGGGAGCACCTGAGGGAGATGGAGAACAGGCAAACAACTAAATATGTCAGGGATGGGGTAAGAAGGGGAGGAGGGGCATTAACAGAAGTTAGAGAAGCCAATGTTCATGCCATCAGGTTGGAGGCTACCCAGCCGGTATATAAGGTGTTGTTCCTCCAACCTGAGTTTGGATTCATTTTGACAATACAGGAGGCCATGGATAGACATATCAGAATGGGAATGGGACGTGGAATTAAAATATGTGGCCACTGTATCACTTTCGCCAATCACCTTTCCAGCTCTTAGCTTCATCCCACCCCCTCCGGTCTTCTCTTATCATTTCGCATTTCCCCCTCCCCCCACTACTTTCAAATCTCTTACTATCTTTCCTTTCGGTTAGTCCTGACGAAGGGTCTCGGCCTGAAACGTCAACAGCGCTTCTCCCTATCGATGCTGCCTGGCCTGCTGTGTTCCACCAGCATTTTGTGTGTGTTGTAGATTGTTGGTTGTTGTATTTCACTGTTACAAATGTCATTCCCAGAAGAGCCATCTTTTCTCCAGTATAGATTCTTAGTTGGATATCTGCAGGCTTCCGTTCAGTATCTTTGAAATGCTGTTCAAACTCATTTTGTGGAATGACTGAAACAGCTAAGCCAGTGTCCAATTATATTTTAATTAATTTGCCATTCACTTCTGGTGCAAGCCATATTGCTTGTCTATTGAAAATCTCAAGGCTACTCAGCCCTATGTCACTCTGATCATAATCAACAGCATGCAGACTGGTGCTTTTTCTGAAAGTGCAACTTCACTTTTGATCTTTTTCTTTTCCCTGTGCAGTTCATTTATTTTTGTCTGCTTGGAATGCTTCATGTGTGTGTCCTACTTAGTTGCATTTTCTGCAAGTTTTGCCTTTAAACATGAATTATAGACTGGTGTATGCAAGCCCCTGCCACAACGGTAACACAATTTGTTCAGCCAGGCATGCTTCTGCTTGGACATTGCAATTTTGCTCATGCTCATTTTCATTCCTGACTGCAACTCAGTTGTGTCTCTGGCTGCTGTTTCCATTGATACAGTGATTTCAACTGCTCTTTTAAATGCAAGTTGTGTTTCAGTTAGGCACCATTTCGGAATGCTTTCTTGTAAGATTCTACAAACTAAATGATCTCCCAGTGCATCATTAAGACCATCACTGAACTGTCTACACTCAGACAAGTTCTTCCACATAAGCTGAAATGCACTCTTCTTTTTGATTTTGCTTATGAAACATAAAGCATTCTGTAATCAACAAAGGCTTTGGTTCTAAATGATCCTTCATTATTTTGAAAATATCAGCAAAGCACATTTCTGCTGGTTTGGTTGGAGCACCTAAACTTTGAAGCAAACTGTATGCCTTTAAACCAAATGCACTCGGCAAAATTGGTGCTTGTTTCTCATTTTTTTTATTTCATATACTTCAAAATACTGTTCAATTTGCTCAGTATATAATCCACTTATCTGTAGTGTAATGAAATGAGTCTATCTTTCCGATGTAGCCAGTCATTTCTGCTCCTTTTTAATTTATGATTATTATCACCAGGTGCTCACTGTTAATGAACCCTGAATTCTGTTGTTCTCTGCCTTTTTTTTTAATTTGACAGTCTCTGCATGTGTTGGGCTGCGTTTTTTTTAAACTTGCCGTTCTTCACTGCATTTTTTTTTAGATTGAATACCTCGCTGCGCTTCAACAGGTCGATAGCCATCTCAAGTTCGTTTTAAAAATACCTCACTTCACATGGTAGTGTGACGATGTATGCAATTCACATATTATACATATAACTGTAACAAATTATTTAAGCAAGCAAGAATGCTTAATCAACCAATATCTACACAAGATCACTCAAATATTACCGAAATATTAAATACACAATTCCCAAAAATTCCCTTCCCTAACCCCCTCTGCACCACTGCCATGGACGCTGACTGAAGAACCCTCTTCCCCGCCATTATGGACCAGTCAATACTGCACTGCACCTCTCCTCAGCCATAACCCTTTGCCTTTAATTCCTGCTACATTCTAAAAGCATTTGATTCTTTTAAAATGTATCCTTTGGATAATGTTCAAAATCCATTTTAGTGAAGGATGAGATCAGTAGGCATTCTGGCAACTAGCCAGAAATCACTAATCCATGTCGCAAGCTTCTGCCAATAAACGGCATACACCAGCCCTTAAAAATATCTTCAGCTCCATTACAGGATCTCTCCATATTGCTCTATCAAATGACCAGCAGTGTTCTGTAGCGAACTGTTCTGGGACTTTTGCTCTTTGTGACTTTTATAAATGAATTGGATGAGGAAGTGGCAGTGGGGTTAATAAGTTTGCAGAATGTTGGTGGAGTTATGGATAGTGTAGAAAGAAGGTTGTCATAGGTTACAACAGGATATTGACAGGATGCCGAGCTGGGCTGAGAAATGGCAGATGGAGTTCAACTTGGAAAAATGTGAAGTGATTCACCTTGGAAGGTCAGACTTGAAGGCAGAATACAGGGTTAATAGTAGTGTGGAAGAACAGAAGAATCTTAAGGTTCACATCCATAGATCCCTCAAAGTTGCTGTGGAAGGTGATAAAGTTCTTAAGAAGGTGTATAGCGTGTTGGGCTTCATTAGTTGGAGGATCGAGTTTAAGAGCTGTGTTCGGTTCTGGTCGCCTCATTAGCAAGTGACAGCTTTTCTTTTTGGAGTGAAGGAGGATGAGAGGTGACTTGGCAGAGATAGGACAGGACAGGATAACTCTAACAGTGGGGGAAGTCTGTAACCTGAGGGCTGTGGAGGCCAAGTTATTGGAAAGTTGCTAGGTTCTTGATTAGTAAGGGATGCTAAAGGTTACAGGGAGAAGGCAGGAGCATGAGGTTAAAAAGGTATTATAATAAATCAGCCATGATAATGGCGGGATCAGACTTGATTGGTCAAATGTGCTCCGAAATCTTATGGTCTTAAGAGTCTAACAGAGATGAAATGCAAGGGTACAGCTTCTACTGGACTGCCACATATCTCACACCATCTTCTGACACACATCCTTACCTGTAGTAGGGCTGCAATGGTTCCAAATGAGTGCCAGAGCATGGGTGCCAGGTCGGGAACTGACTCTCGCTTTTTGCTGAGTTCCAACAGGGCATTCTCACGGGTCTCGGGGCTCGACAGCTCGTTGATCCACTGATAAATCTTCTCTCGATCCACCTGGGCCAGTGCAGTAACTGGCTGTGAGCAGGTCCAAAAGAAGAAAAAATAATGGAACATTTACCAACTTATAGCTGGAACTTGCAGAATCAGAATCACACACACAAAATGCTGGAGGAACTCCATATGTCATATGGCCATCCGTATGTCATGGAGAGATAAACATGACAGGCTGAGACCGTTGACTGCTTATTTCTCTCCACAGATGCTGTTTGACTTGTTGAGTTTCTCTGGCACTTTGTATGTGCTGCTGAAACATATAGTGTATTACCAACCAACACAACCCAACGTCACCACACACTGCAGTGCCAACACAGCATACCCACACTGCTCGGCAGAACAACATACAGAAAACAACAATAAAACAACCCCCTTTCACTCACATACACAAACACAGGCCTCCAACCCCAGGACAGGCTGTGTCCCAACCGCTCAACAGATGACGCCATTGCCACCACCCTCCACCTGGCCCTAACCCACCTGGACAAAAAAGACACATACGTTTGGATGCTGTTCATAGACTTTAGTTCAGCATTCAACACAATCATCCCTCAGAAACTGATTGGAAAGCTGAGCCTACTGGGCCTGGACACCTCCCTCTGCAACTGGATCCTAGACTTCCTGACTGGGAGACCTCAGTCAGTCCGGATCGGGAGCAGCATCTCCAACACCATCACACTGAGCGCGGGGGCTCCCCAGAGTTGCGTGCTCAGTCCACTGCTGTTCACTCTGCTGACCCACGACTGTGCTGCAACACACAGCTCGAACCACATCATCAAGTTTGCCAATGACAAGACCATGGTGGGTCTCATCAGCAAGAACAATGAGTCAGCTTACAGAGAGGAGGTGCAGCAGCTAATGGACTGGTGCAGAGCCAACAACCTGTCTCTTAATGTGAACAAAACAAAAGAGATGGTTGTTGACTTCAGGAGGGTACGGAGCGACCACTCCCCGCTGAACATCGACAGCTCCTCGGTAGAGATCATAAAGAGCACCAAATTTCTTGGTGTTCACCTGACAGAGAATCTCACCTGGTCCCTCAACACCAGCTCCATAGCCAAGAAAGCCCAGCAGCGTCTCTACTTTCTGCGAAGGCTGAGGAAAGTCCATCTCCCACCCCCCATCCTCATCACATTCTCCCTTGTTGTATTGAGAGCGTCCTGAGCAACTGCATCACTGCCTGGTTCGGAAATTGTACAATTTCGGATCGCAAGACCCTGCAGCAGGTAGTGAGGTCAGCTGAGAAGATCATCGGGGTCTCTCTTCCCGCCATCACAGACGTTTACACTACACGCTGCATCCGCAAAGGAAACAGCATTATGAAGGACCCCATGCACCCCTCATACAATCTCTTCTCCCTCCTGCCGTCTGGGAAAAGGCTCCGAAGCATTCGGGCTCTTACGACCAGACTATATAACAGTTTCTTCCCTCAAGCTATCAGACTCCTCAATACCTGAAGCCTGGACTGACACCTTGCCCTACTGTCCTGTTTATTATTTATTGTAATGCCGGTACTGATTTTGTGCACTTTATGCAGTCCAGTGTAGGTCTGTAGTCTAGTATAGCTTTCTCTGTGTTTTTTTTTTATTACGTAGTTCAGTCTAGTTTTTGTACTGTGTCATGTAAACCATGGTCCTGAAAAACGTTGTCTCATTAAGTGGATGGACGAAGATAGGCTATTGGAAATGTTCAACCCCCTCGATCTCCTGATATAAACAGAAGTTTGTGAACTGTGTTGCTTACATTGGGTGGAAAGGTCATGACACCATGTCACTAAGCACCGTGTCTCCTTCCTATACGACAACTCATCGTTATTTGAGATGCAGCCCACTGCAGTTGAAATGACGTTGACTTGACTTGACTTGTCTGGGCCTCCGACCTCCAGACCTTGAGGCTTTGACCCAAGCGACCTACCCACCAACCTCTGGCACTGAATCCCAGCATTTACTGACCTCGGGAATCAGTGTCCCTCATTCTTTTGACCTTTGGGGATTGCTAGCCTCCGTCCTAAATTCTAACCTCCGGTATTTGCTCCCAACTCATTTACTGCCCCCTGACCTCTCACTCCCCTCATCCCTGTCCCTAAATCATGCATCTATCTTGAATCCTTTGAACAAATCTCCAGCAGTATCTATAAATGGATGAGCTGGCCATTAATTATGACTGACAGAGAGACAGTGCAGGAAGTGGCTATGCATTTCACACTCATAACTGCAAGGCCAGATTCTGCTCTGATTCCATCTCTAAGGTTGCAGATGATACAACTGCAGTGGGCTGCATCTCAAATAACGATGAGTTGTCGTATAGGAAGGAGACAGGGTGCTTAGTGACATGGTGTCATGACCTTTCCACCCAATGTAAGCAACACAGTTCACAAACTTCTGTTTATATCAGGAGATCGAGGGGGTTGAACATTTCCAATAGCCTATCTTCGTCCATCCACTTATATGTCCCGGTCGAGAAAGTTCACAAGCACCTCCATGTTCTCAGGAGGCTAAAGAAATTCAGTACGCCCGTCAAACGTGCTCCGTTACGTAGTCTCTGTACTTCTCCTGCCCCACTAAAACAGCCAACATAATTAAAGCCCTGCCCTAAACATTCTCTCTCCTCCCCAGGGCAGAATATACAAAAGGCTGAGAGAGCACGTACCATCAGGCTTAGAAGAGTTTCTATCCTGCTGTTGCAAGACTATTGCATGGCTTACTAGCAGAATAAAATGGGCTCTTGACCTCACAATCTGGCTTGTTATGGCCCTGCATCTTATTGTTTGCCTTCTGGGGGAGAGGGGAGGGCAGGGTGTGGATAGGGAAAGGGGTGAACGGAGGATCAGGAGGAGATGATTGGGAGATGCAGGAAAGGAGCTCGTATCCGCGGTGCAGTGGGTCAGCAGGCAGCTCCAGCCTCTCCCCTGCCCCAAACCCGAGCCGTCCCCAGGGTGCCGGTCCTGCCAGCCCTCCCCGTTCCCCGTTGGACGGGACCCGGGACGCCACTCACCGCGCCCGCCGCCAGGCTGTGCATCCTCCGCTCCTCCGCCGCCGCCTGAGTCCAGCGAGCCCGAGGCCGCACTCCGACCCCTGACCCCGCCTGATAAACCGCCCGCCAAAATACAGCCGGAGGCTGAATAAAATCACCTTATTAAAATTATTCCCAATTTAAAAAACCACCGCAGTGACCACAGCACGGTCAGCCCTGAAAATAAAAGAAAGATCGGCGCCATAAACCTCATAACCTTTGCCCTTTCACCCCTCGGTGCATCATGAAGTACAGTATTTCTATTCAAATTTATTTTACTTCGCTGCAATTGTTGAATAAAAGTACCGGAGGATTGCTGAAATCAGATAGAATATTAAAAAGAAAATATATTTTTGATGAGGCAATATTTTGACGGAGGGGGGAAGGCCGGCAGTGGTTTTACTGGCCGCCTTTTCAGACCGGAACGGGGAGCCATTTATTTATTCTACCTGCCCCCCCCCCCACACTCCGCGTTTCCCCGTTATCCGACAGGTTCCGCCGGCGAAGGGCGGCGATTCAATGCGGGGGGGGGGGGGGCTGAACCGGGACGGGGGTTGGGTTTCCCGTCGGGCTAGTGCGCGCGGTGCAGCCTGGGAGCGCGAGTCTGGTTCCCGCCATCTCGCGGTGGTGACGGTCTGCTCGGGCGGCGCGCGGGAGCGGTATCCATGGGAACGGGCAGCCCGGTAAGTGGCGGGAGCGCGCGGGGCTGGAGGGGGAGGTCTGCACGGGGGCCGACGGTGAGTTTCCGGGGAGCAGTTTCCATGGGAACGCCAGGTAAGTGGCGGGAACGACGGGTAGGTGGTCTCCCTGAGAACGGCAGGTAAGTGGCGGGAGTGAGTGTTTCCATGGGAACTGCCCGGTAATATGCCGGGACCCCGTGTGGGTCCCCTTCGCCGTTCGCCTGGTCTCGTTGGAGTGGAGAATCGGGAGTGAGGGGATGTTGAGAGGTGGGGGTGAGAGTCTGGTAAAGTGCTGGCGTGACCGGATTGAGGGATGAGAGTGGCAGGATAAAGGTGTGGATGGAAGGGAGGTGAGGTGGTAAGATTGGGAGGTGGGGGAGGGATGGGGTCTGAGAGGGAGTTAGAGTTGGTGGGATGGAGGTGAAGTGTTGGGACTGAGGGGAGGGAGTGAGAGTGGCAGGATTGAGAGGTGGAGGGGAGGGAGTGGGATTGGGGGCAGGAGGAGAGTTGAAGTACAGAGGGAATAACTAGGCGGGAGGAGGGGTGGGTCAGGTTCCATGATTGGAGGAGGGGAAGGAAGAGTGTGGAGTGTGTGTGAGATTGAGAGCAAATGCACTGAACTGGGATGGGGAGAGGTCGGTAATGATGGGAGGGGGAGATGAGTTGTGGTTGTGGAATTGGGTGACAGGAAACGAGCAATGCAGGTAGTCAGTGAGGTGCTACAGATTGCTCCATCCCTGTGTTTTGAATGTTTTGTAGCTATCTTTTTTTTTGCTGTGGTTGTGGGGCATGTTCAGTGCTTTGCGTAGTTTGCTGGTATTAGGAAGGATTGGTCAGGTCATGTCAAATTGGATGCTGAGGATATAAGTGATGTGTTCATACACCATCACCTTCAGTTGCTAGAAGAATTCAGATCCAGCAACTTGCTTGACGCCTCCCATCCTCTAAGCTAAGCATTCATTCCTCAGCCACTGACAAACCATTGACTTCAAAGCAGTACACAAAATGCTGGAGGAACTCAGTATCTACGGAAGGGAATAAACAGTTGATTTGGACCGAGTCCCTTCATCTGCACTGGGAAGAAAGGGGGAAGATGGTGTGAGGAGGAGGAAGGAGTACAAGCTAGGTGATAGGTAAAGCCACGTGGGTGGGGGAGTTGGTGTGGCTCCAGTATGCACCATTTCTAATAAATGCCATGACAATTATTTGCCAAGTGTATGACAGGACCACCCCAACCTATGACCACTGCCACCAAGAAGAATGGGGGCACCAGGCACCTGAGATCCAAGCCAGGTGCTATCTAAATTTGGAAATATGTTGGCATTCCCTCAGTATTATTGGACCAAGATCTTGAAATTCCTTCCCCAATTGCACTAATGATTGAAAAGGTTGAAGATTAGCATTATTTGTTACAACAGGGATGGCCAACCTATGGTGCATGTGCCCAAAGTGGCGCATTGCACCCCAGTGATAATAATAAAAAAGTCTACTCATGCAAAAAGTATTAACCAAAAACCGATTTGTAAAAAGAAGTCTATAACAGGGATTCAAGTAGCTTAGAGCTAGAAAAGGATTTTACTGAGAATAAATCTAAAACTTAGCAATTATTTTAGCGATTTTATTATTTCGTGCACATCTTTTGGCGAATGTTATCTTCTTTCACATTAATCTGTTCTCAATTTTAAAAAATGTTAAATGAGTCAAACTAGGAAAGAAGGACTTTTGTTCTGCAGTCGTTCCATAACTGTTCGATACACGTTTAATACTTGTTTGATACTGAGGCGCCAGGTGTCTGCACCAGCGGCGCATTGCAGGTTTTTGCCAATCGGTTTACAATTAACACTCATGCGCTACGGAATTGTGCTTTGTTCGTCCTTTGTGAACATTTGCAGTTTTGTACTTTTTCGAAAATTAAGCCTCGTTTGTACATTCAGTTATCCATCACAGTGCAAAAGAAAAGCAGAAAGTGATAGTAAGCGTGAATTCAATGAACAGTGGGAAAATTAGTTTTTATTTATAGTGGGTCTGTCAGGAAAACTGTTGTGCATTGTTTGTGAAAACACTTTCTCACATTGAAGACATGATCTTAATAGACACTGTAAAACTCAACAGCAGACTGAAATAGAAGGAAAACTGAAGCTAGTGCTTGGGTCTGAGTTACGGAAAGTATGTGATTAAGAAAAAGGAAGAAATCAGAAGAAGATAAAATATACAGTGGCATGCAAAAGTTTGGGCACCCCTAGTCAAAATTTCTGTTACTGTGAATAGCCAAGCGAGTAAAAGATTACCTGATTTCCAAAATGCATAAAGTTAAAGATGCGACATTTCTTTAATATTTTAAGCAAGATTACTCTTTTATTTCTATCTTTTACAGTTTCAAAATAACAAAAAAGGAAAAGAGCCCGAAGCAAAAGTTTGGGCACCATGCATGGTCAGTACTTAGTAACACCCCCTTTAGCAAGTATCACAGCTTGTAAATGCTTTCTGTAGCCAGCTAAGAGTTTTTCAATTCTTGTTTGGGGGATTTTCGTCCATTCTTCCTTGCAAAAGTCTTCTAGTTCTGTGAGATTTTTGGGCCATTTTGCATGCACTGCTCTTTTGAGGCCTATCCACAGATTTTTGATGATGTTTAGGTTGGGGGACTATGAGGGCCATGGCAAAACCTTCAGCTTGTGCCTCTTGAGGTAGTCCATTCTGGATTTTGAGGTGTGTTTAGGATCACTATCCTGTTGTAGAGCTATCCTCTTTTCGTCTTCAGCTTTTTTACAGACGGCGTGATGTTTGCTTCCAGAATTTGCTGGTATTTAATTGAATTCATTCTTCCCTCTGCCAGTGAAATATTCCCCGTGCCACTGGCTGCAACACAAGCCCAAAGCATGATCGATCTACCTCCGTGCTTAACAGTTGGAGAGGTGTTCTTTCATGAAATTCTGCACCTTTTTTTCTCCAAACATACCTTTGCTCATTGCAGCCAAAAAATTCTATTTTAACTTCATCAGTCCACAGGACTTATTTCCAAAATGCATCAGGCTTGTTTAGATGTTCCTTTGCGAACTTCTGACGCTGAATTTTGTGGTGAGGATGCAAGAAAGGTTTTCTTCTGATGACTCTTCCATGAAGGTCATATTTGTGCAGGTGTTGCTACACAGTAGAACAGTGCACCACCACTCCATAGTGTTCTAAATCTTCCTGAAGGTCTTTTGCAGTCAAACGGAGGTTTTGATTTGCCTTTCTAGTAATCCTACGAGCAGTTCTCAGAGAAAATTTTCTTGGTCTTCCAGACCTCAACTTGACCTCCACCGTTCCTGTTAACTGCCATTTCTTAATTACATTACGAACTGAGGAAACGGCATCATTTATTTTAATTTTCAGAGTGCTAGGCAGCTGCTTAGAGGAGCCCACAGCTGCTGATTATTGTGACAAGGTTTGA
This sequence comes from Hemitrygon akajei, assembly GCF_048418815.1. Taxonomy (NCBI): domain Eukaryota; kingdom Metazoa; phylum Chordata; class Chondrichthyes; order Myliobatiformes; family Dasyatidae; genus Hemitrygon; species Hemitrygon akajei. The sequence continues at coordinate 116,337,766 of NC_133128.1, forward strand.
AGAATTTTTAAAAAAAAACATTAAAAAACCGATTCACACAGCTATCTTGACTATACCTCTTCTCACCCCATCTCCTGTAAAACTGCTATTTCCGTTTCTCAATTCCTTGGTGTCTGCAGCATCTGTTCCCAAGGTGAGGCTTTCCATTCAAGGACATCTGAGATGTCCTCCTCCTTCAAAGAACGGGATTTCCCTTCTTCCACCATTGATTTTACCCTCATCTGTATCTCCATTTCCCAAACACCCTCACCCCATCTTCCCACTGCCTTAATAGGAATAGAGTTTCTCTTGCCCTTGCCTAGGACCCCATGAGCCTCCATATCCAGCACATCATTCTCCATAACTTCCACATCTTCAACAGGATTTTACCACACTTCCATTCAGGTCCTCAAACAGTCCTTCCAGGGTCGACTACTGTATCCGGTGCTTCTGATGCTGCAGCCTCTACACTGGTGAGACCTTGCATCGATTTGGGGACCGCTTTATCGAGCAGCTTAGCCCCGTCCACAACAAGCAGAATTTCCTGGTAGCGAACCATTTTAATTACAGTCCCCATTGGTCCAAGGGCTTGTCTCCAGCCACAATGACTCCACTCTCATTTTGGAGGAGTAGCACCTCACTCTGTCTGGCTTTCCTCCAACCTAAAGACATGAACATTAATTCCTCCAACTTCCAGTAATTTTTTTCCCCTCTCCCTTGCTTCTTCAATAACCCCACTCTGACTCCCCTCTTACCATTTCTTCTCACCTGCCTATTACTTCCAGCCCAGTGCCCCTCCTCCTTCCCTTTCTCCTGTGGTTCACTGTTCTATCCTATGAGATTCCTTCTTGTCTGACCCTTTACCTTTTCCAGCTATCACCTGCCAGCTTTTCTCTTCATCCCCTCTCTCCCCCTTACCTATCACCTAGCTTGTATTCCTTTCCCTCCCCCTAACTTCACCCTTCCTTTCAGTTCTGATAAAGGGTCTTGGCTCAAAATGTTGACTGTTTATTCATTTTCATAGATGTTTCCTGACCTGCTGAGTTCATCCAGCATTTTGTGTGTGTTGCTTTAAAAAGAGATTAGCTTTATTTGTCACATGTTCATCAAAGCATGAAGTGAAGTGGGCTGTTTTCATCAACGACCAACACAGTCGGATGTTGTTTTGGGGGCAGATCAGATATCACCTTACTTCCATTACCAGCATAGCATGCCCACAACTTACTACCCTGACCCGTACGTCTTTGCAACTTTAGTTAATGGTCTTTCATCAGAGATAGAAGTTAAGTTAGATAGTGCTAAGTGCAGAGACAGGAAGGGAATGGGACATAAAGAGGCAAAATGACTGAATGATGTAAATGTGGTCTAGTGGAAATATTTGGGTTGAACTCAGTATTAAACATATTAGTGGCAGAGGGATGTCATCACTAGCTCAACCTTGTGTGTTATTGCCTTCAATTTACTGATCTTGGTAGAAGAGAGAGGTGGTTTCTCACGTTAGGAAGCAGCTGTCTGCGGACAGTGATACTGTTCGGGCATATTTTTATGTTTGTGCATTTACTGCAAACCCCCACACCTGGTACTGGTCAGTACCGGCTTCTCGTGTAAGAATACCTAATGAACATTGTAGGCATGCAGTGCTAGTGCCAGAAGCATGGATATATGTGTTTGTCCCCAGAAGAATCTCAGATTGCGTTAGTCGTTGATGAAAATAATCCATTTCACTTCATGTTTTGATGAACATGTGACAAATAGAAATAATCTTGGAGAGGATGTTTCCAATAGTGGGAGAGTCTAGGACCAGAGGCACAGCCCCAGAATAGAGACAGCCTTTAGAACAGAGATGAGGAGGAATTACTTTAGCCCAAGGATGGTGAACCTGAAGAATTTATTACCACAGACAGCTGTGGAGGCCAAGTCATTGGGCATGTTTAAAGTGGAGGTTGATAGGTTCTTGATTAGTAAGAATGTCCAAGGTTATGGAGAGAAGACAGGAAAATGGGGTTCAGAGGGTTAATAATTTAGCCATGATGGAATGGGCACATTCCCATTATGCTATGTCTATCCATGGCCTCCTCTACTGTCAAGATGAAGCCACACTCAGGTTGGAGGAACAACACCTTATATTCCGTCTGGGTAGCCTCCATCCTGATGGCATGAACATTGATTTCTCTAACTTCTGTTAATGCCCCTCCTCCCCTTCTTGCCCCATCCCTGATTTATTTATTCCCCCCCTCTTTTTTTTCTCTCTCTGCCCATCACTCTTTGCCTGTTCTCCATCTCCCTCTGGTGCTCCCCTCCCCCTTTCTTTCTCCCTGGGTCTCCCATCCCATGATCTTTTCCCTTCTCCAGCTCTGTATCCCTTCTGCCAACCACCTTTCCAGCTCTTAGCTTCACCCACCCCCTCCCGTCTTCTATCATTTTGGATTTCCCCCTCCCCTCATACTTTCAAATCTCTTACTATCTTTTCTTTCAGTTAGTCCTGACGAAGGGTCTCGGCCCGAAATGTCGACTGTACTTCTTCCTATAGGTGCTGCCTGGCCTGCTATGTTCCACCAGCATTTTGTGTGTGTTGCTTGAATTTTCAGCATCTGCAGATTTCCCCATGTTGAAGTGTCATGATGTATGGGATTGACGATAAACCTGATTCTGATTCCTCTTCTATAATCGTGATTTGAGATGTGTTTATCCTTTAACATAAGCTGACTCCCATGTAGTGTATTGCTGATGATTCCCCCAAGAGTAATTTGTGTTTTTGAAGCTCGTGCTGTGTGTGAGCAATGCATCACTGTAGTATTGTGGTCCTTCGGGTCTTATTATATTTCCGATGATGCCTTAGTTCTTTTAATGAATCCTAATTCCCTGGCTATCACCATGGTCACAGTTCTTTGAATCATTTTCTGATTTTAGCCTCTCCTAAGCTACTAGTGTTCCTGACAGCTCAACTGCTGGTCCTGGCAACTCACAATTTTTCACTCAAAGTTCAAAGTAAATTAATTATCAAAGTATGTATTTGTCACCATATACTGCCTTGAGATTCGATTTCTTGTGGACATTCACAGTAGAATCAATGAAAAACTACATATAAAGACTGACAACCAATGTGCAGAAAAAGACAAGCTGCAAATACAAATAAGTAAGTTTATAAAAATGGAAAATGTGTTGTAGAGTCCTTGAAAATGAATCCAGAGGTTGTGGATTTAGTTCGTTCAGCATTGAGGTGAGTGAAGCTATCCATGCTAGTTCAGGGCCTTGATGGTTGAAGTGTATTTACTGTTCCTGAGCCTGGTGATGTGGGTCCGATGGCTACTGTACCTCCTTCCCAATGGTAGCTCTTGTCTTATCTTTGGGAGATCCTGGAATTATAGAATTTTAAACATTTGTCATTGAATATAGAACACTACAGCACCTTCAGCCCACGATGTTGAGTTGACTTTTTAACCTACTCTAAAATCAATCTAACCTTTCCCTCTTACACATCTCTCCATGTTTCTGTCTTCCATGATTTCTATCACAGGACCTACAGTAGGAGCAGAATTAGGCCATTCAGCCCATCAAGTCTGCTCCACCATTTGATTATGGCTGATTTACTATCCCCTTCAAACCATTCTCCTGCCTTCTTCACATAACCTTTGTCACCCTGACTAATCAAAAACCATCAACCTCTGTTTTAAATGTACTCAGTGACTTGGCCTATCATGTCAGTTGATAAGAGGGCAGATATCAAAGCCCAGGGTCGCTGACCTAAAAATTCCAAAATTACACATCTGTAATGGTTATGAGGTTTTTCACTGTTGTAAAGGTACCCAAAACTTGGATTTTGTTCAAGTTATAGGTATGTTTACAAGTATTACAAGCGAGAGTTGTAACACTGATATGTAGTGTCAGAAATTGCAGGAATTAATGGTGCAAGTGAGCTCTTCCAATTCAAAAACAACTGTTGGTAACAGATTTGGCAGTAAAGTTGCTGGAAAATTATTCTTAATCACGAGATTCTGCAGATGTTAGAAATCCAGAGCAACCCATGCAGAATGTTAGAGGAACTCAGCAGGTCAGGCAGCTTTTATGCTGAGGAAGAAACAGTTGGCGTTTCACACGAAGACCCTTCAGGACTGGAAAGGAAGGTGGAAGGGGAGCACTTCACATCAGAGATGTCCTCCTTCAAAGAACAGGGTTTCCAAACTCCCCCCATTGATGCTGCCCCCACTCACGTCTCCTCCTTTTCCTGGATATCAGTACTCAGCTTATCTTCCCACTTCCTTAACAGGGATAGAGTTCCTTTTGTCCTTGCCTACCACCCCTTGAGACTCCGCATTGAATGCATCATTTCCCGCAACATCTGCTATCTTCAACAGGACCCTATCATCGACCTCGTCTGTCTCCCCCCCCCCCCCCCCCCCAACATTCCGCTTTCTACAGAGGTCGTTCCCTCAGTTATTCCCTTGTCCACTCAACCCGTCCCACTTATCCCTGCAAGTGGCTGAAGTGTACACTTGCTCATTCACCTCTGTCCTCAACTCTATTTAGGTCCCCAAACAGTCCTTACAGGTGAGATAAGACTTCATCTGCTAATCTGTTGGGATCATCGACTGCATCTGGTACTCCAGATCTGGCCTCTTCTACTTGCTGAGATCCGACTGTCTTTGGGGGGCCACTTTGAGCACCTCTGCTCCATCGGCAAAAAAATCAAATTTCCCAGTGGCCAAACATTTTAATTCCTATTTCCATTCCTGTCCTAACATGTTGGTCCGTGGTCTCCTCTCCTACCATGAGTCCATTCTCAGATTGGAGGAGCAACATCTCATATTTTGACTAGGTATCCTCTGCCCTCCAACTTCCAGCCATTTTTCCCCATCCCCCTTTCCTCTTTCTCTATTCCCCACTCTGGCCTCATGCCTCTTCTCCTCACTTACATATCTCCTTCACCTGGGGCCCTTCTTCTCCAGCCCTTATCACCTCCGAGGTTCTTACACCCTCACACACCTGGCAGCTTGTACTCCTTTCTCTTGCCCCATATTATTGTGGTATCTTCCCCCTTCCCAGTCCTGATGAAGGGTTTTGGGCCAATGTGTCGAGGGAGAATAACAGCTCAGCATGGAATAGATGGGCTGAAAGGCCTGTTTCTGTGCTGTTGTACTCTATATCACTAAGTGATTTAGACGACACCAGTGTTGGAATGGAAGTGAAGGAAATGGAGATTTGGATTAGTTTGTCAGATGTGCCAGGGTGCAATGAAATTCCTTGGTCATCTGAAGCTCACAAATTAAAACAGTCAACATTTCAGGCCCGAGACCATGAAGAGTCTTGGCCTGAAATATTGATTCTTTATTCCTCTCTATAGATGCTGCCTGACTTGCTAAATTACTCTTAAAATCTAGGAGTGGACCAATTGATCACAAGACCAAGTAAATACAGGAGCTTTAGATCCCACACCACCTGGTTCAGGAACAACCGTTAGGGCTCCTGAACCGTCGTGGATAGCATCACTCGCCTCAACACTGACTTGATTCCACAATCTACAGACTGACTTTCAAGGACTCTACAGCTCGTCTTCTCAGTTTTTTTTTGTAATTTGTTCTCTTTTTCCAGAGAGGCTTTCTGTCAGTTTTATTATTGTACAGTTCTTTAGTAAATTCTATTGTATTTCTTTATTTTCATGCAAGAAAATGAATCTCAAGGTAGAATATGATGATAGCCTAGTGGTTAGTGCGTTGATTTACAGTGAGCCAGTTGTAAGATATGGGTTCAATTCCTGCTGCTGTCTGTAAGGTGGTTTTACGTTCTCCCTGTGACTGCATGGGTTTCCTCCAGGTGCTTCAGTTTCCTCTCATATTCCAAAGGTTAAGATCAGAGAATCGTGGGCATGCTTCTTGGCGCTGGAAGTGTAGTAACACTTGAGAACTGCACATTGTTGATACAAGCAGCACATTTTACTGTATGTTTTGATGCTTAAGTGTAAATGTTTTTTTAAAAAAAAGCCTAATCTAAACTTTATTCATACTTTGATAATAAATGTTACTTTGATTTTGAGTAACAATCTCTAGATGAAGCACGACTGCGCAAGAGCTCTAAGGGTAAAGTAATTCTTATTTTGGCCTTTTTATAAGACATTAAACTTCTGTAACATAGCTTAATAACTTAGCCTTGTTGCTGATTAATATCTCTGTTTAAAGTAGCTTCGTCAACTGAGAGATGGTGGAATGCACCTTTTGTGGGCGCAGGATAGGACATGCCATGGCTCACTTTGGGGAGAATGAGAAATGGGAATAATGTTTCACTTTCCCTCAGGAACTTAAAAACATGAATTAAACATAAAATGCTGCAGATACTCAAAAGTCAAGTTAACATTTCAGGTTCAATATTCAGAGACCAACATACAACAATTCAAAAACAGCTTCTTCCTCCAGCAATCAGATGTGGGGTGGCACAGTAGTGTAGCCCTTAGCGCAATGCTTTACAATGCCCGTGACTGGGTGGGTTTCCTCATTCCAAAGACATACAGGTTAATTGGTCATTGTAAACTGTCCTGTGATTAGGCTAGGGTTAAATAGGTGGGTTCTGGGTAGTGTGGCTCGTTGGGCCAGAGAGCCTGTTCTCTAAACAAAATAAAAATAGATTGTCACATTTTTAAATGGTCCATGAACCCTACTTCATTATTTCTTCTCTTTAGCAATCTTTATTGTAATTTTATGCCTTTGTGTTATACTGCTGTTGCAAAACAACGAAATTCCTGTCATTTTAAAGTGTTTGGAGGAAAGTATGGGGAAGATGTCAGAGGCAGATTTTTCACACAGTGGTGGGTGCATGGGTCAACCTGCCAGAGGTAGCAGTAGAGCCAAATACATTTGGGACATTTAAGAAACTCCTAGATGGCCCATGGACGATAGAAAAAGGGAGAGTTGAGTGGGAGGGAAGGGTTAGATTGACCTCAGAGTAGGTTTGTGGGCTGAAGAGCCTGTATTGTGCTGTGTAAGGTCCTTCATTCTATGTCAGTGATTATTCTGGTTCTGATGCAGGGTCAGCAATCTGAGATTAACTCTTGATTCTCTCCCTATAGATGCTGCCTCACCTGACTCTCATCGTTTGCAATTGTTTTGCTTTTGATTTAAAACATGAGTTTGGTTGTCCTTGGTCACAGGATGTATCTTTGGTAGTTTTACGTGAGATTTAATTTCTTCAGGGGACCTAATCCATTTATAATAATCTCTGTTGCAGGTTTGTTGGTGGAGTTGACGGCTGCTTGCAAGCCTGATTTAAATCCTTTACACAATGGCACTAATGAAAGTGTTTGGCCAGATCCGGATCCACAGCATCCAGACCGGCACCACAAAATGGAGGGAGGGGAGCTTTGAAATCGTCGAGAAGGACAATAAATCTTCTCTGATCGTGATCTTCAAATCTGGAGGCCCTGCTAAAACATTCCAGGTACTAAACACAAAGTACACTGCAGATGCTGTGGTCAATTCAAGACGTACAAAAAAGCTGGATGAACTCAGCAGGTTGGGCAGCATTCGTTGAAAGGAGCAGTCAATGTTTCAGGTCGAGACCCTTCGTCAGGACTAAAGAAGGAGGGGCAGGGGCCGTATAAAGAAGGTGGGGGAGGGTGGAAAACCAATCAGAGGAAAGATCAAGGGTGGGGGAGGGGAAGCAGGGAGGGGATAGGCAGGAGAGGTGAAGAAGGAATCTAAGGGGAAAGCACTCTGGGTAGTAGAAGAAAGCAGAGTCATGAGAGGTGATAGGCAGCTAGAAGAGACAGAGTGAAGGTGGGATGGGGGAAGGGAGAGGGAGGGAATTACTTGAAGTTGGAGAATTCAATGTTCATACCAAGGGGCTGGAGACTACCCCGACGGTATATGAGATGTTGTTCCTCCAACCGAAGTTTGACCTCATCATGGCAGTGGAGGAGGCCATGTATGGATATATCAGAATGAGAATGTGAAGGAATTCTCCAACTTCCGGTAAATCCCTCCCTCTCCCTTCCCCCATCCCACCTTCACTCTGTCTCCTCTTCCAGCTGCCTATCACCTCTCATGACTCTGCCTTCTTCTACTACCCATAGTGCTTTCCCCTTAGATTCCTTCTTCACCTCTCCTGCCTATCCCCTCCCTGCTTCCCCTCCCCCACCCTTGATCTTTCCTCTGATTGGTTTTCCACCCTCCCCCCACCTTTTTAGAGCCCCTGCCCCCTCCTTCTTTAGTCCTGACGAAGGGTCTCGACCCGAAACGTTGACTGCTCCTTTCAACAGATGCTGCCCGACCTGCTGAGTTCATCCAGCTTTTTTGTACGTCTTGACATTCCAGGTACTGTTGCACCAAAATAAGCGAAGATTTGGAACATAATTTGAGTTATTTGAACTCAAATCTATTACTGAATTATATCAGTTACATATCCCGGAGCAAGAATGATGTTGGAGTAGTATGATTAAATGATTTTACTGAGTCACGTTAGCCACGTTACTTGCCGGGCAATGTACAATGTGGGGGCTACGAGCCAGACCCACTGAAATGAAAACATGTGCTCTAGAAAACCTGCATAGAAAGAGAGTCTCTTCCATTTGTGGGAGGCCCAATAGATTCACTGTGTAATCAGTTGTCGAACATGTGCATGCTCACAGGCAAGCACAATCTCACCATCGATCTGATACAATTCAGTATACGTGTTCTTGTAACAGAAGTGGGGGATGTGGGTTTGATTTCAACATTTAAGAGAAATTTGGATAGGTATGAGGATGGAAGAAGTATGGAAAGCTATGGTCTGGGGGCAGGTCAATGGGACTAGGCAGATAAATAGAATAATATATAATAGAATCAGGCCTTTAGACCTACAGTGTTGTGCTGAACTAATTAAACTAGTAATTAAGTACTGAACAGATCCCTTCCACAGACGTAAGGTCCAAATCCGTCCACTCTCTGTACAATCGTGTGTCTATCTACGATAGCCTTTTGCATGCCTCAATCATACCGTCCTCCACTAGCATCCTGGTCAGTGCTTTGTAGATACCAATCACTCTGCAGAATACAAAGCTTGTCCTACAAATCTTTAGAATTACCCCATCTCACCTTAAGTGCATACTCTCTAGTTTTTGATACTTTGATCATGGGGGATAAAATACTGGCTAGCTGCTTTATCCATGTCTCTCACAATCTTATAACCTACCGGATCTCCACCACTCCAGAGGAAACAACCCAAGTTTATCCAACCTCTCTTTATAGAGCATGCCCTCTATGATTTTAAGATTTAAGCTTAGCTGTATTTGTCACATGTCCATAAAAAGCTAATAGTATAAGTGTCATTTTGCAACTGAGGATTGTGCTGGAGGTAGCCAGCAAATGTTACCACGCTTCTGGCACCAACATAGTGTGTCCAGAACCTGCTAATCTTAATCTGTACATCTTCAGAATGTGGGAGGAAATCAGAGAATCTGGAGGAAGCCCATGTGGTCATGAAGAAAATGTTCAAACTACTTATAGAAAGCAGTGGGAATTGAACCCCGATTGCTGGCACTGTAAAGTGTTGCCCTAATTGCTACGCTACCAAGCCATCAGCCTGGTAACCCTCTTCTGCACCCTCCATTACCTTGAGATCAATCAAGTCAGCTTTTAACAGACATTGCAAGTAGTTAATTGACTCAATTTATTTTGCTCTTATTTCCTAAGTTCAAAGGGTTATTTATTTATTTTTTAAAATGACACAGATATGTACCCAGTTTTGCAAAGTTGTGCATTTGAATGCATTGGATTATTTTTTCCAAACTTTAGTTTTTGACCCAATTGAGTGGACTAGTGGATCCAGACTCTTGCACTAAACTTGTCCAATAGTAATACACCCAAACTGCTGGAGGAACTCGGCAGAGCAGGCAGCTTCTATGGAAATGAATAAACAGTTGACATTTTGGTCCAAGACCCTTCATCAGGACTGGAAAAGAAGGCGACGGAATCCAGATGGGGTGGGGAAGGGGTACAAGCTGGTAGGTGAGAAGTGAAACCAGGTGGATGGGAAAAGTAAAAGGCTGAAGAAGGAGGAATTTGATAGGAGAGGGCAGTGGACTATGGGTGAAAGAGGAGGAGGACAGGCATCAGAGGCAGGTGAGGAGAAGGAGTGAGAGGATAACCAGAATGGGGAATGGAAAAAGCAAGAAGGAAGAAATTACCATAAGCTAGAGAAGTGATGTTCATGACATCAGGTTAGAGGCTACCCATACAGAATATGAAGTGTTATTTCTCCAACGTGAATGTGGTGTCACCGTGGACGGACGTGTTGGAGTGCGAAGTCAAATGGACCCTCATGCACCTTCGCTCCTTCTCCCACAAAATGCAGGATGTTATGGTGGCAGAGAGAGTGAAGGTGCACGATGAAGCAGTTCTGCATCAGGTATCACTGATACAGAGAAGGGAGCACCAAGTATAGACCCCACAGACTTACGGGTGAAATGTCACCTCATCTGTAATGACTGAATTGCGCTGAAGGAGGTGGTGAATGGTACATGTAGCATCTGTCCGGCTTGCCAGAGTGAATAACAGTCTCTGATACCAGGCTCTTTCTCTGTGCCACCTTGCGTATGTCTAGCTCAGCCAAAATGTGAAGGTGGTGCAGATCAGCCCCTCGATGAAGCAGCACAGCCGGCTGCTGGTGACGTTGCAAGACAAGAGCAGCCTGATTATCGACAAGGCTCTGAGCACTGATGCTCTGCTCCTGAAGGAATACCTGGAGGAGCTCAGCTCTGGCGGTGAGTACCACATTCAGCATGGAAAGCGTATCATTTGATGCTCATTGGGATTGCTGTCATCCAGGTACTATCAACATATCCAGAGCTTGGAGGTCTGACGGTCTGCGACAAGACCATTTTACAATCCTGCTCAAGCTCCAGGTCTTCTTCCACTGGTCTTAAATTTAAACAATTTCCCTCAACACATAACTGGCAGTTCAGCTTTTTTGAACTATCCTAATCTGTGAAATACAATTCTTAAAACTGAGGGATACAGACTCAGTTGACACTTTTAAACACCAGCTCAAAACCTATTTATAGTATCTAACCTTTCTTTTAACTAACATCTTTTTAGTCTTTTATTTTCATGTTTGCACTTTATCCCATTGTAAAGCACTTTGAATTACATTGTCTGTATGAAAAGTGCTCTAAATAAGTTGTTATTTTTATTATTATTGATCTGAGGCCCGAAGGCAGCCTGGGCGGGGGTGTGTGTGTGTGTGTGGAAATGGGAAAGAGATTTGTTTTGCTGTTGTTTTATTGTTGATGCTTGTGCTGTTTTGCTGAACATTGTGGTCAATAGACAGTCGGTGCAGGAGTAGGCCGTTCAGCCCTTCTAGCCAGCACCGCCATTCACTGTGATCATGGCTGATCATACACAATCAGTACCCCGTTCCTGCCCTCTCCCCATATCCCTTGACCCCGCTATCTTTAAGGGCTCTATCTAACTCTCTCTTGAAAGCATCCAGAAACTTGGCCTCCACTGCCTTCTGGGGCAGAGCATTCCGCGTATCCACCACTCTCTGGGTGAAAAAGTTTTTCCGCATCTCTGTCCTAAATGGCCTACCCCTTATTCTTAAACTGTGGCCTCTAGTTCTGGACTCACCCATCAGCGGGAACATGCTTCCTGCCTCCAGCGTGGCTAATCCCTTAATGATCTTATATGTTTCAATCAGATCCCCTCTCATCCTTCTAATTTCCAGTGTATACAAGCCCAGTCGCTCCAATCTTTCAACATATGACAATCCCGCCATTCCGGGAATTAACCTTGTGAACCTACGCTGCACTCCCTCAATAGCAAGAATGTCCTTCCTCAAATTTGGAGACCAAAACTGCACACAATACTCCAGGTGGGGTCTCACCAGGGCCCTGTACAGCTGCAGAAGGACCTCGTTACTCCTATACTCAATTCCTCTTGTTATAAAGGCCAGCATGCCATTAGCTTTCTTCACTGCCTGCTGTACCTGCATGCTTGCTTTCATTGACTGATGTACAAGAACACCTAGATCTCGTTGTACTTCCCCTTTTCCTAACCTGACTCCATTTAGATAGTAATCTGTAATGGTCATGCTGTGTTGGCGACACTTGCAGGCTGCCCCCAGCACATCCTTGAGTATGTTGGTTGTTAGTGTAAATAATGTATTTCACTGCATGTTTCAATGTACAATTGATAAATGTATCAGAACTGGAACCCTCTATTTCCTTTTCAAGTTGGATCCACTTTCCTTAAAAACCTTTATGCTAATCACCTCTAATACTATACAAGGGAGTTCAGCATACCACTGGGGGGAAAAGTCTTTAAATTCTGTGTTTAACGATACCGCTACAGCATGTATTAATTGTTAGGGTTTGATTTGGTATCGGTTTATTATTGTCCTATGTACCAAGATATAATGAAAAGCTTGTCTTGCATATTGGTCATACAGATGAAATCATTACACAGCGCACTAAGACAGAAAGTGGTAAAACAGTAACAACGCAGAATAAGGTGCTCCTTAAAAGTTCACTGTAAGTAAACGGTAAAATGCAAGAGCATAATGAGGTAGATTGTGAGGCCCGAAGTCGATCTAATAGTACAAGAAGTCTGTTGAGCAGTGGGGTAGAAGTTGTCCGTGAGCCTGGTGGTACGTGCTTTCTGGCTTTTGTATCTTCTGGCCGATGGGAGAGGGGAGAAGACAGAATGTCCAGGTTGGGTGGGGTCTTTTGGTTACGCTGGCTGCTTTACTGAGGTAGTGAGAAGTGTTGACACTTCGTAGAAGGGAGGCTTCTTAGGGGAGTCTAGGACAAGAGGGCTCTACCTCAGTGTAGAAGGATGTCCCTTTAAAACAGATGAGGTATTTTGCCAGTTGCCAAGTCATTGGGTACATTTAAAGCAGGGATTAATAGACTATTATCAAAGAACTTGGGAAGAAGTGAGAGAATAGGTTGAGAGGGAAAATAAGTCAGCCATCATGGAATGGCAAAGCAGACTCAATTGGCAAATGGCTTAATTCTGCTCTTATGTTGTGTTAATCTTTTTAAACTTTCTCCCTCTCACAGCTGTGCTCTCTGGTATTTGACATTTTATTTGACTCTCACTATTTAAAGTCTGATTACTGACTGACTCTCCAGAAATAAAACCTAGAGTTCAGTTTTGCCTTTTGTTTTAAATATCTTTGTTGATCTGCATCACTGCTTTCAATGATTTTTGTTGTTGAACTCTCTGACCCTTTTGCACCCTATTTAGATTCTGGGCTTGCAACTGAAGTCATCTTATTCTTGAACTCAATTTGTCAGTTATATAAACATTCTGCAAGTTTATGAGTGTTCCCTTGTAAATCAGAATCAGATGTGATACGCTGACATGAAGTTGTTTGTTTTGTGGCAACAGTGCAAAATATAAAAATCTATCAAATAAATCTCTTACCCCTGGTCTTAAGCCACAGCCCTGTTTTTTAACAATCTTTTCCCTGGGAAAAGACTAGGTATTTTCACCCTGTATATATACCCTTATGATCTTATATACCCTTATCAGGTCACCCCACAATTTCCCATGTTCCAGGGAATAAAGTCCTAGTCTACATACTTGCTCCTTGTACTGCAGGTTCCCAAGTCCAGGCAAATCTTGGTAAATCTTTTCTGCACTCCTTGTAGTTTGATAACATCTTTTCTATAACAGGAATCGGAATCAGATTTGTTAGCACTGCCTTGCATGAAGTGAAATTTGTTTTGTGGCAGTAGTACAAAGCAAAGACTTAAAGACCATAAGATATAGGAACAGCAGTAGGCCATTTGGCCCATCGAGTCTGCTCCGCCATTCAATCATGGCCGATCCAATTCTTCCAGTATAAGACCGTAAGATATAGGAGCAGACGAAGCAGAAGTAAAATTACTATAAATTACAAATTACACTATAAAATAGTGCAAAAAGAAAGGGAATAGGGAGGTATTGTTCTTTGGGATCATGGACTGTTCAGAAATCTAGTAGGGAAGATATTATTCCTAAATTGTTGAGTGTGAGTTTTTAGGTTCTGGTACCTCCTCCCTGATGGTAGTAATTTGAAGAGGCCATGTCCCACATAGTGAGTGTCCTTAATGATGGATGCCGCCGCCTCGTGAGCCTGCCTCTTGAAGATGTCCTAGATGATGGGGGAGGCAAGTGCTGTGATAGAGCTGGTTGAGTTTACAACCCTCTGCATCCTTGTGCATTTGAGCCTCCGCACCAGTCACTACCAGCAAGAAGCTTTCACTGTAGAAAGTTACTGGAGTATTTGGTAACATACCAAATCTCCTCGAGCTCCAAATGAGCGATAGCTGCTGGTGTGCCTTCTTCCTAATTGTATCAATGTGTTGAGCCCTTTGCATGTCCTCCAAGATGTTGACACCCAGAAACTTGAAGACCTTCTCTACTCTGAAACTCTTCAAAGATAAAATATCAGCACAGTTAATGGAGGTTTTTAAATCCATGTTAGTTCTGGGAGTTGGGGTTGGAGGGCTCTTGTGTGTCTGCAGGTGGGAGAAAGGAAACCATCTTGTTTTGCTGCTGTTATTTCGTTGTTAGTCAGAATCAGGTTTATTGTCACCAACATAATGTATGTTGTGTAATTTGTTTACTTAAGTTCAGTAGGTAAAATATACTATAAATCCTAAATGTACCATAAATTATCAGATGAAATATAAGCAAAAAGAGAGCAAAGAGTTTTTGCTTGCATGCTGTGTTGGTCTCAGAATGTGTGGTGATATTTGCAGGCTGCTCCCAACACATCCCTGTGTTGTGTTGGTTGTTAATGTAACTCATGCTTTTCTCTGGATTTTTTTGATGTACATGGGATAAATAAATCTGAATCTAATGCATTAAGTACGTGCAGTAATTTCTGTTACCATGTTCCTGGACAGGTAGGTGCAATTGGAATCCATCTAGATGGGGATTGAGCGAGTATTCTCTCCCCCCCCCCCCCCCCCCCCCCATTGCAAAGACAGGGACTGTGTGACTTGCACCTTGCTGTCTAACTTGGATCTGGGTCATTCCATTCAGTGGCCAGCTTGTTTCAGTTCTATCTCACGTCCGGCATGTTATAACTTTCCAGGGATGAAGACCCGTCAAGGATCCAGCAACCTTGGAGGAATGTTAGGAAACAGAGTTGTCTCAAAAGAATCTCACCGTCAGCTCTCTAATATAGAGAATCAGGTGGGTAACTATTGCCTAGTTTGCATTGTGAAATAATGGGACTTTAAAGGCAACACACACAAAATGCTGAAGGAACTCAGCAGGTCAGGCAGCACCTATGGAAAGGAATAAACAGTTGATGTGTTGGGCCGAGTCCCTTCACCAGGATTGGAAAGGAAGGGGTGAAAAAGGCAGAATAAGAAGGTGGGGTAGGGGAAGGAGTACAAGCTAGGTGATAAGTGAAGCCAGGTTGGGAGAGGGGGGTTAAGTAAGAAGCTGGGAGGTGATAGGTGGAAAAGGTAAAGAGCTAAAGAAGAAGGAATCTGATAGGAGAGGAGAGTAGGCCATGGGAGAAAGGGAAGGAGGAGGGGCACCAAGGGGAAGAGGTAGAGGGGGTCGGAGGCCAGAGTGAGAAGTAGAAGAAAGAGGGAAGGGGTGAAATAGATGCTCATGCCATTGAGTTAGAGGATACCTAGATGGAAAATGTGCTGTTGCTCCTCCAATTTCAGAGTGGCCTCATTGAGGCTGTAGAGGAGGCTATGGGACTCTTTTTTTAAAACTTCTAACCAGGGCAGTAGCTGCTTTGTTGAGATTCTGTTCTGAAGTGTTGAAAACTTGTGAATATCAAATTCAAAGTAAGATTAATGTTGAAAGTATGCATCAGCAGAAGTGGTCATTGCCTGCAGTCTGCCATCACTGCAGGACTTGTAAGTGTCTGGGACAAAGAAACGGGCAGGAAGATCATTGTGGACACTTCACTCAGCAAGCTGTCTTTTCCAGAAGTTCCCTTCCATTAAAACAAAAGCTTCACATCATCTTAAAAGCTCCTTCCCCTACGCAGGTAATCTGATCAACCATTCTAGTTAGCCACTTCCCCTACCCTCCTCTATTACCCCCATCACTGCACTGTAAACACTTCTAACCACTTTTTATAATGCTGTTTACATTGTAAATACATGTTGGTATTCATGTATTTATGCACCTTTTTATTCTATATCTGTATTTTAACCTATTGTGGCGACCCACTTTCTGCGCAGGCGAATCGGCTCTCAAATAGCCAGCGTGCGGGGGGGGAGATTTTGGTAATGCACCTCTGACGTCATTTCTGCCCAGAGAGGGCGGGTGCTAGGAATTAAATGCCGGCGCCGCGAAGTTTTGAATAAACTAGTCTCGAAACGACCTGCGTGTCGTTATTTCAGTGCTGTGTGTAGCACATCGCTACATTATAACACTTTTATATAACTCTTCATTCTTTATGCCTGTAATTTTGAATGTTTTTATTGCATGGTGCACCCTGGCCAACACACCACAGCAAATTCCAAATACATGTTAACTATATAGAGAACAAAGTTGATCCTTGATATTCAAGATTGTTTAACGTTATTTACAGCACAAAGTGTAAAAGGGAATGTAATACTTGCTACTTCAGATCCAGTGCACAACCATTAAAATGTAATAAGATAAAGAACACAATAATAAAAAGGACAATAAATATAAATGCATAAGATAGTTTCTATAAAGTGAGTGAAGTAGTAATATGTTACAATATACTACCTTGAGATTTATTTTCTTGCGGGTATTTTTTAGAAAAATAAAGAAATACAATAGAAGTTATGAAAATCTATACATAAGCAAAAACTGACAAAACCATTTTTTAAGAGAAGATAAATCCTGCAACTAATAAAAAAAAAATTAAATAACTAATACTGAGAACATGATTTATAGAGTCCTTGGAAGTGAGTCTTTAGGTTGTGGAATCAGTTCAGTGTTGAGCTGAGTGAAGTTATCCACACTGGCTCAGGTGCCTGATGGGTGTAGGGCATATATGTCAAACTCAAGGCCTGCGGTGGAATTATCTTTGGCCCGCGAGATAATATCTAATTACTATTAAAGCTGGCCCCAGTAATCGAAGCGCCTGTGGCGTATGATATGGCTAATGCTGAGTTTATTCAGGTTCCAGGTTTTCAGGGTTTTTAGTGTTTATTCGGCAGACTTCTTCATAAGAAACGGAATTTGTAAAGTGAAACACTTTGTAGTTATAGCAGAGACTGAGACACAAGAGAGCAGGCTGAAAAAACGGAGGCAACGAAAGCTGCGTTCGCACGCGTCCGACTGATCCGGCCCGCATGAAGCTGCATTTTGCTCAATCCGGCCCGTGACCTAAAATGAGTTTGACACCCCTGGTAGGGTAATAACTTTCTGAATCAAGTGGTGTGGGATCTAATGCTCCTGCCCAATAGTAGTAGCGACAAGAAAGCATGGCCTGGATGGTGGATATCCTTGATGATGGATGCTGCTTTCTTGTGGCAGTGCTTCTTGTTCATTGGTGGGGAGGTCTTTACCTGTGATGCATTGGACTATATCCACCACTTCCTGTAGACTTCCATTCCTGGCCATTATTGTTTCCATACCAGGCCATGATGCAACCAGTTTGTCAGAGACTTTGACAAAATACTTAAAGGATATTCCAATCTACACTGAGGTCCCGCAGTAGCGTAACAGTTATTGCAACACTACAGGTAGTCCCCGAGTTACAAACGTCCGACTTAACGGACAACTCGTACTTATGAACCGAGGAAGGAGAACGCCATCCGCCATTTTAAGTCATTGCCATTAACACTGTGTTGAGTGTTTAACTTTGTATTTGGCTTAAACTTTTCTTAGTAAGATTCACCCTGACCCCACCCGCCGCCCCCCCGTTCTGGTCGGCTGGTGGCACAGTGAGATCAGTGCCGGGCTGGAGAATGGAGTTTCCTGAGTTTGATCCAGTGATAGACCGTTCCCGTGCCGGGTTGATGTCGATCTAGTGATTCTGTACCATCCATGCTGGGTTGATGTCGAGCTCGCAACTTCATTAAAAAAAACACTGCCACCTCCAGTTTAAATTCCCACGCGGAATATTGTGGAGGATCAAATACCCAAACCCAGCACAGCCCCCACTTGTCCCATTTAGCCTGTCTCAATGCGGTGGTCCTGAGGACCCAGCGGACCCCGGGAGCCGCTGCTGGCAGTGTGTCTGATCCATTGACGGGAAGCAATTGGAATTGAAAATAAAGTGGAAATAATAGTGTTTTGAAAGAGGTGAAACGCCATTGGTCATTGGAAAAGCGTTAGGCTACACTTGGTCAACGATCGGAACAATTTTAAAGTGAGAATAATGGGAGCATTTGAAAGGCGCTGCCCCGATGAAAGCTATAATTATTACTAAGCAACACGGTGGTTTAATTATTGGAATACATATGTTTCTTAAGTGTTTTATATGCATAGAAAGGTAAAATATATACTATATACTGACAAACGTTTGATTAACTGACACTAAATAATACTGGAGGTACTTGTTCCGACTTCCGTACAAATCCGACTTAAAGACGGATTCAGGAATGGAACTTGTACGTAACCCGAAGACTGCCTGTATTACAGCTTCAGACGTTGGAGTTTGGATTTCAATTCTGGCATCCTCTTTATAAACACAAACAAGAGAAAATCTGCAGATGCTGGAAAACCAAGCAACCAAACACAAAATTCTGGAGGAACTCGGTAGCTCAGGCAGCATCTATGGAAAAAGTAAACAGTTGATGTTTGGGGCCGAGATGGAAAAGAGTAACAGTCGATGTTACAGGCCAAGATCCTTCATCAGGACTGATGAGGGTCTCCAACAGAAATGTCAACCGTTTACACTTTTCCATAGATGCTGCCTGGCTTGCTGAGTTCCTCTGGCCTGTTGTGTGCGTTGCCTGTCCTCTGTACGTCCTTCCCTTGTGCATGGGATTCCTCCAACAGTCCAAAGGCATACTGATGAGTTGGCCATTGTAAATTGTCCTTTGATTACACTAGGATTAAATAGTTGGGTGGTACAGCTCACTGAGCTGGAAGGGCCTGTTCTGCACTGTAACTCTAAATAGATACCCTTGGAAATGTCTGCACATAGAGCAAGTTATTTGGTGCCTGGTCGGGATCATCCTTATTTGCTTTGATTTTTTTTAAATGAATTTTCCTGCATTTGCTGCTTTCCTTTTCTCCTTCTAAACACGAGCTCCGATTGAAATGTTTCTTGCAGACGCCAGGGAGGCGAGATGAGACTCCAAACCGGAAAAGCATGAGCAGTCCGGGCCGATCAAACCTTCAGCATGGACCTAAAGCTCTGCAGGCAAGCAGCACCCCAGGCAGCCGGCTGGGGCCAGCATTTACGTCACCCTCTCATGCTATATCCCGAGCAGTCAAGTCAGAGAACAGGTAGGAGGCTGTACACCTTTATTTCCACTGTGCCTTATCTATATACAATTTAATGATGGTTAGGAGACATCAGTCAAATCAGTGTAAGATGGATGAGAACAAGTCATTTTGCTTGGACAATAAGTGTATTAGGACATAGAACAGTTTGGATTCAGATTCATTTATTTATCATGTATGTCAAACCATATAGTGAAATGCATTGCTTGCAATAACCAAAACAACCTGACCATAGAAAATTCTCCTAATCTTCCCAAGTCCTTATTTATTTGCTTGCGTGCACACACGCACACCCTTCTGACCCAACATGTATGGACATTATATCAGCAGAAGAGATTAGTTAGCCATTTGATTACTGATTTAGTTGGTTTTGCACACTATTGTGGGCTGAAGGGCATGTTCCTGTGGTGTACTGTTCTATATTCTTTACCAGGGAGGCAGGACATTCAGGAATGCTTCCAGTAGTGAAGCCACTCAGTTTATGGGTGTCTTTCTGATATCTCTCCAAATGTTTTGCACCATAATTTTTAGTGAATTTGATATATTAATCCTGTCAATATTGTTCTTAAAGGAGTGAGAAAAGAAAGAGGATGCTTTCCCCAGACTTGGAGCTGACTGAAGATTATCCTAAAGAGAATGATGCTTCCAGGTCAGTACCCGCAGGAACTCTGAAGCAATTGAGGCTGTATCTTAACATAGGAATGAAATGGCCCAGGTCAGAGAAAGATGCATTATACTGTTTTACACTGGGTTATGATTAAGATTCAAAATTGTTCAATGTTATTTCCTCTACATAAGTATAAGGAGAACAAAATAATTGTTAATAATACATAACAAAATAATAATGATCACACAATAAATATAAATACATAAAATACCTTGTATACATTGATTGTATGTCCATAAAGTGTTGCTAATGTGACTGACAGGAAATAATGAATTAGTGGTGGAGTTAGTGTGTGGAGGTGTGGATCAGCCTTGCTGCTTGGGGAAAGTCACTACTTTTGAGTCTTGTGGTTCTGGTGCAGATGCTAAGTAGCCTCCTTCCTAATGGGATTGGGACAAACAGTCCATTGGCATGGTGTGTGGGATCCTTCATGATATCACTGACCTTTTTCTGGCACCTTTTTTTATATATGTCTGATGGCAGAGAGGTTGGTGCCAGTGATGCGTTGGGCAGTTTTGAACACTTCTTGTAGAGTCTTCCTGTCTGCTGCAGTGGCTTCCACACCAAGCAGTGATACAGCTTTTTAAGATGCTCTCTACTGTGCATCTGTAGAATGACATGAGTATGGATATATCAAGAGCTAAATTATAAATCAACTCTATCTCAAAGATCACAGGACAGGGACATGTTTTCATAAGACCCTAAGACATTGGAGCAGAATGAGGCCATTTGACCAGTTGAGTCTGCTCCTCCATTCCATCTTGGCTGACTTATCCCTCTCAACCCCTTTCTACTTCTCCCTGTAAGCTTTGACACCCTTACTAATCAAGAATGTATCGACCTCTGTTTTTAAATATACCCAATGACTTGGCCTTCACAGCTGTCTGTGGCATTGAATTCTACAGATGAACCACCCTCTGGTTAAAGGAATTCTTTCTCATCTCTGTTCTAAAGGAACTTGCTTCAACTATGAGACTGCTCCCTCTGGTCCAAGACTCCGCCACTATAAGAAACATCTTCTGCATGTCCACTAAATCTAGGCCTTTCAATATAACATAGGTTTCAATGGAAAACAGGCCCTTTGGTCCTTCAAGTTCACGCTGAATTGTTATTCTACCCAGTCCCGTTGACCTTGTGCACATGCTATAAGGTTTTCCATTGCACCTGTACGTCTGCAAATGACTGTAACTTTGACAGCTGTATTTGGTTTCGGTGTTCAGTGGGGCTAATGTGGATATAAACTGATCTTTTTATTAATCAAAATTTGTTGTTACAGCAACAATAAGGCAAGTGGAGACTCTGGTCGGAAATTCTGCCGAGAAAAGCAGCTAAGCCTGAAGCAAGTTGAAGAGAACAGGAGTTCTGGTGGGTATTTTCTTTGTTTGAACCAACTTTTAAGATTGGTCCATGGCATCTTCATTCCCCCATTCCACTATTTCTAAGGCTCTGAGCGAACAAGGTTTCTCAGATTTGAAGTGCAGAAAACTGATTTTGCTCTTGGTGTTCTGCTAGCTCAAAAACTATAAACACAAGAGATTCTGCAGATAGTAGAAACGCGGAGCAACACACACAAAATGCTGGAGGAACTCAGCCGATCAGGCAGCATCTATGGAGGGGAATAATCATTCAACATTTTGGGCCGAGACTCTTCATTGTATTGTGGCTTCTTCCCCCTTCCTTCTCAGCCAGAAATGTCGACTGTTTATTACACTCCATAGATGCTGCCTCACAGGGAAAGAAGGTGGAGATAAAAGTGGAAAAGGGCGCAGCAATTAGTGTAATGTTATTACAGCGCCAGTGACCCAGGTTCAGTTCCCACCGCTATCAACGAGTAGTGTGTCTGTTCTCAGTGTGACTGTGGGTTTCCTCCGGGTGCTCCAGTTTCCTTACACATTCCAAAGATGTACAAGTTAGTTAGTTTATTGGTCGCATGGGTGTAATTGGGTGTCGCGGGCTTGTTGGGCCGGAAGAGCCTGTTACGGTGCTGTAACTCTAAATAAGAAAGTAAAATTCCTCCAGATGGGTTGATGCAGTCCAGTGGACTCAAACTCTGCACTTCAGCATCTTTCTTCCTCTTGCAGGTGTGATGCCACTCCAGTCCTTCTATGGAAGTCGAGCCTCTTCTAAGGATTACTCCGCAGGGAACTCATTCTTGGACAGGTAAGCCTTGCCGGGGGCTTTTGCCACTTAGGCCCATCTGTATTTGTTTTGCTTTGTTAACTATTTGCTGAGGCATTTTGTAGCCCTGGGTGAAATCATACATCAAGTCTGTTGGATGTGAAGCATGTTTTATCTGAAACTGCTGGCACTGAATAAACCTGTACACGCCTGCTGGGTAGACTAGATGGGACATCTTGTAGTTTTGTCTGAAATCCTTTACAGAGGGTGTGTGAGGGCTAAAATGTATGATTACATGACTGCACGTTTTCCCACTGGTACTTGTATTGCTCTGGTACAGCAGCGTGGTGACGATGGTATTGGATTGAGTCCTGTCACCTATGAGGTTGAATAAAAGGCTCGAGAGGTAGAGATCAGGTGGAATGCAGTCTTTTTCCAGGGCTGGGAACTAAGGTTTACAGGCAACAGGTTTATAAAAGGGGAGAGATTTAATAGGAACCTGAGGAGTAACCTTTTCACACGGGTTGTCAATATAGGAAGGAGCTGCTTGAGGAAGTGGTTGAGGTGGGTGTTTAGAAGATATGTGGATAAGAAGATTTTAAAGGGATATAGGCCACATGTGGGTAAATGGGACTGGCTTGGATGGGAGTCGGCCAGCTTGGACAAGTGGGGCTGAGAAGGCCCGAACCATTGCTCAATGACTCTGGATATGAAAGTTGACATTGACGATACAACCAGGGAAAACGGGTGAATTAACAATAATCAGTGTTGGTTATTAATCAGCAATTAACAACAAATTGCCTCTTCAAGGTGGTAGTTGAGGGTGGTGTACAGGAGCTATTATCAGTGACATGTCAAGAAATTTGTTGTTTTCTGGCGATGCTTACAAAATACTCTAAATAAGAATACATATTCATTAAAAAAAAGTGCAAAAAGATTAAAATAATGAGATAGTGTCCTTGGGTTTATGGACTGTTTAGAAGTCTGATGGCAGAGGGCAAGAAAGCTCTTTGCCAGAGTCTTTGATGACATACCAAATCTTCTCAAACTCCAATGAGGATGTTTTACAGGCTCTATTATCAAACAGATTTTAGCCACAAAAGGAGATATCAACCCATCTGGAGGCATTTTACTTTCTTATTTAGAGATACAGCTCTGTAACAGGCTCTTCTGGCCCAACAAGCCTGCGATACCCAATTACACCCATGCAACCAATAAACTAACTAACTTGTACATCTTTGGAATGTGGAAGGAAACTGGAGCACCCAAAGGAAATCCACAGTCATGAGGAGAACAGACAAATTTCACGCAAATAGCAGTGGGAATTGAACCTGGGTCACTGGCACTGTAATAACATTACGCTAACTGCTGCGCCCTTTCCACTCTTTTCTCCATCTTCTTCCCCTGTCAGGCAGCACAGTACGGTCCTTCAACCCTCAATGTTGTGCCGACCTACTGTATATAACCTACTTTACCATCTTCCCTCCTGAATAGTCCATAACCCTCCATTTTCCTTGCATCAATGTATGTGGCTGTCAAAGAGCCCTTTAAATGTCCCTATTTTATCAGCCTCTACCACCATTCAACACTGCATTCCAGGCATCACCACTTTGTGTTTACACACGGCCTACCTCTGACATCTCCTGTAAAACCTTTCACCACTCACCCTAAACGGATGTCCTCTAGTATTGTCCATAGTTGCCTGGGATAAAGGTTTTGGCTGTCCCCTCAGTCTCTGCCACTTGTATATCTCTATCGAGTCAGCACCTTCGCTCCAAATGGAAATGACCAAGCTTGCTCACTCTGTCCTCGTGAGACATGCTGTCTAATCCAGGAAGCATCCTGGTAAATATCCTCTGCACCCTCTGTAGAACTGGTTAATACTTCCAAGTGTGATCTATTCAGAGTTTTATATAACTGCAGCATGACTTCTCCACAGTTCTTAAACTCAGTCCTTTGACTAATGAAGGCCAGCACGCCATCATCTTCTTAACCACCCTATCAACTTGCACAGCTACTTCAAGTGATTGATGGATGCCAGGGCCCTTCTGTCCCTCCAAACTTCTAAGAATCCTGCCATTAACTTTGCACTCCGCCTTCAAGTTTAATCTTAAAAATAAAAATGAATCACTTCATACTTTTCCGGGTTTACCTCCATCTGCCACTTCTCCACTCAGCCTGTCACTTTATCCTATCAATGTCCTGTTGTAATGTTTTAAACTATCCACAGCACCACCAACTTTCTGTCATCTGCAAACTTACTAATATATCCTTCCATTTCTTCATCCAAGTTATTTATAAAAATCACAAAGAGCAGGGATCCCTGAACAGATCCCTGTGGAACACTACTAGTCAACAAATCCAGGCAGAATACACTCCATCTGCTACCACCCTCTGCTTTCTGAGGAGCCAATTCCAAATCCACACAGATAAGTTTCCTTTGGTTCCATTCTTCTGACTTTCTAGATGAACTTACCACAGGGAGCCTTACTAAAATCCATAAGCACCACATCTGCTGCTCAAGCTTCATCAATTTGTTTTGTCAATCCCTCAAGCAACTCAATTGAACTTGTGAGGCATGACATGTTCCTCACAAGGCCACGCTGGCTCTGCCTAATAACACAGTGTTTCTCCAAATGCTTGTAAGTCATGTCCCAAAGAATTGTCTCGAATAGTTTGCCCACTACTGTCATAAGATTAACTGGTTTATAAATCCCTAGGACTGTTCTATTACCTTTCTTGAAGAACGGACAGCATTTGTCACTTACTTCTCTGGCAATACTCCTGTGGCCAGCAACATCTTCCCTTGCTTCCTCTAGTAACCAGTGGTAAATCCAGTCCAACCCCAGGAATTTATCTATTGAATGCTTTTTCTCCTCTGCTTTATCCATGCTAGAATCTTTCCTGTAATACCATGGGTTCATAGCTTGTTGAGCAGCCTCATGTGTGGCACCTTTTCAGAGGCCTTCTGAAAATCCAAGTACACAACATCAACTGATTCTGCTTTGTCTATCCTGCTTGTTAATACTCCAAAGAATTCCAACAGATTCGACAGGCAAGATTTTCCCCAAAGGAAACCATGCTGACTACGGCCTACTTTATCATGTGCCTTCAAGTACCCTGAGACCTCATCCTTGATATTCGACTCCAACATCGTCCCAACCACTGAGGTCAGACTAACCAGCCTATAGTTTCATTCTTCTGTTTCTTTCCCTTCTTGAAGAGTAGAGTGCCATTTGCAATTTTCCAGTCTTCCAGAATCATTCCAGAATCTAGTGATTCTAGAAAGATCATTACTAATGCGTCCACAATCTCTTCAGCCATCTCTTTCAGATCTCTGGGGTGTACCCATCTGATCCAGGTGACTTATCTACCTTCAAACCTTTCAATTTCCCAAGAACCTTTTCTTAAATTATGGTAACTTCACTCACTTTATGCCCCCGACACCTGGAACTTCCACCATACTGCTGGAGTCTTCCACAATGAAGACCAATGCAAAATACTTATTCAGTTCGTCCGCCATTTTGTTGTCCCCTGTTATTACCTCTCCAGCATTGTTTTCCAGGGGTCTGATATCCACTCTCTCCTCTCTTTTGCACTTATATCTGAAGAAACTTTTGCTATCATCTTTAATATTATTGGCTATTACTTTCGTATTCCATATTTACTTTCTTAATGACTTATTTAAATGCCTCCTGTTGGGTTGTAAAAACTTCCCAATCCTCTAACTTCCCACTAATTTTTGCTCTATTATATGCCCTTTTATGGCTTTTATGGTGCCTTTGAGTTCTCTTGTTAGCCATGGTTGTGTCATCTTTCCTTGAGAATATTTCTTCCACTTTGGGATGTGTATCTCCTGTCCCTATATAGCCTAACCCCTCTGCCTCCAGGCACATGTTTTAGGTTATAAAAGCTTGTTTAGAATGAATTTTTTTATAGTCTTGGTATTATAAAATGAAAAGCCAGTGTTAGTCTGCAAGCAAGTGGTGGATGAGCAATATTTGTTGTGGGCACAAAGAGACGAGGGAAGATAGATTCCAGGCCAGGGACCTTTTTGGAGCTGTTCTCCAAAATAAAAATGAGAGAGGCCTTCCTCTCTTGCCCCTACCACTGGGTAGGAGATACAGGAGCATTGGGTCCCACAAAACCAGTTTTGGGAACAGTTATTACACTATAACCTCCAGACTCCTGAACCATCATGGATAATTTCACTCACCACAACTCTGAACTGTTCCCGCAACCTACAGGCTCACTTTCGTCGACTCTGCAGCTCATGTTCTTAGTATTTATTATTATTTGCACGATTTGTCATCTTTTGCACATTGGTTGTTTCCTCAGTTTTTGTTATGTATGGCATTTCATAAATTCTATTGTATATCTTTATTTTTCTGTAAATCATGCAAAAATGTGTTTCAAGGTAGTTTATGGTGACATACAATACTGTGCAAAGGTATTAAGCACATGTAAAAGAAAAATTCTGTAAGGTAAAGATGTTTTCAAAATGAAATGAGAATATCTAAAACATTACTATAAAGAGTAAAAAAAAACTAAATCAAATCAATATTTGTTATGACCACCATTTGCCTTTAAAACTGCATCAATTTTCTTAATTACACTGTCATGCAGTTTTATATATATATTTTTTAAAAATCGGTTGGTTGTTCCAAGCATCTTAGAGAACTTGCCACAGTTCTGCTGCAGAACTTTGGCTGTCTTGCTTGCTTCAGGTAATCCCAGACAGTGTTGATTATGTTAATATCAGGGCTCTGTGCATGGCATGCCATCTGAAACCATATAAAAAATCTAGAGTGCCTAAGTCTTTTGCACGTACTGTGAACTTTAAACTATTGAGAACAAAGGTAATAAAAGAAGAGGGGTCGGTAACAGAGGATAAACGTTGTTGGGTTGACTTATTTAATTTACTTGCTTCTGACAGGTCTGGCCTCTCGGGTCAATTTTCCTCAGCAAAAAGAAACCTGGGACTTTTACCTCAGCCCGTACCCCAGTCGGTGAAGAAACTGCGTCCAAATCAAGATTACATGGGATGGAATAAACCACGGGTGCCCCATCCAACCCAGCTCCCACAACAGCTTCAAGGGTAAGGAATGAGGCAGGCTCCTGGTCAACTGCACGAACCTGGCCCACCTCTGGTGTTTTGTTTCACTGGAGCTCTGAACCAGCCATTCTGCTGATGGGACCAGTCTTGTTGATTCAGAGAGATTAGTTTTATTTGTCATTCCTTCTTAAGCCCATCACCCCTACTGAGGCATAGGCTGCCGACAGCAGCTCTGCAGGAGTCCTCTGTCCTGGGCCAGTCTTTTCGGTTGTCCCGAGGTGTAGCCCATCTTTGAAGATCCTTCCTCTCCCAGATGTCAGGTCTGTTTCTGTTGACATTCTGTACCTCTTTTCCTATGTCTTATGGTCTCTAGGGTTTTACAGGATGGTGTTGCTAGCCCCATGCCCAAACCTCCTTTCACAGCTGGGCTTGGACCTTCAATGGCGAAGTTTTTAATTGTTACATACAGTGGCATACAAAAGTTTGGGCACCCCTGGTCAAAATTTCTGTTACTGTGAGTAAAAGATGACCTGATTTCCAAAAGGCATAAAGTTAAAGATGAGACATTTCTTTAATATTTTAAGAAAGATTACTTTCTTTTTCCATCTTTTACAGTTTCAAAATAACAAAAAAGGAAAAGGGCCCGAAGCAAAAGTTTGGGCACTCTGCATGGTCAGTACTTAGTAACACCCCCTTTGGCGAGTATCACAGCTTGTAAATGCTTTCTGTAGCCAGCTAAGAGTCTTTCAATTCTTGTTTGGGGGATTTTCGCCCATTCTTCCTTGCAAAAGGCATCTAGTTCTGAGATTCCTGGGTC
The DNA here is from genome assembly GCF_048418815.1 of Hemitrygon akajei. NCBI lineage: Eukaryota > Metazoa > Chordata > Chondrichthyes > Myliobatiformes > Dasyatidae > Hemitrygon > Hemitrygon akajei. The sequence continues at coordinate 116,365,764 of NC_133128.1, forward strand.
GTCTTGCATGCACTGCTCTTTTGAGGTCTATCCGCAGATTTTCAATGACGTTTAGGTCGGGGGACTGTGAGGGCCATGGCAAAACCTTCAGCTTGTGCCTCTTGAGGTAGTCCATTGTGGATTTTGAGGTGTGTTTCGGATCACTATCCTGTTGTAGAAGCCATCCTCTTTTCATCTTCAGCTTTTTTACAGATGGTGCTTCCAGAATTTGCTGGTATTTAATTGAATTCATTCTTCCCTCTACCAGTGAAATGTTCCCAGTGCCACTGGCTGCAACACAAGCCCAAAGCATGATCGATCTACCTCCGTGCTTAACAGTTGGAGAGGTGTTCTTTCATGAAATTCTGCACCCTTTTTTCTCCAAACATACCTTTGCTCATTATGGCCAAAAAGTTCTATTTTAACTTCATCAGTATACAGGACTTGTTTCCAAAATGCATCAGGCTTGCTTAGATGTTCCTTTGCAAACTTCTGACACTGAATTTTGTGGTGAGGACGCAGGAAAGGTTTTCTTCTGATGACTTCCATGAAGGTCATATTTGTGCAGGTGTTGCTGCACAGTAGAACAGTACACCACCACTCCAGAGTCTGCTAAATCTTCCTGAGGTCTTTTGCAGTCAAATGGAGGATTTGATTTGCCTTTCTAGCAATCCTATGAGCAGTTCTCTCAAAGTTTTCTTGGTTTTCCAAACCTCAACTTGACCTATTAACTGCCATTTCTTAATTACATTACCAACTGAGGAAACGGCTACCTGAAAACGCTTTGCTATCTTATAGCCTTCTCCTGCTTTGTTGGCATCATTTATTTTAATTTTCAGAGTGCTAGGCAGCTGCTTAGAGGAACCCATGGCTGCTGATTGTTGGGACAAGGTTTGAGGAGTGAGGGTATTTATAAAGCTTTAAAATTGATATCACCTGGCCTTTCCTAACGATGCTTGTGAACAAGCCATAGCCCTAACAAGCTAATTAAGGTCTGAGATCTTGGTAAAAGTTATCTTAGAGCTTAAATCTCTTGGGGTGCCCAAACTTTTGCATGGTGCTCCTTTCCTTTTTTCACTCTGTAATTGTACAAAACAAAAATAATACACTAATCTTGCTTATAATGTTGAAAAGAATGCTTCATCTTTAACTTTATGCCTTTTGGAGATCAGTTCATCTTCTACTCACTTAACTGTTCACAGTAACAGAAATTTTGACCAGGGGTGCCCAAACTTTTGCGTGCCACTGTATATATCAAAACCTACTGCAAAATGCATCATTTGTGTCAAATCGGCAAAGGTGTGGTGGGTAACCTGCAAGTGTTGCCACGTTTCCAGTGCAAACATAGCATTCCCACAACTTCTTAACCCTAGCCTGACCGTCTTTGCAACATGGTGGGGGTGGGGGGAGAAAGACAGATCTCTTAGCGGAATCCCAAATGGACACAGGGAGAAGGTACAAACGCCTTACTGACAGCAGTGGGAATTGAACCCGTGCTGCTCTCTTGTTACTGAAACTCTCCAATCCAGTCGAGTGAATGAAGAAGATTTAGGTTTGTTTTATTTATTACATGTACTTCGAAACTTGCAATGAAATGAACTTACACAATCCGAGAATGTGCTGGGGGTTGCCTGCAGGTGTTGCCATGCTTCTGGCACCAGCTTAGCATGTGCACCACTTACTAGCCCTAACCGGTATGTCTTTGCAAACTGGAGCAGCTGGGGGAAACCCATGAGGTCGCAGGGAGAATGTACAAGCTCCTTGCAGGTAAAGGCAGAAATTAAACTTCGATCAGTGGTGGCTGGCACTGTAAAGCAATACAGTAACTGCTACGCTGCCCTGCCCCCGTCCCTCCATCAATCATGAGAGTCTAGAAGGAAGGTTCTGGGGAATTCCATCAAGGGATCAATGGTACTGGACTGAATCTTGCTGGGCATTTGTATAATTAGAATGACACATTTCAGACTATAAAATACCAGTCCGGGCTTATCCACAGAAATCTTTCCACCAGTGCCCAATACCAGTTGGTACTTATGTTCCTATCTGTGTTCAACAGTAAACTCCTCCTGTGATTTGACCTGCTTAGCACCTTGCTCTCACTGGTGTTTTGTGGGAGCAGCATATCTCTCAATGTTTACCATAGATCATTAGACATGGGAGCAGAATTGGGCCATTGAGTTTGCTCTGCCATTCCTTTGTGGCTGATTTAGTATCCCGTCACTGGAGAGGCAGACAACAGCACCCTCTAGTGGTAAACAAGCCTACTGCAACTGTCGTCAGATTCAAAGCTTGCATTAGACCATAAGACACTGGAGCAGAATCAGGTCTTTCAGCCCATTGAGTCTGCTCTGCCATTCGCTCATGGCTGATTTATCTTTCCCTCTCAATTCCATTCACCTGCCTTCTCCCTGTAACCATTGATGCCCTTCCTAATCAAAAACCTATTAATCACCACTTTAAATATACTCAATGACCTGGTTTCCACTGCTGTCTTTGGCAATATATTCCACAGCTACACCACCCTCTGGCTAAAGAAATGTCTTTTCATCTCTATTCTAAATGAATATCCCTCTATTCTGAGGCTGTGCTCTCTCATGCTGGACTCCCCCATTATAGAAAACATCCACTGCACTTCCACCGTATCTAGGCCGTTCAATATTTTGTAGGTTTCAGTTACATTGCCCTGTATTCTTCTAAACTCGTGAGTACAGGCCAGAGCCATCAAATGCTTCTCATATTCTAACCCTTTCATTCCTGGGATCATTCTTGTGAACCCTCTCGAACACCAGCTCAGCCTCTCTTGGATCAGGGTCCAAAACTGCTCAGTGTACTCCAAATTGTGGGCTGAAGGGCCTGTTTCTGTGGTGTACTGTTCTATGTGTCACTGCAGTGATTGCTCAGCCCAAGTGCTGCACAGTACTTCCTGTTTAATAGCTTTATCTTGCCTTACAACCCTCTAACACTCACTTGTAATTGAGTGATTTTGTTTTTGTTATTTGTTTTGTTCCCCTTTTTGATGTTACCCACCTACAGTTAAGTTGAGCAATCTTTTGGGAAATGGAGGATAATGAAGAAAAATGTCCACTTTGCAAGAAAAATAAATAAAAGGGAACTGAGAGGCTGCTTTTTCCACAGCGTGATGGGTATGTGAAGCAAACTGCCAGAGTAAGTGGTAAAGACAGCTGCAGTTTGGTGCAGCAGAGTAACTAGACCTTTCCTTGACAGCTTTTAACTCAGAATTCTTGCTGCATCATCTCAGGAACATCAAACAACAAAGTTTAGGGTGGTCCAATAACGTAGTCATAGAACACTATGGCACAGAAACCGCTCATCGTGTAAGACCTACCCTGGTTAGTCCTACTTAAGTACAACACCTCACACTTGATGCATTAAATTCCATCTCCATTTTTCCATCTGGTCCAGATCCCACGGTAAGTTTTGATAGCCTTCCTCACTGCACCCCCAGTCTTGGCATCATCCCCGAATTTGCTGATCCAGTTTGCTGCATTGTCATCCACTTTGGTGATATGACAAACGATAACAGCACCAGCAACCCGGATTCAATTCCTGGTGCTGTCTGTAAGGAGTTGGTCTGTTCTCACTGAAACTGTGTGGGTTTCCTCGCTGCTCCAGTTTCCTGCCACATAGAGTCAAAGAGAAGTGTGGCACACAAACATGCCGTTTGGCCCGTCTAGTCCATGCTGAAACCATCTAAACTGCCTACTCCCAACGACCTGCACCCGGGGCTATAGCCTTCCATACCCCATCCATGTACCTATCCAGACTTCTCTTAAACATTGAAATCGAGCTCGCATGTATTGGCAGCTCATTCCACACTCACAGCACTCTGAATGAAGATGTTTCCCCTTAGTTCCCTTTAAACTTTTTCACCTTTCACCCTTAACCCATGACCTCTGATTGTAGTCCCACCCAACCTCAGTGGAAGAAGTCTGCTTTTATTTACCCTATCTATTCCCCACGTAACTTTACATGCCGCCATCAAAACTGCCTCTCGGTCTTCTTTCTTCTTAGGAGTACAGTTCTATTCAATCTTATAACTCAGGTCCTTGAAACCCTTCAACATCCTTGTGAATTTTATCTGTACTCTTTCAACCTTGTTTACATCTTTCCTGTAGATAGTGACCAAAACAGCATGTGATACTCCGAATTAGGCCTCAGCAATGTCTTGTACAACTTCACCATAATATCCCAACTCCTGTACTCAATATATTGACTTATTTTGTAACGTAGCAAAAGCTTTCTTTCGGACCCTATCTACGTGCGACACCACATTCCAAAGAGGTATGGGTCGGTAGGTTAATTGGTCACATGGGTATAATTGGGTGGCACGGGCTCATTGGCCCAGAAGGCCTGTTATTGTGCTGTATCTCTAAATAAAGTAAATAAAAGGTGAATGTGGGAGAGGTTGTCTTTCAATATTTTAAAGCAGTTACTTGATCAGAGTCAGGTTTAATATCACTGGCATACGTCGTGAAATTTGTTAACTTAGCGGCAGAGGTACAGTGCAATACATGATAAAGAAAATATTGAATTACAGTAAGTATATATATGCATATTAAATAGTTAAATTAGAAACAGTGCAAAAACAAATTTTTAAAAAGGTCAGGTACTGTTCATGGGTTCAAGGTCCATCTAGAGATTGGGTGGCAGAGGAGAAGAAGCTGTTCCTGAACAGCTGAGTGTGTGCCTTCAGGCTTCTGTACCTCCTTCCTGATGGTAACGATCAGAAAAGGGACATGTCCTGGCTGATGGGGGCCCTTAATAAAGGATGCCATCTTTCTGAGGCACCACTCCCTGAAGGTGTCTCGGATACTATGGAGGCTAGCAGCTGTGATGGAGATGAATAATTTATAACATTATTCTTTCGATCCTGTGTAGTGGCCCTCCCCCATACCAGTCGGTGATGCAGCCTGTCAGGATACTCTCCAAGGAACGTGTATAGAAATTTGAGTGTTTTAGGTGACAGACCAAATCTCCTCAAACTCCTAATGAAATATAGCCACTGTCTTGTCTTCATTTTAGCTGCATCAATATGTTGGGGCCAGGTTAGATTCTCAGAGATCTTGACACCCAGGAGTCTGAAATTACTCATTCGCCCTGATCCCTCTCTGAGGATTGGTTTGTGTTTCCTTGTCTTACTCTTTCTGAAGTCCACAATCTGCTCTTTGGTCTTACTAACGTTGATTGCAAGGTTGTTGCTGTGACACCACTCAACTAGCCGGTATACCTCACTCCTGTACACCCTCTCATCTCTATCTAAGATTTTGCCAACAATAGTTGTATAATCAGCAAATTTCTAGATGGCATTTCAGCTTTGCCTAGCCACTTGATGAGCAAGTAACTACAAAATTATCTCGATAACTGATCAAACAGGTTCAAGAGACAAAGTGCCATACTATGTTGTACCTCTGCTCTGTCTAATGGCATTTGTCTGCTTTGGTCGGCAGGTTTTCAAACCTTGGCAATACCTGTTATATGAATGCCATCCTGCAGTCCCTGTTTTCTCTTCAGTCTCTCTCAATGGATCTTTTGAAGCAGGGAATCCCCTGGAGGAAGATCCCAGCGAATACTCTACTGAAGTAAGTATTTCTGAACTGTCCAGCTCTGTTCACCTCGTTATAGAAAGAATGAGAATGTGTAAGTTTTATAGATGTTGCAGAGGATGTTGTCTGCATTAGAGAGACTCTGACTAGACCACACTTGGAGTAGTGTGTTCATTTCTGGTCACCTCATTATAAGAAGGATGTGGAAGCTTTAGAGAGGGTGCAGAGGAGATTTATTCGGATACCCCAACCTCCTCTGGAATGCACAGCTTAAGCCATACAGATCAGTGTGATCAGATCATCTCGGAAAGAATCAAAAAAATCTACAGATACAACTTGAAGTCAAAGTACAGGGTAATGGCAGGATTCTTAGTGTGGAAGAGCAGAGGGACCTTGGGGTCCACATCCTCAGATTCCCTCAAAGTTGCCACACAGGTTAATAGGATAGTTAAGAAGGTGTATGATATTGGCTTTCATTAGTCAGGGTATTCAGGTCAAAGGCTGTGAGGTAATAATGCAGCTTTATAAAACCCTGGTTTGTGTCCAGTTCTGGTTGCCTCATTACAGGAAGGATGTAAAAGCTTTACAGAGGGTGCAGAGGAGATTTACTGGGATGCTGTTTGGATTAGAGAGAATGAGTTATGAGTAAGTTAGGGCTTTTCTCTTTGCAGCAAAGGAGGATGCGAGGTGGGTTGAGAGATGTATGAGAAGATCAGAATCATAGATCGAGTGGACAGCCAGAGACTTTTTCCCAGGGTGGAAATGGCTAATATGAGAGGGCACAATTTTAAAGTGATTGGAGGAACCTATAGGGGGTGTATTAGAGTAGCTTCTGTACAGAGTGGTAGGTGTGTGGAATTCACTGTCGGGGGTAGTGGCAAAGGCAGATACCTTAGACTCTTGGATTGGCACATGAGTGAAAGAAAAATAGGGGGTTATGTGAAGGGGGGTTAGATTGGTAGGTTAAAAGGCCAGCACATCATAGTGGGCCAAAGGGTCTGCACTGTGCTGCACTGTTCTATGTTGTGATGTGAATTTGCAGTTTTGAGAAGTTACCGACACTTTCTGTAGAAGTGTTAATTTCACTTTTAAATTGTGCACACTAACACAGCCCATGCACGTGCTCTCAAGAAACACAGGTCACTGGGATTGTGAATACAACATTTCTGCCAATCAGTATTGGGTAGGGTTGGGGTGTATATGGGGTAGCGTGAGGCCTTTTCTTGCTTGAGTCTCAGTGGAGTGTGAGTTAGAACATAGAGCAATACAGCACAGTACAGGCCCTTTGGCCCACTATGTTGTGCTGACCTGCTGCATGAAAGCAGCATCCATCAAGTATCTCCACTGTCCAGGCCATGCTCTCTTCTCACTGCTGCCATCTGGAAGGAGGTACAGGAGCCGTGGATCCCACACCATCAAGTCCCCAGGGATAGTTATTACCCTACAACCATCAGACTTCTGAACTAGTGTGGAAAACTTTACTCACCGCAACTCTGAACTGATTCCACAATCTACAGACGGACTTTCAAGGACTCTACAACTCATCCTCAGTATTATTTATTTTTAATTTGTACGATTTTTCTTTGTTAGCGTATCTTTGTGTATAGTTTTTCATTAGTTCTATTGTATTTCTTTACTTTTCTTCCAGACATTTACAAAAAAAATATCTCAAGGTAGTATATGGTTTTATGCACTCAGTGGCCATCTCTTTGGGTATAGCTGTACACCTTGTTAATACAAATATCTAATCAGCCCATCGTGGCAGCAACTCTGTGCATAAAAGCATGCAGACATGGTCAAAAGGATCAGTTATTGAGACCAAACATCAGAATGGGGAGGAAGTGTGGTCTATGTGGCTTTGACCCAGAGACGATTGTTAGTGCCAGATTGGTTGGTTTGATTATCTCAGAAAATGCTAATCTGGGATTTTCATGCACAACAGATTCTGGAGTTCACAAACAATGGTGCAAAAAACTTTTTAAAAAAAAGTCAAGTAACATTCTGTGGTCACATTCCTTGCTAATGACAGAGGTTGGAGGAGAATGGCCAGACTGGTTCAAACTGACAGGAAAGTGACAGTAACTCAGATAATCACGTGTTGCAACAGTGGTGTATCGAGGAGCTTCTGAACACACAACACGTTGCACCTCGAAGCGGACAGCAGCAGAAAGTCATGAACGTGCACTCAGTGGCCACTTTATTAGGTACAGGCGGTACTTAATATTTTAAGTGGCCACTGACTGTATATCAGCATTGATATATTTACTTTGAACTTTGGGAAGCAGTATTTTCATGCTGTCTGTTCTGTGGGAGAGTGGGTGTGTAGCTGCCTCTGACCCTTGTGTGTTTGATCTCTGGCAGGCGGTTTGTCCAGCTCATGGTGAAGAAGGATAACTGTAGCCTGGAGGTAAAGAAGGAGTTGCTGAAGAAGGTGAAGAGTGCCATATCAGCCACTGCGGAGAGGTTCTCGGGATACGTGCAGAACGTAAGGATCACGGCGGTCGGGACTGAGAGGCTGGGATGGTCTGCTTTCCGTCATTGATAAAGCCCTTGTGTAGGATGTGGGGCAAAGAGGAATTAGAACAAAGTCTTTGTTTCCACTGAAGTTGGATCTGATGAGAGCTAAAGGTCATGGTTTAAGAGGAACCTGGAGTGGGGGAGATCTTCACTTAGGGGGAGCTGCCAGCGGAAGTGATGGATGTAGATTTGATTTCAACATTTAAAAGAAATTTAAGCAAGTACATGGATGAGAGGGGTATAGAGTGCTATGGTCCAGGTGCGGGTTAACGTGACGAGGGGGAATAACAGTTCGCCACAGAATAGATGGGCTGAAGGCTTGTTTCTGTGCTGCCTCTAAGCTTATCTCTAAGTGATTTGGATGACACCAGCGTTGGAATGGAAATGAAGGAAAGGGAGATTTGGATTAGTTTGTCAGATATGCCAGGGTGCAATGAAATTCCTTGGCTGTCTGAAGCTCACAAATTAAAACAGTTGATATTTCAGACCGAGACCATGAGTCCTGGTGAAGAGTCTTGGCCCAAAATGTTGACTCTATTCCTCTCCATAGATGCTGCCTGACCTGCTGTGTTCCTCTGGAATTCTGTGTGTGTGTGTGTTACTCTGAATTTCTGTTGCATTTTTTTCTGCATTCTGTCACTGTTTTACCTTGTCCTACCTCAGTGCACTGTTGCAGTGAATTGATCTGAATGGTATGTAAGATACTTTAACTGTACCAATTTCCCAATATAATACTAAATACAACAAATATGGTGAGCACTAAAATAATGGTGCAAAGCTAGGTAGTGCTTAAGAAATGCTTAATTGACCATAATGGAAGAGGTTCTGTAGAATTAAGAGTGTGGGAAGGTGCAGCACCACTGGGAAGGGGATGTGAGAGAGGTGATTGATTCAAAAGTCTGATTAACAGTAGGGATGAAGCTGTTTGTGATTCTGCTCGACCAGACTTTCAAGCTCCTATATCTCAGGAAAGGTGATGATTAAACAATTGGGTGAGGTCTGGGAATTGATAAAGTGTCTTTGATTCCCAAAGGTTTCTCCACTAGATAATGTTCTCTCTGTCATTTCACTATCTGCTAGAGATTGACTGAAGTTTAGCTTTATATGTCCTATGTATTTTGAAGCGTACTGTGAAATACATCATTTGTATCATTGTTTGTGATATGCTGGGGGTCACCTGCAGTTGTTGCCACAATTCCAGCACCAACATAGCAAGGCCACAATTCACTAACCCAAATCTGTATGTCTTTGGAATGTATGAGGACACCAGAACACCTGGAGGTAATTCACACGGTCATGTGGAGAGTGTACAAACTCCTCACGAGCTCGTCTTACAGCTGGTGCTATAACAGCGTTACCTTAACCACTACCCTTCTGTGCCGTCCCTATTGATTGCTAGGAATTTTATAGTATGTCATGGGACTAACAGAGTTGTTGGGGAAAAAATGAGTTTGCATTAGATAAACAAGCATGGTGTTGACCTAGTCTTGATCTTTAAAAAGTAATAAAGGGGCCAGTAAGAGCAGAGCATGTAATGACCAGATAATTCAAAAGTGTCTCTGCTCGAAATGTTGACAATTTATTCCCATCCATAGAGGCTGCCTGACCTGCTGAGTTCCTCCAGCACTTCAGGGTGTGTGTTGCTCTGGATTTCCAACATCTTCAGAATCTCTTGTTCATCACTAAATTTTTGGTGGGAAATTTTCTATTGTCTTATCAATCCATTCATTGCTATTTTCTTAAGCAAAGGAAGAAACTGGCAAACAAGGAATTGCACTGGTAGGAATATTGAAATGAGGCTGCACAAATGATGCAGACAAATGGGAAAGCAAACTGATGTCTGGTAGCTGTCACAGTTCAGGCTTCTGTTAAATGTTACTGTATTCTTAAAAGTATGTATCAATGTTTCCAGTTGTGGCAGAGTCTGGGACCTGAGGGCATAACCTCAGAATAGAAAGACATCCCTTTAGATCAGAGATGAGGAGTAGTTTTGTTAGCTAGAGGGTAGTGAATTTGTGGAATTTGTTGCTACAAACAGCTGTAGAGGCCAAGTCATTGGATATATTTACAGCAGAAGTTGAGAGGCTGCTGATTACTCAGGATGCCAAAGGTTGTGGGAAGAAGGCAGGAGAATGGGGTTGAGAAGAATAATAAATCAGCCATGATGGAATGGTGGGGCAGACTAGGTTGGCCAGATTGCCAAATTCTGCTCCGATGTCTTCTAGTCTTGCTCAAGCTGCTGTTGTGCTTTGAATCTGATGTCAGTGAAGGTGATGCAGTAAGCTTACCTGCCATTAGAGGGGGTTGTTGTGTACATCTCCAGTGTTGGGTTTAGAGTTACATAGTACAGAAACAGGTCCTTCAGCCCAATTGGTCCATACTGACCAAGATTTCTTGCTAAGTTAGCCCTAATTGCCTGCCTTTGGCATATATCCCTCTAAACTTTCCTATATATAACTGTCGGAGTTCCTTTAAATGATGTTAATGCACCTTCCTCAACCACTTCTGCAATCTTGTTCTATATACTGAACACGAGATTCTGCAGATGCTGGAAACCCAGAGTAACACACAAAATGCAGGAGGAACTCAGCAGGTCAGACAGCATCTGTGGAAAGGAATGAACAGTTGACATTTCAGGCTGACATCCTTCATCAGGACAGATATTCCATTAACCAGCGAAATCATGGCTAATCTGACAGTCTAGTCCTAAGACAACATCCATGAGTAACTATGTACAGGGTGGTTTAAAAAGTCATAGAGCATTATAGCAAGGATACAGGCCCTTGGCCCAAACTGCCCACTGTGCCCACTCAGCTAGTCAGCTAACTTCCCATGCCTCCATGTCCTGTACCTATCCACGTGCTTCCTAAATGATACTTTACCTGCCTCAACCACTTCCTCAAAGGTTCAAAGTACATTCATTATTCTGTGTATGCAGTGTACAACGCTGAGATTCGTCTTCCCACAGACAGCCAAGAAACAAGGAAACAACATGAAGCCCGTTCAAAGAAAACATCAAGCAACCAACATACAAAAAAAATCAAATTGCACAAATGGCAAAAAAATAAGCAAGTAACACTCAATACTATATATCAAACCACAAAGTCCGTCAAACAGTCTAGGAATGTTCAGTGTTCTGTCTACTGACCACCCCTCTGCACGAAAAAGTTCCCCTTCAGTTTCCTATTAAATCTCTCCCTTCTCACCTCCAGGGGTTCCCAACCATTTTACGCCATGGACCCCTATCATTAACTGAGGGTGAGTGGGAGCCTCTAGATCTTGATTCGCAGCCCTGGGGGAAAAAGACTATACATTCAGAATATAGATCCTTGTGATTGTATGCATCTCTATATAGTCAGCCTTTGTGCTCCTACATGCCAGTGTTTGATACTGAGTTCCTCAGTCAGTCCTAATTTAGGTTTTTGGCCCTAAACCTTTCTCCAAATATGGCAGGCTTGAGGGACCAAAGAGTTAACATATGAGGAGTGTTTGATGGCTCTGGGCCTCTACTCACTGGAGCATAAAGAATAAGGGGATATCTCATTGAACCCATGGATGTGGAGAGGATGTTTGCAATAGTGAGAGTGTCTAGGACCAGAGGGCAAAGCCTCAGAATAGAGTGATGTCCTCTTAGAGTTGAGGAGGAATTTCCTTAGCCAGAGGGTGGTGAATCTGTGAAATTCATTGCCATGCCACAGATGGCTGTGGAGGCCAAGTCATTGGGTGTATTTAAAGTGGAGGTTGGTGGGTTCTTGATTAGTTAAGGCATCAAAAGTTATGGAGAGAAGGCAAGAGAATGGGGTTGAGAGAGATAATAAGTCAGCCATGATGGAATGGCAGATCAGACTGTGACCTGAATAGCCCTTTGGTCCACTCATCCATGTCAATCTGGTTGCCTACCTGAGCTAGTCCCATTTGCCTAGTTTGGTCCCAGATCCCTCTAAACCTTTTCAATCCATGTATCTGCACAGATGTCTTTGAAATGCTGCAATAGTGTGAACTTGCCCCTTTTTCAATCAACAATTCTAATATTAAATTAAAATGAACATGTATATTTGTGTGAGGGTGAAATATTAATTTTTAAGCATTGGGTTGGATTATCTAACCAGCAGTTACAGATGTTTGAGGCATATGAGACTCCTAGATAGGCACAAGGATGATAGATAAATGGAGGGCTGAAAGGGAGGGAAGGTTCAAAGGTTGACACAACATTGTTGACCCAAAGGGCATGTCCTATGCAGTAGTGTTCTATTTTCTGTGTTTAGTGTTCGATGTTATGTTTTAAGGTGATGTTGGGGAGGTGCTAGGGCTAAGTATTTTCCACGCATAGATACATTAGAGGCATTTAAGAGACTCTTAGGCACATGAATGGTTGAAAAATGGAGGGCTATGTAGGAGGGAAGAGTTAGATTGATCTTAGAGTAATGTCTTGCAACCTGTATCCTGGTTAATGGTACTGTAGGCATAGTTTTAAGGGGAGAAGAAACAGTTTTAAAGATTTTTGAGGGTTTTTTTTACACAGAAATTCGTTGATATCTGCAACTCACTGCAGAGGGCATGGTGGAGTTAAATACAGTCAAGAGATCCAGTGCTCTTGATGTGGTCTCCTCTACATCAGTGAGACCCAATGTAAATTGGAGGAGGGTGGTGGGGTGCCAACTTCATCGAGCACCTTCACTCTGTCCACCACAAAAGGTGAGATGTTCTGGTGGCTACCCATTTTAATTCCACTGCCTGTTCCCATTCTGACATGTTGGTTGTGACCTCCTCTACTGCCGCAATGAGGTCACTCTCATTTGGAAGATCAATGCCCAATACTACATTTGGGTAGCCTCCAACCTGATGACAGGAATATTGATTTCTCCCCCATCCAGTAAGTTCTCCCCCACTCTCTATTCTCTCTTTTTCCATTCCCCTTTCTGGTTTCCCTCTCTTTGTAATTTATTTTTTTTAATTGAAGTTCATCATCAAACAAACACTTCCATAAGATGTATTTCAGACATTGTACATATATATCATCCAGGTTTCCCTCTCAATCAATCTCTTATCCTCACCTGGCCAACACCTCCATTTCCCCTCCTCCTTCCCTTTCTCCCATGGTCCACTCTCCTGTCCTATCAGATTCCTCCTTTCTTCAGCCCTTTATCTCTTCCACCTATCACCTGCCAGCTTTTCACCATTACCCCAATGCCACCAACCCACCTTCCCTCTCACCTGGTCTCACCTATCATCTGCCAGCTTGTACTACTTCATCCCCACTACATCTTATTCCGGCTTCTTTCCCCTTCCTTTCCAGTCCTGATAAAGGGTCTCGGCTGTGAAGCATCAACAGTTTATTCCCCTCAATAGATGCTGCCTAACCTGTTAAGTTCCTCCAGCATTTTGTGTGTGTTGTTCTGTATTTCTAGCATCTACATAGTCTCATGTGTTCAATCAAGAGATATTTAGGTTGATGATTACGTAGTAAAGGCATAGAAGGATACAGATCTAATGTGGACAAATTTGAAGTTCAAGGTTGTTTATTGGTATTCTTCAGTACACGAAAGTAAAGGAAAATTAAATGGTTGTTACTCCGGATCAAGTGCAGCATAAAATACCACATTAAGCACAATTTTTTTAAAAACCAATAAAAATACAGTTCTGTGCAAAAGTCTGAGGTGGGGGGGAGGTGTGTGTGTATACATATGTGCGCGCACACACACTTGTTTGGAATCAACTGGCCTTGCCTGGTGTCTCATGACTGCGTGTGTCTGCACCCACACCACCACCACCCTCCTTCTCTGCCACCGGTCCCCCACCTTCACCATTGCCAACATTGTTTGCTCCCTCCAAGTTTACAAACTCGCTCTCCGCTCCACGTTGACGTACAGTACTGTGCAAAAGTCTTGGGTAGCTGAGCTGTACATGCGTATGCCTTTTTGCACAGTACTGTAAATATGAAAGCTGTCCTATAAAACACAATGTATATTGAAGCAATGTAGATTGGCATAAAGGTCAGCATGAACACATTGGGCCAAAGGGCCTGATTCTGTGCTGTACAACTCTGAGTCTGGCTTGGCTCAGACTCCGTCTTACAGTCTGATGGTCTGCTCGCCATGAGAGCTGAAGACAGGCTAGGTGGCCACGTTGCATTCCTGTTTCTGATTGCTTCTTCCCATGGTTTGGTCTGTTTAGGATGCCCATGAGTTCTTGAGTCAGTGCCTGGACCAGCTGAAGGAGGACATGGAGAAGCTGAACAAAACGTGGAAGAATGAGCCAGTGGCAGCCGATGAGAGTCCTGCGGCTCGAGTATGTCATGAGGCTGGTGCTGCCAGGGTCTATGCCTGCCCAGTCATTTGCAACGTGGAGTTTGAGGTCCTGCACACAATCAGTTGCAAAATGTACGTCAGTTGAGAGGTTTGATGGGAGAGTTGGAGAACTGGGGTTGCACGCTTTAACTAGATGACAGATCCATCTTTTCTGTAGTGTAGAGCCATAGAGGTGTACAACATTTGCCAAACAGAACCCAGATAATGCTGGGGTGTTTACAGCATCAGCTGGAACAATCACTTAAACTAGGACATGGCCCTTCAGCCCATGTTTCTTAACCTACTCTGTGGAGCAGACTTGATGGGTTAAATGACCTAATTCTGCTCCTATGTCTTATGGTCTATTCCAAGATCAATCTAAACCCTTCTCTCCCAAATAGCCTTCCATTTTTTTTCATCCTGTCTAAGAGTCTCTAATGTATCTGACTCTACGGCCACCCCAGGCATTCTGCGCACCTGCCACTCTATGTAATAAAGGAAACTGGCCTCTGACATTCTTCCACCCCCCCCCCCCCATACTTTCCTCCAGTCACCTTAAAATTATGCCATTTCTGCCCTGGGGGGGGGGGGGGGGGGGGGGAATCTCTGGCTATCTATTCAATCTATGCCTCATCACCATGTACATCCCTATCAAGTCACCTCTCATTTTCCTTCGCTCCAAAGAGAAGACCCCCTAGCCCTATAAAATTAGGGAAGTCTTATTGCAACTGCCCAAGGCACTTCTAAACAGTTTTGGGCCTCCTATTTAGAACATAGAGCAATACAGGCCCTTCATCCCACAATGTGCCAACCTTTTAACCTACTCCAAGATTAATCTAACCCCCTCCCTCCCACATTGCCCTCCATTTATTTCTTTCCATTGGTGTGTGTATTGGTAAACTGTGTTGGAATTACTGCTAATATGTTTTGTTTTATTGGTCTTTTGATCTTGTAGGTGTTGTGAAAGTGTCACCAAGCGGGAGCAGTTCAATGATCTTTCCATCGACCTCCCGCGGCGGAGAAAGCAGCTGCCCCCAAGATCAATCCAGGATTCAATAGACCTCTTCTTCAGGGTGTGTTTCCCCTGACCTACTGCCATGTTTGTGTCTGTGTATGTATGAATGAGGGCACTTGCACTTAAAGGAAGGTTAGGAGAAAATTGGGAGGTGAGGGGATTGGGGCAGGTGGTGGCAGGAAGTATGGTAAGGAACTAGTTCAATGGCACAGTCAAGATGGGCCAGTGGCATTTTTCTGTGCTGTGGTCTATGACTCTAGTGGTTGACACACAAAATGCTGAAGGAGCTCAGCAAGTCGGGGAGCACCAATGGAAAAGAATGAACAGTAGATGTTTTCGGCTGAAGCTATCAGAATAGAAGGGTGTGGAGAGGGGAAGGAGTACAAGCTGTCAGGTAATAGGTGAGACCAGGCGAGGGGGATGGTGGGTGGATGAGGTAGAAAGGCTGAAGGAGGAGGAATCTGTTAGGAAAGGACAGTGGACCATGGAAGAAAGGAAAAGATGAGGGGAACCAGATGAGTTGCAGAAAAGAGAAAGGGATGAAGGGCCACTATTCAACATTTGCTTTGTAGTGTGTCATGGGATGAACAAAGTTGTCAGAACAAATGAGCTTGTATTAGATAAACAAGTAGGATCCTTGTCTAGTGTTGATTTTTACAAATTAAAATAAGTGCCAAAAGGGAACAGTATTTAATGATCAGATCATGAAAAGGGTCTCCGCGTGAAACATTGACTCTTTATTCCTCTCTATGGATGTGGCCTGATCTGCAGAATTTCTTGTGTTTACGACAAAGGTTCTTGCCAGTAATTTATTCCTGTACCAGCCAAATTGTTGGAAATGTTCAGGCTTGCCCATAATTGATGTGTTTAAATTGACATCTTTGCTTCCTACTTTGCAACAGTCACTTCACTTGGAAAGTAATTGATTAGATACAAGTTGAACTACCAGAGGAAGTAGTTGAGGTGGGTACAAATGCAACATTTAAGAGGCATTTGGATAGTAAAATAGAGGGTTATGGACCAAACACAGGCAACTGGGACCAGCAGGGAGGATGCTGTGGTCAGCATGGATTGTATTGTTAACAGACACTGTCAGAATCAAGTTTATTATGTGAGTTCTGCATTCTATGTGTTGGGGTCAACCATCAAATATTGCCACACGTTCCATCCGATTATAGAATGCCCACAATATTCAGCAGGACAACACACCACCAAAATACAACAACCAATAACAAAACAAATCGCTTTCCCACCCCTCACTCTCACACACAGATCTCCAAGCCTAGGACAAGCCACCTCCAACTTCTAAGCTGTGGCCCCAGACTTGCAGATACTGGGCCTCTGACCTTACTGACCGAGGGGCTTCAACAGTTTGATACCATTAAAACCCACTGCAGTACCTCTAGAACTTAAAATTGTGCCTGTGACTTGCGGCCACTTCACTGCGAGACACATGGCTCAGTCTCCCAAGACAAAACTGCCAAACATCACTGGCACTAGCCTACCCACCATCAAGGATATTTGCGCAGAAAGGTGCCGAAAAAGGGCCAATAACATATGAAGGATCCCATGCACCATGTTAATGAATTACTTGTCCCATTCCCATCAAGGAGGCTACATAGCATCTACACCAGCACCACCAGAATCAAAAACAGTTACTTTCCCCAAGTAGCAAGGCTGACCAACACCTCCACCAACTAACCCACCCTCCACACCCTCAACCACCAATATTTTATCATGTCCTGTCAGTCACCTTATGTTGAGATACTCCTGTGCCAATACAATGCAACTGTGATTTTGTGCAAGCCGTAACTCTTCCCTCCTACATAGCCCTCCCATTTTTCTATAATCTATATGTTTGTCTAAGAGTCTCTTAAATGTCCCTTATGTATCTTCCTCTACCATCAACCCTGGCAGGGCATTCTACACATTGACTACTTCCTTTGTTTATTTTTTTTATTAAAATTCTGACATTTCCCCCTAAACTTTCCTCCTATCACCTTATAATTATGCCTCCTCTTATTAGCCATTTCCACCCTGAGGTAGTCACTGGCTGTCTACTTGATCTATGGTTCTTAAAACACATCTCATCCTCCTTCACTCCAAAGAGAAAAGCCCTAGTTTGCTCAACTTATCCTGAGATAAGACAAAGTCTCTAGTCAAGACAGCATTCTGGTGACTCACTCCTCTGCACGGACCCTATAGGTGATGTGTGGTAGTGCACCAACCAATCATATCACTGAGGCAGAATTCAAGGATTTAAAAGTGCCTGAATAAAAATTCTTAAAGAATAATGTCTAATTTATAGAGCACTTTTCCATGTAGGCAATGCTTTACAATGGAAAATAAAAGATAAAAAGATGTTAGATAAAAGAAAAGTCTCATCTGAGTCTGCATCCCTTAAGTTTTGGGTATTGAGTTCCACAGTTTAGGAGCCTGGTGAAATGTATTTTCTTTTCATTTTAGGACAAGTGCTTTCAAGGTAGAGCAGGTGAATACGAACCTTCTATAGATAATTTAGTAGGAAAGATGATCATTTAATACTTAAATATTCTAGTCAGCCTTTTGTTTTCATATACATCCTCAGTGGCCACTTTATCTGGTACACCTGTACACCTCCTTAATGTAATTATGTAATCAGCCAATCATGTGGTAGCAGCTCAAATGCATAAAATCACGCAGACATGGTCAAGAGGTTCATTTGTTGTTCAGACCAAACATCAGAATGGGAAAGAAATGTGATCTAAGTGACTTTGACTGTGGAACGATTGTTGGTGCCAGATGGGGTGGTTTGAGGATTTTAGAAACTGCTGATCTCCTGGGATTTTCACACACAAGAGTCTCTAAAATTTACAGAGAATGGTGTGAAAAACAAAAAAGCAACATCCAATGAGCAGCAGTTTTTCTTAGAAAGGTTTTTATATAAAGATGGACACAGCTGGATCCTGGGGCATTTGCTAAACAAGGAAGAACTGAGGTAGTGGACACCTCCATCCACCTGTCTTGAAACAGATTGTAAATTGGACGAGCACAGTTGGTTTGACTTGCTACCTGAGAGGAGGGGGGAATTTGGGAGTTGCGCTCCTAATTTCAGCCCCATCCCATCCTCTTGCTGTTGATGGCTGAGTGAAGGAGCTGCATCAAGAGCTGGGGAAATCAGAGGCTAACTGATTTGTCTTTCTCACTGCAGGCTGAAGAAATCGAATACTCCTGTGAGAAGTGCAATGGGAAAAACGCAATTGTGACCCACAAGTTCAGCAGGCTGCCAAGGTCAGTGATCAAGTGGGTAGAGACGGGTGACAAGTGAGGTAGAAGGTTGGGGTCCCTTCACGTTGTTGGAGAGTTTGCCCTCCTTGATTCTGCAAACTAACTTAATTTGGGTCCTCTGTACTGTGTTCATCTTCAGCTTGATTCACAAGCAAAACCTGAGATGTGTAACTGGACCTTCCTAAAATCAGAATCAAGTTTATTATCACTGGCTTGTGAAATTTGATGTTTTGTGGCAGCAGTACAGTGCTATACATTAAGTATTACTAGAAATTACAGTAAATATTAATATAGAAGTAGATGAAAGGGGTCAGAGAGAGGTGGGGGAGATCGATCAAAGAGCAAAATGGTGAGGTATCAGTATGTGGACTGTTCAGAGATCTGGTGGAAGGGAATACATGCTCCCTACACATTTGCATTATATATAGGAGAGTGAGGGGTGATCTTACAAAAATGTTTAAAATCATGAGTGGTGTAGTTAAGGTGGATCATTTCTGCAGGGTGATAAAAGTCCATAATTAGGGAAAATGGGTTTAAAGTGTGAGGGAAAGATTTAAAAAGGGCCCAAGTGCAGCTTTTTCCACATAAAGCATGGTGTGCAGGTGGAACACGTTGCCAGAGGAACTGTCTGAACCAACAGTGCAAAAAGTTTATATAAACAACTCATACATAAACATAAATTTGGGAATTTGACTCGCCTTGTAAAATCAGAAGTAAGTACCCTGGATGTTATCCTTGATTCAGATTTGAACTTTAAATCCCATGTAAAGAAAGTGACCAGCGCAGCATTTCTACACTGAAGCAATATTGCAAAGGTACAGTTGTTTCTGCCACATAAAGATACTGAAAAACTAACTTGTGCCTTTTACGTTGAATAGATTAGATTACTGCAATGCTCTTTTTACTGGCCTTTCTAAGTATTCTATTAACAAACTTCAACTTAGTCAGAATCCAGTGCTAGACTTTTAACCAAAACCAGGATGAGGGAGCATACCACTCCTGTACTAGCAATGGCTTCCTTTCCTGCCACTTCCTATAAGGAGTTTTTACATTCTCTCCGTGACTGCATGGATTTTCTCTTGGTGCTCCGGTTTTCTCCCACAGTTCAAAGGTCTTCCTTCTGGTTGGTAGGTTAATTGGTCATTGTAAACTGTCTCGTGATTGGGCTTGGGTTAAATTGGGGGATTGCTGGCAGCGTGGCTCGAAAGGCTGGAAGGGCCTATTCCATACTAGATTTCAATCAGTCAATCAATAAATAAATACTTTAGAATTGATTTTATAAAGTTCTCTTGTTTTTAAAGCTCTTTATTGTCTGGGATCTCTCAGGTCTTCTGCTGGCCTCTTAAATTTAAACGATCTCCCTCTAAAGATAATTATCAGATCAGCTTTTTTGAACTATGCTCCTAAACTGTGGAGCTCAATACCTTAAGCTATAAAGGGATACAGACTCAGTTGACACTTTTAAATGCCAGTTCAAAACCTATTTATTTAACCTTGCTTTCGACTAACATCTTTTTGTCTTTGATTTTCATGTTTTTTTTATACAGGTATTTGTACTTTTATCCCAATGTAAAGCAATTTGAACTATATGAAAAGTACTCTATAATGTTATTATTACTGCAAAAGACTGCAGATGCTGTAAATCCACAGTAATGCACACAAGATGCTTGAGGAACTGAGCAGGGCTGCCAGCATCTATGGAGAGGAATAAAGTCGACATTTCACACTGAGACTTCATTGGACCTTTATTCCTTGCCTGATTTGCTGAATTCCTCTAGCATTTTGTTTGTGTCATCTTGCTGGCAGGGTCAGCTTTTATTTTGCTGACTTGGAAAAACAGGCCCCTCAGCTCACCAAGTCTTCCATCGACAGTCAAGCATCCTTAACCCCTGCATTCCCATCAACTCAACTTGGATTAAAATACTTACCCTTATACTAGGGACAATTTACTGTGAATATAGAACATAGAAATCTACAGAACATTATAGGCTCCTCGGCCCACAATGTTGTGCCAACCATGTAACCTACTCTGGAAACTGCCTAGAATTTCCCTACCACATAGCCCTCTATTTTTCTAAGCTTCATGTGCCTATCAAAAATCTCTTAAAATTGGTTGAATTAAACCTATTAACCTGCAAGTTTAGGATGAGACAAGCCCCTTTTATTCATGCTCTACTCACACTTCCAAGCCCAGGTCAGGTTGCCTCTGGGCCCTTCAGTCTCCACATTATAATACAGGAGGCTGTTCAGCCCATCGGATCTACAAAAGAGCTGAAGTGGGCACAATCAGTCTCCCCCTTCTTTTCCTCAAAGATCTTGGCAATTCCCTTTTGAAAGATCCCATTAACTCAGCTTCCACAACAGTTATAAGCAGGCAGTTCCAGATCACCATACTTTGCACAAGAGGTCCTCGCTCCAATGTTTTTGTGATTAGTTTAAATTTATGACAACATGGACTGGTTCCTTTGATTTAAATCTGCATACCCTGAACAGACCTTCTAATTCTGTGCTTCCCAGAGAACCATCCTAAATTCTCTAGTCCAGCATCATGCCTGATGTTTGCCTCTGGGCCAAAATTAGAAAATCTCTTCCACTTAATTGTTAGTGTGGACCAGACTTGGACTCAATACTTCAGCTTTGTCTGGTGTACTGAACATGTTCAAGCCTAGGTAGGAAGAGAAACCCACATGCTATGCAGCATACCTGACTGTATAACCTAGGCTAGACTTTTTGGGTGTCATCAGTTAAGAGACATCGTCTGTCCTTGGATCAGTAATGACAATCTCACAAATGAAAACCAAAAATAGTGGAAGCACTTGGCCCGGTTTCTCAGACTCGCAGACATCAAACCTCTAACCTCTGGTCCCTGGCCCATACTCGGAGAATCGACCTTTCCACCTAAAGATCAAGTCTGGACCAGAGTCTGTCCTCTGTAACCGATGACAATCTAGTACACTATCCAAAAAAACCACCAGCCAGTTGTGAGTTCTTAGCTTCTAATTACAGACTGACATTTTCTTACAGAGTCCTCATCCTCCATTTGAAACGGTACAGTTTTAACGTGCAGCTCTCTCTGAATAACAAGCTTGGTCAACAGGTCATCATCCCCAAGTACCTGACTCTGGCCGCTCACTGCACTGAGACGACACGAGAGCCCTTTGCACTTGCCTGGAACGGACAAGGTCCAATGTAAGTTAGAAGTGGGTGCACTATTAACAAGAAGGGAAGGTTTTGGATAGAGGAGTGGTAATGATGAGCATGGAAAAGGGGGGGAATTTAATTGCTCAATCTGATATATAATTTACTGTATCTATCATTTATGTTCTGGCTGCTGTTGCTTATACTGTGCAAAAGTCTTGGGCACCCTAGCAATACATATGTGCCTAAGACTTGCATAGTACTGTATTTGTCAACATGGAGCAGAGAGTGAGTTTGTAAATCTGGTGGGAGCAAAGGACATTGGGATTGGTGAGGGTGGAGTGCCATAGGAGGGGTGTGGGACAGGTAGCAGAGGAGTGCCGGGCGGGTTGGCACGAATGCAGACACACCCAGATCTGAGACACTGGGCAAGGTCATTAGATTCCAAGCAATTGGTTTATTGATCATTACAGAATGGCTTTCTGGTGCTTCCCGCTCCCTCCCCTCTCCCTGCCTCCTTCCACTCTCAGTCCACAATAGTGATCCATATCAGAATCAGGTTTATCATCACTCACCTGTGTCATGAAACTTTTTTTTTGTGGCAGCAGTACAGTGCAATATATAAAATTACTGAAGTACTGTACAAAGGTTTTAGGCATACATGTGCTAAAGACTGTTGACCAAAGGCTTTGGATGGCCTGGGACAAGGTAAATCAGTTTATTTTTGCCATTTCTACTGAGTTACTGTGGAAGATTTTGTTTTGAATGCTAGCGATACAGATGTAGTAAAAGCGAAAAGCATTAAGGATGCAGAATAAAGTGTTACAGAGAAAGTACGGTACAGGCAGACAATAAGGTACTACGCCATAAAAAATAGATTTTAGGTCAAGAATCCATCTTATTATTTTGAAAATTTGGCGCCCTTATTTACAAAAGACAGGATTAAATATATAGGTGCTCCGAAGATGAAATAATTGGTTACTTGGGGAAAGAAATAAATGCATACACTAAAGTTATTACAAACTCCGTGGAGCGTGTGGGGACCCTCCAATATCCAGACATTCCTTTTTTTTTCTCTTTCTTTTTTTTTAGGGATGTTAGGGGGGAGGGGTTAAGGGGAGGGGGGCTGGGTAACATTTTTTTTTCTCATACACATTTATTCTGTAACTATTTGAAAACAATAAAAAAGTTTTTAAAAAAAGAATCCATCTTATTGTATAAGAGGTCTTATGACAGCTCTTGTATAGAAGCTGTCCTTGAGCCTGATGGTATGTGCCATGAGGCTTTTGTATCTTCCGCCCGATGGGGAGAGGGGAGAAAAGAGAATATCTGGGGGTGGATGAATGTTTGATTACACTAGCTGATTTACTGAAGCAGCATGGACAAAATTGATAGATGGAGGCTGGTTTCTGTGATGGGCTGATCTGTGTCCATTACTCTCTGCAGTTTCTTGCCGTCACGGGCACAGCAGTTATTGTACTGTGCAATTAGCAAGGGCCGATGGGAATGTACCAGATTTGTTCAGGCTCTTGAAGTAGAAATGTTGATGTGCTTTCTTGACTGTGTCTTCTGTGTAGAAAGGTGAGCTCTTTTGAAAGAAGTATTGCCTGCATATTTGTAATTTTGGCAGAAACATTGGCTAGGCCAGTAGACAGAACTTGACCCTGCCTTGCAGGAGAGTAAACAGGCCCCGGGTTTAACAACGCACACAGAATGCTGGAGGAGCTCAACAGGTTACGCAGCATTCATGGAAATGGACAAACAGTTGATGTTTCAGGCCAAGACCCTTCATCAGGACTCAGTTTAATAATCCAAAACAACCCCTTTGACAATGTCGTGCTCTCAGTACACAATGAACTAAGTGGGATTTCAATCCAAGATATGCTCTGGAGGTGAAAGTAGTGTTGACTAAAGCACAGCTGATGCTTTATAAGTCTGATAGCCTGATAAGTCTGTTTTGTGTGATTATTTGATAAAAGCCTCAGCAATAATGAAGCTTTAATTTTGGTTATGTTTTGTATGGGTGGAATGAGTGTTTACTCAGAGATTTTGTTCAGCTCTTAACACAATACCTGCTGTTGGAATTTCACAGATCACGGCCACTGAAAACCTCTCAGTCAGTGAATTCTACAACTGCCCCATTCACGTTGGGAAGGTGAGTGCACACAATATAGTCTCCTGGTGTAATCCAGGGGTTGTTGACTGTTGGAGCCCACTGAGATGAAGGGAATTTCTTTAACCAAAATCTGTGGAACTCAGTGCTACAGACCCCAGTGGAGGACAAGTCATTGGGTATATTAAAGTGAAGGTTGATGGGTTCTGGATTAGAAAGAGTGTTCAAGGTTACAGGGAGAAGGCAGGAGAATGGGATTGAGAGTGATAATAAATCCACTATGATGAAATGGCAGAGCAAACTCGATGGGCTGAATAGCCTAATTCTGCTGTCTTATGCGTCAGGGGAGTGGTACTGGGTAAGCAGAGAAGTATGGGATGCAGGAGGGTATGTGGAGGGGAGGCGCATTCATGGTGGTGGCATGGTAAATGGATGTGCTGTTGAGGCAAGAGAACATCAGGTATGGAAGAGGGAATGAGGGTTGGGTGTTGGGATTGACCAGTGGGTGAACAATGCACTAGTTGGGTATGTAATGGAGTAGATAAGACTGAAGGGTGAAAGGGGGTTCTCAGGGTAGCAAAGCAGTTAGTGCAATGCTTTACACTGTCAGCTGTGATTCCTACCACTGTCTCTAAGGAGTTCGTACATTCTTCCCTTGGCCATAAGTGTGTCCTCTGGGTGCTCTGGTTTCCTCCCACTTCCCCAAAAACGTATGGCTGGGGTTAATGAGTTGTGAGCATGCAGTGTTGGTGCCAGAAGCATGGTGACACTTGCAGGCAGATTTGCTTTGACACAAATGGCAGATTTCATTGTTTGTTTTGATTTTTATGTGACAAATAAAGTTAATCTTTATTTTTATCTTCAGCTAATGTGTTGACTTTGATCAGAATTTGTAAATTTTGAGAGCTTCTTCCTGCTTACATTGAGTATAAAACAGTACAACACAGGAACGGACTGTCAGCCCACAATGTCTGTGCCAGTTGTGATGCCATTTTTAACTAATCTCATCTACCGGCACATGATCCGTATCCCTCCATTATCTACCTGTTAAATGTTGTGTTGTATCTGCTTCCACCACCTTCCTTGGCAGCAGGTTCCAGCCACCTAGCACTCTGTGTATAAAAATAAAACCTCACAAGTCTTCTTTATTCTACCCTACCCATTCTTCTCATAATGTTCTAAGCAAAGTTCAAAGTAAATGTATTATCAAAGTACATGTACGTCACCAACTATTACCCTGAGGTTCATTTTCTGAACTTCTATAGGTTTACCCTCAACCAGAGAAAACAATCCAAGTTTATCTAACCTCTTCTTGGTAGTTAATACCAGGCAATGACCTGGTAAAGTTCTTCTGAACGCCCTCAATAAGACACAACATCAAAATTAGGTCATTCGGTCCATTGCATCTGCACCATTTCGTCAGGGCAGATTTATTATTCCTCCCAATCCCATTCTCTGGCCTTCTCCCCATAACTATTGACAACCAAACTAATCACAAATCTGTCAACCTCTGCTTTAAGAATTCCTAAAGGCCTGGCCTCTACAGCCAGCTGTGGCAATGGATTTTACTGATTCACCACCAACTGGCTAAAGAAATTCCTTCTCTTTTCTAAATGGACGGCCCACTACTCTGAGGCTGTGCCCTCTGGTTCTAGATTCTGCCACTAAAGGAAACATCCTTTCCATATCCACTCTTTCTAGGCCTTTCAATATTCAATACATTTCATTGAGATTCTGCTCCCCCCCCCCCCCATTCTTCTAAAATGGCCTAGATATTTGCTGGAAATTGTGAGTGAGTAGATGCTTTGTGACCCACAGCATCAAAATGAACTAGACTCTCCACTGAATCCACATATAGCTTATGATAGTTATCAGATAAGGGTTGAGCTTCTTGAAAGGTTGGCTTTATTTATCACATGTACAAACACACGGTGAAATGTGTCATTTTGCATCAATGACCAACATGCTCCGAGGATGTGCAGGGCAGCCCACAAGTGTTGCTGTGCTTCCAGCAGCAATATAGCATGCCCACAGCTTATTAACCCTAACTTACACTTTTTTGGAATGTGAGAGGAAACTGGAGCACCCAGAAGAAACCCATATGGTTAAAAAGCAAATTCCTTAGAGACAGCGACAGGAATCGAACCCCAATCGCTGATCGCTGGCGCTATAATAGTGTTGTGCTGTAATAGCATAATGCTAACCACTACACTAACAGGTCACTTGGTGGTCATCTCACTGTGGTTTGAGTGTAGTTCACCCAGAGCCAGAACAAAGAGAGTAGTTTAGAACATGCTGCATTGGTTTAGTGGAAATGATTTTTGCTATATCAAGGCAAAGTCCTGCTCCTTAACTCGGGCTGCCCATTTACAACCTCCCGTTATGTTCTCTCGCACAGGAAGTACTGTTTCAAGTCTTCGATCGTGATCCAAGACTCAGACAGTGAGGATGAGCAGGTGAGGCGGGCCATGGTGATCAGCAGGCAGATGAATGAGCAAGCTCAGCGAGAGATACGGCAGGAGGATGAAGAAGTGCAACTGGTAAGGCTGGCACCCCTGAGGATTCGCTTTAACCACTCCCAATCTTTAGAAAGATCAAGTATGGAACAGGGCAGCACAGGAACAGGCCTATCAGCCAACATGTGCTGAACGTAGAACATAGAAGAGTACAGGACCTTCAGTCCACAGTGTTGTCTTTATAGAACAGTGGAACAGTTCAGTACAACTGTGCTGAGGAACGGGTTAAATTGATTTTAGAATAGGTTAAAATGTCAGCACAACATAGTGGGCCAAATGGCCTATGTTGTGCTGTAATGTTCTGTGTTCCATGCTCTTAAGGCGTGTGGTGTTATGCTGACATTTTAACTTGCTCTGACATCAATCTAACCCATCCCTCCCACATAGCCCTCCGCTTTTCTTTTATCCATGTGCCTGTCTAAGAGTTTCTTATGTCCCCTGTATGTATCTGGCTCTACCACCACCCCTGGCAGGGCATTCCATGCACCCACCACTTTCTGTGGGGCTGCATCATGGACTACCTACAGTCGGCACCTGAAAGCCCTGGAACAAGACCAGCAAAGACCCTAATGTAACATGTTGAGGATCAGCTGGAAGGACAGGCTCACTAGCACCAGCGTAATGGAGGAGGCCAACATGAATAGCATCTCCACCACAATAAAGCAGCACCAACTCCAATGGAGAGGTCTTGTCATCTGGATACCTAACTCTTGTCTCCCCAAGTAGATCCTTTACCTCCAGTTGAAGGAAGGTCAGTGAGCCCCTAGTGGGCAAAGAAAACGCTTCAAAGATGACATCAAAATCAGCCTGAAGAAATTCAATATTACTTCTAAAAACTGGGAGGACATTGCACTCAATAGATACACCTGGAGGAAATCTGTTCAAGAGGGAGCTGTGCTACACGAGAGTGACCTCCGCTTTGCCGCAGAGAACAAGCAACAGCTGTGAAAGGAGAGACAGAGCGATGAAAAGACCCAACCACTAATTATAGCTGCCACTTCTGCCCACACTGCATTAAGTTCAAGATCAACTTTATTTGTCATTCAGACATACGTGAATATCCATGAATACAACCACACAAAACAGCATTCCTCTGGGGCCAAGGTCCAAAACACAATACCAACAGTCGTACAAGGCACATACAGCACATAGAAGATATAAGTAAACATAGCCACATGAAAAGAAATATAATACTGCCCAAGTCTTTGAGGGTGATGTCTTGAATTTTGATGGTGTTTGGATGTTGTAAGCAAGAGCAAGCCTGCGTCCGTCCACGAATGAATGCACGCTGCATTCCAACGCCTTCCTGTAGCATGTGGCAACACAATCTGTGCCAAGTCCCACTCCCATCGCTATTGAGCAACTCACTGATGGAGTAGACCTGCAGTACTTGATGTTTTTGTTAACCAGCAGTGTCTTCTGATCATAAAGAGACATAAATTGCACCTTTGGTTGAGAACATGAGATGAAGAATCCTTGGAAGTGGTGGAAATAGTTCTGTTTGGAGTGAGTGAAGTTATCCCCTCTGTTTAAGAGTCTGATTGTTGAGGTAGGATAATTGTTCCTGAAACTGGTGGTGTGGTTCCTGAGGCTTTTGTATCCTTCCTGATGGTAGCATTGAAAAAAAGCATGGCTTGGATGGGTGGGGTGGGAAACACAAAGTACTCTGCAGATGCTGGAGTCGAAGCAACATGTACAACACGCTGGAGGAACTCAGCAGGTCGGGCAGCATCCGTGGAAATGAGCAGTCAACGTTTCGAGCTGAGACCCTTTGTCAGGACTGAAGAGGGAGGGGGTCCCTGCTCCCTCCCTCTTCAGTCCTGATGAATGGTCTCGGCCTGAAATGTTGTCTGTTCATTTCCATGGATGCTGCCCGACCTGCTGGGTGGGGTGGGGGTTGTACTTTTCTGTGGTAGTACTCTGTGTAGATGTGCTCAGTAGTGACTAGGGCTTTATCTGTGATGGACTAGGCTGTATCCAGTATGATGTGAGTTCATCTTGTCATCTGTATGCTTACTGGCCAGCTTTTCTTTTTCTTTTTACAATATTTTTATTCAGAAGATAAAAACAAGATTTACAAAGTGCAACACATAGATACATCTCAACATAAATTGTGTACATTCATATATTGTAATAAAATTGATCAAAATGTTATAGCATATCACATAAAGGTAAACCACTCTGTAATCAAAAATTTAAAGATAGGTCATACATCATAAAATAAATTTTTTATATAAAAAAAAAGTCAACCCCCTACCAACTACCAAAGAAAAAAGCTGATGGGTGATAATGGATAATTAGAAAAAAAAAATTCTCTTAAGAAGAGAAGATAAAAATATACATAAAAGTCTGTGCACTGTTAAACTTTATAAATTGGAAACGTAATTTAGGAAAGGTCCCCAGATACCATAAAAAGATTGTTTCGAATTTAAGACTGAGACTGGCCAGCTATCTGACTTGTGCTTTCTATCCCCATGGAAGGCTTTGAAAGCAAGCAAGCAGGAGATAGAGCGCCTGCCCACCACAGCAGTGCTGGATTCCTCCTTTGACAAGATGAGTGACGACGAGTTGTTGGCTGCTGTGCTGGAGATCAGCAAGCAGGAAACCTCTCTGTCCCTCAGTGCAGAGGAGGATCAGGAGAAGCCCAGCAGTAGCCCTGACACCGGCTTCGGGGATGACGAAGCTCAAGAACTCTTGGAACAGCACGAAGGGACAGCAACAGATGAATCCAGAAATCCCACTGACACAGGTGGGTCACTACAATTCAAGTTCAAGTTTATTGTCATCTGACTGTACACACATCTCACACAGCACATAAAATAAACTGTTACCAATAACAAGTTAATAGAATGCATGTAGTGCACAGCACAAGTAAACAGTTTGCTGTCCTAGTGACAAGGCCTTGGTGGTGCCAGAGTATTCATTAGTCTCTCAGCCTTGGGGAGGAAGCAGTCCTAGTCCTGATTCTTCTGTACCACCTTCCTGACGGTAGTGGGTCAGAGAGATTGTGGGATGAGTTGTAGGGATTCTCCGTAATGTTCTTGGCCCTTTGTCTGCAACGCTCCTGGTAAATGTCACAAACATTGGGGATCCTCTTAACAGCAGGGCAAGTTACTGTCATGTAAACAATGTTGATGGGACTAGGCAGATCAGAAGGGCTGAAGGATCTGCTCTCATTGAAGGTTATTGAACATTGAAAGGTGTGGATAGAGTGGACATGGAAAGGATGTTTCCAGTGGTAGGGGAGTCGAGGACTAGGGGCACAGCCTCAGAATAGAAAGATGTCTCTTTAGAACAGAGATGAGGAGAAATTTCTTCAGCCAGAGGGTGGTGAATCTGTGGAATTCATTGCCACAGATGGCTGTGCAGTCCAGTTTATTGGGTGTATTTAAAGGTTGATAGGTTTTTGCTTAGTAAGGATGTCAAAGATAACAGGGACAAGGCAGGAAAATGGAGTTAAGAGGGATAAAACATCAGCCGTGATGGAATAGCAGAGCAGACTCTGGATGGTGTAATCCTACTTCTGTGTCTTGTGGCTTGCTGTGTTGTAGGACTCCATGACTATGCACAGGTACAATGGAAAAACTTGCAGCATAATCACAGGCATATAGCATCAGAAAAACAGCATTCACAAGAACAATTTTAATTAAACTATAACTGAACATAGATTGAAGGTTGAGCAAGCTAGGGCTTTTCCTCTGTGGAGGCATCTTGGACAGCCAGAGGCATTCTTTGCCAAGGTGGTGAAGTGTTTAAGGGGAACCTCTTAACTCAGAAGGTGCTACAAGTAGGACCGTACAAGCTGCCAGGGGAAGTGATGGGTGTGAGTTCAATATTTAGGAGAAGTTTGGATAAGTACGTGGATAGGCGTGGTATGAAGGGCTTTGGTTCAGTTGCTGGTTGATGGCATGAGGCAGAGTAACAGTTCAGCATGGACTAGATAGGCCACAGGGCCTGTTTCTGTGCTGTGACTCCATGACATTATAGGGGGTATGTCAGAGGTAGTTTTTTATACACCAGTGGTGGTGGCAGATAAATTGGGGACATTTAAGAGCCACTTGGCAATAGATGTTCCTGAACCTGGTGGTGTGAGACGTCAGGCTTCTGTACTTCCTGCCTGATGATAGTTGTGAGAAGACGGCACGGTCTAGAGGACACACACAAAATGCTGGAGAAACTCAACAGGCCAGGCAGCATCTATGGAAAAGAATAAACAGTTAACGTTTCGGGCTGAGACCCTTCATCAGGACTCACTACGATGGTCTCTGGGATCTTTGAATTTTGCCTTCTTGGGTAATGCTCTTCTATTGTACCCACTGAATTGAATAACTATAAAAGTTGTTTTCAACAGTGTGATCTTTCACTTAGGAAGCTGTTTATGACTGGTATTGCAAGTAGGTTTCCATCAGAACATAGAACAGTATAGCACAATACAGGTCCTTTGGCTCACGATGTTACATTGACCCTTCAACCTTCTCTAAGATCAATCTAACCCTTCCCTCCCACATAGCCCTCTATTTTTCTATCATCCATGTGCATCTCTGTCTACGCACTATCCAGATTTGGGAAATGATATCCCCATTCCTGGAATGTCAGGGACTAACCAACACAAAATGCTGCAGGAACTCAGCGGGTCAGACAAGGAAGCCAGAATAAAGCGGTGGGGGGGCGGGCAGGTGGTGAGGTAGATGATAGGTGAGTGGGGGAGGGGTTGAAGTGAGAAGCTGGGAGATGATGGGTGGAAAAGGTGAAGGGCTGAAGAAGATAGAATCTGATAAGAGGAGAGTGATCTATGGAGAAGGGGAAAGAGGAGGGGACCAGGCAGGTGAGAAGAAGTAAGTGGGGAATTGAAGGGGTGGGAGGGCAGGAATTACTGCAAGTTAGAGAAATCAGTGTTCATGCCATCAGGTTGGCAGCTACCCAGGCTGAATATGAGGCGTTGCTCCTCCAACATGAGAGAGGTCTCATGGGAAAGGCAGGGTCTGATTAGGAGGAGTCAGCGTGGTTTTGTGCAGGGGAGATTGTGTCTCAAATCAGTTTTATTTTTTAGGAGTTGACTAATAAAATTGGTGAAGGTAGACAGGGTTTACATGGACTTCAGTAAGGTTCTTGACAAGGTCCAAAGGGTCAAGGCACAAGAGATCAGAGATGTGTTGACAAAATGA
The DNA here is from genome assembly GCF_048418815.1 of Hemitrygon akajei. Lineage (NCBI taxonomy): Eukaryota > Metazoa > Chordata > Chondrichthyes > Myliobatiformes > Dasyatidae > Hemitrygon > Hemitrygon akajei. Next base: position 116,397,325 of record NC_133128.1, read on the forward strand.
ATTGAACATTGTGTCAATGATCAGAGGTAGAGGGTAGCGGTGGGTGGGTGTTTTACCTACTGGGTGTCTGTAGCAAATGGTGTACTACTAGGATTGATGCTTGGACTATTGGTGTCTGTAATGTATGTAAATGACTTCAAAGGGAATACGGAGAGGTCTGATTAGTACATTTGTAGAAGACGCAAAAATAGGTAGATAGTGAAGAAGGATGTCTAAAGATAGGAAAAGGCATAGCTGGCAAGATGGATGGAGCGGCAGCTCATGGAATTCATTCCAGGCAAGAATGAGGAGTTAAAATCTGGTTGGACTCAAAGGAAATTGCAGGGACTGACCTTGGAGTATTGATGTACAGGAAGACCTGGAGAGTGCAAGTTCATAGCTCCCTAAAGTAGCTACTAATGCATTGAGTTATAGGGCACTACAGGACAGAAACAGGGTGACCTGGTAGCGTCGTGGTTAGCACAATACTTTACAGTTCCAGCGACCTGGGTTCAATTCCTGCAGCTGCCTGTAAGGGGATTATGTGTTCTCCAAATGACTGCACGAGTTTCCTCCGGGTGCTCTGGTTTCCTCCCACAGTCCAAAGATGTACCGGTTGATAGGTTAATTGGTCATTGTAACTTGTCCTTTGATTAGGCTAGCATTAAACCAGGGGTTGCTGTGCGGTGTAGCTCGAAAGGCCAGGAGGGCCTGTTCCATGCTGTATATCAATAAATAAATAGATAAATAAACAGGCCATTCTGCCAATCTAGTTCATGCCAAGCTGTTATTCTACCTAGTCCCATTGACCCGTGTCTGGACGATAGCCCTCCATACTCGACACATCCATATATTTATCTGTACTTATTCTCTTAAATATTGCAATCCAGCCTACATCTGTCACAGGATACCAGTGCAAAGTGAAGTTTCCTCTGCATTTTTCCAGGGCCGGAAGTGTGCAGCTAAACATTGTAAACTGCCATCGTGGCATAGATTCCTAGGGCAGACACATCACTGGTTCCAAAACAGAGCTGTTAATCTACAATAAGAAAACATTCCTTCTCTAGATACCAAGCCACCCTCTCTTTAGCTTGTATGATTATCATATAATGCTGTATCAAAATTCAAAGTAAATTTATTGTCAAAGTGTGTGCTGTATGATGTATGTCAGTATATACAACCCTGTGGTTCATTTACATTGTGTCAAGGACTGGGCTATATATTAGCAAATAAGAATTTTCATAAAACTCTGCAAACTCATTTCACAGACAGGTGGAAACTCCCTTGAGTTGTAACTCTGGGCTGGAATGAGCAGTTAAATAGCACTCTGTAACCCACTGACTTTCAACCTCTCTTCACATCCAAAGGAACCGACACCACTGAAGCCATAAAGGACTTTGATGAGAATAAGGAGAATAAGACTCCGAAGGGTTCTCAGGGTGAGATGGACTGGATACAGCAGTATGATCTAGACAGAGAGCGGGAAGAACAGGAGCTGCAGCAGGCTCTGGCCCAGAGTCTCCAGGAACAGGTCAGTTCCATAACCTTAACTTCATGGTGATGTTTGTTTATTTATTTTATTTAGAGATAAGAGTATGGAACAGTCCCTTCGGCCCAACAAGCTGTGCACCACCCAGCAGCCCACCTATTTAACACCAGCCCAATCACAAGATAATTTACAATGATATCTAACCTACTAACCAGTACATCTTTGGACTGTGGGAAGAAACCAGAACACCCAGAGGAAACCCATGTTGTTGCCGGAAGAATGTACAAACTTCTTACAGATGGCAATGGTGCTGGAATTGAACTCCAAACTCCGGAACGCCCTGAAATGTAATAGTGTCGCAGTAACCACTGTGCTACGATGGTGCCCCACATGCTGCTTGTGGTAACTGCAGAGTCTTGGATCCATTCAGCATTACCCTCCCAGAAAGTCAGGGTGGTGCAGTAGCATAGTAGTCAACGTAATACAGCTGTAGCGATCACTGATCAGAGTTCGATTCTTGCTGACTGAAGATGAAAGGGCGTGCCTTGGAAGCATAGCGATTACAGCGCCAGCTGTAAGATTGGGGTTCAACTTCTGCTATTATCTGTAAGGAGCTTGTACATTCTCCCCATTACTGCCTGGGTTTCCTCCCACATTCCGAGAGATGTACAGCTTGGGTTAATTGGTCACATAGGTGTAATTGGCCAGTTTGATCTCTGGTATAGCTTCAGCTGTGGTCTAGTGTAAAGAACTGCATCTCCAAGTGGCACGGCATTCTCTCAGCCTTGCTGTTGCGGAGGTGGAGTCTGAACTGTGATCCCCAGCTCCTCATGCCTGGGTAATATGTGATAATTGTTCTAAGTGTTGGGCATTAAACTAGGGTCGTTACTGAAAGCTTTCTCTCTCTTTGACTGATCAGGAGGCTCGGGAGATGAAAGAAGATGATGACCTGAAACGAGCCACGGAGCTGAGTATCCAAGGTAAGGCTTCTGGTGTTATTTGTCAGAAGCTTTGAAGTGATCTCACTGTCACGTAGCTAAATGTGACTATGCACACTTCACAAGCACTGTAGTGAAGAATTAATAGCTATTATCTTTATTTGGAAGGGACCATAAACATGGAAACTGAATTTACCCATTCAGCCCATTGAGTCTGCTCCATCATTCAATTATGGCTGGTTTATTATCCCTTTCGACCGCATACTCCTGCCTTCTCCCTGTAACCTTTGAAAGAAAACCTTACTAATCAAGAACCTGTCAACCTCCACTTCAAATATACCCTGTGACTTGGCCTCCACAGCTGTCTGTGGCAATGAATTCTGTAGTTCACCACCCTCTAGCAAAAGAAATTTCCTCTTTATCTCTCTTTAAAAGGGATGTCCTTGTATTTTGATGCTGTGCCCTTTGGTCCTGGATTTCCCCCACTATAAGAAACATCCTCTCTAAATTCACTCTGTCAGGCACTTTCAATATTCAAGTTTCCATGAGATCCACCCCTCATTCTTCTAAATCCCAATGAGTACAAGCCCAGAGCCAATCACGTTTCTCATATGATAACCCTTTCATTCCTAGAATCATTCTCATTAACCTCTTTCGAACACTCTCCAATGTCAGCACACCCTTTCTTAAATAAGGTGTGCAAAACTCTCCGTACTCCAAGTGAGGCCTCACCAATGCCTTATAAAGCTTTAGTATTACATCTTTATTTTATATTCCAGTTCTCTCAAAATGAATGTTAACATTGTATTGCCTTCCTTACTACTGACTCAATCTGCAAGTTAAACTTTAGTGAATGCTGCATGAGGACACCCAAGTCCCTTTGCATCTTGGATTTCTGAATTCGCTGCCCATTTAGAAAATAGTCTACGTTTTGAAACCTCCTATCAGAGTACATGACAATACACTGCCCTATATTTTTCTGCCGCTTTTTGCCTGTTCTTCTAATCTGTGCAGGTCTCTAATTTAGAAGGTGCCACACATGGGGCTGTGTAACAAAATAAGAGTTCTGGTATTACAGGAAAGATAGCCGCTTGGATAATGCATTGGCTGACTGGCAGGAGGCAAAAAGTGGGAATAAAGGGAGTCTTTTTCAGCTTGGCTGCCAGTGATTACTGGTGTTCCCCAGGGGTCTGTGTCAGGACTGCTTTTGACATTGCATGTCAATTGAATTGATGGCTTTGTGGCCAGGTTTGCAGACGAGATGAAGATTGGTGGGCTTGCAAATAGTGTTGAGAAAGCAGGGAGGCTGTGGAAGGACTTGGGCAGACTAGGAGAATGGACAAAGATGGAATATAGTTTTGGTAAGTGTATGGTCATGCACTTTGGTAGAAGGAATAAAAGCACAGACTATTTTCTAAACAGGGAGAAAATTCAAAACTGCTAGGTGTAAAGGGACTTGGGAGTCCTTGTGCAGGATTCTCTAAAGGTTATTTTGCAGGTTTAGTCAGTGGTAAGGAATCCATATGCAATATTAGCATTCCTTTTGAGAGGACTAGAATATAAAATTAAGGATGTAATGTTGAGGCTTTATAAAGCATTGTGAGTTTTGGGCCCTTATCTAAGAAGGGATGTGCTGACATTGGAGAGGGTTTAGAGAAAGTTCATGAGCGTGACTGTAGGAATGAAAGGCTAATCAAGTGAGTAATGGCTCTGGGCCTGTACTCGTTTGAGTTTAGAAAAATGGGGGGAGGGGATCTAATTGAAACCTATCAAATGTTAAAAGGCCTAAATATAGTGGCTGTGGAGAGGATGTTTTCTGTGTTGGGGGGAGTCCAAGACTAGAGGGTGCAGCCTCAGAATATAGAGGGGTGTCCATTTAGAATGGAGAGGGGAAAAAATTTCTTTAGCCAGTGGGTGGTGAATCTGTGGAATTCATTGCCATAGGCAGCTGTGGAGGCCAGGTCATTGGGTGTATTTAAGACCAAGGTTGAAGGTTCTTAATTAGTCGGGGTATGAAAGGTTACATGGAAAAGGCAGGAGAATGGGGTTGAGAGGGCAATGGATCAGCCATGATGAAATGGCGGAACTGATTTGATAAGCAGAATAGCCTAATTCTGCTCCTATGTCTTCTGGCCTTATGGATTTCACAGTAATGCATAGAACAGTACAGCCCATGATGGTGTGCCAAATCAGTTAACTTGGTAATCAAATGGCCAACTAAACTAATCCCTTCTGCCTGTAAAATGTCAATATCCTTCATTTTCCTTACATTCATGTGCCTTTCTAAACATCTCTTAAAAATTCCTTATGTATCTGCTTCGACCACCAACTTGGGCAGCACATTTCAGGTACCCATCACTTTTTTTTAAACTTGCCCCTCACATCTCCTTTGAAATTACTCCCTCTCACCTTAAATGCATGCCCTCTGCTATTAGAGATTTCAACCCTGGGGAAAAAGATACTGTCTGTCTACTTTATTTAGGCCTCTCATAATGTTATAAACCTCTGTCAGATCTCAGCTCAGCGTCCACTGCTCCAGAGAAATTTCAGTGTCCATGTGACAAATAAAGTTAATAAAGGTGCATAGAGCTAACAGTTTTACACAAATTTGCATTTTCCCAACAATAATACTGTTGTAATTTTAATCTCATTTTATTGTGACAACAATGATACTGTACTTGCAGAGTTCAATAACTCATTTGGAGATCTCATGGGCTCAGATGAAGACTCTGGCAATGAAGAAATTCTGGACATGGATTACAGTGAAGCTGAAGCTGCGGAATTGAAGAGGAATGCTGAGGTGAGATGATGGGCCTGGGTACTTAGTAGGCCTCCATTCATCTCGATAGACCATGGATTTGCGCCTTGGAAAGTTTCCAGGGTGCAAGCCTGGGCAAGGTTTTTTTTTATGGAAGACCGACAGTTGCCCAAGCTGCAAGTTTCCCCTCTCCACGCCACCAATGTTGTCCAAGGGAAGGGCATTAGAGGGTGCTTAGTAGCTGGGGTAGGACAGTGGTTGCAACAGACTGTGCCCTAATCACTAGTACAGAATAAGCTTGGGATTACAAAGCCACAGATTTGGGAGCCACAAATGCAGTTGGGAGTATTGTGAACAGTTTTGGGCCCCTTATGAAGATGTCCTGGCCTTGGAGGGAGTCTAAAGGAGATTCATGCGAATTATTCTGGGAATGAAAGGGTTAATATACGAGAAGTGTTTGATGGCTTTGGTCCTGTATTTGCTGGAGTTCAGAAACATAAGGGGTTCATTGAAACCTACCGAATATTGAAAGACCTAGACAGTGGTTAGGATGTTTCCAATAGTATAGGGAATCTTGGACCAGAGGCCACAGCCTCAAATTAAAAGATCATCCCTTTAGAACCGTGATGAGAAGGAATTTCTTTAGCCACAGGATGGTGAATCTGTGCCAGTATTGCCATAGTTGGCTGTGCTCATTGTCTGCTCCTGCATTCCATCATGGCTGATATATTTTTCGCTCTCAATCTCATTCTCCTGCCTTCTCTGTATAATATTTGACAGCTTTAATCATCAAGAATCCATCAACCTCTGTTTAAATGTACCCAAGGTCTCCAAAGCTCTCTGTGGCAATGAGACTCGCCCCCCTCATTCTTCTAAACTCCAGCGAATATAGAACCAGACCCATCAAATATGTGCCGTATGTTAACCCTTTCATTCCTGGAGTCATTCTCATAAACCTCCTCTGGTTTTTGGGACATATTTTGATAGACATCTGGTATGTAGACTGTACCTCCGAATTGAACTGCCCTTCCGAATCAGGCTGGTGAGGATAACGTGAACCCATTAGTCATAGAGCACATAAACAGGCCCTTCGGTCCAACCAGTCCATGCCAGACTATTACCCTTTCTAGTCCCATCCACCCACACCTGAACCATAGCCTTCCCATTCATCTATTTATCGGAACTTCGCTGAAATGTTACAATTGAACCCGTATCCACCATTTCTGCTAGCAGCCCACACTCACATTACCCTTTGAGAGAAGTTCCCCCTCAGAGTCTCCTTGTTCTTTACCATTCACTCTTAACCTCTTGTTCTCGTCTCACCCACCTCAGTAGAAAAGGCCTGATTGCATTTACTTTATCTACACTCCATTCTTGATCATCCACTTAGATAACATCATGGGTTAGGGGTGTGTTGTTTAAGAAAAAAGTCTGGGGGTTTGCTTGAGTGCATCTGGTAGATATGTAGTCTGGAGGCAGGTCAGCCCTGGTCTCCAGGGTCCAGTGTGGCATGCCTTTGTTGCAATGGATGTACTGTGACAGACTGAGATGGTTTACTAACTGCCTCCTGTTCTTGCAGACAGGTGAGCTCGTCCACTCCTATAGATTGATCAGTGTCGTCAGTCACATCGGCAGCTCCTCTTCCTCTGGTAGGTACCTAACACCCTAATCCCTAACCAGAACTAAGTTTATTATCATTAATATACTGTACGTTGTGAAATTAGTTGTTTTGCAGCAGCAGTACAGTGCAAGACAAAAAAAAGCTGTTATAAGGAGTATAAGGAATAAAAAATATCAGGAGTGGAAAAGAGAGGTAGTGTTCATCGAATGCTCAGAAATCTGATGGTGGAGGGGAAGAAGGGAAAATGTGAATGTGGGTCTTCAGGCTCCTGTACCTCCTCCCTGATGGTACTTACGAGAAGAAGGCACCTCCTAGCTCCTTCATGATGAACACCACCTTCTCAAGGTCTGTCTGTCATAGCCCAGTGGGTGGCATTCTTTACTCTGAGTTAGGATTTGTGGGCTCGTATTCCATTGCAGAGGCTCGAGCTTAGCGGCTTTACACAGCAGTTAGACCATAACCTTGAGTTCATTTACAGGTTTTTGTAGAAAACCCCATGTCATTGTTTCAAACAATTGCAGTCAACCTGTAATCAATCAGTCAGTATGTTTTATCAACCTCACCAAGAGATCACCTGATTGCTTCACCTGCAAGAAATGTATCCAGCTGCAGCTTTTAACACTCCACATGCAGGAGTTGGCGTTGGAACTGGATCAACTCTGGATCATTTAGGAGTCTGAGGGGTTGATAGATATGACAGGTAGGGAAATATTACACTGAAAATGCAGGGCACAGGACACTGGGTGACAGTCAGGAAGGGGGAAGGAGTTGAACATTCAATGCAGAGTACCCCCGTGGCCATCCCCTCCAGCAACAGGTATCGGGGTTGACCCAGCAGAGGAAAGTCACGGCAGTCAGGTCCCTGGCACTGAGTCTGGTTCTGTGACTCAGAAGGGAAGGAATTAAAAGAGGTGAACTGTGGTAAGAGGGGATTCATTAGTTAGAATAACAGAATCCTATATCGTACAAGGACTAGCTGGGATAGTATTTGTCAAATGTGTTCAGGAATGTTTCCTAAATCGGTGCATAGAAGTCCCAACGAGAGAGTGTGTGATTCTTGATCTCCTATTAGGGAATGAGACAAGGCAGCTGATGGAAGTGTGTGTTGGAGAAACATGTTGCATCTAGTGATCATTATGCAAATAATTTCTTAGTAAATATGGAGAAAAGATAGGTCTGGTCTGCAAGTTAAGATTTAAAATTGAAGAATGTGAGGCAATTAAGGAAAATAAATTAGTTTGACCACGTTCTACATTAGGATTGTAGCACAGTAGCCTAGTGGTTAGCACAACCACTTTACATTGCTGGCGATAACTGACAGGTTTGATTCATCCTGCTGTCTGTAAGGAGTTTGCACTTCTCCACATGACTGTGGATTTCCTGTGGGTACTTCAGTTTCATCTCGCATTCCAAAGATGTGTGGGTTAGATTTTATAAGTTGTAGGCATGCTACGTTGGCACTGGAAGCATAACAACACTTGCTGGCTGCCCCCAGCACAATCATCAGACCGAGTTGGTCATTGGTGCAAATGAGACATTTCACTGTGTGTTTTTGATGTACATGTGACAAATAAAGCCTATCACTCTCTTTAATCTTATTAAAACAACAATCTCAAATGTCTACATAATCTTCTACTAATCCAACTAACAATTGTTGAAATTATCGCCCTGTGAAGGTCACTACATCAGTGATGTGTTCGACATAAAGAAGCAGACCTGGCTGACGTACAATGATCTGGAGGTGTCCCGGACAGTGGAGGGAACAGTCCAGGCAGACCGAGACAAGAGTGGCTACATATTCTTCTACATGCACAAGTAAGAGCTGAACATGCATGGATCTTACTGCCCTTTCCAGTCCACCTAATAATGTTGCACCACCCCACCTGCCCTCACTTCAAGGCTTCCCCTGTCTTTTGCTTGTCTGACTAATGGCATCATCCGCCCTCAGTAACAATTGATCACTTCCCCTGGGGACTGGGGAAGCAGTTCTATTTCAAGATGTGTACAAGATGATAAGAGGCACAGATTGAGTGGACAGCCAGAGATATTTACCCTGGACAGAAATGGCCTACCAACTCGAACCATAGGTGAAGGTTCCTCCTTGGAATATTGTGTTCAGTTCTGGTGATCTCTTTATAGGAAGGATGTTTCAGAGTAGATTTACCAGGATGCTGCCTGGATTACAGATAGTGTCTAATGTGGATAGATTGAGCAAGCTAGGGCTTTCCTTTTTGGAGTGAAGGAGAATGACAGGTGACGATAAGAGGTGTACAAGATGATAATGGGTATATATCGAGTGGATAGCCAGACTTTTTGTTCCCAGGGCAGAAGTGGCTAATATGAGGGGGCATAATTTTAAGGTAATTGGAGGAAAGTGTAGAGGGATTGTCAGAGTTAAGTTCTATACACAGAGAGTGGTGGGATGATAAAGGTAGAAACATTGAACAGTGTAGCGCAAGAACGGGCTTTTCAGCCAACATGTGCCAGTTAACTAACTTGTTTTCTTCAGCTTGCATAAGACCCACATCCCTCCATTCTCTGTATATTCACACAAAATGCTGGAGGAACTCAGCAAGTCAGGCATCACCTATAGAAAGGAATAAAGAGTCAACGTTTCAGGCCGACACCCTTCACCAGTTCTGATTTTTAAAGACAGTTTTAAAATCACTCACCGCTCTGTTTTAAATAAGAATTTGCCCTCACATTTCCTCGAACTCCCCCTCATCTTAAATGCGTGACCTCTATTGTTATTTTAATTTTATTTAGAGATACAGCTCAGTAACAGGGCTTTCTGGTCCAATTACATTCAAGTGACCAATTAACCTACTAACCGGTACATCTTTGGGATGTGGGAGGAAACGGGAGCACCTGGAGGAAACCCATGTGGTCCCAAGGAGAACATACAGGTCCCTTACAGACAGTGGCAAGAATTGAATCTGGGAGGCTGATGTGTTACCCTAATGAATACCCTACTGTGCCACCCTGGCATATCAGGTATTTCAATACTGGGGTAAAAGATACCAGTGTTTCCAATCTACCTATGCCCTGTTAATGTGATGTGAGGGAAATAAAGTTCCTGATGAAATTTGTTTGCCAGTTCTGCCCAGTTACACCCGTGGAACCAATTAACCCATTAACCATGGAGCCCATAGAACATTTTTGGAGTGTGGGAGGAAGCACTGGAAACTGGTTACACTGGCAGTAGAAGCATACAAGTTAGCATACACGCACAGGGGAAACCCCTGTGATCACGGGAGAACATACAAGTTTCTTACAGACAGTAAACCTGGGTCGCAAGTGGTGTAATAGCATTATGCTTTTTATTGATTAAACTTCATAAGTCCAGTAAGTCTGGGTTGAAGAAACTTACCTGTTGTCAGATTGAAGGATTCATCCACATTGGTGAGTGGGTTGGTTTGGAGCTGTGTACAGGCCAGACTGGAAAAGGAGAGCGTTTGGAAATCAGATGGGGTTCACTGTGACACTAGTCATAGAGTCAATCAATACAGAGTAGGTCCATGCCAACTAAGATGGCCCATCCAAGCTAGTCCCATTTGCGAGGAGAGGGTAGAAAACTGTGGAAGAAAGGGAAGGAGGAGCATCGGAGGTGGGTGATGGGCAAGTAAGGAAAAAGGTGAGGGGGGAAGCAGGAATGGGATGAGGTTTCAGTGAACAGTTCTAGTTTTATCCAACCCCAGTGGAAAAAGCCTGCTTGCATTTACCCTATCTATACCCATCATAATTTTGAAAACCTCTATCAGATCTCCCCTCAATCTCCTACATTCTCCTAACCTATTCAGCCCTTCCCTATAACTCGGGTTCTCAAGTCCTGGCAACATCCTTGTAAATTTTCTCAGTTCTTTTTCTTTCTTATTGATAACTTTCCTGCAGGTTGGTGACTAGAACTGCACACAACGCTCCAAATTAGGCCACAACAACGTCTTGTCCAACTTCAAATTCTACTATTGTAACTTACTTCAAGTTCAAGTTTATTGTCATTTCAACCATACATGTGTATACTGCCAAATTAAACGTCGTTCCTCTGGGCCAAGGTGCACAACACTAGCTCACACACAACACAAAGTAATATTACCACAAATAATAAGGTGCATTTATGACACAAGTTTAAAAGTAAACAGTATAACGCTACTGGTACTTCATACATGGTAAGTCTGGGTGGTGGCAGGAAGTTCAGCAGGGCTGGGTGAAGAAGCTATTGCCCATCCTAATAGTCTTGTCCCTAAAGTTGTGGTACCCTCTGCTTAATGGTAGGTAGTCAAAGAGATTGTTGGTTGAATGGGAGGGATCATTGACGATGCTAAAGGCTCTGTGTATGCAGCACTCCTGGTAAATATCTCAGATGGGTGGAAGAGAGACCCCAATGTGTCAGCAGGTTTCAATCCTTAGGGTCTTGTAGTAAGATGCCTTACAATTTCTGCACTAGACAGTGATGCACACTCGATGGTTCTGTAAAAAATTGGTGGGGTGCCTTGCTACCTGCCCCAAACTCCTCAGGAAGTTGAAATGCTGCTGTGCTTTCTTGACCAAACAGGTCATGTCAAGGGACCAGGTGAAATCATCTGTTATGTGTGGATAGGAGTAAATGGGCCACCCATGTCCTACATGCTTACAGTTCCCAATTCTACAAAATACTTTTCACCTTAAACCCTTTGCTTCTGACCTCTAGCTCTTCCATCACTAACCATTTTTCCTTCTGTCCCGTCCACAGGGAGATACTGGAGGAGCTGGTGGAGACAGAGAAGAGTCAACAGCCAACGGGTCTGGACTGCAGCAGACCAGTGCTACAACCTCTGTGACAGACAGTGGCAAGTTACTCAAACCAGGGACTGAATATCGTTTACAGCTAGTCCTAGGGAGAAAAATACCTCTCAAAATAGTGATAGATCTCTGGTCAGGGTGCTGACCCTTGTGGTCATTCCAAGCCAGGGAAAGGTGCTGGAGTTCAACACGGTGTGTTGGGCTCACTCCTCTAGGCAACTTGCACCAGACTTTTTCCTATGAATCCTGGTCTGGTACTGGTGTCAATCTGTCTCTAATTCCAAAGATTCCCACGGAATTCAAGATGGAATCCTACCATGAGGCTGTTTGGACATGAGAGTTTTTTATGTTTTTTTTTTAAAAGAAAAGAAATATATAATATATCAAACTAAAATTGCTCTTGCCCTGCAGAGGTTTTGGTGGTCCTGGTTCATAGCCTCACGTGGTTGCTTTAAGCTTACTGGAGCTCCCCGAGGCATTCAAACCGTAGTGCTGAAGCAGGGTTTAGACTTCATTTTGTATTGTTGAGTTGTGATATGTAAAGGTTTTTTTTTGAAGGCTGTAGCATTAATTCGGTATTAACATGTTTCCAATGGGGTGTCATGTTTTTTCTCTTTGGGAGAATGGAAGACTTTTGAATCTTGGCTTTTCTTGTCCAACCTGACCAGTTGCTGTGGCTGCCTGTTCTTTCAGAGCCTTGAACTAACCCCCACACCCACCCTCCCTGACTTAGGAATCTTGGCTTTCCTCATCCAGCTGACCATTTGCTGTGGCCTTTCCGATCTGCTGGAGCTTTGTGCCCCACTCACCCTCCCTCCCTCTTTGTGCTCGAGCAGCCATGAAGTTGGTAATCAAGGTGTCCCCATGCTTGTGCCAGCAACAGAGGGTTTGCAGTCTTCACACAGCAACAGACCAGCTCGTGTGCCTTAAATGAAAGCCGCCCTTATCAAAGAGTTATCTACTGTTAATTGTGTTTTGGTTTTATCAAGATTTATAGGGTTTCTAGTGATCTTGCTGATTCCCTGTGTTGAGGTGAGGAAGAATCCCTCAGTTCCAGCAACACCACTTCACTCTACACTTTACATTCTGCACCTCGAGGTCCATGCCCTGGAAACCATTGCCTTGCCTCACCCAAGATGTGCTCTTGTCTTTCCAAGAGCAAGGGAAGGTCCTTGACTGTGGAAACAAGCTGCAGCATCCGTTGAATGATCACATGTGATGGTGGTTGGGTCATTCCCCATTGATCTACACAGGTTGTAATGCCATCTCACTGGTATAAGATCCATAGAGTTTAGACTCCCTCGCATAGCTGAGCATGCATTGAATAAGTCAGTGCATTAGAAGTGGTTCTGTTGTAACCACGGCACCCTTGTGTGCGATGTTGCTGCAGTGAACCAGTCCTTGCTGAGACTCCCAGTGTTAGACTGCTGTCTCAGTAGTTCCCAGCATTTCGCACTCAGACTCCAGATGTGCAGAGGTGCTGTTGTTAAATTTGAGGTGCATCTTTGCATCTAGCCTGCATTTAGAGACAGCATGGTGAATATCCACCTCCTTTGGCGTGTTGTTTCTTCAGCTATGATTCTGTCAGTCTCCCTTCCCCTATTGGATGGCTAGTGTCTGTCCCAGCCTGCATTTTCTCACTGCCTCTTTTTTTCACCCCTGATGTTGTGGAGTCTTTGCACTGTGGTGATTGTAGTGAGGTGAAGCAATCTGTGAGTGGTGTTGAAGTCTTGGGTAGTGGGAGCTGAGGCTCTGCCCATGGACTCCACAGACATGTGGTCAGGCCTTCTCCATATTTTCTAAATCCCACTGACATTCTAAAACATATAAGTAGGGGAAAAATTTTTTTAAATGTTTATTTAAATTCACTAAGTTATGTGTTAATTAAAAATAAAGCGCAAGAAGAAAACTCGCATCGTTTGGCTTCAGTTAATTTTACGTGAAGGCCAAATGCCCCTGTTCTGGCAAGTGAGGTCACACTAGCTTTGTCGGCGATGGTCAATGTAAAGATGGGGCGGCGAAAGGCTGAGAATGTTATCAGACCACAACTGGGCCCTGCAGTAAGTCTTTCCCAGCACTGATTCTGCTGTCCTGTCTGTACAGCAGACTGGATCAGTCAACTATTGTGTCTGGTACTTTTGAACACTGGGCTGTGAGGAATGCCCCTTACCCCCCTACCCCGAACACCCTCCCCAGGGTCAGTTCTGTGGATCAAACACTGGCCTGCCCTTTTGTTTACATCAGCTTGCTAGGTTCTATATATGGAATGGGGCAATGGTGGATGAGTGGGGTTGTCCCTCTGAGGTTGAGGGGATAGTGCTGTCTATGTGTATGAGATGAAAGCTACTTCAGAGATACCCTGTCTCTGAGTGGGAAAGGGAAGAACAGCTTCTTCACACATGTCCCTTATCTGGTTGTCACAATCCAGATCACCTGAGTTCTATAAATTTCCAGCCATTAGCCCTGTTCTCTAATATGTTAACCAGAGTGGGGCAACTGCTCTGTATTAGTGCAGGAGTAACGTTCACATTTGCACAGACTGAGTCAAATGAAGCCTCACTGAACAACTATTGGGAGACCTCACTTATGCAGGCTCATCTTTCCACACCAGGACTTCAGCACTAGTTCCCTGCTTTGTGGAGCCCCTCAGCTTCCCTGATGTTCGCCCTTGCTTGTCCCTTCCTCCCATCTCCTGATACATAGAGCCAGTCACCGGGTTCTGTTGAGGCCTGGCAGCCTGCAGTCAGAGGTTGACAGACCCATAGGATCAGGACATACTTGTCAGCAACTAATCCTAATGTCTGGTGCCTGAACGCTCCCTGCCTGGCAGTGCGAGAATGACTAGCCAACATATTCTGTCCTGTCTGAGGTCAGATTGAATCTCAATTGGGATCTCACTCTCTTCTCCAGCTCCCAATCTCACTGAAGTAATCAACTGATGCTGCACTCTCAGGTAGTGCAGAGGTTTTGTTCTTTCCTTAATTATCTTTGAACTGATTGCTATTGAAACAATCATTGGTGTTGTGGCCAGACCTCTGATCAACAGGCTGGCCTGTATCTGTTTGCAATAACTTATAGTTCAACTATTCTTAGTTGAGGTCGCCCTTAAAGATCTGATCTTTCTCTCTGCCAAGTACTCCTACAAACACTTCTTCCTCTGTATGTTTACCTCACTTTCATTTATCCGGGTTTCACTTTTGGCAGTAAGCAGAGGTGGCAGTGATGGCAGGTTATGATGTTCCGGAAACGCTCTGTTCCAAGCTAGCTGCCCCTGGGACACCACATCTATCTTTTTTCCCCATCCCTCCAAGCAGTCAGTTGCCCCCAGTGCTGAAGGCTACATGTATCTCTCTCTCTGTCCTTTCCTTGCACTCAGGATTCCTTGTGTGAAATCTGTGGAGTAACTTCATTAATGGTTAAGGTTTTGTATAGATTGTTACTAGGACTGGACTGATTTAATGTTGCAGGGAACTAAGACGGTCACTGTACCCTCCAGACTTCCCTCGTTGTTCCATTAGATGCTGATCACAGTTGAGGGTGTGGGTTTATAGTTCTGTATTCAAGCAGGAGGGACAATCACACTAGCACTGACGACAGTGACAGGCTGAGGGCCCAGATTGAGCCTCACTATAACGCTCACTAACGGCGTGCTCCTCTGTCCACAGCAGAAGGGCTGATTTTCTGGAATTCTCACTTTTTATTTGTCCAGTTCCTGAGTATGGCCTAGCCGCCAAGTCACAACAACGGGTCTCCAATGTGACTGCTTGTATTTATATAATATATAAATATATATATATATATATATATATATATATCTATCCAGATATTTATGTGTGTAAATGATCTTGTGTCAGAGCAGACAATAAGAGTTGCGTGGATGTGACACTTCTTTCTTGAAATAAGGGCTCAGTTCACAACCCCACCTACACTGGTTTGGTGTGTACAATCTCCTGTGTCCACAGTCCATGGTGATGCAAGATTGTCTCCCTTCAGGTGTGACTGAGAGCAGCGTTTCCTATATTTAAGGTTTTTTTCTGTGTTTTAGCAGATGAGTTTTGCCTGTGACTATTGCTGCTGTCCCTGTGATGATTTGATTTTTTTAAACGGCACTTGCAGATCTGATTTGTGACAATAAAACTCATGAATCTGTTTAACAAATAAATAGTCTGTCCGTTTGTGGGCTTGTTCTTTTTTACCCTATTGGATGAAAATCGGTCCGAGAGCATCGAATAAGTCAAGTTCATTGCTGTATACACATGTCTGCTCTAGTACTTGCAGCAACTCCATCATATAGGCAGCCTTCAAAGAAAAACATAAATAAGAACAAAAAAATTCATAACCCATGTTAGTGCAAAGTGATCAAAGTAGTCATAGTGTTGCTATACTGATGCAGTGATTAGGGTTGTGAATGATTGGAGGGAAATAGATTCAGATTCAGTTTATTGTCATTTAGAAACCACAAATGCAATGCAGTTAAAAAATGAGACAACATTCCTCCAGAATGATATCACAAAAGCATATGGCAAAACAGACTACACCAGAAAATCCACATAACATTTGGCAATCCCCAGTCCAGAGTCCAGAGAGGCTGCTGCGTATTAATATCACGCTACCATCTTAACGCGTTCCCCGAAAAGGAGCTCCAAATCCACCAGACAAAACAAGACCAAAAACTAAAGCTACAAGACCTGCACAAAACCACATAGTTACAACAGTGCAAACAATAGCATAATTGATAAAAAAAACAGACCATGGGCACAGTAAAAATAGTCCAAAGATGTTAAAAGACTGTAAGTTCGAAAGAAACCACCACACGGTTTCCACAAGTCCTCAGGGTCCCGAGAGACTCGTCATCTCAGGCAGGCGGCAGAAGGGAATACCCCCGCTATGGACTTCCACGGTGCCACCTGACTCAGCCTCGCAGACGCAGCACACAATGAAAGCTCCGTCGAACCCAGCCTCGCAGACGCAGCACACACTGAAAGCAACCTGATCGCAGCGGACTCAGAGTCCATTGAACCTCCGAGCCTCTGGCACAGCTTCTCCGAGCATATTAAGACGCCCCCGCCAACAGCCATCAGCAATGCGACCCTGAGGTCTGGGGGCCTGTTCTTCCCAGCAGAGTCCCGGACCACACAGCAGCAGCAGCAACGAAGGTCTTCCTGGAAATTTCCCAATGTTCCTCCGTGCTCCCACGTCCATTTTCAACCGATTATGATTGTGCACGGCACCCTGCTTCACAAATAACAGTTAATCAGCTCCGGAGTGGCTGCTGCAAGCTGCGTCATGCCGCCATCTTGGATGTTCCAACCTGCTGGTGTGGGACTTCAGACCTCTTTACCTCCTGCCCAATCCTAGCATCTGTGGAAAGAGGAGCAGTTGTTTCAGATGAGAACTTTGGTTTCGCAACCTGGAAGGTTATGGAATTGGGGTAGGTGGATGGGGTTGGGTTCCTCTCTTCAACCAAATGGTGGAATAGAGACAAACGGCTACGGAGGCTGGAATCTGGAGTATCACCAAAAGATGCTGGAAGAAATCAGTGGGTCGGGTAGCATCTATGGAGGGAAGTTGACAGTCAACATTTCAGATCAATCTTTCAATCCAGCTGTAGTCTTGAACTAAAACCTCAACTGTTCATTTCAAAGTAAATTTATTGTCAAAGTACATATGTCTCCATATATTACCCTGATATTAATTTATTGCAGCTATTCACTGTACAACAAAGAAATACAGTAGAATCAATGGAAAACTACACACAAAGACTGACAAACAGCAAATATTTTAAAAAGCAAATAAATAAATAATATTGAGAACATGAGATGTGGAGTCCTTGAAAGTGAATCCATAGGTTGTGTAATCGGTTAAGCGTTGAGGTGAGTGAAGTTATCCATTCCGGTTCAGAAGCTTCTTGGTTGCAGGGTAATAACTATTCTTGAACCTGGTGGTGTAGGACCCAAGACTGTACCCCCTTCCCCATGGCAGCAATGAGAAGGGAACATTGCCTGCCACCGATACTGCCCAACATGAGTCAGCATCTTCAATGATGGATTGGAGTTGAGAGCATTTTTATTAGACAAAAAATATTACTGGAGGAACTCAGTGGGTCAGGCAGCATCTGTGGAGGGAAAATAAGCAGTCGACGTTTTGGGCTGAGACTCTTCATTCAGAATTCAAGATTGTTTAATGTCATTTCCAGTGTAAAGGAGAACAAAATAATTGTTATTCCATATCTGATGTAGCACAAAAAACACAGTAAAAGAACACAATAATAAAAGTACACCATAAATATATAAGATAGCTTATATACATAGATTGTATGCCATAGAGTGGCAGTAAGCACGGGAGTATTAGTTCATAAAGTGACTGACAGGAAATAATGAAGTAGTGGGGTTGTGGTGGGATGGGTTAGTGGGTGGAGGTGTTGATCATCCTTGCAGATTGGGGGAAGTAACTTCTTAAATCTGGAGGGACTGGCATGGATGTTGTGTAGCTCCTCCCTGTTGGTAGTGGGACAAACTCCATGAGCAGGGTGGGTGGAGTCCTTCATGATCTGTGTTTTCAGTATGTCCTTTAAGGTGGGTAGGCTGGTCATCTGGATTATTACAACTATGCATAGTCAGATGTTGATGTACGAGAGCAAGGATGTTCTGCTGGAATTGTAGAGAAGTTTTTCCACAGTACATCATGTTACAAGAAGGATGTGATTGCACTAACAGCAGTGTAGATGGGGTGGACAACTAGATAGGTTTCAGATTCACAGAGAGTGGTGGGTGCATAGAAAGTGCTGCCAGGGTTGGTGGGAGAGGCAATACATAGAGACACTTAAACTTTTAGATCAAAAGTCAACTTTATTCACCACATGCATTTACATGTATTAGGAATTTGATGTGTGTTGGTCAGAGTGTGACATACAACATTCAACAAATACAAGGAGTTAAATCAAAAAATACAGATAGCACTAGAAAAAGTGGTTTAAAGTGTACAGTGCAGTGCACTGACAGGTAATAGAGGGAGATGTGGGGGGGTAGCTAGAATAGTTGATCAGATCAACTGCCTGGGGATAAACTTCTAAAATGGTGTGAAGTTTTTGTATTAAGTGCTTTCCAGAAGGGAGCTTTTGGAACAGGCAGTTTACAGGGCAAATAGTGTCTGAAATGATTTCTTTCTCCCTGCCCGCTTCTTTGTCCTGGACACATACTGGTCCTGCAGTGACATTTTCTGCTGACCCGACAGTTCGCTGAACTCCTCGGATATTGTGAGGGGATGCTGCACCGAACCAAACAGTAATGGCTGGTGTGATAGGCACAAGAATCAAAGAAAATTGAAGAGCTATGTGGGAGATATGTGTTGAATTGATATTGGAGTAGGTTCTATGTTCCTCCATCCTGTGGAAGCCATTCATACCCTTCCATCTATGTACTTTCCCAAATTTCTCTTAAATGTTGCAATCAAACCTGCATCCACTACTTATGCTGGCAGTTTATTCCTCACTGCACCACCCTCTGTATGAAGAAGTTCCCCTTAAAGATTTCACCTCTCACTGTAAACCTATTAACCTCCAGTTCGTATCTGACCCAACCTCAGAGGGAAAAGTCTGCTTAAATTTGCCCTATCTGCAATATATCCGAAATAATTTTGTATGCCTCTGTCAAATCTCCCTTCATGTTCCTACTCTCCAGGGAATAAAGTCCTAAACTATTCAACCCTTCCCTACAACTCAGGTCATGTTCCAGCATCATTATTGTTAATTTTCTATAACACTCCCAATCCTACTTATTGATCTCTTTCCTGAAGTTGGGTGACCAGTCGTCGTAGGTCGCATCTGGAATTTCCAGTTGGCGGTTGATTTCCCTCCACGCCGCTCTGACATAGTGGGAAATCATGTTCGTGGCAGGTTACAGCAGTGGTTTGCCTTTGCCTTCTGCCGGGTGAGTTTGAAGAGATCACCACCTCTTTCAGTGGATGTCCAGGACGTCTAAGTGCCTTGTTGTGCTCTCAGCGCTCCTCCAACACCTGCTGGCCTGCCTTCTTGACCGTTGGACCATTAATCGCTCAATCCGCCATGGCCAGACTTCACACACTGGGATAGGCAGATCCCCTACCTCACCGAGGGTCGAATACCTGTCGGCTACCCTCACCCGGTTTGGCCCGTCTGCCGAGACGGTTTACCGGGGGGGGGGGGGGTGGCCGCTGCGCGTGTTACAGCTACTTGGAGCCACAGGTGAGAGCTGAGCGCCAGGTGGGGACCAAAGAGGGACGAGCTGCCCTGAAAAGGGCACGGCAGCCCCCCCCCCCCCACCACCCCTCCCTAGACACCCCATACACCAGAACTGTATAAAATATTCCAAATTTGGCCTCACCAACATCACATAACTTCAACATAACGTTCCAACTCCTGTACTCAGTACTCTGATTTATGAAGGCCAATGTGTCAAAAGCTCCTTACAACCAATTATGCATCTGTATTCCCAGAGCCCTTTATTCGACCACACTCCTCAGTGCCCTGCCATGAACAGACAATATGAGAATGTTCCCAGTACTGAGTTATACGGAGAAACTGGACAGGGTATAACTTTATTCCTTGCAATTTCAGAGACTCGGGGTGACCTTATAGGGGAGTATACAAGCTGCCAGAGGAAGTGATTGAGGCGGATACAGTACATTAACAACATCTAAAAGGCAATTGTACAGGGAAAACGTACATGGTAGGAAAGGTTAGAATGATGTGGGCCAAACACAGGCAAATGGGATTCGCTTAGATGTGAATTTTGCTCGGCATGGACCAGGCCTGCTCCCGTGTTGTATATCTCCATGTATAACTGAATGGAGCCGGTTCCCTGTGTCTTGGAGCACATCAGTGGCACTGAAATTCATATTTCCGCCAACATCAATAATAGAGTATTAGGGGATTTTGATGTGCAAAAATTGTTTGCCTCACTACCCGGACTACAGTGTACTGAGGGATTGGAAGCCTGTCCAGATCTGCCGGGGTTCGCAAGTTTTGGTTTGTCCAGATGCGGCGGGGTTTCGTGCAGCTCTCCGGCTGGAGGAATCCGGGAGAAGACGGAACCTTTCTTCAGACCACGGCGGCGGCCGGAAGAACGTACGGGGAGCGTCATTACTGAAGGACCGAGATCGTCTGTGTACTGGTTATAGAAAGTGAGTTTGTAATCACACTTTACCCTTCTCCTTCCCTTCCGCGCTCTTCTCACCCCTCCATACCACCCCTTCTCCTCTCCTTCCCTTACCCCTCTCTCACCCCCTCCTCATACCCCTAACCTCCTCCCCATCCCCCTCTCTCTCCTCCACTCCCCCTCCATCCCCTCTCCCCTCCCTCCTCTTTCTCCCCCTCCCTCCCCTTTCTCCCCATCTCTCCCCACCTTCCCCTCTCTCTCCACCCCCTCCCCACTCTCTCCCCCTCCCTCCCCACTCTCCCCTTCCCCCCCTCTCCCCCCTCCCCTTCCCCCACTTCCTCTCCCCCACCCACCTTGGCTGCCCAGTATCAATCTCTGCCCCATTTCTCCCCACCACCTGCATTAAAGTTTATCTGTCTGTTCTGTTCCCTGTGTCTAGGTGGACTGGTGGCCTCTGGATCAGTGAGTCAGTAGGTGGTGTTGGGGTTGCCAGTGGTCCTGATGGCTGGGGTTCCTCCCAGGGCACAGTTTGACCTGAATGATCAGGAGCTGTTTTAAGGGTTATTGTTGACCTTCAGCTAATCCTGTTTATCTCCGTGCCATGCACCACTGAAGAATGCCACTCTCAGACTTTGTCTTGGCCCTGAAGGACAACCCATATTTTGGGGCCGGCTTCGGTCTGGTTGGGGTTGGCACAGCACTGGCTCTGACACGAAAGGGGGCCCAGTTTGGAATGGTGGCCTTCAGGAGATACTTTATGATCACACTGGAGGTGACCAGCCGTGACAAGAGCTACCACTGGCTCCTGAACTGGATCACGCACCACGCTCGACGGGCACAGCATCTCAGCGTGGAGACCTCCTACCACCAGCATGAGAGCGGCAAGATCAGCACCACCTTCGACTTCATTCCCAGCCCCGGCAACCACTTTGTCTGGTGAGTGTTGCCTGTACTTTTGGCTGCCCCATTATAGGACGGATGGCGAGGCTTTTGAGAGAGTGCAGAAGAGGTTCAAAGTTCATATGTCACTATATACTATCCTGAGATTGGCATTCACGGTAAATGCAAAGAAAGACAATAGAAATGCATACAGCAAATGCAACAACTAATGTAGCAAAATGCAACTATGCAAATGCAAAAATAGAGAAAAAAGTAATAATAAATAAGTATCAA
Source organism: Hemitrygon akajei (assembly GCF_048418815.1). Classification (NCBI taxonomy): domain Eukaryota; kingdom Metazoa; phylum Chordata; class Chondrichthyes; order Myliobatiformes; family Dasyatidae; genus Hemitrygon; species Hemitrygon akajei. Next base: position 116,419,196 of record NC_133128.1, read on the forward strand.
TAAATGTCAAGAACATGAGTTGCAGAGTCCTTAAAAGTGAATCCATAGGTTGTAGAATCAGTACAGTGTTGAGGGATCCCTTCTGGTTCAAGAGCCTGATGGTTGAGGGGTAATAATTGGTGGTGTGGGACTTGAGGCTACTCTACCTCCTTGCTAATGGCAGCAGTGAGAAGAGAGGTTTACCAGGATGCTGCCTGGATTAAAGGGCATGTGCTATAATGAGAGGCTGGACAAACTTGGAGTGTTTATTGTGGAGCGGTTGAGGCTGAGGGGAGACCTGATAGAGGTTTATAAGATTCTGAGAGGCATAGATAGAGTAGACAGACAGTATCTTTTCCCCAAGTTGAAATATCTAATATCAAAGGGCATGCATTTAAGGTGAATGGCAGTAATTTCAAAGGAGATATGAGAGACAGGTTTTTTTTTACCTTGAGTGGTGGTAGAGGAAGCTACATTAAGAGGTGTTTAGATAGGCACATGAATGTGAGGAAAATGGAAGGATATGGACATTGTGTAGGCAGAAGGGATTAGTTTAGTTGGCCATTGGATTATTAATTTAATTGGTTTGATGGGCCTGTTCATGTGTTGTACTGTTTTATGTTCTGTGAGTGCCTCTGCATGCCTGTGCCCCTGTCTCCTCCAGAATGCATAGATTGAGCTGCATGGAGCAGTACAATGCGTTATTAAAAACAACTAGAGATACAGCTGTAAGGCAAAGTATGGGGTTAACGGCAGGATCCTTGGCGGTGTGGAGGAACAGAGGGATCTTGGGGTCCATGTTCATAGATCCCTCAAAGTTGGTGTGCAGGTTGATGAGGTGGTTAAGAAGGTGCATGGTTTGTTGGCCTTCATTAATCAGGAGATTGAATTCAAGAGCCACGAGGTATTGCTGCAGCCCTGTAAAACCCTGGTGAAATGACACTTAGAATACTGTGGTCCCTCATTATAAGAAGCATGTGGAAGTCTTAGAGAGGGTACAGAGGAGGTTTACCAGGGTGTTTGCCTGGATTGGAGAGCATGTCTTATAGGACAGTCTAAATCTCCATGTAAAGATGTGGCTGAAATGTGCTTTATGATGTATTGAAAGATTGTCACGTCTACATCGAAACACACAGTGAGATGTGTTGTTTGCATCAAATCAAATCAGGTAAGATTGTGCTGGCCAGCAAGTGGCACCATGCTTTCGACGTCAATGTTGTATGCCCACAACTCTCAGTCCCTAACCGAGTTAAGTCTTTTCTCTTTGGAGCGAAGGAGGATGACAGGTAACTTGACAGAGGTGTACGTAATAATAAGAGGCATAGATCAAGTGTTTATTCAATGACTTTTTCCCAGGACAGCAAAGGTGAATGCGAAGGGGCATAATTTTAAGGTGTTTGGAGGGAAGTTTAAAAGGGATGTGTCAGAAGTAAGTTTTTATACAAAGAGAGTGATGGGTGTGTGGAACACACTGCCAAGGGTGGTAGTGGAGGCAGATACATTAGGGACCTTTAAGAGACTCTTAGACAGACACGTGGATGCTAGAAAAATGCAGGGCTGTGTTGGACAGAAGGGTTAGATTCATCTTACAGTGAGTTAAAAGGTCGGTATACGTTGTGGGCCGAAGGGCCTGTGCTGTGCTGTATTGTTCCTTGTTTTCCAGAATCAGGTTTATTATCTCTGACATCCAGTATATTGTGAAATTTATTGTTCGATTGTGATGTTGATGGGAGCGGCAATAAATATCCAGAACAGCTTGTATTGGGATCTTGCCAAAGGACTTGTAGGACCAGACCAAGTTCAGATTTTTACTTATTTAGAACTCCAGCATGGTAACAGGTCCCTCTGGCCCAACAAGTGCCCGCTGCCCAGTTGCACTCGCATGACCAACTAACACATATGTTCTGGACTGTGGGAGGAAACCCATGTGCTCACGGGGAAAATATACAAACTCCATACAGACTGGTGGGATTTGAACCTGATGCTGTAAATCACCGTGCTAACCACTACCCTACTGTGCTGCCACACATTTAATATTGCACAGAAGTTCCAGAGAGCAGCATCCCCTCCAAACTGCCCGGTGAGTATCAGCTGGGCCTCTGCGTGGGATTTGAATGCTTGGCTTCTCCGCTGCCGGGGTGAGAGTGTGTTCCCGCTGAATCGTGTCACCATGGGGAAAGGGTGAAGATCCTCTCCCTGATCTGTACTGTGGGGTTTGCCCTGGGGTTTTCCTCAGGCTCTGAGTGCAGGTTCTGGGATGGGTCTCTCTCTGTGCCTGAAGGTCAGTTACACAAGAGGAGGCCGATCAATGCTGGGCTGTTCTGTGTCATCGCAGGTACGGCGGGAAATGGCTCCGTGTGGAGAGGAACCGCGAGAAGCAGATGGTTGACCTGAATACGGGCATCCCGTGGGAGACGGTCACCTTAACCTCATTGGGCACCAACCGCCACATCTTCCAGGACATATTGACCGAAGGTTTGTAATAATGGACCCTACCGCCATTAATTCATCCACCCCCTCCCCCTCACCTGGACCCTCTTTCACCTGGTCACAAACTCACCCCCTCTGTCGCTCTCCACACCCACACCCCACCAGTCCTTTGGTGACGTTCCCACCCTGTCACTGACTCGCCCCCTCCCCCCCACATCACTCCCAGGGTCATTCCCCCACCTCGTTACTGGTCACTGTCTCCCTCCTTTGCCACAAAATGTCCCCTTGGTTACTTACCCACCAACCCACCCCTTCTGTAATCCCCTCCCCCAGTCACTCTTCTCTTACCCCTTAGTAACTTTCCCGCCCGGCCACTGACTCACCCCCGCTGACCAGTCTCTCACTTCCCCACCTGATCAGTGACCACTCCCTCAGTCACTCTCCCCTGATCACTGACCCACCCTCACCAATCACTTCCTCCCTCCCCATTCCCCCACCCCTCCAATCACTCTTCTCTCCTGCCCAATCACTGTCTCTTTACCTCATTCCCAGTCACTCTCACCCCTCAGTAATCCCCCTGTCCGACCCTGACCGTCTGCCCTGCACCTGAATACCGACCGGTCCTCCGATCCAGATCTGCCCGGCTCTGATCCAGTTCTTGTCCCTGGACTGAGCAGTCTCATTGACAGGAAGGGGGTTCACCATCTCACAAGCTCCCTGAAACCTGTCTACGGACCTGTTGTGTTTGATATATCGTAGGCTTGCTGTTTACGATATTGTGTTCAATTCTGGTCACCTTGTTCTCAGAAGGATGTTGAAGCTTTAGAGAGGGGTTCCAAGGAGAGGTACTGGAATGCCGCCTGGATTACAAAGCTTGTCTAATGAGGGAGTTAGAGCTTCACTCTCTAGAGTGAAGGAGAATGAGAGGTGTACAAGATGATAAGAGGTAAAGATTGAGTGGATAGCCAAGTACTGTTCAACAGGGTGGAAATGGCTGATATGAGAGGGCATCAAGCTGATTCGAGGAAAGTACAGGGGGAATGTCTGAGGTGGAACACCCAGCCAGGGGTGGTGGTAGACACAGATATATTAGGGACATTTAAGAAACTCTTAGAATGACACATGGAAGAAAGAAAAATGGAGGGCCTGGTGTGAGAGAGAAGGGTTAGATTGATGGTGGAGTACACTAACAGTTCAGGCGGAGGGCCTGTACTGTGCTGAAATGTTACATGTTCACTGAAACTTGGAAAACGTTGACAGGGCTCACCAGGATGGATGCAGAGAAGATGTTTCCCTTGGCTCGAGGAGTCTAGAACCAGGGTTTACCTACTCAGAATAAAGGGTCAGCCATTTAGGACTGAGATGGGAAGAGGTGCTTTCCTCAGGGAATGGTGAACTTTTGAAGTCCTCTACCGTGGAGTGGGGTGTGTGGAAGCTCAGTGCAGAAATGGAGATAGTACTTAAAGGAGATCAGCCTTAAGACCATAAAACATGGGAGCCTAATTAGGCCATTCGGCCCATCAAGTCTGCTTCACCATTCGATCATAGCTCTTGCCTTCTCCCCGTAACCTTTGATGCCCTTACTAGTCAAGAATCTATTTTAAATGTACCCAGTGACTTGGCCTCCACAGCTGTCTGTGGCAATGAATTCCACAGATTCACCACCCCCTTTCCTAAACATCCTCTGAACCCTCTCCAAACCCAGCGCATCCTTTCTTAGATATCGGGCCAAAAACTGCTCATGTTACTCTAAATGTGGTCTGACCAATGCCTTATAAAGCTTCAGCTTTACATCCTTGCTTTCATATTCTAGTCCTCTCGAAATCAGTGCTAATATTGCATTGACCTTCCTTACCACAGACTCAGCACAGTACAACCCTGTTGAATGGAGGAACATACTCAGAGGTCTGAATGGCCTCCTCCTAATTCTCAGGTTTTTATTTGACAGTCATAGAACAGTGCAGCAAAGAAACAGGCCCTTTGGCCCATCTAGTCTGTACCAAACTGTTATTCTGCCTGTTCCCATCGACTCACACCTAGACCATGGTCCTCCATAACACTCCCATCCATGTACCTATCCAAATTTCTCTTCAGTGTTGAAACTAAGCTTGCATAGCTGGTGGCCCGTTCCACACTCTTAGCCCCCTCATGTTCCCCTAAAGATTTCACCTTTCGCCATTGACCCATGATCTCTAGATCTAGTCTTACCTAAGCTCAGTGGAAAAGCCTACTTGTATTTACCCTATCTATGCCCCTCTTTATTTAGTAAACCTCTATCTCATTCTCCTAAGCTCCAGGAACAAAGTCCTCACCTATTCAACCTTTCCCTATGACTCCGGTCCTCATGTCCTGATTACATTCTTGTAAATTTTCTCTGTACTCTTTCAATTTTATTGATATTTTTCCTGTAAATAGAGAGATACTTTATTGCTCCCAAAGGAGATTACAGTGTCACAGTAGCGCTACAAGTGCACAGATATACAGATTTTAGAAGAGAAGTAGGAAAGAATAAAAATTAAGTTGCCTCAAGCAGGAGTGGTCATCACCTCCCTGGGTATAGGTTGACTCAGTATAGAGCCTAATGGCCGAGGGTAAGAATGACCTTCTATGGCGCTCTTTGGAGCAGTGCAGTTGTCTTAGTCTATTACTAAAAGCTGACCAGAACTGCACACAATACTCCTACCTTGACCTCACCAGTGCCTTATACAATTTCAACGTAACACCACCGCTCCTGTACTCAGTACTCTGATTTTATGACAGCCAATGTGCCAAAAACACTTTGTATGACCCTATCAACTGGATGGGGAACTTACCGTGGTCTTTCTCTTCCCCTCTTCCCCACCACCTTATACCAGCCAGAGAGCTGGCCCTCAAGCAGCAGGTAGGGAAAACGGTGATGTACACGGCAGTGGGATCGGAATGGAGGCTCTTCGGATTTCCGAGGCGCCGCCGGCCTCTTAGCTCCGTCGTGCTGGACAGAGGAATCTCAGAAAAAATCATCCAAGACGTCAAGGATTTCATTGGGAACCCCAAATGGTACACAGACCGAGGTAAGGGACAAGGGCACTGATTCATTCGTCTGTTATTGCAGGTACATAGAGCAGGGAACACTAGTAAGTACAGGCCCTTCAGCCAACGATGTTTTGCCAACTCTTTAACCTATTCCAAGATCATAACCCTTCCTTCACATTTAATCCTCCATTTTTCTATAAGCCACACACATATCTAAGGGTTTCTTAAGTTTCCCTAATGTATCTGTCTCTACCACCACCCCTGGCTGCACATTCCACACACCCACCCCTCTAAAATAAAACCACCTCTGACATCCCCGCTATACTTTCCTCTAAACTCCTTAAGATTATCCCCCCTCGTATTAGCCATTGGTGAAGGTTCTTACTTGGAATAACCATATAACAATTACAGCACGGAAACAGGCCATCTTGGCCCTTCTAGTCCGTGCCAAATGCTTACTCTCACTTATTGTGTGAATATTGTATTCAGTTCTGGTTGCCTTATTATAGGAAGGATGTGGAAGCTTTAGAGAGGGTGCAGTGGAGATTCACCAGAATGCTGCCTGGATTAGAGAGCATGTCTTACGAGGAAAGTTAGAGTGGGCTGGGGCTCTTCTCTTTGAAGGAGGATGAGACGTGATTTGATAGAGCGGTATAAGATGATGAGAGGCATGATGGAGTGGACAGCCAGTGGCTTTTTCCCAGGGCAGAAATGGCTAACATGAGGGGACATAATTTCAAAGTGACTAGAGGTTCCTTTCTTCTCGCGAAGGTATGAATCAAATTGATGGAGTTATCACGGGCGCTGGGGTTGGTGTGTCCAGGGAACAGGACTAATGAAAAATGACCATTAGTTGTGGCTTGGAGCATGCAGGGCAGAAAACACAGCTCCCAGCCCAGGCATCAGCAGACCATAATACATACAAAAGAGCAGAAGTAGGCCATTCAGCCCATCGAGTCTGCTCCAAAATTCCATCACGGCTGATTTATTTTCAATCGGTACACAACCCAAGTCCAACTAAAATACTCATCCGAAAGGGCTTCAACTTGGAACATTGACCATTTTACTCTCCCCAGATGCTTACTGACTTTTTGTGTCTTTCTTACATTTATTTCAAAGCTTACTTGAAGATTTACACATTCCATAGATGGAGTGGTACCAGGTGCTCTGAATGGTCAGGGCATTGAGTGCAGGAGTGGGACGTGGCCTCCACCACGAGGTATACGCAGAGGGTGATAGGTTCTTGATTGGTAAGAGTGTCGGAGGTTATGGGGAGAAGGCAGGAGAATGGAATCATTGGGCCAAATGGCCAGATTTTGCTTCTGTATTTATGACCCACTATCAGGAAGAGACCACACTCAGGTTGCAGAGCTATACCTCATATTTGTCTAGGTAGCCTCCAAGCTAATGGCATGAAATTTGATTTCTCTAACTTCCGGTATTTCTCTCCCCTCCCTCCTTATCTCTTTTTCAATTACCTCTTCTGGCTCCCTTCCTACACCTTTGTTTCTTCACATTTCCCCATAACCTCCGTCTGGTCCCCCTCTTCCCTTTCTTTCTCCCATGATCCACTGTCCTCTCCTATCAGATTCCTTCTTCTTCAGCCCCTTACCTCTTCCACCATCACCTCCCAGCTTCTAACTTCAAACCCCCTCGGTCTCACCTATGACCTGCCAGCCAGGTCCTTCCCCTCCCACCACCTTGTTCCGGGTTTCTTTCCAGTCCTGATCAAGGGTCTCGGCCTAAAACACTGACTCTATTCCCCTGATGCTGCCTGACCTGCTGAGTCCCCTCAGCTTTTTGTGTGTGTTATTATGTTGGTGTTTTTTCTCTGTAAAGTTTGCGCTACTGGAAGTACGGGCCATGAATGTGAAATATTTTTATGTACTGTTTCTTCCTGTGTATTTTTTGTCATGAATAAGATTCTAAGATTCAATTTATTTGTCATGTGTACATCGAAGCATATAGTGAAACACGTCGTGTGCATCGACCGCCAGCGTAGTCCGAGGGTGTGGTGGAGGCAGTCCGCACATGCCACCATGCATTCCGGCACCAACGTAGCATGCCCACAGCTCACTAACCCTGGCCTGAATGACCCTTGAATGTGGGAGGAAACCCACACGGTCACAACTTCTTACATGCAAATTGAACCCCAATCAGATTCAGATTTATTTGTCATATATACATGGAAACATACACGTGTTGTTTGCACTAACAATCAGCACAATCTGAGGATGTGCTGGGGGCAGCCCGCAGGTGTTGCCACACGATACAGTGACATAGCATGCCACGACAACACAGAACGTCAAATAAGCCTTGCCCCATGCACGTACACAGTCTTCCAATTCCAGGTCTGTTTGTCTATTTGTAGAAAATAAAAGGCTGTACCTAACGCACAGTGCTGTCTCTGCCCCTTGCTCTCCTCAGGGATTCCATACCGACGTGGCTACCTACTGTACGGGCCTCCGGGCTGTGGGAAGAGCAGTTTTATGTGAGTACTTCGTAGCTGTGGATGGGACGGATTACAAGGAGAACTACACAGTCTCCAGCAAACTCAGTATGATAGTAGAACATAAGTTCACTGTGCTGATGAATCCACTCCAGCAGACAATGGAATTTCATATTCAAAGCCTTGGTAGTTCAGATTCCCTGATCACGTGTACAATGAAACACGTAGTGAAATGTGTCGTTTGTATCCATGACCAGCACAGCCTGGGGGTGTGCCGGGAGCAGCCCGCAGGCATCACCACACATTCCTGCGCAAATGTAGCACCCCCACCGTGTTCGGCAGAACAACTCGACCACACCAAACGACAAAGCAACAACAGCAAAAGAAGCTCCGTTGCTCCCTCCCACCCACGTACCCGCGCACGTAGAGTGTGAGTAAACCTCCGCTACGCCACAACAGGGAGGATTGCCGGAAGCCAAACAGTTTAATTCCAAACCGCATTCCCATTCCAACATATCATTCAATGGCCTCCTCTACTACCACGATGAGGGCACTTTCGGGTTGGTGGAGCAACATTTCGTATTTGTCTGGGTAGCCTCCAACCTTAGCATGAGCATCGATTCCTCTAGCTTCCTGTAATTGCTTCCCCCCCTCTCTCTTTTCCATTTCCTATTCTAGCTCCCCTCTCAACCCTTCTTTTCTACTCACTTCCCTCTAGTGCCCCTCCTCCTTCACTTTCTCCCCTAGTCCACTCTCATCAGCCCTTTACCTCTCAAACATCTATCCCCTCCTAGCTTCCCACTTTATCTTCTCCTCCCTCACCTACCTACCTTCCCCCTCACCTGGTCTCACCTATCACCTACCTCTTGTACTGCTTCCCTGCTCCCCAGCTTGTTCTGAGTTCCTTCCCCCTTCCTTTCCAGTCCTGATGAAGGGCCTCGGCCTGAAGAGTTTCTACAGATTCTGCCTGACCTGCTGAGTTCCTCTAGCACATTGTGTGTGTTTCTCTGGATTTCCTACATCTGTAGAATCTGTTGTGTTTGTAGTTGTGCAAGCAAAACTATCGCGTAAAGTGTAAGATACGAGAAGGAATTTATTTTTTCAGAGAAATTAATCTAGTCTTGAGTTTCTCTGCTGGTTTGATTTGTCGGGAGGGTAATATTTTATGTCCTTTCTTGTGTGGAATGGGTCTGAAGTTATTGGTTCTCTTGTTCTTACTGAGCAGTATCAACACACAAAATGCTGGAGGTTCTCAGCAGGTCAGGCAGCATCTGTTGAGGGAAATAACTTTCTGGTTGGGACCCTTCATCTGGACTGGAGAGGAAGAGGGGAGGTGATGATCAGTATAAATAGGTGGGGGGGAAGGGGTAGAGCAAGAGCTGGTGGGTGACGGGTAGATCCGTGTGAGGGGTGGAAAGGCAGGTGAGGAAAGGGAGAGGGGGAATGAAGTAAAAAGCTGGAAAGTGATAAATGAAAGTACAAAGGAATGAAGAAGATGGAATCTGATAAGAGAGGACAGTGGTCCACGGAAGAATGGGAAGGAGTTGAGAGGAACCAGAGGGAGGAGTGTGGGTGGTGGGCAGACTAGAGGGCAGGGAGGGGAAAGAGTGACGTATCTTTCAATGCAGGTATTTCACTGGAAAATAGGCCTGTGCCATAAGGGGAAAAGGACAGAGGGAAGTGGTTACAGAGATAGAGGAATCAGTGTTCATGCTAATTAAACTGCCTCCAGTAGATTTTGATCAGCACACACAGCGTTGGAGGAACTCAGTGGGTCAGGCAGCATCTGTGGTGGGAAATGATGGTTGACATTGCAGATTGAGACCCTTCATCAGGAAGGGATGATGTCCAAACTGTCCATTTCCTTCCACAGATGCTTCCACCCCCTCTGAGTTCTTACAACTTTGTGTGTTGCTGCAGTGTCTCTTGTCTGACCATATCCCCAGCGCTGTCCTAGTTAACTTCATCCATTGTCTCAAAGTCACAGGAGACCAGACCATTAGACATCTCGGCCTTTGTCTGTGTTGGCCAGTTGCGCGGGTGAAGCTGCCTCCAAGCTGATTCCTACTGTTCTCTCACTTCAGCACTGCCCTGGCAGGCCAGCTGGAGTACAGCATCTGCCTGATGAGTCTGAGTGACCGCAGCCTCACTGATGACCGACTCAACTACCTGCTGAGTGTGGCCCCACAACAGAGCATCATTCTCCTGGAGGATGTGGACGCTGCCTTCGTCAGCCGAGACCTTGCCAAAGAAAGTGAGTGCTGTTACCACGCAGTCATTTACACTGTCCCTCTTCCACCCTCTTTCTGCCCCCTCTCCCCCCTCTCATTAATGCAAATATCTAACCAGCCAATCATTTAGCAGCAATTCAATGCATAAAACCATGCAGATATGGTCAAAGGTGGTTGTATAGTTGTGTTCAGACCAAACACCAGAATGGGGAGGAAATGTGATCTAAGTGACTTTGCCCATGTTGATGCCAGATGGGGTGGTTTGTGCATCTCAGAAACTGCTGATCTCCTGCAATTTTCATGCACAACAGTTTCTAGAGTTTGCAGAAAATGATGTGAAAAACAAAAGCATCCAGTTCTGTGGGCAAAAACACTTTGCTATTGAGAGAGGTCAGAGGAGAATGGCCAGACTGGTTCAAGCCGAGAGGAGGGCGACAGTAACTCAGCTGACCACAAACAGCGGAGACAGGTACATTAGGGACATTTATGAAACTCTTAGATAGGCACGTGGATGAAAAAGAAAATGGAGGGCCATGTGGGAGGGAAGGGTCAGGAGGTTAAAGGGTCTTGAACACAAAACTTTTAAGTGATCTAACCGGAGTTTTATAGAACTGCAGTTCTTGAACTTGGACCTTGATTAACGAAGATCAATACTGCAAACTGCTTGCCTTTTGCCTATTTCTGTGGAGGTACTATGGAGAGCATTCTGACCGGCTGCATCGCTGTCTGCTATGGAAGTTCCAATGCACAGGATTGGAAAAAGCTGCAGAAGGTTGTGGACTCAGCCTATGTTTATAGTAATTTTACATCTTTGCACTGTATTGATGCTGCAAACTTCATGCCAAATCAGTCAGTGAAGATAACCTGTGGAGGTTTGTTGAAGTGTTCGATGACAAACCAAACCTCCTTAACCTGAGAACTATCCATTGGTGCTGATGTACCGTGTAAGGCATTCTAAGTGGTTGCATCACTGTCTGGAGGGATTGGAATAAGTGGCAGAGAGTTGTAAACTCAGCCAAATCCATCATGGACACTAGCTTCCCCACCATTGAGAATATCTTCAGAAGGTGATACCTCAGTTGATTGTTGGAGTGGGCCAGTTTTAGGCAAGAACAGGCAGAGGCTAGAAATTACACTTGAGAAGTTATCGGTATAGCAAGTATAGGCAGGTTGGTAGCTAAGGCAGTGGAATACTCCTCCATTAAAGATGTGGGATTGCAGGATATGTAATGACTACATCTGCAGGAACTTGGACTCACAACTGACAAGATCAGTAACAGGAGCTGGATTTAAAACCTGGAGCTGAAAACCTAATAGAACCTAATAAAACCTAACTTTTATACAAGCTTCAGATAGCAGATGGGTGACCACCAAGAGAAGTAAGGGGAGTCAGCAGACAGTCCAGGATACCCCTGTGGCCATTCCCCTCAGCAATAAGTATGCCCCTTTTGATACTGCTGGGGGATGACAGCAGCAGCCAGACCAGCTCTGAGGCTGAGGAGGAAAGGGTAAAGTCAGGTAGAGCAATACTGATAGGAGACTCTATAGTTGGGGGGTCAGATGGGAGAGTTTGTGTCCACGGTGCCCAGGTGGTAAGAGTCCAGGATGTCTCAGAGTGGGAGGGTGAGCACCCAGAGGTTGTGATGACTTAAGCAGAAACAGGGAAGAGGTCCTGCGCAGTGAGTATAGGGATTTAGAAAAGATGCTGAAGAAAGGACATCCAGTGTAGTAATCTGTGGACTACTCCCAGTGCCAAGCACTACTTAGGGCAGGAACAGGATGACAGGACAGATGAACAAATGGCTGGGGAACTGGTACAAGGAGTAGGGGCAGGGTTTCAGGTTCTTGGATAATTGGAACCTTTCCTGGGGTAGAGCTGACCTGTACAAGAGGGACAAGATGCACCAAAACTGAAGGGGAATCAATATCCCTGCCAGGAGGTTTGCTGGTGCCACTCACAAGGATTTAAACATGGCAGGAGAATGGGAATGAGAGCACCAGGTCAGAAAGTGGAGGGATGAAGAGGAAGGTAGGTGTTAAGGCCAGTAAAAACAGGCAGGAGCAAAGTAATAGATAAGATGGAACAGTTAGTCTGAAGCGTATATTTTAATGTTAGGAGTATTATGGGTAAAGGTGGTGAACATAGAGCATGGATCAGACTATGATGTTGCGGCCATTGCGGAGACTTGGTTGAGAGACAGACAAGAAAGGGTGCTTAATGTCTCAGGGTTTCAATGTTTTAGAAAAGATCAGGCGGTAAAAGAGGTGGGGAAGTTGCACTACGGTTCGAAGATAGCATCACAGCTCCACTCAGAGGGAGGCTCATCCGCTGAGCTTTCATGGGTGGAGCTCAAATATAGGGAGGGTGCGATCACTCTGGGATTATACTACAGACCCCCCATCACCACCCCCCAGTAGCCACTGGGACATTGAGGAACAGATATGCAGGCAGATTAAGGAAAGGCGTAAAAACAATAAGGTTGTATAAATTGGGACTTCAACTTCCCTAATATAGACAGGGACCTTCTGAGTACAAGAGGTTTCGATGGGGTAGAGTCTGTTAGGTGCATCCAGGAGGGTTTCGTAAATCAATACGTAGATAATCCAACAAAGGGAGAGGTTGTACCGGACCTGGTGTTGGGTAATGAACCTGGCCAGGCGAACGACCTTTCAGTGGGTGAACAGTTAGCCACCAGTGACCACATCTCCTTAAGTTTTAAGATAGCCATAGGTAAGGATAAGTATGGGCCTTGTGTGAGAGTGTTAAATTGGAGTAAGGCAAATTATGCGATCATTAGGCAGGAAGTAGGGAGAGTTAATAGGGAACATCTGACATGTGGAGGGAGTTTAAAGACCAGAGTACAGGTCAGGTATGTTCCAGTCAGAAGGAAGGACAAGATGGTAAGGTAAGAGAACCTTGGATGTCAAGAGAGGTGATGAATTTAGTCAAGAAGAAAAAGGAAAAAGTATGTAAAGCTTAGGAATCTAGAATCAAAGCCCCTGAGGATTATAAAGAAGCCAGAAAAGAACTCGAACAGAATTAGGAAAGCCAGGAGGGACCATGAGAAGTCCTTGGTAAGGGGGATTAAAGAGAGTCCCAAAGCATTCTATACATACCTCAAGAGCAGCAGGGTTGGACCATAAAACGTAAGAGCGGAATTAGGCCATTCAGCCATCGTGTCTGCTCCACCATTTCCCTCTCAAGCCCAGTCTCCTGCCTTCTCCCTATAACCATTCACTTCCTGACTAATCAAGAACCTGTTAGCCCCTGCCTTAAATACACCCAGTGTCTTGACTCCGCAGCTGCCTGTGGCAATGAATCCCACAGATTCAGCACCCTCTAGCTGAGGAAATTCCTCCTCCTCCTCTGTTCTAAATGGACATCCCTCTATTTTGAGGCTGTGTCCTCTGGTCTTAGACTCCCCCACAAAGGAAACATCTTGTTCACATCCACTCTATGTAAACCTTATTCCTCTGCTCATTTGATAACCCTTTCATTCCCAGAATCATTCCAATGAAACTCTTCTGGACCCTCTCCGTTGTCAGCACATCCTTTCTTAAATAAGGGGCCCAAAGCCGCTCACGATGCCCCAAGTGAGGCCTCCCCATTACATCCTTGTTTCTACACTCTAATACTCTAGAAATGAATGCCAACATTACACTCACCTTCCTCATTATCGATCAACCTGCAGATGAACCTTTAAGGAATCCTGCACAAGGACTCCCAAATCCCTTAGCACCTCGGATTTTTGAATTTTCTTCCTATTTAGTCTATGATTTTATTGCATCTACCAAAGTGCACGACCATAACTTCCCACACTGTTCCATTTGCCACCTCTTTGCTTGTTCTGCTGATCTGCCTAAGTCCCTTTGCAACCTCTCTGCTTCATCAACACCGCCTGTCTTCATATTGTCCACAAACCTGGCCACAAAGCCATCAATTTCATCATCCAAATCACTGATGCACAAGATAGGAAGAAGCAGTCCTAACACAGTCTGTAGAACACCGCTAGTCACAGCAGACCACTCAGGAAAACGTGGGGGGTACATTTGCTTTGATGCGGGGGATCATGGTAAGGTCCTTAATGAGTACTTTACATCAGTATTTACTAAAGAGGAGGATGTGAAGGATAGGGAGCTCATTGGTGAGCATATTCATATGCTAGGGTATGTCGAAAAGTAAAGGAGCGGATCACGTTGGGTCTCTTAAAGAGCATTAAAATGGAGTAGTACCCAGGGATTGGTGGGATATACTCCGGTGTATTGAGAGAGGCAAGAGAAGAGATTTCTGGAGCCTTGACTAGTATCTTTGTGTCCTCTGTAGCCAGAGATGAGGTCCCAGAGGTCTGGCGAGTAGCTAATGTTCCATTATTCAAAAAGGCAACCAGGGATAATCCTGGAAACCATAGAACGATGAGTCTCACATCAGTGGTAAGGAAGTTACTGGAGAGAGTTCTTAGGGATAGGGTTTATGAGCTTTTGGAAAACCATGCCCCAATTAGGGAGAGCCAGCATGGCTTCGTGTGGGACAAATAGTTTCTTACTACCTTGACAGAGTTCTTTGGCAAGGTGACAAGGGTGATTGATGAAGGTAGAGCTGTAAATATTGTCTACATGGATTTTAGTAAGCTGTTTGATAAGGTCCCTCATGGGAGACTCATCGAGAAGATTAAGATGCATGGGATCTGTTGTGAATTGGCTGTCTGGATTCTTCCATGGGCTTCTGTCTCTTTTACCAATTTACTTCCCAGTTCTTTACTTCATCCCTTCCCCCTTCAGGTTTCACCTACCACCTGGTGTTTCTCTCTCCCCTGCACCCATCTTTTAAATCTACTCCTCAGCTTTTTCTTTTCTAGTCCTGCCGAAGAGTTTCGGCCCGAAACGTCGACAGTACTCTTCCTAGATGCTGCCTGGCCTGCTGAGATCTCCCAGCATTGTGTGTGTGCTGCTCGGATTTCCAGGGTCTGCAGATTCTCTTGTTTGTGACTGTCGGTACTGTGTGTTGCACCTTGGCCCCGGAGTTAACTGTTCGTGGGTAGTTTGGCTGTATTCGTGGGTATTCATGTACGGTTGAATGATTATTAAACTTGAACTGGCAAGTTTGCAGATAATACGAAGATTGGTGGTGGTAGAAGACTGATAAAGAATACAGCGGGATATAGACCAGCTACAGGTGGAGAAATGGCAGATGGAGTTTAACCGGGCCAGATGTGAGGTGTTGCACCTTGGTAGGGCAAATGCAGAGAGATAGTACACTGTTAAGGGCAAGATCTTGAACAGGTATGAGCAGAGGAATCTTGGGGCCAAGTTCATTGCTCCCTGAAAGTGGCTACACAAGTTGATAGGATGGTTAAGAAGGCATATTGCATGATTGCCTTTATTAGTTGTGTCAGGAAGTTATGTTGCAGCTTTATAAAACTCCAGTTAGGCCGCATCTGGTGTATTTCACACAGTTCTGGTTATCCCGTTATAGGAAGAATGTCAGGCATTGCAGAGGGTATGGAAGAGGTTTGGCAGGATGCTGCCAGGATTAGAGGTCATGTGCCATAACAAGAGGTTGGACAAACTTGGGTTGTTTTCACTGGAGCATCAGTGGCTGAGGGCAGATCCGATAGAGGTTTATAAGATTATGAGATGCATAGGCAGAGTAGAGACAGCATCTTTTTCCCAAGGTTGAAATGTCTGATACCAGAAGGCATGCATTTAAGTTGAGAGGGGACATTTTCAAAGGAGATGTGAGAGGCAAGTTTTTTTACGTGGAGACTGGTGGGTGCGCTGTCTGGGGTGACGGTAAAGGCAAAAACATTAGAGACTTCTAAGAAACTTTTAGATAGACACATGAATGTGAGAAAGATGGAGGGATATGGGCATTGCGTAGGCAGAAGGGATTAGTTTAGTTAGCTATTTGATTACTAGTTCAGTTGGTTTGGCACAACGTTGTGGGCTGAAGGGCCTGTTCTGGTGCTGTACTGTTCTTTGTTCTGTCTGTCAAGAAAGAAGCATCATTATCCAGTGCATCCCCTCTTCTCGTTACTACCACCAGGGAGGAGCTGCAGGGGCTTGAAGATTCATACTCAGCATTTTAGGAACGGCTTTCTCTCTGCCACCATGAACACTACCTGACTATTTTGCTCTCCTTTTCACTGCTCATTTAGTCTTTATGTGCCTGAGCAGCAGGTGTCGTGTTTTTAATACATTGCACTGTACTGTTGTCACAAAACAGCAAAGCTCACGAAGCATGTCAGTGACAATAAACTGATTCTGAGAAACTACAGCACCGCTTGCATCGAGCTGCTCCTCTCCATGTTGTCTGGTTTGTGTTTACAGACCCCACCATGTACCAGGGGATGGGACGGCTGACCTTCAGCGGCCTGCTGAACGCACTGGATGGCGTTGCATCAACCGAGGCAAGGCTGGTGTTCATGACCACGAACCACTTGGACAGGTAACCGCTGGGGTCCGTGTGCCCGCCTCAGGAATGACAAGTATCAGTGTGTACTCAGAGCACCACAGCCCACGTGAACTGTTCTCTACCCATCGAGCTCGGGCCCTCTGCACTCATCAGCACATTGGGCCCCGCATTTAGCAGGACCATGACCGAACATTTACCTCAGTGCCACCTTTCTCCACTTTATCATTTAAAAATCCACCACAGGCAAAGCCCTCCCAGTCATTAAGCATCTCTGCAAGTAGCACTGCCACAAGAAAGCAGCATCCATCATCAAGGAACCTCTCCACCCAGGCCATGCCCTCTTCTCACTGCTGCCATCGGGAAGAAGGTACAGGAGCCTTGGGTCACACACCACCAGGTTCAGGAATAGTATCACCCTGCAACCAGGCTCCTGAACCAGTGTGGATAACTTCACTCACCTCAACTCTGCACTGATTCCACAACCTATAGACTCACTTTCAAGAACTCTACAACTCAGTTGCTTCGCTTTATTTATCTATTTATCTCTATTTATTTATTTGTTTATTTTTTTTTGCACTTGCATTTTCTCCTTTGTACATTGGTTGTTTGTCCGTTTCCGTGTGTATTTTTCATTGATTCTATTGTATTTCTCTGCTCTGTTGTGAATGCCTGCAAGAAAATATGTGACATACATACTTACATAACGAATTTACTTTGAACTTCAAAAATCTATCTATATCTCAAGTAGAGAATTTCAAAGATTCACCACTTTGGATGAAAAAGTTTCACCTCTAGTCCCTTCCATACATTGCGGTGTTCTCTCTCCCCTTGTTATGGATTGAATGTAGTTATTACAGTATTCTAGTCATAAGACCATTTAATGGTTCTCTAGTACGGTAAGATGGACTCTTGACCTCATCTTTTCTTACTTTTTTTAGTTGCTTTTCTGTTTGTTTTTAAAAGATTCCCAATCGCCTGGCTTCCCCCTAATTTTTGCTATATTGTATGCCCGTTTTTGCTTTATGCTGTTTTTGACACCATTGGCCCATTGTAGAATACTTCAGGGATATCCGAATACAGATCCATAGTTCCTTAAAAGTTGTGTCACACGTAGTGTAGATAGGCTCATGGAGAGAGCTCTCGGCATATTGGCCTTCATAAATCACAGTACTGAGTACAGGAGTTGGGGTGTAATGTTGAAATTGTATAAGATGTTGGTGAGGCTTAATTTGATGTATCACCTTCCTACAGGAAAGATACCAATAAAACTGAAAGAGTACAGAGAAAATTTGCAAAGATGTTGCCAGGTTTTGAGGACATGAGGTATAGGGAAAAGTTGACATTATTCCCTGGAGCATAGAAGAATGAGGGGTGGTTTGATAGTGGTATATAAAATTATGAGTGGTATAGATAGGGTAAATGCATGCAGGCTTTTTTCACTGATGTTGGGTGAGACTAGAACTGAAGGTCATGGTTTAAGATTGAAAGGTGAAACGTTTAAGGGGAACATGAGGGGGAGCTTCTTCACTCAGAGGCTGGTGCAACTGTGGAGCAAGCTACCATCAGAAATGATGGATGAGGGTTTGATGCAACGTTTAAGAGAATTTAGGATAAATACATGGATGGGAGGGGAATGGTCACTAGAGGGCCTGTTTATGTGCTGTAGTGCTCTATGATTCTAAAACATTTTTTTTTGGATGTACTGATTATACCAAATCTACTTGTGTAGCCTTTGAGGGAGCCGTGGACTGCTGTAATGACCACCACTCTGTTCCCTGCACAGGTTGGACCCCGCTCTGATCCGCCCAGGCCGTGTGGACTGCAAGCAGTTTATCGGCTACTGCTCCCACTGGCAGCTGTGCCAGATGTTCCAGCGCTTCTACCCTGAACAGCCAGCGGCGCTGGCGGAGCAGTTTGCTGACAGGGCGCTGGCCGTCTCGGACAGGATCAGTGCCGCTCAAGTGCAGGGACACTTCCTACTCTTCAAGCTGGAGCCTCTTCGAGCCATCGAGAACGTCCAGGAGATTAGTCAGTAAAGGCTGGGACAGCAGGAGGCACTGCCCTGGGGAGGAGGTGGGGACCGGAGGCTTCCGAACTGAGGACTTGACTATATTTATAATAAAACCTCATATAAGTTTTTATTCACGATGCTTGGTGTGTTCAGCTGGGGTGGAACATAGCACAGTACAGGCCCTCTCGCCCACAAAGTTGTGCTGATTTTGTTTAACCTACCGTAACCCTTCCCTCCCACATAACCATCCATTTTACTTTCATCCATGTGCCTAAGTCTCTTAAATGTCCCAAATGCAACTGCCTCCACCACAACACCTGGTAGTGAATTCTTTGCACTTACCACTCCCTGTGTAAGACAGATATTACCTCTGACATTCCCCTTATACTTTCCTCCAATCATATTAACTTCATGCCCCTTACATTAACCATTTCTAACCTGGGAAAAACTCTCTGGCTGTCCACTCAATCTATGCCTATTTTCATGTTATAAATTTCTGATAAATTTCCTCTGCACCCTCTCCAAAGCTTTCACATCCATCTTATAATGAGACAACCAGAAATGAACACAATACTCCGAGTATGATCAAACAGGGGTTTAATATAGCTGCCACATTAACTCATGGCCTTTGAATTCAGTCCACTGACTAATAAAGGCCAACACACTATATGCCTTCCAAACAACCTTATCAACTTGCACGGCAACTTTGAGGGATGTGTACCCCAAGATCCCTGTGTTCCTCCAGACTGCCAAGAATCCTGCCACTAACCCTGTATTCTGCCTTTAAATTCAACTTTCCAAAGTGAATCACTTCACACTTCTGCAGGTTGAACTCCATCTGCCATTTCTCAGCCCAGTTCTGCATCCTGTCAATGGCCTGCTGTAACTACAACGACCCTCCACACGATCTACAACTCCAGTAGCCTTTGCATCATCTCAGACTTACTCACCCACCGTTCCTCTTCCAAGATATTTATAAAAATCACAAAGAGCAGGGGTCCCAGAACCGATCCCTGCGGAACACCACTGATTGCTAACCTCTGGGCAGAATACACTCTGTCTACAAGCACCCTCTGCCTTCTGTGGGCAAGCAAATTCTGAATCCACTCAGCCAATGTTCAATGAGATTTAAAAGAAGTTTTCACTGGCAAGAGGGTGAAAAGACAGACTTGGATGAATATTTTTATACCCAGTGATCTGTGATCACTACAGATACAACAGGAAGTTTTAAATGAGAACGAGATCAGTAAGAGGGAACAGTTGTGGCGTACTGGGTGTGGAGTAGGACAGAGGGATGAGCTTTATTTCTCACATGTATATCAAAGCATACAGTAGAAGCATGATTTGTGTTAATGACCAATACCGTCCGAGGATGTGCTGGGGACAGCCGGCAAGTATCACCACGCTTCTAGTGCCAACATAGCGTATCCACAACTTACTAACCCTGGTGCTGTAAAGCGATGCGTTAACTACTACATAACCATGCTGGAAAGAAAAATCAGTTGAAAGAGAAAGCATGTGGAGAAGACAGAAACAGGGAGACAGTCAGAGATGCTGTGTGCTGATGATGGGGTGTGGAAAATACACTGAGGCAACCTTCCTCAGGGTGGAGCTCAAATCCTGAATGATTGAAGCACTCCGGTCTGACTTGAACCATTCGGTAACTGAATCAGAATCAAAGTCAAAGCACATTTATTATCGAAGTGTGTATATGTGGCCATATACACATGAACCTGAGATTCATTTTCCTGCAGAGGTAGAGAAATACAATAGAATTATGAAAACTATACATAAAGATTGACAAACAACCAATATGCAAAAAGAAGACAAATTGTGCAAATAAGTAAATAAGTAATACCGAGAACATGAGTTGTAGAGGCTCTGAAAGTGAGTCTGTTGATTGTGGAATCAGTTCAGAGTTGTGACGAGTGAAGTTATCCACGCTGGGTCAGGAACCTAACTGTTCCTGAACCAGGTGTTGTGGGACCTAAGGCTCCTGTACCTCCTTTCTGATGGTAGCAGCGAGAAGAGAGCATGGCCTGGATGGTGGGGCTCCTTGATGATCGACGCTGCCTTCCTGCGATGCTCCTTGCAGACATCAGCATCAGGTTTATTATCACTGACTGTTGTTTAGTTGTAGTAGAACAAGGTAAAGGCATAAAACTATAGTAACTTGCAAAAATAAATTAATAGTGCAAAACAAAATAAATATTAAAGTAGTTTTCAGAGACGCAGGAGATCTTGCAGATGCTGGAAATCCAAAGCAACACAGAATACTGGAGGAACTCAGCAAGTCAGGCTTTGATGCTTCCTTTCCAGTCCCAGTGAAGGGTCTCAGCCTGAAATGTTGACTTTTCATTCCTTTCCACAGACACTGCCTGATCTGCTGTTCCTCCAGTGTTCTCTGTGTTTTGACCAAAGTACTGTTCATGGGTTTATGGACCATTCAGAAAAATGGCAGAGGGAAGAAGCGGTTCCTGAATTGTTGAGTGTGGGTCTTCAGCTTCCTGTACCTCCTCTCTGATGGCAGCGATGCGAAGAGGACGTCTCCTGGGAGGTGGGGGTTCCTTCTTGAGATATCACTCCTTGATGGTGGGGAGGCTAGTGCACGTGATGGCACTGGCTGAGTTTACCACCCTCTGCAGCTTTTTCCGATACAGTGGCCCCTCCATACCGGATCATGATGGAACCAGGTAGAACTCTCTCCAGCAAACAGCTGTAGAAATTTGCTGACATCAAATCTCAAAACTACTAATGAAGTAGAGTGAAATAGGAGAGCTGGCAATGGACCAGGCCAGCAATTACTCACTCTCGTGCTTGTCCTGAGTCCAGGCTGACATGGCGATGGGTGAGGAGAGATTTACACCCACTGGCCCACACCTTTTTACTGCAGTTAAAACTTCAGCTGAACCTTCTTTACCACTGTAAGCATCTGTTCCTGCTGCTCCCTGTTAGTTCCTCTCAGCTACTCTTCCCGTGAGAGGGGTCTCCACATTTCCCCCCCCACCCCCGCTGCCTACAAGCACTGAAAAACTACACATAAAGACTGACAAACTGTGAAAATACAAAAAAAAATACTACTGAGAGCGAGTTGTAAAGTCCTTGGAAGTGTGTCTACAGGTTGAGGAATCAGTTCAGTGTTGTGGTGAGCGTGGGACCTCGGGTTCCTGAACCACCTGCAGTGAGAGGAGAGCATAGTCTGGATGGTAGGGGTGCATGTTGCTTTCTTGTATATGGTGAAGAAGGCTTTTCCTGTGATGGACTGCGCTGTGAAAATCACTTTCTGTTGACTTTCCCATTCCTGGGCATTGGTGTTTCCGCACTAGGCCGTCTGTGGAACGTGGGAGGAAACCCACATGGTCATGGGGAGATCGCACAAACTGGTGGGAACTGAGCCTCAGTCGTCTGATTGCTGGCACTGTAAAGCATCACACTAACCACTGCACTACCCTGCCACCTATTATGTTTGTATGTAACCTACAATGCCTATTCTGCAAACTGTAAGCAGTGTGGCTTTGTACAGAAAATCAAAACCTTGTAGTCTGCACATTCGGTAGTGTAGATTTTAAGGTTTTATTTTTGTGCTGTTTATTTTTTAGCAAGAATAAAATCTGAAAGAGATGGTCAGATTTTTGAGATCCCGATAGGACTTCATGAGTTTAATACAGGGAAGTAGTGCTAAGATCCACCATGATCTCTTTCAAGTTTCCAATACTGAATGTACTGACCACAAATGTAAAGAGAAAAAGGCAGTTTCCATCTTCTACACTGCCATCATAGAGAGCATCCTCACATCAGCCATTACTGTCTGGTTTGGCACAGCACAATCTTCCCACCACTATCTACAAGGAGTCTACACCTCTTGGGGTTTCTCACACTTTCCAAAGATGTACGGGTTAGTAGATGAATTGGTCACGTGGGTGCAATTGGGCAGTGTGGGCTTATTGGGCTGAAGGGCCTGTTACTGTACTGTACAATACACAGGAACTACAGCAATCTGTCAGGTCAGCAGTAAAGATCATTGACTACAGTTACCATCACGGCAGGACTTGTGTGTGTCCAGGGCAAACAAGTGGGCAGGAAAAAAAATCACAACACACCTAGCTAACTGCCTTTTCCTAAAGCTTCTTTCTGAAAAATGCTATAGGACTATTTAAACAAAAACTTCACGTCATCTTAAAAGTTTCTTCCCCAGGCAGTTAATCTGATGAACCATTCTAGTTAGCGCCCCCCCCCCCCCCCACTCCCCTCTGCCTATTATCCTTGTAAATGCACTGCACAGTAAACACTCTCTATAATGCTGTTTACATTGTAAACGCATACTGCTACTTAAGTATTTCCATATCCATATTTTAACTTCTAACTTATATAATTCTTTATTCTTTTGTTGCATGTCTCACTGTGACCAATGCGCCACAATACATTCCTAGTACATGTAAATGTATGTGGCGAAGAAAGTTGATCCTTGAGTTGAAGCGAACACAGTCACGTGGCCCCTTGAAGTGATGCCTCTTTCACTGTTTGAGGGGCTTTGCCACCCAACGCAGCCCCTTCATGTGTAGTGACAGAAGGTGGGTGGGAGAAGACCATGAATGAGCAGTTAGTGGCCATTGAGTGCACATATACTCACAGATAGAGTACACAGCCACTGCTTTTCCTCTTGATGGTTAAAAGATCTAATACTAAAGTTCAAAGGTGATATGTAGGGCTCTTTTTTTTACTCGGAGTGGTGGATGCCTAGAATGCATTTCCGAGTGTGGTGGTGGAGCTCCGTATAATAGAGTGGCTTAAGAAGATCTTAGACAGGCACATGACTGTGCAGAGAACGGAGCGATCTAGACTCGTTTGGGCAGTGGGGATTGTTTTAATTAGAGGTCATTATCTTAATTTGGCACAACACTGTGGGCTGAAGGGTCTGTCCCTGTGCTGTACCGCTCCATGTTTGATGTACTGAAATATTCTACTCTGGCCGATCCACCACATGCTGCTAGGCTAGAGAATTCCAACTGTCCACCACTTTCTGAATGAAGAAATCTCAGTCCTACACAGCTGACACTTTCCTTATCCTGAGACTGGGACCCTGGTGTCAGATTCCCAACTGGGGGAGCATCTTCCCTGTACCTGTCATGACAAAACCCTCGGTGGGTTTAAAATGGTTCGTGAAATTTCCTCCTGCTCCTCCAGTGAAGACAGGTGCCCTGTCAACTTCACCTTGTTCTGTTGTGTCCCCAGGAAAACATTCTTTCTGTAGGTTCCCTCAATCCTCAGAAACCTTTCTCATCCTGATACATTCCCATTAAATTCCAAAAATGGAGCCTCTCCGTGTTCCTGTGGGTCCCAAGGTTCGGTGTGTGATCAGACCCACACCCGGGTACAGAGTAACACCACAGGCAATCACCATCAAAGACCACAGACCCATCCCCAACAGCCTCAACCTTCAACCCCTTGCTCCCTACCACCCACTCCCTCACCCTCATCTCTTGCCACCCTCCCCAACACACTCCCATTCTCCGCAGAGTTCACCCTCACACCCATCATTACCTTATCTCACCTACCTCCCTCCCCCTCACCCCCACCGCCTTCCCCAACAACTTCACCCTTGCACTTCCTCATACCCTCACCCTCATCCTTCCCAGCAACCTCACACTTCCCATCATCTTCCCTCTTCCCAATACCCTCACTCCTCGACCTCATTGCCCTCTCCTCTTCATCACCCTCACATGTCGTTACTACCCCTGAATTGTCCCTGAGCTGGGCCGCATTCTCAGCAGGAACAGGGGTCCCTCAGTAAAGTCATTGTCTCGTCAGTGCCAAAGTCTTCCCAACCTCTGACTTAGTGGCAATGTGGGAAAATGTACCCGGGTGGCTGTTTCCTTGATGTCAACACCCCCATTGAAGGCTTATTCCTCTCCCCTCCTCTCTCTCCATCATAGTAATTGCGTGAGGGATGCACTCTCTGCGTCTGTCTCTGATTTTCTTTCCCTCTCTCTGCCCATCTCTGTCCCTTTCTCTGTGTCTCGCCCTCTCTCTATCTCTCCCCTTTCTCCTTCTGCCTGTCCTCTCTTTCTCTCACACAATCTGTTTTGATCTGTCTTTCTTCCTTTTCTTCCCTCCTTTCCTCTCCCTCCCTCCTCCCCCTTCTCTCTCTCTCTCTCTCACTCACACACACAATCTCTGTTTTGATCTCTGTCTCTCTTCCTTTCCCTGTCTGTCTCTCCCTCTTCTCCCCCCCAACCCCTCCCTCCCCTCCTTGCCCCCCTCCCCTCTCTGACTTTTGAGAGGAACTCTCTCAAAGTCCACAGGGGATTCTCCATTTCTCTCTCTGGGACAAGTAAACAATACTGTCTCTCACAGAAAACTGCCTTAACAGTGTTTCTTTTTCCCTCCCTCCCTCTCTCCCTTTTCTCTCCCCTCTCTCTCTCTCTCTCTCTCTCTCTCCCTTTTCCCCCTCTCTCTCCCTTTCCCCTTCTCTCCCTCTTCCCTCTTCTTTCTCCCTCTCTCCCTCTTCCCCCTCTTTCTCCCTCTCTCTCCTCTTCTCTCTCTCACACTCACTCTTAATCTGTCTCCCTCTCATTCTGCCTTTCTGTTTCCCTTTGCCTCTTACTCTCACACTTTCCTTCTTTCTGTCTCGCCCCTTTTCCCGTGCCCCCTCCCCATCTCTCTGACTTCTGAAGATCTCCCCCTTAATCCACAGGGAATTCTACATTTCTCTCTCTGTGACACTGTAAATGACATTCTCCCCGAGAGAAAACTGCCTTGACAATCTCTTTCTCTCACTCTCTCTCATCTCTCTAATTCCCCTTCTCATGCACGCTCTCCCTCTCTCAGAAACTCATTTGATTGCTCTCTGTCTCTCTTTTCATATTCTCTCTCCCTCTCTCTCTCTCTCTCTCTCTCCGTCTAAGCCCTTCTCCGACCCCCTCCCCCTCTCTCCCTGACTTGTGAGAGGAACTCTCTCTCAGTCCACAGGGATCCTCCAGTTCTCTCTGAGACACTGTAAACGACATTCTCTCTAAGAGAAAACCGTCTGGGCAATCTCAATCTTTCCCCCACACACTCTCTTTTGGTCTCTTGTCTGTCACCCTCTCTCTCTCTGCCTTTCCCTGTCTCTTTCCCTCTCCCTGTCACATCGTCTTTCTTCCTCTCTCACTCTGTCTTTCCCCTTCTCCCTCGCACCCCCCTTTGACTCTTGTGAGGAATCCACAGGGGATTATCCATTTCTCTGTCAGACTCACTGTAAATCCCCCTCCCTCTACCAGAAACTGTCTTGACGGTCTCACTCTCTTTCAACCCCCTCTGCTCTGTCACACACTCTCTTCCTCTCTGTCTGTCTCTCTCTCTCTCCCTCTCTCACTTTCTCTCTGTCTCTCTCCCATTCTCTCTCTTTGTCTCTGTCGGTCTGTCTGTCTGTCTCTCTCTCTCTCTCTCTGGCTGTCTCCCTCTTCCCGAGTGTGGGGTGACTGTACCCTTGTGCTGGGAAGTCTGTGGGAGCAGAGCAGAATCCCGAGACCCGCCCTCTTCCGATGTCAGTCTCTAGAGGGTGGGATTGAGTTTCCAAACCTGCACTCTCACACAGCAGCTCCCACACAAACTCCGAATCAGTCACCTCTGCAGCTCGGTCCCTCCTGCAGCCACCGCGAGGGGAGAGAGGGAAGGGGTGCGGGTGTGAGCAAGGCTGCACCAAATGCGCCACGCTGCGCTGTTGTGACCGGCTGGCCTCTCCGCATCCCCAGCTAGATCCGAGCCCGGGATTCCAGGTCGCCGGTGCTGCCCCACCATGTGCCGTCACTGGGAGTGGTTGTTCTGCGCAGCAGTCCTGGCGGAGGTGCGGGCCGGCGAGGGGTCGCAATTCAAGGCTGCGCGGCTGCACCGCTGGTCGACGGCCGGACTGGGATACCTGCGGGGCTCCCTGTGCCGGAGGGCCTCCTTCCTGTCAGAGGCGGAGTGCCGTCGCCTGGCTGAGGTGCCGCAGACAGAGGTGGCGGTGTACGCGGCGGAACCCCGGGCTGGTGAGAAGCTGCTGACCGTCCTGCCAGACTCCGGCCTTAGCCTGGGGACAGCCCACGATGCTGTCCTCACCCTGGACCCCAGCCCTGAGCTCAGCTTCGGACACCCCCTCACTGTCTTCTTTGTCGACTTCAGTGTGAACGAGCGGCGTTGTGGGGCACGCGATGGACTTTACTTAGGTAAGGACAGCAGCGCGTCCTCCCGTACCAGCCCTTCCTTCCCACAAATACCAGTCTCCCCCCCCCCCCATCGTCAGTGTCAGCCAACCCCTCCCCACCCGAACTGTACAATTCTCACCTCATTCCATCTCTCTGTCGCCGTCCTGCCCTGACGATCCTCATATTTCATCATGCTGAATGGTCTATTCAACTCGTGTTTTCCCTCTTACCTACACACTGGTAGGTTAACGTACAATTAACCCACAGTCCACAC
The DNA here is from genome assembly GCF_048418815.1 of Hemitrygon akajei. Classification (NCBI taxonomy): domain Eukaryota; kingdom Metazoa; phylum Chordata; class Chondrichthyes; order Myliobatiformes; family Dasyatidae; genus Hemitrygon; species Hemitrygon akajei. The sequence continues at coordinate 116,446,159 of NC_133128.1, forward strand.
TTTACTTTTGTTCTTATCATGTTTTTCTCTTGTAAAAGTTGTGTATGATGTATGTTTAGAACATAGAAAAGTTCAGCAGAGTACAGGCCCTTCAACCCGCAATGTTGCTTCGTTCTTTTAACCTACTCCAAGATCAATCTAACCCTTCCCTCCTACATTACTCTCAATATTTTCTATCATCCATGTCCCTACCTAAGTGTTTTAAAAATGTCCCTAATGTATCTGCCACCCCGATAGGGTGTTCCACACGCACCACTCTCTGTGCAAATGAAACTTACCTCTGACGTCCCCCATGGTTCCCTCAAATCACCTTAAAATGATGCCCCCTGGTATTAGCCATTTCTGCCCTGGGGGAAAGTCCCTGCCATCCACTCAGTCTATGCCTCTTATCATCTTGTACACCTCTGTCAGTCTGTTTAGTTTCCATTTCTGCTGCGAATTTCTCTGTGCCTGTGAAGCTAAGCTTTTCATTCCAGCTCTGCACAGATGGACTTGAGCAGCTGACAGATTCTCCTGACCTTCCCCACACCCCAGGGCTAATTTAGAGTGACCAGTTAACCCATCGTCTTTGGAGTGCAGGAGGAAACCGGAAGTGTTGCTCAGGTCACCTTTGGAGTATTGTGAGCAACTTCGTGCCTCATCTAAGAAAGGATGAGCTGGAGGGTCACAAGAATGAAAGGGGAGGCGTTTCCTTAGCCAGATCTTGGTGACTCTGTGGATTCATTGCCACGGACATCTGTGGAGGCCAAATCATTGGGTATATTTAAAGTGATACATTCTTGATCAGTCTGGGCAGTAAATTTTACGGGGAGAAAGCAGGAGAATGGGATTAAAAGGGATGATAAATCAATGTTCAAAGTACGTTTAATATCAAAGTATGTATACTATATACAACCTTGAGGTTTATCTTCTTGCAGACACATTAGAATCCAGACCTGATACAATGGCAGGGCAGACTCGACGGGCCAGATGGCCTAATTCTTCTCCTTTGCCCGATGGTCTAAACCCACACATGGTCACAGGGAGAACATGCAAACTCCACACACACACAGTGTTGGTGATGGGATTGAATCCGGATCTCTAGAGCTGTGACACAGAAGCACTTGGGTCTGTGCTGGGACTTCTAGGCAGGGATTCCTTCAGTAAAGCTCTCCAGCTCTCTCCCTGTACAATACTCGTGCAATGTCTCTTTGCCCAAGGCTTCAAACATTTGTCTCAGTAACCAGGTTTGAAATGTGTGTCAAACAACATCTCCAGGATAATTACCTTGGGACGTTTTACTGTAATTTGGTAAATTGGTTTATTATTGTCACATGTACCATGATACAGTGAAAAGCTTGTCTTGCATCCTGTTCATACAGATCAGATCGTTACACACTGCATTGAGGGAGGACAAGGTGAAACAGTGACAATGCAGAATAAAGTGTAACAGCTACAGGGAAAGTGCAGTGCTGCTGATAGACAGTAAGGAGCGAGATTGTAACAAGATAAATTGTGAGTTCAAGAGTCCATCTTATCGTTCTGGAGAACCATTCAGTAGTGCCGTAACCGCAGTCCTTGAGTCTGGCTTTCAAGCTTTTGTGTCTTCTGTCCAACAGGCGATGGGGGGAGAGAGTGTCTAGTTTTAAGGTTGCCACATAAATACAAGTTATTGTTGAATGGTCTTTGCTGTGATTTAGATTCAGATTTATTTATCAGATGGACATGGAAACGTACAGTGAAATGCGTTGTTTGAGTTAACAGCCAACACAAGCTAAGGATGTACTGGTGGGGCGGCTGGCAAGAGTCGCCACACGTTCCAGTGCCAACATGTCCGCCATGTTGGAAGACTTATGGTTAGAGATTAACCAGTAACCAGTGGGGTTTGGTGGAAAGGACCTAAAAGAGGGCAACAGATAAATGTCATAAAGCACCAAAACAGGCCCTTCAGCCCATCTAGTCCATGTCAATTTATTCTGCCTAGTCCCATCATCCTCCATACCCATCATTGTAGCTATACAAGTTTCTTTTGAATGTTGAAATCGAACCCACACCCACCATTTTCACTGGCCGATTGTTCCACAATCTCACTATTCCCAGAGTGTAAACTTCCCCTTTCTGTTCCCCTTAAACATTTCACCTTTCACCCTTAACACATGACCTCTAATTCTAGTCTCACCTAACCTCAGTGAAAAAGGCCTGCTTGCATTTACCTTATTGATACCCCTATAATTTTGTATACCTCTATCAAATCTCTCATTCTCCTGTGTTCCAGGGAATAAAGTTCTATACCTCTCATAACTTTGTAAACCTCCAAAAGCAATGTTTAAAAATAAATGTCCAAGAGCCATAAGTACAGTGATGGGTGTATATGGAGAGAGTGAGAACAGAGAATTCCGATTACGTTCTGGTGGAAGGGAGGATGGGAAGTGTCAGGACACACAATGGCTTGGCAGATAGAGAGGCTGGCTCACAGTTGCAGACCTTGGCACTGTGGTGTTTGTATGTTCTTCCCGTTTCCCACGGGTGCTCAGGATTTCCCCCTCATTCCATCGAGATGGAGGCTGATGGGTTAATTAGCGGCTATGAGTTGCCCGTGGTGTGTAGCTGAGGGGTTGAGGAATCAAATAGGGGGAGTGTGGAGGGGGGAGGATGTTGACAAGGCTGTGAGAGAAAATCTAGAAATTTTAGAGAGAGTGCAGAGATTTACCAGGGGTGCTGCCTGGATTGGAGAGCATGTCTTATGAGGATAGGTTGAGCAAGCAGGCCTTCTCTCTTTGAGCGAAGAAGAATGAGAGGTGACTAGATAGAGGAATACAAGATGATAAGAGGCATGCTTTGAGTGGACAGCCAGAGACCTTTTCCCAGGGTGGAAATGAGTATAAGTTTAAAGAGGTCAAAGGAAAATATAGTGGGCTTGCCCTAGGTAGGATTTTTTACACAGAGAGTGGTGGGTGTGTGGTACGTGCTGCTGGGTGTGGTGGTAGCGACAGATACATTAAGGACATTTAAGGGACTCTTGGATAGGCACATGGATGAAAAGAAATGGAGGGCTACGTGGGAGGGAAGGGTTAGATTGATCTTAGAGTAGGTTAAAAGGTTTGCACAACTTCGTGGACCGACTGGCCTGTAATGTGCTGTTCAATGTTCTGAGGTGAGTGTGGGACGAGGGAGGAGATGATGGTATTGCATGCTGGGAGGCAGCCTGGGCTGAATGGCCTCATGTGCTGTAGTAAGTAGGATGTGAGAGTACCCATGGGTGGGGTCAAGGGGCCTGCTAGTTGCTTTTCCACTCCTGCCTGGGATACGCTTATTGATACTGTATCTGTGAGCCAAGTGCTGTGTACCCAAAGACCAGAGTGAATCTCCTCCTGCCAGTTCCAGCAGACGGGCTCCAGGACAGAGAGTTTGGGAAAGAGATGCTTTCTGAGTCGAGGAAGGCAGGTTCCGGTGTGTTCTCTTTGGCCACTGTTTCCATTGGATAGGCTGCTGGTGAGCTGGGCGTCTACGGGTCACCGGGGAGCAGCGATGGTGGGAAATGAACACAGGTCGCTGGCACTGTGAAGTGTTACACTAATCATTACACTACCATGCTGCCTCAGAGTAACACACAAAGTGCTGGAGGAACTTAGCAAGTCAGGAACATCTATGGAGGAGAATGAACAGATGACCGAGACCTTTCATCGGGATTCATAAAGGTCTCGGCCCGAAACATTGACTGTTTATTCCTCTCCACAGATGCAGCATTACTTATTTATTTATTATTACTACTTGCATAATTTGTTTTCCTTTGCACATTGGTTGTTTGTGTGTAGTTTCCCATTGATTCTATTGTATTTCTTTGTTCTACTGTGAAAGCCTGCAGGAAAATGAATCTCAGGGTCATGTATAGTGACATACTGCATGTATTTTGATAATAAATTTACTCTGAACTCGGGATCAGAATAGATGTCGTTGACATATGTTGTGAAATTTGTTGTTTTGTGGCAGTGCATGACATAAAAAGTTAGAATATATTAAAAAACTACCCAACCAGTGCAAAAAGAGAGCACAAAGTTGAGGCAGTGTTCATGGACCATTCAGAAATCTGATGGCGGAGGGGGAGAAGCTATTCCTGAAACATTGAGTGTGTCTCTTCAGGCTCCTGTACCTCCTCCCTGATAGCAGAAATGAGAAGAGGGCATGTCGTAGGTGGTGAGGGTCCTGCCTTCTGCCTTTGTGGTGGGAAGGGTTGTGCCCATGATGGGGCCTGAGTCTATAACCCTCTGCAGCTTTTCCCCATCAGAGTTGGAACGGGAACTCTGCCTGAGCTGCAGTGCAGAGGGAAATCCTCACACATTCAGTCAGTATGTTGACGGAGGGCGGAAGCTTTGTAGCTGCAGAGGCCTCTGACTAAGAGTTGCCCCTCTTTGCTTGGCACAGATACAGGACAGGATGTTTCCATCGGTCACCACACCTCCTCCAGCCACCTACTGAGCCTCTGTGTGAGTGAGCATCGAAGCAGGTTCTGGGGAGCCTGTTTAAAGTGTACGTGTGTTGGGGTGTGTACCTCTGCATACAGTACACCTTTATGTCTGGTTCCATGAAGCCTCGTGCCATTTGGTCCTATGATACAACAGTACAACACAGGAGCAGGCCCTTCGGCCCACAGTGATGTGCTGAATCAATCACATGGCTAACTAAACTAACCTCTTCTGGCTATCAGTACAGTTTAGAATTGATTTTAACGTTCTCCTGTTTGTTTATAAAGCCCTAAATGGGCTGGCCCCCTCCTATATCGCAGACCTTCTAACACCTTATTCTACTCCCAGGTCCCTCAGGTCGGCTGACTTGGGGCTCCTGGCTGTCCCGCGATCTAACTTTAAGCTCAGGGGTGACTGCGCCTTTGCTGTTGCAAGCCCCCAGACTGTGGAACAGCATTCCCCTCCCTATCAGATCTGCCCCCTCCATCGACTCTTTTAAGTCCAGGCTCAAAACTTACTTTTATTCACTAACATTTGAATCCTCCTGACTTGGCTGATTTTTGGCTTGTGCCTAGGCCCTTGTGTTGTTTCTTTTGTGCCTATAAGCTGTTTGTCTGGTTGGTTATGTCTGTGTTTCTTGTATTTATGATTTTAGCTATCTGCTCTGATCTGTACAGCACTTTGGTCAACATGGGTTGTTATTACGTACAAAAGCTGGATGAACTCAGCAGGTCAGGCAGCATCCGTTGAAATGAGCAGGTCTCAGCCCGAAACGTTCATCTGAGGACCTGCTGAGTTCATCCAGCTTTTGTACGTGTTGATTTGACCACAGCATCTGCAGTGTACTTTGTGTTTGGGTTGTTATTAAATGTGCTATATAAATAAATTTGACTTGACTTCTGCCTACACAATGTCCATATCCTTCCATATTCCTCACATTCATGTTCCTGTCTAAACATCTTTAAAAAGTCCCTAATGTTTCTGCCTCTACCAGTACCCCAGGCAGAGCATTCCAGGCAACCACCACTCTCTGTGTAAAAACACTTGCCCTTCACATCTCCTTTGAAATTAACCCCCCCCCCCCACCCCAATGATTTTAACCATTGGTGCTAGGAATCGATTCAGATTCAGATTTGTTTATCATATGTACAATTAAATACGTTGTTTTCATTAATGACCAACACACCTTATGAAATGTGCTGGGGGCAATCCCACATTCCTACGCCAACATAGCATGCCCACAATATTCAGCAGAACAACAATAAAATGCAATAACAATGGCACAGCAAACCCTGTTCCTCCCTCCCACCCTCTCTCTCTCTCTCTCTCTCTCTCTCTCTCTCTCTCTCTCTCTCTCTCACACACACACACACACACACACACACACACACACACACACACACACACACACACACACACACACACACACACACACACACACACACACAGTCCTCCAACCACAGGACAAACCATCACTGAGCCTCTGCCTCCAACCTCCTGACCCTGGTCCGGGTCTCCGAATCGCACTCTCCACTTTCACATTTCTGCCCCTCCACCATCAGATTTCTGAATGGTCCATGAGCACGGCATCAATATTTGTCTCAGGCTCCATTTACTAGTTCTGTTTTGTTACTGCACTCTGCCACTCCCGCAAAGCAACAAATTTCACCACGTACGTCAGAGATGATAAACCTGATTCTGATCAAGATTATTGTCACTTGAGTGTATAACTCAAAATGCTTGTAGTGAGTGCACAGCACAGGTAAACAGTAAACAGCTCGCTGTTCGAGTGACAAGACCTAAGTGGTGACAGGATTTTCATTAGTCTCTCAGGCTGAGGGAAGAAGCTGTTACCCAGTCTGGCAGTCCCAGTCCTGATGCTCCTGTACCTCCTTCCTGACAGTAGAGGGTCAAAGAGATTGTTGGGGGGGGGGGGTTAATGATCCTCAACAAAAATTCAAGCTCTTCATATACAACGCTCCTGGTAAATGTCACAAATAGGGGAGGGAGACCCCGGCGATTTTTACTACCCTCTGTAGGGTCTTGCAGTCTGATACCTTAGAGTTCCCATACCACACAATGATACAGACAGACAGGACACACTTGGTGCTGCTCCTGTAGAAAGGGTGTGGGGAGCCTTGCACGCCTCAATCTCCTCTTTCCTGGTCCTGGTTAAATGTATTGATTAATGTTGTATCTAGTTAGTTGCTAGAAGTCGTTTTGGTCTTTTCTCTGTACTGTTTGATTGTCATAGGATCATAGATCAGGGGAACAGGCCCCTCGGCCCAACACGTTCATACCAGCCAAGATTCCCGATGATGCTAGCCCCATTTGCACAGTAGCACAGCAGTTAACGTAACACTTTACTGTGCCAACTGTGAGATCGGGATTCAATTCTACTGCCGTCTGTAAGGAGTTTGTACGTTCTCCCTGTGATCGCGTGGGTTTCCTCCTGGTGCTCCAGTTTCCTCCCACATTCCGAAGACGTACGGGTTGGAAAGTCGTGGCACAATGTGGGGCAACGTTGGACTGTGCTGGTTGTTCACCGAATGTTTCAATGAGCATGTGACAAAAAAAGCTCATCTTTAATCTTTTAATCTTTAACCTGTCCAAATATCTTTTAAATGTTGTTAAATTGCCTGCCTCAACCACTTCCTCTGCAGCTCACTCGTTATACTGACCACCCTCTGGATGGGAAACCTGCCCCCCAGGTTCCGATTAAATCTTTCCTCTCTCACCTTAAAATTGTACCCTCTAGTTGTAGATTGCACAACCCTGGGAAACTCTAGTCATGATTACATGGTTGTAGAACATTGAACACTACAGCACAGTACAGTACAGTGTCTTTGGCCCACAATGTTGTACCGACCTTTTAACCAACTCCAAGATCAATGTAACTCTTCCCTCCCCCATAGCCCTCCATTTTTTTCTCAACCATGTAACTCTTACATCTAAGATTCTCTTTAATGTATCTGCCTTTGCCCCCACCCCTAGCAGGGCGTTCCACATACCCACTGCTCTGTGTTTAAAATACCTACCTCTGACATGCCCCCTATACTTTCCTCCAGTCACCTTAAAATTATGCCCCTTCACATTAGCCAATTCCGCCCTAGGAAAAAGTCTCTGACTATCCACTCTGTTTATGCCTCTTATCATCTTGTACACCTCTATCAAGTCACCTCTCATCCTCCTCCACTCCAAAGGGAAAGGCCTTAGCTCACTCCACCTATCCTGTTAGGCTACATCTGTTTTCCGGCATCTGAATGAATCTGAGTTGGAACCGAGAAGATGAGCCACAATAACAGCTTTATCAAATTTTTTTGCAAGTTCCCTGGACTTCAGGTGCTGGCAACACACACAAAGTGCTGGGGGAGCTCTGCAGGTCAGGCAGCGTCTATGGAGTCGACGTTTCAGGCCGAGACCCTTCATCAGTGCTGAAAGGAAGGGGGAAGGAGCCAGAATAAGGAGGTGGGGGAGGGGAAGGAGTACAAGCTAGAAGGTGATTGGTGAAACCAGGTGAGTGGGGGGGGGGGGGAATGAAGTGAGAAACAGAGAGGTGATTGGTGGAAACGGAAAAGGGCTGGAGAAGAAGGAATCTGATAGGAGAGGGGAATGGACCGTGGGAGAAAGGGAAGGAGGAGGGGCACTAGACAGAGGTATTATACAGTTGAGGAAAAGAAGTACGAGGGAGTCCAGAGCGGGGAAATTGAAAAAGCAGGAAGGGGGAGGGAAAGAAATTACTGGAATTTGGAGAAATCAATGTTCATGCCATCAGGTTGGAAGCTACCTAGACAGAGTATGAGGTGTTGCTCCTCCAACCTGAGAGCGACCTCATCATGGCAGTAGGGGAAGCCGTGGACTGACATGTCGGAATGGGAATGGAGAATTTAAATGGTTGGTCACTGGAAAATCCTGCTTTTTTGTGAATGTAGCAAAGGCGATCGACAAAGCAGTCCCCCAATCTATGTCAGATAGAGGAGGCCACGTTGGGAGCATCGGAAACAGTGGATGACCCCATCAGATCTGCCTCACCCGGAAGGACTGTTTGGGGCCCTGCATGGAGGTGAAAGGGCAGGTGTAGCATTTCTTCCACTTGAAGATAGGATAGATGGTAACTTTTTCACCCCGGTAGGTGTATTAAAAACAAGGGAAGAGGTTTAAACTATGTAGGAGGAAGCCATTATAACCTGAGGGGTAGGATTTTTTACACAAAGAGTGGATGTTGCCAGGACTTCAGGGACTGAATTACAGGGAGAGGTGCCTACCCAAAGATCTCTTAAAAAGCCTGTAACATTTCTGCCTCCACCACCACTCCCGCAGCACGTTCCGGGCACTCACAACTCTCTGCATGAAAAAAAAACTTGTCCCTCACATCTTCTTTGAAATGACCCCCTCTCACCTTAAACACATGCTCTCTGGTAATAGACATTTCGACTCTGTCTACTCTGAACCTCTATCAGATATCCACCGCTCCAGAGAAAATAACCCAGGTTTGTCCAACCTCTCATGCCCTCTAAACCAGGCAGCCTCTCCAAAGCCTCGACACCCTTCCTATAATGGGGAGACCAGAACTGCACTCAATACTCCAAATGCGGCCTAACTAGAGTTTTATAAAGCTGCAACCTGACTTCCTGACTTTGACCTCATTGCCTGAATAATAAAGGCAAACATACATATGCCTTCTTAACCAACTACCATGTCTTCCGGTGAAGGCCAAGGTAATCTGTGGCTGCAGTGCAGTGAGCGGCAAAAGTCAATATGAGATATAGGAACAAAATAAATAAGTACCCTCCCTAACGACTGTGTCCTGTTGCCCAGGTAACCACGAGTGCATGACACTAGCCCTGAAGAGCCGCTGTGAGAACTTGCTGAAGAGAAGGAGTGGCCGCGCTGAGCGGCAGAACACCACGGAGCGAGCGAGGAGGAGGCTGAGGGGCCGAGTGGCCGGCAGTCGCCGGAAGAGAGAGGCAGGCAGCTCTGGGCCCCGGTCCCGCAGGGAAGAGCGCCTTGAGGGTCTGTGTGAAATACATTTTGTGCCATTGGTGGTGGGACAGAAGGACGAAAACAAAGAGCAGAGACTCCGCTGTGTAGGTTGGTGTCGACAAGCCCTCAGACCGTGGCCACAATGAGCGCTCAATTCCAGTGAAAGCACCGCTTAACTTAAAACTCTTTTTACATCGCATGTCACATTCACAGGGCAGGGATAGCTCTACACTGTCCCATCACACACTCCCAGGGTCAGACACAGAGTGAAGCTCCCTCCACACTGTCCCATCACACACTCCCAGGGTCAGACACAGAATGAAACTCCCTCTACACTGTCCCATCACACACTCCCAGGGTCAGACACAGAGTGAAGCTCCCTCTACACTGTCTCATCACACACTCCCAGGGTCAGACACAGCATGGAGCTCCCTCCACACTGTCTCATCACACACTCCCAGGGTCAGACACAGCGTGGAGCTCCCTCTACACTGTCCCATCACACACTCCCAGGGTCAGACACAGCGTGGAGCTCCCTCTACACTGTCCCATCACACACTCCCAGGGTCAGACACAGCGTGGAGCTCCCTCTACACTGTCCCATCACACACTCCCAGGGTCAGACACAGAGTGAAACTCCCTCTACACTGTCCCATCACACACTCTCAGGGTCAGACACAGAGTGAAGCTCCCTCTACACTGTCCCATCACACACTCCCGGGGTCAGACACAGAGTGAAGCTCCCTCTACACTGTCTCATCACACACTCCCGGGGTCAGATACAGAGTGAATCTCCCTCTACACCGTCCCATCACACACTCCCAGGGTCAGACACAGAGTGAAGCTCCCTCTACACTGTCCCATCACACACTCCCGGGGTCAGATACAGAGTGAATCTCCCTCTACACCGTCCCATCACACACTCCCAGGGTCAGACACAGAGTGAAGCTCCCTCTACACCGTCCCATCACACACTCCCAGGGTCAGACACAGAGTGAATCTCCCTCTACACCATCCCATCACAAACTCCCAGGGTCAGATACAGAGAGGAACTCCCTCTACACTGTCCCATCACACACTCCCGGGGTCAGACACAGAGTGACTCTCCCTCTACACCGTCCCATCACACACTCCCAGGGTCAGACACAGAGTGAAGCTCCCTCTACACTGTCCCATCACACACTCCCGGGGTCAGACACAGAGTGAAGCTCCCTCTACACTGTCCCATCACACACTCCCAGGGTCAGACACAGAGTGAAGCTCCCTCTACACTGTCCCATCACACACTCCCGGGGTCAGATACAGAGTGAATCTCCCTCTACACCGTCCCATCACACACTCCCAGGGTCAGACACAGAGTGAAGCTCCCTCTACACTGTCCCATCACACACTCCCAGGGTCAGACACAGAGTGAATCTCCCTCTACACTGTCCCATCACACACTCCCGGGGTCAGACACAGAGTGAAGCTCCCTCTACACCGTCCCATCACACACTCCCAGGGTCAGACACAGAGTGAATCTCCCTCTACACCATCCCATCACAAACTCCCAGGGTCAGATACAGAGAGGAACTCCCTCTACACTGTCCCATCACACACTCCCGGGGTCAGACACAGAGTGACTCTCCCTCTACACCGTCCCATCACACACTCCCGGGGTCAGACACAGAGTGAAGCTCCCTCTACACTGTCCCATCACACACTCCCGGGGTCAGACACAGAGTGAAGCTCCCTCCACACTGTCCCATCACACACTCCCAGGGTCAGACACAGAGTGAAGCTCCCTCCACACTGTCCCATCACACACTCCCAGGGTCAGACACAGAGTGAAGCTCCCTCCACACTGTCCCATCATACACTTCCAGGGTCAGACACAGAGTGAAGCTCCCTCCACACTGTCCCATCACACACTCCCGGGGTCAGACACAGAGTGAAGCTCCCTCTACACTGTCCCATCACACACTCCCGGGGTCAGATACAGAGAGAAACTCCCTCCACACTGTCCCATCACACACTCCCAGGGTCAGACACAGAGTGAAGCTCCCTCTACACTGTCTCATCACACACTCCCAGGGTCAGACACAGAGTGAAGCTCCGTCTACACTGTCCCATCACACACTCCCAGGGTCAGATACAGAGTGAAGCTCCCTCTACACTGTCCTATCACACACTCCCAGGGCAGAGGAAGCACAGATACAGAGTAAAATTTACTCTAGGTTTTCTAATAAGATTTCTTCCTCATTTCATTAATCTCAGAAAACTTCATTATTCTAAAACCCCCCTGATGAACTCTAGCTTTAATTATTTGAACAACGTTTTATCAGAAAGTGGATTGAGTAACTTTGACCAAACTCACCAGGAAGGGGGAAATGTCCTGACTGGGAGGTATGAAATGGAGCACAAAATTGGGTTAAAATTATCCTTCTGCAAGCCTCATCTTCCTGATCCTCAATCGATCTTTTGACTCCAACTGTAAACTGTGGTCGAGGATCAGGAGCAGCACACTATCTGCTGGAAGAATTCCACGGGCCCAGCAGAATCTCAGAATCAGAACCAGGTTTAATATCACTCGCATATGTTGTGAAATACGTTATTTTGCGGCAGCAATACAGTACAGGATAATTTTAAAAAACAACAATTTACAGTGATATATTTTGCACTAATTATATGTGAGTATGTGTGCATGGATGAGTAAATGTAAATATATTATCTAAAATAGAGCAAATAAAAGAAAAAAAATAGTGAGGTAGTTTTAATGAGTACATTTTCCATTCAAAAATCTGATGGTGGAGAGGAAGGAGCTGTTCCTGAATCGCTGAGTGTGTATCTTCAGGCTCCTGTACCTCTCCCTGATGAAAAGAGGATGTGGGTGGTGGGAGTCCTCGGTGATGGGTGCTGCCTTTTCGAGGCATCACCTTTTGAAGGTGTCATCAATGCTGGGGAGGCGAGTCACCATGATGAGGCTGTCAGAGTCTGCAACTTTTCCCGATCCTGTGTATCTGTCAGGGAGAAGGAATTGTTAATGTTTCCGGTTGTCTTCTCCCACAGGTGCCGCCTGAACCACTGTGTTCTTCCAGAAGATTGTCCGTTGTATCTGCAGCCTTTTGCTCCTCTCATTTTATTCTCCTCATTATAAATGGTATTAAGACATCACATTACATAAAACAGATGTTTCCTAGTCAAAAAACTTCATAATTTATTAGTTCTGGCAGCTTTATCACTGGGTTGTAGCTTATAGAACACCCTTTGAGAAACTTTTGGATGAATCATCCCATTCCATTGGCATTGTAGACATCCTTTGCAAGTTTCTGTGTGAAGAGCAACCTCCGCAAGAAACTATTCACGTACCAAGCTGCTCCTTCGTCCTGCAATCCTGTGTGCTTATTGGAATTCCACGCACGTAGTACCTCAGCCTATACAAAGACTTCAAATGTAACCTTGTCATCGTCTATAGAGTCATAGAGAACTACAGCCAAGAAACAGGCCCTTCTGCCCATCTAGTCCAGGTCAAACTGTTCTTCTACCTAGACCTATAAACTTACACCTGTACTAAAGCTCGCCGTACCCCTCACATCCATGTCTCTATACAAACTTCTCTTAAATGTTTCTATCAAACCTGCATCTTGAACTTTTGTCAGCAGCTCGTTCCACACTCATACCACCCTCTGAGTGAAGTCTGTCCCCTCAGGTTCACCTTAAACATTTCACCCTTCACCCTTAACCCATGCCTCTGGTCACCCAGGAAAAAACCTGCTTGCATTCACCCTATCCATACCCTCATAAATTTTGCGTACTGCTGTCAAATCTCCCCTCATTCTCCATGCTCCAGGGAATAAAGTCCTAGCCTATTCAACCTTTCCCTACAGGTCCTCAAGTCCTGGCAATATCCTTGCAACCTTACAATCTTATTGATAGCTTTCCTGTAGGTAGGTGACCATCTTAACACACAATACTCCAAATTAGGCCTCACCAATGTTTTATGCAACTCCAACATAACGTTCCAACTCCTGTACTCAGTACTTTGATTTATGAAGGCCAATGTGCCAAAAGCTCTCGCTGTGACCCTATTTACCTGTGATGCCACTTTCACTGAATTATGGATCAATATTCCCAGATTCCTCTGGTCTACTACACTGCTCAATGCCCTACTGCTCAACATGCAAGTCCTACTCTGGTTTGTCCTCCCAAAGTGGACCTCACACTTATCAGCATTAAATTCCATCTGTCATTTTTCTGCCCATCTTCTATGAAACTTTCTTCAGCATCAGTGGCTTCCCTCAATGCCATAAAATGAGAGAAACCCCAGTTGTTATCGTTGTGAGAGAAAAGATGACTAATCCTTTGACTGAAGGACTTCTCTTCATCCCTGGAGTAAATGTGTGACAGGATCATAGTGCATTGTAGGAAGAATCCAACACACTAGTGATGTGAGCACTTTTAAGTTCTTCTGATCAAGGACTTCCCTGTTCCTCTCCTTGAGAATCCACGCAGGTTCAGAGGAATTGCCTGGATGTGTCTGGGACTAACATGGAACATAGAACAGAACGATGTTGTGCCAATACTTTAATTTGCTCTAAGATCAATATCACCCTTCCTCCCCATGTAACCCTCCATTTTTCTTTCATCTGTGTGCCTACCTAAGAGTCTCTTAAATGCCCCTAATGTGTCTGCCCTACCACCACCCCTGGCAGGGCATTCCACACACTCACCACCCTCTGGGTAAAAAAAGCTACCTCTGACATCTTCTTAAAATTATGCCTACTCACATTAGTCATTGTCACCTTGGGAAAAAGGTCTCTGGCTGTCTACTCTATCTATGCCTCATCATCTTGTACACCTCTATCAAGTTGCCTCTCAACCTCCTTTGCTCTAAAGAGAAAAGTCTTGGCTCACTCAATTGTTCCTCGTAAAATATGCTCTCCAATCCAGGCGGTATCCTGGTAAATCTCCTCTGCACTCTCTCTAAAGCTTCCACATCATCATCATGGTCATTATGTGCATGTTGTATGATGTGGGTGGTCATGATCTTATCCATGACTATGATTGTTTTTGGCAAATTTTTCTGCAGATGTGGATTGCCATTGCCGCCTTCTGGGCAGAATCTTTACAGGATGGGTGACTCTGGGCATTATCAATACTCTTCAGAGATTGTCTGCCTGGTGTCAGTGATCACATAACTAGGACGCGATATGCACCAGCTGCTCATACGACCATCCACCACCTGCTCCCATGGTAATCGGGGGCTAAGCAGGTGCTACACCTTGCCCAAGGTTGACCTGCAGACTAGCAGAGGGAAAGAGTGCCTTACACCTCCTTAGGTAGAGGCATATCTCCTCCTAAAGCTTCCACATCCTTCCTATAATGAGGCAACCAGAATGGAACACAATTTTCCAAGTGTGATCTAACTAGAGTTTTATAGAGTTGCAACATTACCTCCTGAGCTCAGTCACCCGACTAATGAGGGCCAATGTGCTATTCGCTTTCTTCTCCTTGTAGAACAGAAGGGCTTCGCACCTTGCCCCCGGCCTCTGGTGATCAGCAGCCCCAACCCCGCCACTGCTGACTGTGAGCTGAACAAAAACACTCGGCGGTGTCACCGGCAACAGCTGCGGTCTCAGAAATCCTGCCGCATGTACCAGACGTGCGACCACGGGGTACTCTTCTCAGGTGAGAGGGAGAGAGAGAAAGTGCAGGGTTTAGGGAGGGGGGATGTGAGAGTGACGACACAGCGACCCCATCAATCCACGGTAGCGGAGTGGTTAGTGTGACGCCATTACAGCTCAGGGTTTTGGAGTTTGGAGTTCAATTGCAGTATCATCTGTAAGAATGTTTTACATTCTTCCCATGTGCATGTGGCCTCTGGGTGCCCTGGTTTCCTTCCACAGTCCAGAGACATACCGGTTAGTAGGTTAACTGGTCATTGTAAATTGTCCCGTGATTAGGCGCGGGTTAAACAAGGTTGCTAGGTGGCACAGCTCAGTGAGCTGAAAGGACCTGTTCTGTGCTGTATCACTAAATAAAATAAAAACGATCCCATTCCACTTCCACAGCTACCCTATGGTCAAAGTCATACAGCCCAGGAGCAGGCTCTTTGGTCCATCCAGTCCATGCCAACCAAGATGCCCATCTGAGCTAGTCCCATCCACCTGTATTTGGCACATCTCCCTCCAAACCTTTCCTATCCATGTACCTAAGTGCTTTATTACCTGCCTCAATCACTTCCTTTGGCAGCTCCTCCATATACAGATTGGTGAGCATTCCAGAGACAGTGACCACAACTCCTCCCTGACCTTTACATAGCCTTGGACAGGGATAGGAGCAGATGGTACTGGAAAGTATTTAACTGGGGGGGAGGTGAATTATGACGCTATTAGGCAAGAACTTGGGAGCGTAAACTTGGAGCGTATGTACTCAGGGAAATGCACAATGGAAATGTGGAGGTTGTTTAGGAAGCACTTGTATGAAGTTCTGGATAGGTTTGCCCCGTTTAGGCAGGGGGAAGGAAACATGGCTGATTAGAGATGTGGAATATCTAGTCAAGAGGAATAAGGATCAAGGATCAACTTTATTTGCCACATTAAAGATATTAGGAATTTGTTGTGTTGGCACAAATAAAGCATTCATCAATTTTAAAGAATAAAGATTAGGAATAGTCAGTGTGGCGTTGTGAGGGACAGGCCATGCCTCACAAGTCTGATTAAATTCTTTGAGGATGTAACAAAGCACTTTGATGAAGGTAGAGCAGTGGATGTGGTGTATATGGATTTTAGTAAGGCGTTTGATAAAGTTCCCCGTGGTAGGTCATTGAGAAGGTCAGGTGCCATGAGATGCAGGGAAACCTGTCTGCGTGGATTCAGAATAGGCTTGCCCACAGGCGGCACTGGGAGGTGCTAAATGAGCATATTCTGCCTGGAGGTCAGTGTCATTTTTTGATCTAAAGTTCTGAATTCACAATAAGACAGGGGATGGTCACTTAATGAGTCTTGGCTGACCCTCTACATCTTGGGCTGGATGAGGGTCCCGAGAGTGATGTCCACTGACTTGTCCACTTTCTCTTCCTACCCATTGCCTTTCAGGAGGGTGGAAGGAACACCTCACGTACCAGAGGCACGTTGACAACGTGATCCACTTCTATCGAATGCTACGCAGAAATGGCTTCCGATCAGAGAACATCAAGACCTTCTTTGCAGGAGATGGACAGCTCCCAGGTAACAGGAACACACAAAGTGCTGGAGGAACTCAGCAAGCTGGGCAGCATCTATGGAGAGGAATAAACTGTCGACATTTTCAGCCAAGACCCTTCATCAGGCCTCCATCAAGCCCACAAACATTGACTGTTTATTCTCCTCCATAGATGCTGCCTGATTTCAGCATTTTGTGTGCGTTGCTCAAGACTTCCAGCTTGTGCAGAACCTTGTGTCTAGGAAGGATGTGACTCGGCTAGAGAGGGTGCGGACGAGTTTCATGAAGATATTACTATGCCTGGAGGGTTTGAATTCTCAGGAGAGACTGGATAGGCTGGGATTGTTTTCCCAAGAGCAAACAAAGCTCTGATGTGACCTCATAGAGGTCTATAAAATCATCAGGGACGTAAAGAAGGTGAATGGTCATAGTCTTTTCCCCCAGGGTAGGGAAACCCAGAACAAGACAGTGTAGATTTAAAGTCAGAGGGAAAAGTTTAAAGGGGACCTCAGAAGCACTTTTCTCATACAGAGGATGATGGGTATATAGAACATTACAGCACAGTATAAGCTTTTCGGCCTTTTAACCTACTACAAGATCAAGAGTCTCTTAAATGTTCCTGATGTATTTGCCTCTACTTCCACCCCTGATAGGGCGTTCCACACACCCACAACTCTCTGTGTAAAAAGCCTACTGTACTTCTAATATCCACTCCCCATACTTTCCTTCAATCACTTTAAAATGATGCCTTCTCGTATTAGCCATTTCTTCCCTGGGAAAGAGTCTGGCTGTCCACTCAAACTATGCCTCTTAACATCTCGTACGTCTCTAGCTAGTGACCTCTCATCCTCTGTAGAAACACATACAGTAAAAACTGCCGGAGGAACTCAGCAGGACAGGCAGCATCTATGGAGGGGAATAAATAGTTAATGTTTTGGG
Source organism: Hemitrygon akajei (assembly GCF_048418815.1). Lineage (NCBI taxonomy): Eukaryota > Metazoa > Chordata > Chondrichthyes > Myliobatiformes > Dasyatidae > Hemitrygon > Hemitrygon akajei. The sequence continues at coordinate 116,463,705 of NC_133128.1, forward strand.
CCAAGACCCCTAACCAGTCTTGATGAAGGGTCTCGGCCTGAAATGTCGACTGTTTATTCCTCTCCATAGACACTGCCTGACCTGAGTTACTCCAGGATTTTGTGTGTTACTCTAGATTTCCAGCAACTGCAGATCTCTTGTGTTTACCTCTCATCCTCATTTGATCCAAAGAGAAAAGCCCTAGCTTGCTAAGCCTATCCTGATGAGACATGCTCTCTAATCCATCAGCGTCTCAGTAAATCTCCTCTGTACCATCTCTAAAGCTTCCACGTCTTTCCTATAATGAGGCAACCAGAAATTATCACAATAAACGAGATGCCTGAGGAAGAGGTAGTGACTGGAGGAAAGTATATGGGCGATGTCGTGTTTTACGCAAGGCAGGTACATTAGGGGCATTTATGAGACTCTTAGATAGGAATATAGATGATAGAAAAATGGAAGGTTATGTAGGAGGGAAGGGTTAGATTGATCACAGAGTAGGTTAAAAAGTTGGCGCAACTTCTGAAGGGGCTGTACTGTGCTGTAATGTTCTATGTAAGGAGGTACAAGTACTTTTAAAACCATTTGGTGTGGTACATGGAAAAGAAAGTAAGTCATCTCTCATGCTCCTTCGCTCCAAAGAGAGAAGCCCTAGCTCGCTCTGCCTTTCCTCATAAAACATGCCCTCTGATCCAGGCAGGTTTGATGCACTTGTGCAGCTCAGAAAGTTGAGTTCTGCCTCTGTTTGTTGCAGTGGGCGAAGAGACCGAGGGCATCTACCCGGCCACAGAGAAGGTGATGATCAGGAGCCACATCGCTTACATCTGCCGCGCCGTCAATTGCGCTGACTCTCTGGTCCTCTATCTCAACAGCCCTACGAGGAATGATGGCACCATGCTGCTCTGGGACGTCAACAACAATGGGATAGTAGGTATTTACAGAGAATCAGAACCTCAGAACCAGCAGGAGGGCCCACTCCTACTAAACCATTCTAAAGATTTAAAGCTTAACTTTGTTTGTCACGTGTACATCTCCCTGATAACCACATCTGCATGAAGTTTATCGGGCTGCAGCTCTTTAGAGGGACCGGAGCTACAGCTGGATGACTTTCAGCTTAGACGGGAACGTAAGGTGATAGATAGGAGTTACAGGGAGGTGGTCACCCTTCAGTTACAGGAGGCAGGTGACTGTCAGGAGAGAGGAAGGGAAATGGTCAGCCAGTGCAGAGTTCCCCTCAATAATACGTATACCTCTTTGGATACTGTTGGAGCACAACCTACCAGTGGAAAGCCACAGGCAACCATGTCTCTGGCACTGAGTCTCAAGCAGGAAGGGGGAAGGAAAGGACTGCAGCAGTGATAGTGGATTCCATAATTAGGGGAGCAGAAAGCAGATTCGGCGGGTGTGAAAACGACACCCAGATGTTATGCTGCTTCCCAGGTACAGGGATATCTCAGATTGGGTCCACACCGTTCTAAAAGGAGAAGAACAGCCGGAAGCTGTGGGACATATTGGTACCAACAATATAGGTAGGGAGAGGAAGGAGGCCTTAAAAAGAGAATTTAGTCAGAAAGCTGAAAAGCAGGACCCCCAAGGCAGTAATCTGTGGAGTGTTGCCTGTGCTACGTTCTGGTGGGGGTAAGAATAGAACAATTTGGCAGATGAATGCCTGGCTGAAGATTAAGTGCAGGGGACAGGGTTTCAGATCTCTGGATTATTGGGATCTCTCTGGGGAAGGTATGATCTGAACAAGAAGGACGGGTAACACTTGATGGGGAGAGTTACACCTAAAGGTTTAAACTAATTTGCCAGGGGTATGGGAACTGGGGGGTAGGTGGGAACTGGAGTGATAGGGCAGCTGGTATGCAACTGGATACAGTGTGTAGTAAGACCATGAGGAAGGACAAAGAGATGATAAGGCAAATTTATGATCAGTGGGATGGGTTAAAGTGTAACAGGAGGCCAAAATCAGTAAGGATGAATACAGGACGGAAGGTGTTACATTTGAATGCAGGCAGTATACGGTATAATGTAGACGATCTCGTAGTGCAGTTAGAGATCGACAGGTATGATGTTGTGGGCATCTCTGAGTCATTGCTGAAAGAAGATCATAGTTGGGAGCTTAACATCCAAGAATACACATTGTATTGAAAAGAAAGGCAGGTTGGCAGAGGAAGAGGCGTGGCTCTATAGGTAAAAAATGAGATCAAATCCTTAGAAAGAGATGACATAGGATTGGAAGGTGTAGAATCCATGTGGGTAGAGTTAAGAAATTGCAAGTGTAGAAAGACCCTGATGGAAGTTATGCACATGCCTCTGAGCAGTAGCCAGGATGTGGGCTACAAATTGCAACGGAAGATAGAAATGGCATGTAAAAAGGGCAATGTTACGATAATTATGGGGGATTTCAATGCAACTAGATTTGGAAAATCAGGTTGATGCTGAATCTCAAGAGAGGGAATTTATAGAATGCCTACGAGATGGCTTTTTAGAGCAGCTTGTGGTTGAGACTCTTAGGAGAATGGCAATTCTGGATTGGATGTTGTGTAATGAACCAGATTTGATTTGGGAGCTTAAGGTAAAAGAACCCTTAAGAGACAGTTTGAGAAGGAGAAGTTGAAATTGAATGTATCAGTTTTACAATTGAGTAAAGGGAATTACAGAGGCATGAGAGAGGAGCTGGCCAAAGTTAATTGGATGGGAACACTAGCAGGGTTAACAACAAAACAGTAATGGATGGTGTTTCTAGGGGCAATTCAGAAGGCACAGGGAAGATACATCCCAGAGGTGTAGAAGTATTCTAAAGGAAGGATGAGGCAACCATGGCTGACAAGAAGTCAAAGACAGCATAAAAGCAAAAGATAGGGCATGTAACAAAAATTAGTGGGAAGGTAGAGGATTATGAAGCTTTTAAAAACAACTGGAAAAAAACCATAAAGAGAGAACTGATGAAGCATGAAGGAAAGCTAGCCAATAATATAGAAGTTGATGCAAAATGTTTTCTTAGATATATAAAGAGTTAAAGAGAGATGAGTGGATATCGGTCTGTGGGAAAATGACATTGGAGAAGTAGTAATGGGCAACAAAGAAATGGCAGACGAACTGAATAAGTATTCTGCATCAGTCTTCACTGTGGAAAACACCAACAGAATGCCAGAAATTCAAGAGTTTCAGGGTCAGAAGTGAGTGTCATTATTACCACAGAGAAGGTGCTCGGGAAGCTGAAAGGTCTGAAGTAGGTAAGCTACCTGGACCAGATGGAGTACACCCCAGGGTTCTGAAAGAGGTAGCTGAAGAGATTGTGGAGGCATCAGTGATGATCTTTCAAAAATCACTAGATTCTGGAGTGGTTCCGAAGGACTGGAAAATTTCAAATGTCACTCCACTCTTTAAGAAGGAAGGGAGGAAGAAGAAAGAAAATTAAAGGCCAGTTAGCCTGACCTCAGTGGTTAGAAACAAGTTGGAGTCCATTATTAAGGATGAGGTTTCAGGGTACTTGGAGGCACATGATAAAATAGGCCGAAGTCTGCATGGTTTTCTGAAGGGGAAATGATGTCTGACAAATACGTTGGAATCCTTTGAGGAAATAACAGCCAGAAGAGACAAAGGAGAGTCAGTGGATGTTGTTTACTTAGCTTGTTAAGCAACCTCATGTGCGGTACCTTGTCAAAGGCCTGGCAAAAATCTAAGAGCCCAAGGTTAGAAGATTGGCTAAATGGCAGGATACAAAGAGTGGGAATAAAGGGCATCTGTTCTGGTTGGCTGCTGATATGCTACAGGGGTTGGTGTTGGGACCATGTTGTATGTCAATGATTTGGATAAAGGAATTGTTGGCTTTGTGGCCAAGTCGGTAGACAATAAAAGATAGGTGGAGGGGTAGGTAGCGTTGAGGAAGCAGGGTGTCCCCAGAAGGACTTGGGCAGATTGGGGGAATGGGTGAAAAGAGTGGCAGATGGAATAAAATATAGGTAAGTGCACAGTCATGCACCTTGGCAGAAGGAATAAAGGTGTGAACTACTTTCTAAATGGGGGAAAATTCAAAACTCTGAGATGCAAAAGGACTTGGGAGACCTTGTGCAGGATTCCCTAAAGGTTAACTTGCAGGTTGAGTCAGTGGTGAGGAAGGCAAATGCAATGTTAGCATTCATTTTGAGTGGACTAGAATACAAAAGCAAAGATGTAATGTTAAAGCTTTATAAGACATTGGTCAGACCGCACTTGGAGTATTGTCAGCAATTTTGGGCCCCCCATCTGAGAAAAGATGTGCTGGTATTGGAGAAGGACAGAGGAGGTTCACAAAAAACATCCCAGGAATGAAAGGGTCAGCATATGAGGATTGTCTGATGGCTCTGGGCTTGTCTCACTGGAGTTTAGAAGAAAGAAGGGCACATCTCATTGAAACCTCTTGAATATCAGAAGGCTTAGATAGGGTGGATGGGCAGAGTATGTTTGCTATATTCGGGAAGCCTAGGACAGAGGGCACAGATTCAGAATTGAGGGATGTCCATTTAGAACAGAGATAAGGAAAAAATTCTTCAGCCAGAGTGTGAGGAATCTGTGAGATTCATTGCCATGGATAACTGTGCAGGCCACATCATTGGGTATATTTAAAGCGATTTTTGATTAATCAGGCTATCAAATGTTATGGCGGAGAGGGCAGGAGAATAGGGTTTAGAGGCATAATAAATCAGACATGATGTCTTATGATCTTATGCAAATATCAAAATGTACAATGGAATTCGTTGTTTGCATAAATGACAAACACAATCCGAGGATGTGTTGAGGCAGGCCACAACTGTCGCTATGCTTCTTGCACCAGCATAGCATGCCCACAGCTTACTAACCCTAACCCACATGGTTTTGGAATGTGGGAGGAAATTAGAGCACCTGGAGGAAACCACATAATCTTGGAGAGAACATACAATTCCCTACAGCCAGCAGCCAGAATTGACCCACCCCCAATCACTGGTGCTGTAAAATGTATGATGCATGGATTACGTTGCCAGGTGTGGTGGTGGAAGCAAATTTGGATTCAGATTTGGATTTATCACATGTACATCAAAACACACAGTGAAATGTGTCGTTTGCATTAACAGCCATCACACTCAAGGGTACATTAGGGACATTTAAGAGATTCTTGGACACATGGGCACATGGATGATAGAAAAATAGAGAGTTATGTGGGAGGAAAGTGTTAGATTGATGTTTGAGTAGGTAAAAAGGACAGCACAATATTGCGGGCCAGACACTGTACTATGCTGTAATGTTCTATGATCTAAGTGTAAGAGGGAAGGGTTAGATTGATCATGGACTAAGTTTATATAGGTCAGCACAACATTGTGGGCCAAAGGGCCTCTAAGGTTCTGTCCTGTTCTATGTCCTATGAAAAAATATCAGTAGGGAGAGCAGCAATGATGCTGGGTGACGCAGTGTGTGCTTCGATTTCTCAGGCTGACCAGAAGGAGCGTTACACTGTGGGAGAGCTGCTGACTGACCTCGAAGGGTGCAAGGCGCACAGAGTGTTCATGTTCATTGACCAAAGTTACTCGGGGACACTGATGAAAAAACTCCTGGCGTCCACCAAACATCCAAACGTTGTCCTGATCAGCAATAGCAGGGGTTCAGAGTTCACCTGGGCTTCCAGCTTTACCGAATTCTGGACAGAACTTCAACCAGATCAGTGCCTCAGTGATTACATTGTGAAGGTCAGTTGAGATCACTGCATTGTTTTAACAAAACACCAGTCCTCGCCTTCCTAAATTGACGACCTGTCCTCTGCCTCCTCCACACTCAGGAACAGCTCCTTCCCCTCTCCCCGCCTTCTTATTCTGGCTTCTGCCCCCTTCCTTTCCAGTCCTAATGAAAGGTCTCAGCCCAAAACTTCGACTTTATCATCCAGCAACCAGACATCGTGTGGCTCCTCGTACTGCAAGTTGCTGTAGGATCGACCTCTGTAACAGAGCTCCCTTCACCAGAGGAATGTCCTTACAGTGGGTACTGCCATTGAGTTAATCAAAGACCCCACTCCCCCAGACGTTCTCTCTTCTCCTACCTCCCATCAGGAAGAAGATACAAAAGCCTGAAAGCACATACACCAGGCTCAAGAACAACTTCCACCCCACTGTTATAAGACTATTGAATTCCCTAGTATGACAAGTTGGATTCTTGACCTTATTATGATCTTCCACCTTACCACACTTTCTCTGTAACTGAATCACTTTAATCTGCATCCGTTACTGTTTTCCCTTGTTCTAGCTAAATGAATTCTGTAGTGATCATTGATAGTTGATCTGTTGAAGACTCTAAGGTTGATAATTCCTTGGCTAATCTCCACTCCCTCCCATTTTTTCTTTCTTCGAGAAGCTTATTAGTGTAACCAACCAATTCCAAAGTCATACAGCATGGAACTGGGCCTTTTGACCCACTAAGTGTGCTAGCCATCAAGAGCACCCATCTTTCTTCCAAATACCCCCCCCCCCAAAGATTCTACCCTTTACCCAATTTACAGTGATTGATTAGCCCGTGGGTGGAAACTGGAGCACCTAGGGGGGATCTCGTGCGGTCACAGGGAGTTCGTGCAAACTCCGCGGAGGACAGTGGTTGTCTCAACTGAACCTGGGTCACTGGAGCTGTAAGAGAGTGGACCTGTGTCACACCTTTGCCCAATTAACTTCAGTACTATTTTTATCTGATAATGCACCTCTTGCACATTTGACCAAAAGACAAAAAGAGTAGAATTGGGCCATTTGGCCCGTCAAATCTTCTCCACCATTCTATGATGACTGATTTATTATCCCTCTCAACCCCGTTCTCCTGCCTTCTCCCCGTAACTTTTGACACCCTTACTAATTAAGAACCTATCAACTTCCGCTTTAAATATACCCAATGACTTGGCCTCCACATTTGTCTGTGGCAACGAATTGCACAGACATGCAGTATGGGGTGATACAGAAATGCAAATTGTTGTTGAGTTGCTGGACTTCACCCTGAACCTACCATTTTTGGATTATTTCACAGAATGTCGCCCGGGCTGCCTCTTCAACCCTTGGGATAGTTGAGGCCACTCCTGGCCTCATGAACAGCACCATCTATGGAGGGCCTTGCTACAACAACCCACCGCTGACTCCAGAAGAGGTGAAGCGCGAATACATGGGTTGCCAAAACCTGCCAACTGCGGTGTGGTACCAGACCATCCAGAGGAAAGATCTCCCACACTAACTGCTCCATTTTGCTCCCTCATACACTGTACTGTTCAGAGCACAGATTTAAGCCCTTGAGCAAGGTTTTAACACCATGAATATTTTAAACATTCCTTTCTGGGAAGTGATTGTGTTAAAAGATTCTGTTTACTTTCAATGTATTGACCAGCACAGATCTTGCTGTAATGAACAATGGTTGCTTGGTTTCTTCTTCATCCCCGAGCTCCGTCACTCCAACTCAGGATGTGGTACTTCAGATTCCAGTTCAGATACAGATTGGTTTGTCACCTGTACATGGAAACATACAGTGAAATGCATCACAACCTAAAGGTGTGTTGGGACCAGCTCGTAAGCGTCACCGTGCTTTCTGGCACCAAAATAGCAGGCCCACAATGCTCATCAGAACAATGCACGCAAAAACGACAACACAACAACAGCAAAATGAGCCTCTTTCTTCCCTGGACAATAGCCTGTCATACCCCTCGCTCCATGTACTTGTCCAAACTTCTCTTAGATGTTGCATTTGAACCCCAATCCACTACTTTCACACACTCACACCACCCTCTGAGTGAAGATCACCCTCAGGTTTCCCTTAAATATTTCACCTTTGACTCTATGACCTCTAGTTCTAGTCCTAGTCAACCTCAGTGGGAAAAGAGTGCTTGCATTTATGCTATCTATACCATTCATAATTGTGTCAAATCTCTCCTCATTCTCCTACACTCCAGGGAATAAAGTCCTTTCCCTATAACTCAGGTCCTCAAGTCCTGGCAAGATTCAAGTGTCTTTACCATGTGTACATGGAAACATACAGTGAAATGTGCCATTTGCGTTAACCACCAACGCAACCTGAGGGTGTGATGGGACAGCCTGCCATTGTCACCACACATTACGGCGCCAACTTAGCATGTCCACAATGCACGGCAGAACTGTTCACCTCCTGAAAATGAAGAGCACAGTGTGAGTTAGGAGCTGTAAATAATTGTAGGAATGTGGTCTCTGGAGGGGAATCCTCTGTTCACAGTGCAGTGTGGCTACCCTATTTATGCTAACTCTAGGTGTTATTCATTTGATTGTAAGTGACTGTATATATTTATAATAAAGTAACTTTTGTATGAAAATAACAGTGAACAGTCTTTATGCTAATTGTGTTTTTTATTCTGTCTTATAGGATTGTTTTTATATTTGTTTTTATTCCGTTTGTTATGCTTATTGCGTTTTTAATGCTGCATCGAATCTGTTTGTTCCTCTTTACACTTGTACTGAAGGATAGTAAACAAACTTGCATCTTGAAAAGCATCACTCAGAAGGAGCACGTGAGTAACTCATCTCACATAACAACAGTTCCCTCAACATACTCCATTTACCTGTTTATTATTTTGTAGAGGTTAGTGGAACATCTATGTACCAGCAATCTACAGGACATCAGACTCATGAACTTTGGTTATATTATTTTATTTTTGTGACAACGTTTTTCTTCTTTCATAATTATATGCATTTTTAGGTGCTGTGTGTGACTGTTGTTTCTGTGCTTTGCACCTTGGCCTCAGAGGGATGCTGTTTCATTTGGATGTATTCATGTGTGTGTGGTTGAATGAAAATTAAACTTGAACTTAAACATGCTACCTCACAGCTCTGGAACCTAACTTTGAATAATTAACTTTATTTGCCACATGTACGTCAAAGTGACCATCATTCTTTTGGGTCAACAACCAATAGCGTCGAGGATGTTCTATGGGCAAGTGTTGCATGCCTCAAACAGCAACATAACATGCCCATAACTCACTAACCCTAACCTTTATGTCTTTGGGATGTCGGTTAAAACCGGAGTACCCAAAGGAAACCCATGTGGTCACAGGTTGGACATACAAACTGCTTACAGACAGTGGCAGAAATGGAACCTGAGTCGCTGACGCTGTACGCCGTCACAGTAGTCACTACCGTGCCTATCTGATAGGATATATTGCATTACTAGACAATTATGCACAGGCCTGAGCCATAGTTCAAATGTAAAGTCAATTTGAGAAACTATTTGCATTAAAAAGTTGTATCAGTAGTGGTGATCAGGAAACTGCTGATTGTCCGGTTCACTAAAAAGATTTCAGAAGCAGGGCTACGTTGCATTTACATAACACCTTTTAATATAAAAATGCTGTAAAACTACAATTCAACACAAAGGAATTCATAATCTTCCAAAACTTTTTGTAGTGCTGGATCCAATAAGCAGCAATAATTCTGCATAAGCTCCCCTCAGAAACACAGTACTCTCTGCTCCACACTGTAGTGTGAGCTGAGATTCCGTGCACAACTCTCAGAAGTGGGAATTGAATACAAATCTAGTATTTATAAATGGTAAGTTTTGGACTGTGGGAGAAAACTGGAGCACCTGGAGGAAACCCACATACCCATACAAACTTCTTACAGATGGTGTCAGAATAGAACTGACACCACGAGCCGTGATTGCATTGCGCTGACTGCTACACTACTATAGCACCCCAATGCTCCTCCTGTGGCCTGTGTCTGCTGTTCTGTTCTCAGGTCTGTGAGGAGTGGTCTGTTACACGCTTTTGACACCAACATTGCATGCCCACAACTTACTAACCCTAACCCGTACATCTTTGGAATGTGGGAGGAAACTGGAATATCCGAAGGAAACCTACACGGTCACAGAGAGAACGTGCAAAATCCTTGCAAACTGCAGAGGGAATTGAATCTGGGTCACTGGCGCTGTAAAACATCGCGTGATACATGTCATGTGTCCTGAAATTTGATGTTTTGCAGCAGCGGTACAGTCCAATACATAAAAATCTGATTTTCCCCAATCTATCTGAATATTGAAATTCTCCACCTTCACTGCACTTCCTTTATTCTGCAATCTTTGGTTGCTTTTCCCCTCTTCTATCTTAATCACCAGTTGATCTGTATGGATGGCGTGCAAAATAGTTTTATACTGCAGCTCGGTACATGTGACAATAATAAACCAATTAATGTCATAGTGAGTGAATTATCCTGATGAGTCCCAAAGTGCTTTGATGGAAGCTCTCAGCCCGAAATGTTAACTCTCTATATTCCCATTCATAGATGCTGCCTGAGCTGCAGCATTGTGTGTGTGTTACTCTGGATTTCCAGTCAATGTGAAATCTCCTGTGTATAAGTGATATCTCCCACCTGGTTTAAAACCAATAACTTTATTACTAAATGAACCAACAATCACTTCACATCATAGATATTTAGAAACTGTAGGGACTCTACAGACACCATTAGTTTTCACTTCCTTCACAAACCTGGAGGACTTGAATCTCCTTCCATCCCCTGATGGACGGTTTAACTCCAGTGGTTGCATTTTACTGTTGGACAGAGGAATTATTTCATTTAATGAGCCTCCAAAGAGCAAGATTTCTCATACAACTTCACTGTACTTGATACATGCAACATAACACATACAAAATGCTGGAGGAACTCAGCAGGTCAGGCAGCATTTATGATAAGGAATAAAGAGGTGACATTTTGGACTGAGACACTTCCTCAGGAAGTGCTTCGAGTCTTGTTCGAAACATCAACTCTTTATTCCTTTCCATACAGTAGCTGCTGCCTGTGCTGCTGAGTTCCTCCAACATTTAGTGTGTGTTACTCCGGATTTCCAGCATCTGTTGAATCTCTTGTTTACTTGCCATTGAGCAAACAAGGGGTGAATGATGGAAGTATGTAGAGGTAACAGCATTAGTAATAATTATCTAAAGAAACAGTATCTCAGAAAAAAATCTTTCACATAGTTAATCATTAACACATCCATTTTCCAAAATTAAATACATTCCCATAAACAGAAAACACACAAGCATCCCAAGAGCTGACTCACAACTGAAAGCGCACTCTTGTCTGGGTCAGAAAGCTGTGGGACAAACCAGGATATGATCAAACTGGTTCAACAAGCTAGACTACCCAGGGAGTGCTGGCTTGTGGAAGGGATGGCTATCCATTTATAAACTGAGGATCTCGATGCTGAGGTGGACATCCCTGAACTTGTACAATTTCAAGGCAGCTGCAGATTGATGATGCTGAGACTCATTACAGAACATTCCACCCGAGACAACAAGAGGTTCTAACGTTATATTACAGTGTCATACATAGTCCGATGCTGTAGCTGCAGAGACTAGAAGAATGAGGTATGTGGAGACAATAGCCCTGGGTATCTTGAGTACAATACTTGCCTATGAAACAGAATATCTGAAAAATACAAAGGTAATCATGATTTCAGCCTTTCCCCTTGAACTGATAATAATTTACAGTGTGCCAGATTTCTCTAATTTTAGATCATTTCTCCCCTCTCCCCCTTCTTGTTCCATTCCCCATACTGGCTATCCTCTTAACCCTTCTCTTTTCCTCACCTGCCCATCACCTCCCTCCGTGCCCCTCCTCCTTCTATTTCTCACATTGGCCCCTCTCCTCTCCTGTCAGATTCCTTCTTCTTTGCCTCTTCCACTGATCACCTTCCAGCTTCTTGCTTTATCCCTATCCTGTCTCACCTATCACCTGCCCGCTTGTACTCCTTCTCTTCCCCACCTTCTTATTCTAGCTTCTACCCCTTCCTATCCTGCCTTGGCTCATAACTTCATCTGTTTATTCCCTGCCACAGTATAGATGCTGCTTGACCTGCTGAGTTCCTCCAGCATTTTGTGTGTGTTGCTCAGGATTTCCAGCATCTTCAGAATTTCTTGTGTTTATAATCTTACTATATTGTGCAGCAACAGAAGGGGCCAAATGGTCTTCAACTGCCCTCATTTCTAAGGTTCTTATTGCCATGTCTAATTTACAACAAGGGCATAGTGTTTCTAAGTGTTTTAGCAGGTCAGTGAAAACACCAAGTTAAATAATTGTGCTTTCCAGTCTCACTCTGATGACTAGTTCACAAAACCTGGATTCACACTGACATATGGAGGAGTCTGCTGAACTGAAATCCATTGGTTTCTCAAATGACTCTACAACCACTAATCGAGTAGCAGAGCTTTCCATGGATGGATATTTATCCACAATAAATATTGAAGTTATATGAGATGTTGGTGAGGCCAATTTTAAGAATATTATGTGGAATTCTGGTCACCATCCTACAAAAAAGATATAAGATTGAAAGAATGTAGAGAAAATTTACAAGGATGTTGCCAGGACTTGAGGACCTGAGTTAAAGGGAAAAGTTGAATATGTTAGGATTTTATTCCCTGGAGTGTAGGAGAATGACAGAAGTAGACAAAATTATAAGGGATACAGATAGAGTGAATGCAAGCAGGCTTTTTCTACTGAGGAAAAAGGTGATGAATCTGTGGGTTAAAGGAGAAAGATGAAATATTTCAGGGGAACCTGACAGGGAACTTTTAAGAGAAGTTTGGTTAAGTACATGGACGGAAGAGATATGGAGGGCTATGTGAGTAGCTTTGTGCTCCCTATCTACGAAAAGATGAGCTAGCATTAGTGAGGGTCCAGAGAATGAAAGGGTTAGAGTATGAGGAGCACTTGATGGCTCTGGGTCTGTACTCACTGGAGTTTAGAAGAATGTGAGCTGGGGGGTGGTGTGGATATAATTGAAACCTATTGAATATTGAAAGGCTTCGAAAGAATGAATGTGGAGAGGATGTTTCCTATAGTGGTGGAGTCTAAAGGCTGATTTATAGCTCTGCATAGTAGCCTACGCCGCAGCCTTCATAAGTGGCCTGCGCCGTTGTGAGCATTTATACCTGTGCGTTGGTGTGTCTGCGTCGCTCTGCAATTCACTGCAAAAACGCTAGTTGGTGGTGGGGTTTCTAATGGCGACTGAGTGCATCATGTTGGAGTTGGAGCTAATAAGTGTTGAACTAGGGTTACTTTTATTGAAATTACTGCAACGCAGAAAAGAGAGAAAACGTTGGAGGAGATGGTGTGTACGACCATTGAACGGATCGAGGCAGAAGGAGGGTGAATTTTCTGTGCTTGTCCGGCCACGGAGAGACATGGACGAGGAAATGCATTTCAAATATTTTTGGATGTTGGCAGGCAGATTTGACAATTTAGTTCATTTATTTTGCATCAGTGTACGCACAGTATGCCTATAGACAGGAGGAAATGCGATGCTACCAAGCCGACCAATCACAGTTGTTGCAGTCTGTGTTGCCGCAATGCACAGTTACATTTTTGGAGAGGTGCGCGTCAGGCTATGGTAGGGCGTAGGGTACAGCGTAGGTTATGCGGCTACTCCATACCTACAAGCATTCATTTGACGCAGAAGTATAAATCAGCCTCAAGACCAGAGGGCACAGACTCAGAATTAAAGGATGCCCCTTTAGAACAGAGGAGTTTCTTTAGCCAGAAAGTGGTGAATCTATGGAATTCAATGGCACAGACAGTAGAGGCCAAGTCATTGAGTATATTGGGCGAAGGTTGATGGACTCGCGATTAGCAAGGGTATCAACGTTACAGGGAATAGACAGGAGAATGTGATTGAGAGGGATAATAAATCAGCCTTGATGGGAGTAGACTAAATGGGACAGATGGATTAGTTCTGCCACTATGTCTTATGGTTTTATGGTCTTTAGAAAAATCTATAAATCATTGACAATTTTCCTTTCTCGTTAAGAATGACCAGATACTGTGGGAATCTGATCCATAGAATGTTCCGGAACAATCACGAGATATAATGTTCAGCACAAACTCAGTACATTCACAACATCAATGGTGAGGTAATTTCCTGGTTAAATCTCCGCTGAGTAGCTAGTGGGACCTCTGGCCCTTCTTGCCGCCAGGAGGCTGTAGTTTCTCAGTGCTCTTGTCTTTGGCTTCAGTGTCAGATGATGAGCCAGATGCCTCGGACTGCTGCTGTTTCATCCACATTTCAGCATAAACTCCCCCTTTATCCAGTAATGCCTCGTGCCTGAAACAGAAACGGACATAAACAATTAGGGTTGGAATGGTATCCAATTTTGAGTCCAAGAGCTGCGGATTTAATTTACAATCATAGTCATAGAACACTAGAGGACAAGCCCAATTGGTCCACGCCAAACTATTAATCTGACTAGTCCCATCGATCTGCACCTGAAACATAGCCTCTCCAGCCCATGTACCTACCCAAATTTCTCTTAAATGTTGAAATCAAACCTGCATTCACTACTTTCACACTCTTGCCACCCTTCGGAGTGAAGAAGTTCTCCTTCAGGTTCCTCGTAAAACATTTCACCTTTCACCTTTAACCCACGACCTCTCGTTCTAATTCAAAATATAATCCAGTCCAATTTTTCAAGTCATTAACAATCGAGTGCTGTACTTGTGGAATGCACCATTCAGATAAAATGCTCATAAGTATAAAACTCTCTAAAACCCAGCTTGGTCCACACTTGGAGAATTCAGTTCATCTCTGGTCACCTCATTACAGGAAGGTTGTGGAAGGTTTAGAGAGGGTGCAGAGGAGATTTACCAGGATGCTGCCTGGATTAGAGAGGGTGCAGAGGAGATTTACCAGGATGCTGCCTGGATTAGAGAGGGTGCAGAGGAGATTTACCAGGATGCTGCCTGGATTAGAGAGGGTGCAGAGGAGATTTACCAGGATGCTGCCTGGATTAGAGAGGGTGCAGAGGAGATTTACCAGGATGCTGCCTGGATTAGAGAGCATGTCTTATGAGGAGAGGTTGAGTGAGCCAGGGCTTTTCTCTTAAATGACCCTAATGTGACTTGATAGGTGACTTCATATAGATGTATATTATGATAAGAGGCATATATCAAGTGGACAGCCAGTGACTTTTTCCCAGGGTGGAAATGGCCAACACGAAGGGGCATCATTTTAAGATGATTAGATAAGAATATAGGGAAAATGGCAGTGGTAGTTTTTTTTTACAGAGAGTGGTGAGTGCATGGATCACACTGCAATGGTGATGACAGACACATCAGAGACATTAAAGGGATTCTTATACAGGCACATGGATGAAAGAAAAATGGAGGAAGGAAGAGGTTGGATTGATCTTAGAGAAGGTTAAAAGGTCGGCACAGCATCGTGTGCTGGAGGGCTGGTACTGATAGAGGGATCAGAAGTGGAGAGAGTGAGCAGTTTCAAGTTCCTGGGTGTCAAGATCTCTGAGGACCTAACCTGGTCCTAACATATCAATGCAGTTATAAAGAAGGCAAGACATCATCTATACTTCATTAGGAGTTTGAAGAGATTAGGTATGTTGACAAATACATTCAAAAACTTCTATAGGTGTACAGTGGAGAGCGTCCTGACAAGCTACATCACTGTCTGCTATGGGGAGGGGCTACTGCACAGGACCAAAAGAAGCTGCAGAGGGTTGTAAATTTAGTTGGCTCCATCTTGGGTACCCAGGACATCTTCAGAGTCAGAGGCTTTTTCCCAGGGCTGAAATGGTTGTCACAAGAGGATGTAGGTTTAAGGTGCTGGGGAGTAGGTACAGAGGGGATGTCAGGGGTAAGTTTTTTACTCAGAGAGTGGTAAGTGCGTGGAATGGGCTGCTGGCAACGGTGGTGGAGGCGAACACAATAGGGTCTTTTAAGAGACTTTTGGATAGGTACAGAGGGCTATGGGTAAGCCTAGTAATTTCTAGGGTAGGGACTTTGTGGGCCAAAGGGCTGTATTGTGCTGTAGGTTTTCTATGTTTATATCTTCAAGGAGCAGTGTCTCAGAAAGGCATCGTCCATTATTAAGGACCTCCAGCACCCAGGGCATGCCCTTTTCTCACTGTTACCATCAGGACGGAGGTACAGAAGCCTGAAGGCACACACTCAGCGTTTCAGGAACAGCTTCTTCCCCTCTGCCGTCCGATTCCTAAATGGACATTGAACCTGTGAACACTACCTCACTTTTTTTAGTATATATTATTTCTACTTTTTGCACAATTTTTAATTTATTCAATATATGTATACTGTAATTGATTTACTTATTTATTTATTATTATTTTTTCCTTCTTATTCTAGATTATGTATTGCATTTGAACTGCTGCTGCTAAGTTAACAAATTTCACAACACATGCCGGTGATAATAAACCTGATTCTGATTCTGAAATCTCTCACTGTACTCATAAAGACTGTGTGCTCCTTCTCCAGGTATACTGGGCATGCACATAATCCCAGGAGGTAGGCAGGCAGTTCCCTCAACTGCCCACTGCCTGGACCCATGAATGGCCAGTTTGTTCTATGTTCTATGTAAGATTAGTTGGGCTTAAGCCCATTACTCCTACTGAGGCATAGGCTGCTGACAGCAGCTCGCCAGAGTCCTCTGTCCTGGGCCAAAGGTTAATCAGCTCCATGGCTTCCGTTTTCACTACACAACTTCATATACCTTCTAGGCAAAGATCCTACTCTCCCAGGGATGAGGTCTTTGTAATTTTTGTAGCTTTTGGTTTTTACAGGATTGAGTTGTTAGCTCCATGCCCACTTCCCCTCCTTTCAGGCTTCGTCCATCGTGAAGTTATGTTCTATATAGATCTTCATCAAAACTATGTAAAAGATTTCATGCTCTATGTTGTACTGAATCTCAAACTGCAGTGCTGAAAGTTTACTGCTAAAAGTATAATTATCAGCTTCTGGAAGGTGCCATCAGTTTTGAGACCAGTGCAGACAGAAGTAACAACAGACACAAGAGACTGCAGAACAGAATCAGAATTATTATGATTTACATGATGTCAATCTTGTTGTTTTGCAGCAGCAGTACTGTGCAATTATATAAAATTATTTTTTAAAAAAGCTAAGCAGTGCAAAAATAAAAGAAAAACAAGTTTGTGTTCATGAGTTTTTGGACCATTCAGAAGCTGCTTCTGCATCATTGAGTGTAGGTCTTTAGGGTACCTCCTCCCTGATGGCAGTAAGGAGAAGAGGACATGTCCTGGGTGCTGAGGGGAGGACTGTGCCCCTAATCCAGTTTATGCCGCAATCTGGAGAAACACACAAGACTCTGGAGGAACTCAGTGGGTCAGGCAGTATCTGTGAAGGGTAATGGAATTGATGTTTCAAGTTGAGACCCTTTGTTTGGACCAGTCTAGATGACGAGCCCCGACCCAAAACATTGCCTGTTCATTTCCCAGACATGGACAGAAATAATATTTGCAATGTTAACTTTCAATGAATCTAAAACTAACAGAGAAACTATAATTTAGTGTGCCACCATAGCATAGTAGTTAGCATGATGCTATTACAACTCGGGGTGTCAGAGTTTGGAGTTCAATTCCAGCGCCCTCTGTAAGCACAATTGTACGTTCTTTCCTCTGTGTGTGGGTTTCCTCCAGGTGCTCTGGTTTCCTCTCACACTCCGTTAGCAGGTTAAATAGTTGTAATTTGTTCTGTGATTAGGCTTGGGTTAAATCAGTGGGTTGTTGGGCAGTGCGGATCGTTGGGCCCGAAGCTCCAGTTCTGCACTGTATCTCTAAATAAATAAACAATCTTTCGCTATGCTGGGGAATTCAGGAGACTGGAGGAGAGCAAGAGAGAGAGAAAACATGAGAGTAAGACACATAAAATGCTGAAGGAACTCAGCAGGTCAGGCAACAAATCAGGACTCCAACTGTCCTGATGAAGGATCTCAGCTCAAACCATTGAGTGTTTATTCACTTCCATAGAATTCCTCCACCATTTTATGTGAGTTGCTTTAGATTTCCAGCATCTGCAGGACCTCTTGTGAGAGAGAGTGAGAGGTGTGCAGAGTGCATGTACAGGGTTGAAGGGGTTTCCCTCAGGCTCCCCGGCAATTCAAGCCTCAGTCAGTCTGTGAATGACATTAACCCAAGTGTGAAGTTTACTTTCTGCACAGCATGCAAAAGTAAATACTAAACCCATTAAGGTTGTGAAGGAAAGGATAATGATCTATCTGATGAAATAAGGGCCTGAAACAGGAAGGAACTAAATCCTCAGTCTCAGGGGTAGGCCGGCCTTTGAAAGCAGCAGGAAACATGACATTCCTAAAGCCATTCAGCAGAGATAAAGAGCTAAGGAATTCCGGAGGGGACTAGGAAGTACAATTGTGGTGTGAAGGGTAACCTCTGTAAACCATTGACGGGGGACATGCAATACAATCACAATACAGGATTCATGTACTTTATTGAGGAAGGATTTGGGAGAGGGTTAAACTTGATCTTATGACTGTTACTGAATTCTAAAAGAACCAACTCCCAGCTATATGATTCTTGGAACCAAAAAAAAATCAAAGCCCTCATAATTCTGAAGGTTAATTTCCCTTTAACCTCTCCTTTAAGGAATTATATTGAGTCTGCAACAGGAGAGATGTTTGCCCAGAAATTCACACTCCAAATAAACCTCCAGTCCTCTTTCCTCACCCTACCAGCATATCGTTCTATTCTGTTTTCCTACTTGCATTTTCCCAAATTCCCCATAATAGCATTTGAGGTTTTCAGACTTGTTTGTGGGAGAAAGTCCTATCTATGTACCAACAAACAATTTGCTGGAGAAGCTAGGTAGGTCGAGCAGCATCTGTAGGTGGAAATGAACTGTCGATGTTTCAGGTCACTTTGCTGAGTATTGTTTTGGGAAAACAAATCAACCTGGATGGAATGGCAGAACAGACCCGATGGGCCAAATGGACTAAGTCTGCTCCTGTGTCTTATGGCCTTATGCTCTTTATCTCCTCTTGGATTTATTCATGATTATTTTACAACCCTAGTTTCCAGAGATTGAAAACCTGAAAATGGAATCATCTTTTCCTTTCCTAACAAACTACATGTTGAAGTTCTCCTTTAAGTGGAGTAAAAAAAAGTCCAGGTGTAGCAGTGAGAACCTTTCATTTCTGGTGTCATCGTCCCCATCTTTTTGCACTTTTAATGATGCTACTGCCTGTTATACCTCAGGAAGGAGAGAGAAAACTACAGAGAGTGGGAGAGAAAATCGGAATCACTGACATATGTTGTAAAATTTGTTG
Source organism: Hemitrygon akajei (assembly GCF_048418815.1). Lineage (NCBI taxonomy): Eukaryota > Metazoa > Chordata > Chondrichthyes > Myliobatiformes > Dasyatidae > Hemitrygon > Hemitrygon akajei. The sequence continues at coordinate 116,482,776 of NC_133128.1, forward strand.
TTTTCATTGGTGGTTCATTGTTGGTTCAGAAATCTGATGGTGGAGGGGTAGGAGCTGTTCCTAAAACACTGAACATGCATCTTCAGGCTCCTGTATCCTTTCCCTAGAAGAGAAAGCTGTCTGCATTTCTGTGTTGTATTAATCTATGACTCTACTTTCAGGAGCGAGCAGCGTCGGTGCAGGCAGCGGAGCGGGAGTAAGGAGTGCTCGTGATCGACATACGACTGGAGATCGGAGGATCAGCCGTTGTAGGTAGGCCGAGACCCTCGGACCTACCTGGAGGACACCTGAGGAGGAAGGTAAAGCTGCGCAAGCGCGGGTGACGTCAGCGGCGAGCGCGGGCTTTAAAAAGCGACCCACTTTCAGGAGCGGGCAGCGTCGGTGCGGGCAGCGGAGTGCGCAGGAGCAGAGTGCTGGGCTTTGGCTCAGCGGGCTTCGGCACAGGAGGACTTTGGCAAGAAGCCTGCTTTTCATTTATTCTGACTAATCTGGGATCAGGTAATGGGGGAGACAGAACAGTGGTGTGCTCCGTATGCAGTATGTGGGAGGTCAGAGTCAACACAGTTGTCCCTGATGACCAGACCTGCAATAGGTGCATCCAGCTGCAGCTCCTATCAGACCGAGTTAGGGAATTGGAGCAGGAGCTGGATGAACTACGGATCATTCGGGAGGCAGAGGCAGAGATAGATAAGGGTTATCGGGAGGCAGTCACACCGAAAAGACAGGAGGTAGGCAAATGGGTGACAGTCAAGAGAGGCAGGGGAAGCAGACAGAGAGAGCAGAGCACCCCTGCGGCCGTTCCCATCAAAAATAAGTATACCGTTTTGGATACTGTTGGTGGGGATGACCTACCAGGAACAAGCTGTAGTGGTCCTGTCTCTGGCACTGAGGTTCGACCCGCGACTAGGAAGGGGAGGAGGGAAGAGAAGAGAGTGGTATTGATAGGGGATTCTATAGTCAGGGGGGTGGATAGGAGATTTTGTGGGGAAGATCGGGAGTCTCGGATGGTATGTTGCTTCCCTGGTGCCGGGGTCCGAGACATCTCAGATCGGGTGCAGGTTATTCTCGAGAGGGAGGGCAAGAATCCAGATTTTGTGGTCCATGTAGGGACCAATGACGTGGGTCGGATGAGTGAGGGGGTCCTGCGTAGGGAGTTCAGGGAGTTAGGTGCGAAGCTGAAGAGCAGGACCTCCAGGGTAACAATCTCAGGATTGCTACTTGTGCCACGTGCGAGTGAGGCAAGGAACAGGAGGATTATAAAGATTAATACGTGGCTGAGAGGATGGTGCAGGAGGGAGGGCTTCAGGTTTGTAGATAATTGGGCTTTGTTCCAGGGAAGGTGGGATCTGTTCCGAAGGGACGGTTTACACCTGAACTGGAGCGGTACTAACATTCTTGCAGGGAAGTTTGCTAGAGCTTCTTGGGGGGGTTTAAACTAAATTTGCAGGGGCGGGGATCCAGAATGTGAGAGAGGATAGCGAGAGGAAGAATAAAGGACAGGTGGGGACTACACGGTTCCGGAATATTAAGTGTGTAGTAGAGGAAGGTGAGGCGGGACAAGTGATAAGGACACATGTACAGAGGGATGGTCTGACGGAACATGGAGTTAAATGTGTTGAAAGAATAAGTAAATTTAGGAAGGACAACAAAATTCTAGGGGTGTATAGCCCGATGGGAGTTCAGGGAGCTGGGTTAAGCACAATAGGCAGCGATTCAAACAGAGGGAGGAGAAATGGATTAAAAATTCTATATCTGAATGCACGAAGTGTCAGAAATAAGGCGGATGAGCTTGAAGTCCAGGTGCAAATGGGTAACTATGATGTTGTTGGGATAACGGAGACATGGCTGCAGGGAGATCAGACCTGGGAAATGAATGTACAAGGGTATACGTGCTATCGTAGGGACAGAAATGTGGGCAGAGGGGGTGGGGTGGCCCTGTTGGTGAGGAATGAGATTCAGTCCTTTGCAAGGGGGGACATAGGATCAGGAGAAGTAGCGTCTGTGTGGATAGAACTGAGGAACAGTAAGGGCAAAAGGACCCAAATGGGTGTTGTCTACAGGCCACCAAACAGTAGCATGGATATTGGGTGCAAGTTGAATAGGGAGTTAACATCGGCATGTGGCAAAGGTAATGTTGCAGTAGTTATGGGGGATTTCAACATGCAGCTGAACTGGGAGAATCAGGTTGGTGCTGGACCACAGGATAGGGAGTTTGTAGAGTGCCTACAGGATGCATTCTTGGAACAGCTTGTACGAGAGCCGACCAGGGACAAGACTATTCTGGATTTAGTGTTATGTAATGAACAGGATTTGGTAAGTGATCTCACAGTAAAGGAGCCATTAGGAGGTAGTGATCACAATATGATAAGCTTTTATCTGCAATTTGAGAAGGATAAGGGCAGCTCGGAGGTGTCAGTGTTGCAGATGAACAGGGGAAACGATGGAGCCATGAGGGAGGAGCTGGCCAAAGTTGACTGGACGGATAGCCTAGCAGAAAAGACAGTGGAACAGCAATGGCAGGTATTCTTGGGAATAATGCACAAGGTGCAAAATCAGTTCATCCCCCAGAGAAGGAAGGATTCAAAGGGGGGAAAGGGGCCTCAGTGGTTGACAAAGGAAGTCAGAGACTGCATAGCATTAAAAAAAAGGAAATATGACAGAGCTAAAGAGAGTGGGAGGACAGATGATTGGGAAGTTTTTAAGGAACAACAGAACTTAACTAAAAAGACAATACGGGGAGAAAAAATGAGGTACAAACGCAAGCTAGCCAGGAATATAAAGGAAGATAGCAAAAGCTTTTTTAGGTATGTGAAGAGAAAGAAGATAGTTAAGAACAATGTTGGGCCCTTGAAGAATAAATTGGGTGAAATTGTTATGGGAAACAGAGAAATGGCAGAAGAATTTAATGAGTACTTTAGATCTGTTTTCACTAAGGAAGACACAAGCAATCTCCCAGATGTATGGATGGGCCAAGGACATAGGGTAACAGAGGAAATTAAACAGATTGACATTCGGAAGGAAACGGTGATGAGAAGACAGATGGGACTGAAGGCTGACAAATCCCCAGGTCCAGATGGTCTGCACCCTAGGGTACTAAAGGAGGTGGCCCTGGAAATTGCGGATGCATTGGTAATCATTTTCCAATGTTCCTTAGATTCAGGATCAGCTCCTGAGGATTGGAGAATGGCTAATGTTATCCCACTTTTTAAGAAAGGAGGGAGGGAGAAAATAGAGAACTATCGACCTGTCAGCCTGACATCGGTGGTGGGGAAGATGCTAGAGTCCATTATTAAGGATGAAATAGTGGCATATCTAGATAGCAGTGATAGGATTGGGCCGAGCCAGCATGGATTTACCAAGGGTAAATCATGCTTGACTAATCTGTTGGAGTTTTTCGAGGATGTAACCAGGAAGTTAGACGGGGGAGATCCAGTGGATGTAGTGTACCTCGATTTTCAGAAGGCATTTGATAAGGTCCCACATAGAAGATTGGTGGGTAAAATCAAAGCTCAGGGCATCAGGGGGGGGAAGACATTGACATGGATAGAAAACTGGTTGGCAGATAGAAAGCAAAGGGTAGCGGTGAATGGGTGTTTCTCGGAATGGCAGGTGGTGACTAGTGGGGTGCCACAGGGCTCGGTATTGGGACCACAGCTGTTTACCATTTACGTTAACGATTTGGATGAAGGCATAGAAAATAACATCAGCAAATTTGCTGATGATACTAAGCTGGGTGGCAGTGTGACATGTGATGAGGATGTTAGGAGAATTCAGGGTGACTTGGATAGGCTGGGTGAGTGGGCAGATACTTGGCAGATGGCGTTTAATGTGAATAAGTGTGAGGTTATCCACTTTGGGAGTAAGAACAGGAAGGCAGATTATTATCTGAACGGTGTAGAGTTGGGTAAGGGAGAAATACAAAGAGATCTCGGAGTCCTTGTTCATCAGTCACTGAAGGTGAATGAGCAAGTGCAGCAGGCAGTGAAGAAGGCTAATGGAATGTTGGCCTTTATTACAAAGGGAATTGAGTACAAGAGCAAGGAAATCCTCTTGCATTTGTACAGAGCCCTGGTGAGACCACACCTGGAGTATTGTGTACAGTTTTGGTCTCCAGGGTTAAGGAAGGACATCCTGGCTGTAGAGGAAGTGCAGCGTAGATTCACGAGGTTAATTCCTGGGATGTCTGGACTGTCTTACGCAGAGAGGTTAGAGAGACTGGGCTTGTACACGCTGGAATTAAGGAGATTGAGAGGGGATCTGATTGAAACATATAAGATTATTAAGGGATTGGACAAGATAGAGGCAGGAAATATGTTCCAGATGCTGGGAGAGTCCAGTACCAGAGGGCATGGTTTGAGAATAAGGGGTAGGTCATTTAGGACAGAGTTAAGGAAAAACTTCTTCTCCCAGAGAGTTGTGAGGGTCTGGAATGCACTGCCTCGGAAGGTAGTGGAGGCCAATTCTCTGGATGCTTTCAAGAAGGAGCTAGATAGGTATCTTATGGATAGGGGAATCAAGGGATATGGGGACAAGGCAGGAACCGGGTATTGATAGGAATTGATCAGCCATGATCTCAAAATGGCGGTGCAGGCTCGAAGGGCCAGATGGTCTACTTCTGCACCTATTGTCTATTGTCTATACATTATTGGCACAGGCCCTAGACTGATGCATCGATCTCTTCCAGGTCTGTGTACAGTCATTGTGCGCTACAGCACAGAAACAGGCCCTTTGGCACATCTAACCTGTGCCAAACTATTAATCTGCCTAATCCCATCAAACTGTACTCAGAATATAGCCTTCCATATCCTTCCCAGCCACGTATCCAGCAAAGCTTCTCTTAAATGTTTCAATTAAACCCACAGCCACCACTTCCACTGGCAACATGTTCCACACTCTCACCTCCTCTGACTGGAAGAAGTTCCGCTTCAGGTTTCCCTTAATTATTTCACCTTTCACCCTTAACCCATAACCTCTTGTTCTAGTCTCACCCAACCTCAGTGGAAAAAGCCTGCTTGCATTTACCACACTTATTCCCCTCATAATTTTGTATACCTCTATCAAGCCTCCCCTCATTCTCTTGCACTCTAGGGAATAAATTCCTAACCTATTCAACCCTTCCTCATAACTCAGGTTCTCAAGTCCTGGCAATATCCTTGTAAATTTTCCCTGTAAGCTTTCAATCTCATTGATATCTTCCTGTAAGTAGGTGAGCAGAACTGCACACAATATTCCAAATTAGGCCTCACCAATGTCTGAGATAATTTCAACAGTTTTGTGTAGTTATTGTTTATAAATCCTTTGGAAGATATTTTATTTTAAAGATTAAACGTAGGCGATAAAAGGTGATAAAATCTGTTGGAAAGTTCCTGACAATGGGATGCATACCTTCCCCTCTCTACGATCTCTCCATCCCGAAGCACGAGGATCTGATCAGCGTTGATTATAGTTGACAATCTGAAAGAAAGGAAAATTGTTAAAATGTTTTCCTTTGCAATACAGAGATAGCAGGCCACTCACACACCTCTGCCCACAATCCACAGATCTGTAATCAGTACACATCATCATTCCTATACTTATTTACAAAACCCATATTTCAGCAATCATCGTTTTGTAAGTTTTAAAATTACTTAATCAAAGTTTAAAAAGTTCACAGTCAATTTATTATCAAAGAAGGCGTATGTCACCATATATCTTGAGATTCATTTTCTTGCAGGCATTCATAAAACACAGAAATAGAACAGAATCAATGAAAAACTCCACATGAGAAAACAACCAATCTTCAAAAAAAGACAAACTGTGCAAATACTAAAAAAATAATATTATTGAGAACATCAGTTGTAGAGTCCTTGAAAGTGAATCCCTAGGTTATGGAATCAGTTCAGAGTTGAAGTGAGTGAAGTTATCTACTCTAGTTCAGGAGCCTGTAGGGCGATAATCGTTCCTGAACCAGCATGACAGTTGAGATGCCAGAGACCCAGGTTCAATTACTGCTGTCTGTAACGAGTTTGTACATTCTCTCTATGGCTGTGCGGATTTCCTCTGGTTGTTACAGTTTCCTCCCGCATTCCAAAGACGTACAGGCTAGAAAGTTGTGGGCATGCTATGTTGGCATTGGAAGCACAGTGACACTTCTGGGCTGTCCCCAGCACAATCCACAGTCAGTGTTGGACATCGACGCAAATGACGCACTTCACCGTACGCTTCGATATACATGTGAGAAATAAAGCTAGCCTTTAATCTTTACATGATGCTGAATGCCTGCAAGTAAGTTTTTCATTGCAGCTGAACTTGATCAAATTACAATAGTCAAAAATAAAGTCACAGTAAATTCATTATCAACATAGGTACGTATATGTTACGATATACTACTTTGAGATTCATTTTCTTGAAGGCTTTTTCAGGAAAAATAAAGAATGGTCTAAATAATTATCAGCTAAATAAAGACTGACAAACATTTAATGTGCAAAAGGAGACAAATGGAGCAAATAAAAACATGAACTAAATAAATAATACTGAGAATATGAATTGTAGGGTCCTTGAATTGTGAGGTTGCTTGAATCATTTCAGAGCTGAGATGAGTGAAGTTAGCCACACCAGTTCAGGAGCCTGGTGGTTGTAGGGTAATAACAATAAATGACTTGGAGTAAAGCCCAAGGGTTAGAAATTATTAGAAGAACATTTATCATTAAAAAGACAACTGAACGCTTGAGGAGTAGCAGTTGAATGAGCCTAGTACTCATTCTGGATAAATTATCAGAAGGTACCTTGAAAGAAGGATAATGATAAAACAACTCAGCCAATTGTTCAAAGGAAAAAGGTTCAAGCACTAGATAGCATCATTTACAAATAAGAGTAAAAAATAGAACTATTCCACACAATATCGACAGATATTTGCTATCCACTATTAGGGAGCATTGTTAAAGAAAACAGCATGAAGTAGGTTCAAAAGACATAGAGGACTGAGGGACTTTAAGATTGGAGGATATCACAGCAGTTCCATAGCTGCCCATGGCCTGATGAGCAGGATGTTTCAGCTGGAGCTGAATATTTCCCAGCAACACACACAAACTGTTGGAGATGATCCTTCTCATCATTCATTCTTTGAAAAGCTCAAGATGGCGCTGAGCTGTGGCCTCTATCGATATCGTGGCTCAGACATAGTTGTTGTTTAGGTTCGTAGGGATGGCTTTGGGGAACAGAGAGGGGAGTTAGGGTTTACAGACAGACCCATGCAGAAGTTATTGATCAATCCTCTGCCTTGTGTTTGGAATCCAGCCACGCAGGCAGATGACGGAGGTCATCCAGAGTCCAGGCCTCCGCTCTGCACTCGGAGGCCGGCAGCATGGGTGGGTGACTAAGACATCCGTGGATGTCAGGCTGTCCTAGTCGGTATGTCCTGAGAGCTGCTGTCCACGTGAGAGGAGGAATAAGGAGGCACGAGGGCTGGTCAGTCAGCGCACCTAGAGTTTGGGGCGCTGTCCTCTGCTGTTCCGGGTGTTGGTACTGAAGATTGAAGACCAAATGTTGATCAGAAGTCTGAAAGTTGGAGCCTGATGACCTAAGTCAGGAGACTGGAGGACTGTCCTGGAGTTGGAACACTGTCCATGTGTGCAGGAGAGAGAGAGAGGGAGCTATTGTTGTGTTCTGTGTTGTTCTGCTGAACATGGTGGGCAAGCTATGTTGGTGCGAGAATGTGTGGCGACATTTGCGGGCTGCCCCCTGCACATCCCTAGGTGTGATGGTTGTTAATGTAAACAACATATTTTATTGTATGTTTCCATGTATGTGTGATAAATTTGAATCCAAATCCATTTTTGAATGCCCTGATTAAATTCCTCACCATCTTTTCCTACAAGGATAATGACCTTTTTCTAGTTTATCACTGTGAAGGAAACCCCTCATTTTTGGTACAATTCCATTAAATTTCTTCTACATGCTCACTTAGGTCCTAGTAAACTTGACCAAGGGTAATGTTTCAAACTGACCACAACAATCTAGTTGAAGGCACTGTCCTGGAACACTAATCTGGACTTTCCCTGTTCACAATGCTTCCGGACCTGCTTAATACTGCCAGCAACTTCTATTTCGTTCTAGCTGAAGCCTAATTTGGGTTCACAGATTAGTAAAGCTACAGTACCTAGATTTTGTATCCCATGCCCAATTTGAATATGAAAGATCTGTATATTGTTTTACTCGTTCTAGTTCTGAACTTTCACATCCACTAACGTTACTGGTGCTTTATTCACTGTTTAAACTTTATAAGTATCTGAATTTAATTTTTCACAACTGGTGACATTTAATATAGACTAGAATTCTTAATTACAGTCTTATAAATTACTTTAGGCAAATTCAAAATTTATTATGAAATATATATGTCACCATATACTGTACTATCTTGAGATTCTATTTCCGTGCAGGCATTTACAGGAAAATAAAGCATTGGAATTTGTGAAAAACCATGCATGAATATTGACAAACAACCAATGTGCAAAAGAAGACAAACTGTTCAAATAAAAACTAAATAAATAAATAATATTAAGAACATGAGTTGTAGGTAGACTCCATGAAATTGAATCTATAGGTTGTGGAATCAGTTTAGTGTTGAGATGAGTGAAGTTATCCACACCAGTTCAGGAGCCTGATAGATATAGGGTAATAGCTATTTAAGATCTGAGGCTCCTTTACCTCTGCCTGATTATTTATTTATTTTAAAAATATACACTTTGCTCACCCCATATGGATGGGTGTATGTCAGGTCCTCTGCCAGAGGTCAGGGAGCTTGAGGGTTTGATACAGTACCCTTGCTGTTCCTAGTAGTGTGCTCTTCTGGACTGAGATCTCAGATGTTCCTGGGAGTTGTTGGAATGACTCTCCCAGTCCAGCTGCCACAGCTCCAAGTGCTCCTATCGCCACCAGGATTACTCTGGCTTTAACCTTCCAAATCCTTCCTATCTACTCTTTCAAGCACTGGTATTTCTCCAGCTTTTTATATTCTTTCTTCCTGATGTTACTGTCATTTGGGATTGCCACATCTATTACTACTGCTCTCTTCTATTCCTTGCCCAGTATTACTATGCGTGGCTGGTGGGGTCTTTGACGATGCTATTTTACCCTTGAAAACACGTGAATCTCTTGTTTCCTACACTCTGTGTACATTTTAAGAACTAGGATCAGCCTGTGAAACAGACATTGAAGACCATGTTTAAAATGCTCTCAGGAGAGATTTGAAATATTGTTGGTTGGAAGTAAATCTCGGGAAAACTGGAGAACAGAAATGCTAACAATATTATTTAGTGAACATCTTAAGTAATATTATTATTACCCACAATGCTCAAGTAAATTGGCAACATGATAATGTAGTGGTTAGCAAAATGCCTAACAGCACCAGAGACCTGGGTTCAATTGACACCACTGTCTGTGAGGAATTTGTATGCTCTCCCCATGACCATATGGCTTTCCTCCGGGTGATCCAGTTTCCTTCTACATTCTAAAGACATACAGGTTAATTGGTCACACGTGTTAACTGGGTGGCTCAGACTCGTTTAAAGTTCAAAGTAAATTTATTATCAAAGTACATATTGTCACCATATGCAACTCTGAGATTCTTTTTCTTGCAGGCATACTCAATAAATCCATAACAGAATAATGACCGTAATAGAGTCAATGAAAGACCTCCTGCACCAATTTGGGCATCAACCAGTGTGCAAAAGGCAACAAACTGTGCTAATACAAAAAGAAGCAAATAATAATAAATAAACAAACAATAAGTATTGAGAACATGAGAGGAAGAGTCCTTGAAAGTGCCATAGATTGTGGAAGCATTTCAATGTTGGGGCAATTGAAGTTATCCCCTCTGCTTCAGGAGCCTGATGGTTGAGGGGTAATAACTGTTCCTGGACCTAATGGTGTGAGTCCTGAGACTCCTCTACCTTCCTGATGGCAGCTGCGAGAAGAGAGCATGGCCTGATACCGTGCTGTATCTCTAAATTAAATAATTAAAAAATAGATATTCCAATGCATATGGTAAATTAAAGCTTATTATTTTTTCATAAAAAGCAAGAGAAATGTGAAGTGAGGAACTTAGATTTTTTTGGTTCAATTCAAAAATCATTGAGAGTACACAGCAGAACATAACTAATCTTAGGAATGTCTTGAACAAAAGCAATCCAGTTAATTGTACCTTTCACTGAGGCTGGGGGGTGGGGAAGGAGTCATTTCTGGAATGCAGGATATACCGGCCATGCACTTGCTCTGGGTCTCTGGCCTTTACTGACTGACTGGTCGCTGAATCCTATTCCCCACCCCTTAATTAGGTTAACGCACTTACTATTGAATTGACTCAAAGGCTGAGGCAAATTAGCCTCACATTTTAAATGTTTATAGCTGAGGAAATTAACACTTTCAGTCCATTAGCTGATTATTCTCACTGGGACAATTTCCACTACAGCAGAGTTCTCTAAAGAGTGAGGATTACGTTCTGGCCTCACATAGAAAGAAAATGCAACAGGGAACTGATGTTGTAGCCAGCCAACAGCACTGGGTCAGAGATAAAGCCAGCAGCATAACTTATTTATTTAATTCAGAAATACAGCGCAGAACAGGCTCTTCTGGCCCTTTGAGCTGTCCTGCCCAGCAATCCCCCAATTTAATCCTAGCCTAATCACAAGACAATTTACAACGCCCAACTAATCTACTAATCCTATATGTTTTTGGACTGAGAGAGGAAACCAGAGCACTGGAAGGAAACCCACGTAGTTCATGGTGCGAATGTGCAAGCGGCGGAGAAATTAAACTCCAAACTCCAGAATGCCCCAAGTTGTAATAGTGGCACGCTAACTGCTACACAACCGCGGGACCCCTTTTTAATACTGTAACCAAAACAACTATTAATGTTGACTAGTTCAAATACCAGCAGGATGATTGGTTCCTCTTACATTTTATTCAGATTTAGATTTTTTTCATAAAAACAGTGTGCCACACTGCCCATTTACACCCATGTGACCAAGTCCGCCAGAGAAAGCAGCATCTCCCAGTGGCCACACATTTTAATTCCATGTCCCATTCCCATTCTGGTATGTCTATCCATGGCCTCCTCTACTGTCAAAATGAATCCAAACTGAGGTTGGAGGAACAACACCTTATATACCGGCTGGGTAGCCTCCAACCTGATGGCATGAACATTGACTTCTCTAACTTCTGTTAATGCCCTTCCTCCCCTTCTTACCCCATCCCTGACATATTTAGTTGTTTGTTTGTTTCTTTCTCTCTCTCTCTGCCCATCACCCTGCTTGTTCTCCATCTCCCTCTGGTGCTCCCCCCCCCCCTTTCTTTCTCCCGAGGCTCTCCCTTCTCCAGCTCTGTATCACTTTCGCCAATCACCTTTCCAGCTCTTAGCTTCATCCCACCCCCTCCGGTCTTCTCCTATCATTTCGCATTTCCCCCTCCCCCCACTACTTTCAAATCTCTTGCTATCTCTCCTTTCAGTTAGTCCTGACGAAGGGTCTCGGCCCGAAACGTCGACAGCGCTTCTCCCTATAGATGCTGCCTGGCCTGCTGTGTTCCACCAGCATTTGTGTGTGTTGACCAAGTAACCTACTAACCCCAACATCTTTGGAAAGTGGGAGGAGAGGAAACCCACCCAGTCACGGCAAGATCGTACAAACACCCCACAGAACACACCAGGATTTGAACCCTGGTTGATGGAACTGTAATAGCATTACACTAACTACTACGTATCATACACTTAATTCTCTTGTCTATCTCATTAATATACACTGTGAATAGAGGTGATCCAGTCAGTGACCAGGAGCAGGAGACAGCTGCCTGACCTATCCAGCCTGCTCTGTCATTGAATGCATTCCTGCCCCTATCTTAACTATCCCTGTCATAATTGTATATAGAACCATAGAACGCTACAGCACAGAAAACAGGCCATTTGGTCCTTCTAGTCTGTGCCGAAACTTTATTCGCTAGTCCTATGTTTCTATAAAATGTCCTCTACTAAATTCCAGCAAGTGCTGTCCCAGGTGACACAATCTTTCATATAACCATATAACAATTACAGCACGGAAACAGGCCATCTCGGCCCTTCTAGTCCGTGCCGATGTTTACACTCACCTAGTCCCACTGACCTGCACTCAGCCCATAACCCTCCATTCCTTTCCTGTCCATATACCTATCCAATTTTTTTTTTAAATGACAAAACCGAACTTGCCTCTACCACTTCTACTGGAAGCTCATTCCACACAGCTACCACTCTCTAAGTAAAGAAGTTCCCCCTCATGTTACCCTTAAACTTTTGCCCCCTAACTCTCAACTCATGTCCTCTTGTTTGAATAACAATTTCCTCTTCGGTTAACACCCTTATCTCCAGAATCAACTTGGTGAACCTCCTTTGTACTTCCTCCAAAAGCAGTATATCTTTCCTCAAATCAGGAGTCTTACCTATATCTAGAAACATACAATAAAACTTGCCATTGGAGTTAACAACAAACACACTCCAACAGTCAATGTTCTGGGCAGAGACCCTTCATCAGGAGTGGGAAAAAAGATGAGAAGGATTTTCTTTCCAGTCCCGATGAATGGTTTCAGCCAAAACGTTGGCTGTTTACTCTTTTCTATAGATGCTGCCTGGCCTGCTGAGTTCCTCCAGCATTTTTTGTGTGTTGCTTGGATTTCCGGCGTCTGCAGATTTTCTCTTGTCCAGCTTGATAAAGCTCTAGTTGGGCTGCATCTGAGTACTGCACACAGTTCTGGTCACCCCATTATATGACGGGTGCTGAGGCTTTGGAAAGGTTGCAGAAGTAGCTTATCAGAACGTTGCCTTGATTAGAGAGCATTTCAGTGGTTGGACAAACTTGGGTTGTTTTCTCTGGAGTGGCAGAGGCTGACAGGAAATCTGAAAGAGGTTTATAAGATTATGAGAGGCACAGATAAAGTACACAGACAATATCTTTTTCCCAGGGGGTTGAAATGTCTAATACCAGAGGGCATGCTTTAAACTGAGGGGATAATTTCAAAGGAGATATAAAGGACAAGTTTTTTTTTACATAGAGCGTGGTGGGTACCTGGAATGCACTGCCTGGAGTGGTGGTAGGGGCAGAAATTGAACCAAAGAGACTTTTAAGAGATGTTAGATAAGCACATAAATATGAGAAACAGGAAGGATATGGACATTGCGTAGGCCAAAGAGATTAGTTCACCATTTGATTACAAATTTAATTGGGTCAGTACAACGTTCTGGGCTGAAGGGCCTGTTCTACGTTCTATTTAACAGGGCATGTTCCAGATGGTGAAGATCCTTCATGATGGATGCTGCCTTCCTGAGGCATTGCCATTTGAAGATGACCTCAACAGTTGTAGGTCTGTGCCCATGATGGAAGTGGCTAAGACTATTGTCTTCTCAGTCTCTTTGGATCCTGTGCATTGAGCCTCCAAACTCTGTGCAGAAAGCTCTCCACTGTTAGGGTTTTGAGAGGATTTGGTATGGCATCAAAAGACTTTAGCAAACTTTTACAGATATTCTGTCAGTAACCTGCCCTATCTGAAAGGAGTTTGTACATTCTCTAAATAAAATAAAGTAACAACCAAGTGCAGCACGATAACTCACTAGGGTTCTTTTTAAAGCAGCTATCACCATGGTTAATTGTTAAAAAGATGAGGACAGTAACTGCTTGGAACACCATAACTTGCAGAATCCCTCTGGAAATGCTGACTTGGAATAATACTAATATCTATTTGTCACAGCTGGTATCAAATCCTGGATTCCCTGAGCTAAAACCTGCTACTTACCTACCCGTTAGTTCATCCCCACATTCTCAAGGAGCAATTAGAGATGGTCTATATACATAAAGGACTTGCCAACAAACACGTCATGAATGATAAAACACTGCATGGTGGGGCAGCAGTCAGTGTAACACTTTGGAGGACCTGCTGTCTGTAAACAGTTTTTATGGTTTCTCCATGACCGTTTAGGTTTCCTCAGGGTGCTCCAGTTTCCTCCCACTTGTACGGGTTAGGGTTAGTAAGTTTTGGATATGCTATGTTGGTGACAGAAGCATGGCAACATTTGCATGCTGTCCCCAGCACATCCTTGGACTGTACTGGTTGTTGATGAAATACAGTTCATTGTATGTTTCGATGTATATGCGACAAGTAAAGCTAATCTTTAAAATCTTTTATACCTCACTACATATTATGCAGGAGAACAGGCATCAGTCTCAACATGGTTGTGCCAGAATGAGTAAATATAAACCGAAAGATGGAGCTGGATTTTAGAAAAACAAGAAACATTATTAAATGAAAATATAATTTTTCCACTTCAAGATTGCTTAATGTCATTTGCAGTACACAAGTGTAAAGGAGAATGAAATAATTGTTACTCTGGATCCGATACACCATAAAAAAAAACCCCACAATAAGATAAAGAACTCAATAATAGGAAAAAACACAATAAATATAAGTACATAAGATAGTTTATGTACATAGATTGATTGTATGTCCATAAAGTGATGCTAGGAGTGTCTCTTCACAAGGTGAACTGACAGGAAACAATACCGTGGTGGTGGTTTGGGGTGTGGTGGGATGGGTTAGTGGGTGGAGGTGTTGATCAGCCTTACTGTTTGGGGAAAGTAACTGTTTTTTGAGTTTGGTGGTCCAGGTGTGGATCTACGTAGTCTCCTTCCTGATGGGACTGGGATATGAGCGGGTGGATGGGATCCTTCAAGATGTTTCTGGCCCTTTACACACTTGATGCAGTCAATACAGCTGAAAGCAGTATCAGAAACACAAGAGATTCTGCAGATGCCGGATATCCAGAGAAACACAGACAAAATAGTGGAGGAACTCAGCAGGTCAGGCAGCATCCAGGATGTACCTAATAAAGTGGCCACTGAGTGTTGTGAAATTTGTTGGTACTGTGAATGGTGACGGGTTGTCTAAGGACGCAGCAGGATATAGATGAGATGGAAATCTGGGGAGAACATTGACTGAGAGAATTTAGTTCCATTAAGTGCAAGATGATGCATTTGGGAGGCAGGAGATGTACAGTAAATAGTAACACACAAAACGCTGGAGCAACTCAGCAGGTCAGGGAGCATCTCTGGAGGAGAATGAACAGCCAATGTTTTGGGCTGAGTCCCTTCATTAGGACTGGAAAGGAAGGGGCAAGAAGCTAGGGTAAGAAGGTGAGGGGAGGGGAGGGGAAGGAGTACAAGCTGGCAGGTGATAGGTGGGACCAGGTGAGGGGAAAGAGGGTGGATGGGGGAGGGAGAATGAAGTAAGAAGCTAGGTGGAAGAGGTAAAGGGCAAAGAAGAATGAATCTAACAGGTGAGGAGAGTGGACCATGGGAAAAATGGAAGGAAGAGGGGTACTAGAGAGAGGTGTTGGACAGGTAAGGAGAAGAGAAGGATAAGCAGACAGCAAAAATAGGGAATAGAAAAAAGAGAGAAGGGGGTGGGGGTTGAAATGAACAGGTTGATAAACAGAAAGAACTTGAAAAAAACTAGCTATGTGAAAATGACAACACAGGTACATAGGGTGGTGAAGAAGGCATATGACATGCTTGCCTTAAGAGGACAGGGCATAGTACACAAATTGGTATATTATGTTGGTAAGGTTGGGAGAGGGGCGGTTGTACACAAAGAGCGATCCAACCAAGACTTCAATGCTGGAGTTGTCAGAAGATGATGACACATCACAACAACAGTGAATGCAAAGGAAGGCTGCAGTAGTGAATTGTCCCCATTCGTCTTGCATTCCATGCCAGTGGATTCTGACCCTGACCTGCCAAGGACCATATGGGACTGCCTGTGCATCAATCTCCCCAAGTTAAACAAGGTCACACACAGGTACAGTCCTCAACCCCTTAGGAAAACATCATACTCGACTTGAGTGATCACACTACTACCATTACTTTATGGTACTTCCTAAAAATAAAAATAAAAATCTATAAACCCTCAAATTATGAATAAAAACAGAAAATGCGGGAAATACTCAGCAGGTCTAGAAGTAACTGCGGAAAGAGGATCAAAAATAATATTTCAGGTCCTTCATCAAACAACTCCAAAAGATAACACCACAAAATCCATCCTTCTGTCTCATCCCTTTTCAAAATCTCAAAGAAATCATTCCCTTTGCAACTCCTGAATCCACCCTTCCATCTGCACTAGCCACACCCCTGTATTGAACGTTGAACAGTGCAGCACAGTACAGGCCCTCCAGCCCACAATATTGTGCTGACCTTTTAACCTACTCCAAGATCAATCAAAACCTTCTCTCCCACACAAACCCTCCATTTTTTTTTAATCATCCATGTGCCTATCTAAGAGTCTCTTAAATGACCCTAATGTATTTGCCTCTACCACCAACCCTGGCAGGGTGTTCCACACACTCGCCACTCCCTGTGTAAAAAACCTACCTCTGACATACCCCCTTATTCCTCCAATCATATTAAAATTATACTCCCTTCGTATTAGCCACTTCCATCCTGGGAAAAAGCCTCTGGCTATCCATTCTATCAATGATTCTTGTCATCTTGCACATTTCTATTGTCACCTCTCATCCTCCTTCACTCCAGAGAGAAAAGCCCTAACTCATATCATCACCATTTCTAATCGAAAGGATATTTGAGTCATCTAGAGCCTTTAGCTGGATCCCAAAGTCTATTCACAGAAGAGTCCAGTGGAGGTTAATCTCTTTCAGATTCCCATTCGGCCTTTCATTTAAGACATGAACTGCCCTTCCCATTTCCAATCCTTTGCAGTCACATACTTGCTGCAAACAGGAAATCAGTGCATGGGGCATGTGGCAAATGGCACGCCCACCAGCTGGAACTGTTAGACTTCAAAAAGATCAATCGATTGAAAACATCTTTCTGCCAAAAGTCATTCAAAATGGTTTCTATTATCTTTTTCTCTTCCACTTGTGCCTGGTGGGGAGCGGTGGATGCCTGCCCCAATTGCCTGTTCATTTCTCAATCTCATACACACTCCTCATAAACAGACCCTGCCCACATCAAAAAAGTGGGTGGGGGCACTGCTTTACAGCTCTGTAGGACTGAGGATCAAAGTATTCGACGGACAGTTAGTGGGTGATCAAAGGGCAGGATACGTATTTACAACGTTATCACAAAGAGGGCAGAAAGGATTCTACTGCTGGCTCTTTGTTCATACAGAAATTAGTTATGGAGAAAAAGACACTATTAACCCCAGAGGGCTCTCTGGGGAGCGGCCACGACCACATACACACTGTGAAAGCTCTGTCTGCAGGAAAACACAGAGTTCGGAATCAGAATCAGATTTAACATCACTGGAATATGTTGTTTTGGTGACAGCAGATTAGTGCGATACGTAATAAAAAAACTATAAATTACAATACTATATATATGTAATGCAAAGAGAACAAAAATTACTGAGGTAATGTTCATGGGTTCATTGCCCATTCAGAAATCTAATGGCAGTGGGGAAGAAGATGTTCTTAAAATGTTGAGTGTGCTTCTTTTGGCTCCTGTACCTCCTCATTGATGATAGCAATGTGAAGAGGGCATGTCCTAGGTGATGGGGTCCTTAACGACCCCTTCCACTGCTGATCCCTCGATGAGGTCTGGTGAGTGTTTCCTTGACTTCCCCTTCCTGAAATCCACAATCTAGTCCTTGGTTTTACTGACACTGAGTGCAAGAAGGTTACGACTACTTACAACTGACAGAAACCTAGCTTACTTAGATGAAGATTTTAAAAGAATATTACCTCTTTTAAATGAATAACAATCTCTCCACATCTGACTTGCAACGTAAACTCAAAGTCAAAGTAAAATTTATTATCAAAGTATGTGTGACGGGTTGTGTTCTGGGTAGTCAGATGTTAGAGGGAAGTATACAGTAAATGGCATGATTCTTATCAGCACTGATGGATAATAACTGCACAGAGTGCATTGAGTATATGATCATAGCTTCTGAAACTGCTGATGCAAGTAGATAGTTCAAAGTTCAAAATGATCAAACTATGTAGATTCTTTTTCTTGCAAGCATTTACAGGAAATAAAGAAATGCAATAGAATTTACCAAAAAAAACATTAAAAAAGACTGACAATGACAAAAGAAGACAAATTGTACCAAAAAAACACTGAGAACATGAATTGTAGGGCCCTTTAATGTGATTCTGTAGGTTGTGCAATCAGTTCAGTGTCACGGTGAGTGAAGTGACCCATGCTGGTTCAGGATCCTGATGGCTGTAGGGGAAAAACTGTTCCTGTACCTGATGATGTGGGACCTAAGGCTCCTGTGTCTCCTTCCTAATGTCAGGAGTGAGAAGAGAGCATGGGCTGGGTGGTGGGAATGCTTGATGATGGAATTTATCTATGAACAGCTGATATCATTTACAACCTCTGTTCCTCTGTGATAGGAGAGAAAGAACGGCTGTGGCTCAGAGCCAAAACATTGTGGGTTCAAGCCCCAGTGCAGAGACCGTGGCATGGGGTCTAGGCTCAAGCATGGAAACAATCTTCCATTCCGAAATGTCAGTCCATGGCCTCCTCTACTGTTACAATGAGGCCACTCTCAGCTTGGAGAAGCTACACCTCATATTCCATCTAGGTAGCCTCCAACCTGATCGCATGGACATCAATTTCTCCAACTTCAGGTAATTTCTCTCCCTCCTCTTCTCTCTTTTTCCATTCCCCATTCTAGCACCTTTCTCACCCCTTCTCTTCTCTTCACCTTGTGTCCCTCCTCTCACATGGTCCACTTGCCTCTCCTATCTGATTCCTTCTTTTTCTGTCCTTTACCTTTTCCACCCATCACTTTCTAGCTCCTCGTTTCATTCCCCCTTCCCACCTACCCCCTCACCTGGAACCAGTGACTCATCAGCAATACCCCGTCCCCACACCCCTATGTGCTGTGATAAATGTTCCCATGGTTTCCTGCTCTTACACTGCAACTGCCCAGTTCTGAGATAAACTGGAAATGCATTATCTGAAATTGTTCAGCTCAAGGTTTAGCCCTGAATTTTGAACAGGCAATGCAAATGATCACGTCTCTCCCATGGACTGAATGCAGGCTCTATGCCTGTGTCTGTTTGGCTTCTCCACTGTAGACGAGACCACAGTGAAATTCGAATGCAATGGACAAGATTGAATAAAGTACGGGTGAATCACTATTTCACATGGAAGTAATGCTCAGGTCCCTGGATAGTGGGATGGGAAAAGGTGAGAGGACATTAGTGGGGAAGAGCTAGAAAAGGTGGGTGGTGGGTGGGAGTCACAAAGGGAATGGTTGCTTGCAAACTCCCACTTCAATGGAATGAGGGCAAAGTTTTCTGTGAGTGACTCGAGGGACTGAGTTATGAAGGGAGGGTCTTTCGTGGCACATAGGGGAATGTGGAGTGACCTTGTAGAGGTGTACAAAGTCACTGGTAAGTTGGTTACTATTGTCACATGTAGCAAGGTACAATAAAAAGCCTGTCTTGCATAGCACTCACGCAGGTCCAGCTACACGGATACTATGCAAGACAAGCTTTTTATTGTCGTGCACCTGCATACAAGCCATGCAAGGGAACAGGAGCTGCAGCTGGATGACCTCTGACTCATACAGATCAATGAGGAGGTGATAGAAATGATGGAAATTCTCAACAAGTCAGGCAGCATTCTGGAGAGGGAGCAAGAGAATTGGTCCCTCTTTGGGATGGCATGGTAACGTAGTAGTTAGCTTAACACTATTACCACTTGTGATCCTGGTTCAATTTCTGCCACTGTCTGTAAGGACTTTGTATGTTCTCCCCAGGAGCTTGTGGGTTTCTTCCAGCTGCCCTGGTTTCCTCTCACATTGCAGAGACATACAGGTTAGCAGGGTAATTGGTCACATGAATGTAATTGGACAGCATGGGTTCACTGAGCTGGAAGGGCCTTGTCACCGTGCTGTATCTCCAAATGAAATCAATAAGTGGAGTTACCATTCGTGGTTGATAATATTTCATAGAACTGACCAGTACTGAGACAAACTGGAAAGTGTAATTATTTGAAATGCTTGAAGTCAGGGTTGTGTCCTGAGAAGTGTTACATCTTGGCTGTAAGGTGAGATTATCTACCAAATGCTGAAAGGTCCAGATAGGAGCTACAGGGAGGTAGTCACACCTAAATTGTAGGAGGCAGGTAGCTGGGTGACTATCAGGAGAAAGAAAGGAAATAAGCAGCCAGTCCAGAGCACCCCTGTGGCCATTTATCTCAATAATAAGTACACCACTTTGGATATCGTTGTGGGGATGCCCGACCGGGGAAAGTTGCGGTGACCAGGTCTGAGGGTCAGAAGGGAGGGGGAAGAGGAGTGCAGTAATGATAGGGGATTCAATAATTAGAGAAACAGACAGGAGATTCTATGGACATGAAAGAGACACACAGATGGTATGTTGCCGTCCAGGGATTGTGTCAGATCAGATCCACAGCATTCTAAATGTGGATGGTGAGCAGCCAGAAGTTGTGGTACATATTGTAAGAAAAAGGAGGAGGTCTTGAAGACAGAATATTGGGAGTTAGGTAGAGAGCTGAAAAGCAGGATCTCAAGGGAAGCAACGAGCTGGTGAGGGTAAGATTAGGATGATTTGGCAGATGAATGCGTGGCTGAGAAATTGGTACAGGGGGCAGTGTTTCAAATTTCTGGGTCATTGGATCTCATCTGGAGAAGATATGACCTGTACAAAAGGGATGGGTTACCCCTGAGCTTGAGGGGGACCAAAATCCTTGCAGGCAGATTTGCTAAAGCTGTTGAGAAGGGTTTAAACTAATTTGGTAGGGGGATGGGAACTGTGGTGATAAGGCAGAGAATGAGGCAGTTGGTATACAAGTGGATACAGTGTGTAGTGAGACGGAGGAAGGATAGGCAGTTGACAGGGCAAAATTGCAGTCAGTGGGATGGGTTGAATAGTATGTTCACCTGTTTGGAAAAGTAAGGATAAAGTAAAAAGGAAGGAGAGTGCAGGAGGGGTGTTGTAAGTCTCCAGAACAAATACAAAGACGAAAAGTTCAGAAAGGGATAAGAATTTAACTTAGACCATAAGACATAGGAGCAGAATTATGCCATTCGGACAATCAAGTCTGCTCTGCCATTCCATTATGGCTGATTTATTATCCCTCTCAACCCCATTTTCCTCCCTGCTCGCTTACCCAGAAATCAGAACCCAGAACTCACTCCTTCAGAACTCTGAACTCTGCCTGAAATCAGACACAGGAACTTACTCTGTGTCAGTCCTCAAACTAATTTTCCTGCTTCACTCTAACCTACATCCCTGAATCAATCTCAGACCCAGGCAGATCTCAGAAGCCTGCTCTCTCCAACAGCCATGTGTCAGCACCCGAGCTTACTCACCCTCTCACTCTCCTTCCATCCCTGTATCAGCCATGGAAGTATTTCCACAGGCTTGCCCTCTTCCCAAAGCCCTGTGTCAGTCTGTAAATTAATACCGCTGGTCCACTCTCTCCCAACAGCCTTCAGTCAGCCTCAAAGCTTACACACACACACCCACATTCTCCTTCTAGCCCATACTAATCCCACAGGCCCGTCTTTCCCTAAAATCTGGAGTCAGTTCCCAAATCAATCCCAACAACATACTCTCTCCCCAAAGATCTGTGTCAGTCCCCAAACCAATCGCATTTCCCTGGTCTCTCTCTCCACTGATACCAGACACCTCAAGCCCCAGGCAGCAGAGTTTCAGAACTCAAACACATGCCATTGCCCACCTCTCCCCACAGCACTGTGCTGGTGTCTAAATAATGACAGGGTCCAGCTCTATTTCCAAAGCAATCTGTCAGCCCCCAAACTAATCACACCAGCCCACACTGTCTTCCACCTATTCTATCACTGTATTCACATAGTACTCCCCTATTCTCTCTCCACAACTTTGTGTTATACCCAAAACTAATCCACTTTCCCCACCCTCTCCTTGGAGACCTGTCTGTTTTCAGATTAATCTTACTGCCCTGTACTGAGGCCTGTGTCCTCCCCAAACTAATCCCACTGCAGGAAGAGCATGAAGCAGTAGGACTAGTTTGTGGTCTGACGCAGAGCCATCAGGAGAGCGTGGAAAAGGGAAGTATTTAGAAACATAGAAAACCTTCAGCACAATACTGACCCTTCGGCCCACAAAGCTGTGCCGAACATGTCCTTACCTCAGAAATTACCTAGAGTTACCCACAGCCCTCTATTTTTCTAAGCTCCATGTACCTGTCCAGGAGTCTCTTACAAGACCCTATCGTATCCGCCTCCACCACCATCACCGGCAGCCCATTCCACCCACTCACCACTCTCTGCGTAAAAAACTTACCCCTGACATCACCTCTGTACCTGCTTCCAAGCACCTTAAAACTGTGCCCTCTCGTGCTAACCATTTTAGCCCTGGGAAAAAGCCTCTGACTATCCACACGATCAATGCCTCTCATCATCTTATACACCTCTATCAGGTCACCTCTCATCCTCCGTCGCTCCAAGGAGAAAAGGCCGAGTTCACTCAACCTATTCTCATAAGGCATGCTCCCCAATCCAGGCAACATCCTTGTAAATCTCCTCTGCACCCTTTCTATGGCTTCCACATCCTTCCTGTAGTGAGGCAACCAGAACTCCAAGCGGGGTCTGACCAGGGTCCTATACAGCTGCAACATTACCATTCGGCTCCTAAACTCAATCCCACGATTGATGAAGGCCAATGCACCATATGCCTTCTTAACCACAGAGTCAACCTGCACAGCAGCTTTGAGTGTCCTATGGACTCGAACCCCAAGATCCCTCTGATCCTCTACACTGCCAAGAGTCTTACCATTAATATTATATTCTGCCATCATATTTGACCTACCAAAATGAACCACCTCACAGTTACCCGGGTTGAACTCCATCTGCCACTTCTCAGCCCAGTTTTGCATCCTATCAATGTCCCGCTGTAACCTCTGACAGCCCTCCACACTATCCACAACACCCCTAACTTTTGTGTCAACAACAAATTTACTATCCCATCCCTCCACTTCCTCATCCAGGTCATTTATAAAAATCACGAAGAGTAGGGGCCCCAGAACAAACAGATCCCTGAGACACACCACTGGTCACCGACCTCCATGCAGAATATGACCTACCGGTATCTACAACCACTCTTCGTCTTCTGTGGCAAGCCAGTTCTCGATCCACAAAGCAATGTCCCCTTGGATCCCATGCCTCCTTACCTTCTCAATAGGCCTTGCATGGGGTACCTTATCAAATGCCTTGCTGAAATCCATAAACACTACATCTACAATTCTACCTTCATCAATATGTTTAGTCATATCCTCAAAAAATTCAACCAGGTTCATAAGGCACCACCTGCCTTTGACAAAGCCATACCGACTATTCCTAATCATATTATACCTCTCCAAATGTTCATAAATCCTGCTTCTCAGGATCTTCTCCATCAACTTACTGATCACTGAAGTAAGAGTCACTGATCTATAACTTCCTGAGCTATCTCTACTCCCTTTCTTGAATAAGGGAACAACATCCACTACCCTCCAATCTTTTGGAACCTCTCCCATCCCCACTGATGATGGAAAGATCATCACCAGAGGCTCAGCAATATCCTCTTTCACTTCCCACAGTAGCCTGGGGTACATCTCATCCAGGCCCGGCGACTTATCCAACTTGATGCTTTCCAAAAGCTCCAGCACATCCTCTTTCTTAATATCTACATGCTCAAGCTTTTCAGTCTGCTGTAAGTCATCCCTACAATCGCCAAGATCCTTTCCATCGTGAATACTGAAGCAAAGTACATATTAAGTACCTCTGCTATCTCCTCCTGTCCCATACATACTTTTCCACTGTCACACTTGATTGGTCCTATTCTCTCATATCTTATCCTCTTGCTTTTCACATACTTGTAGAATGCCTTGGGGTTTTCCTTAATCCTGCTTGCCAAGGCCTTCTCATGGCCCCTTCTGGCTCTCCTAATTTCCTTCTTAAGCTCCTTTCTGCTAGCCTTATAATCTTCTAGATCTCTATCACTAGCTAGTTTTTTGAAACTTTCGTAAGCTCTTCTTTTCTTCTTGACTAGATTTACAACAGCCTTTGTACACCACAGTTCCTGTACTGTACAATCCTTTCCCTGTACTATTGGAACATACCCTTGCAGAACACCACACAAATATCACCTGAACATTTGCCACATTTCTTCCGTATATTTTCCTGAGAACATCTGTTTCCAATTTATGCTTCCAAGTTCCTGCCTGATAGCCTCATATTTCCCCTTACTCCAATTAAACACTTTCCTAACTTGTCTGTTCCTATTCCTCTCTGATGCTATGGTAAAGGAGATAGAATTATGATCACTATCTCCAAAATGCTCTCCCACTGAGAGACCTGACACCTGACCAGGTTCATTTCCCAATACCAGATCAAGTACAGCCTCTCCTTTTGTAGGCTTATCTACATATTGTGTCAAGAAACCTTCCTGAACACACCTAACAAACTCCACCCCATCTAAACCCCTCACTCTAGGGAGATGCCAATTGATATTGGGAAATAAAAATCTCTCACCACAACAACCCTGTTATAATTACACCTTTCCAAAATCTGTCTCCCTATCTGCTCCTCAATGTCCCTGTTACTATTGGGTGGTCTATAAAAATCACCCAGTAGAGTTCTTGACTCCTTCCTTTGACTCCTTCCTATTCCTAACTTCCACCCGCAGACAATCCCTCCATGACTTCCTCCTTTTCTGCAGCCGTGACACTATCTCTGATCAACAGTGCCACACCCCCACCTCTTTTGCCTCCCTCCCTGTCCTTTCTGAAACATCTAAAGCCTGGCACTCTAAGTAACCATTCCTGCCCCTGAGCCAACCAAGTCTCTGTAATGGCCACAACATCATAGCTCCAAGTACTGATTCATGCTCTAAGCTCATCCGCTTTGTTCATGCTGCTTCTTGCATTAAAATAGACACATCTCAAATCATCATTCTGAGCACGTCCCTACTCTATCACCCGCCTATCTTCCCTCTTGCACTGTCTCCAAGCTTTCTCTATTTGTGGGCCAACCGCCCTTTCCTCTAGTTCGGTTCCCACCCCCCATCAATTCTAGTTTAAACTCTCCCCAGTAGCCTTAGCAAATCTTCCTGCCAGGATATTGGTCCCCCTGGGATTCAACTGCAACCCGTCCTTTTTGTACAGGTCCCAATGATCCAGAAATCTGAATCCGTGCCCCCTGCTCCAATCCCTCAGCACACATTTATCCTTCACCTCATTCTATTCCTATATTCACTGTCACGTGGCACAGGCAGTAATCCCGAGATTACCACCTTTGTGGTCCTGCTTCTCAACTTCCTTCTTAACTCCCTGTAGTCTGTTTTCAGGGAAACTCTAGTATTTGACATTTTTATCCTAGGGAAAGAGACTCTCTACCCTCTCTGGGGCTCATATAATTTTATAAACCTTTTTATCAGATCTCCCCTTGGCCTCTGACAGTTCAGATAATAGGATCCAAGTTTGTTCCACCTCTCCTTCTATTTAATACCCTTCAATTCAGATAGCAAACAGGTGAATCTCTTCTGTACCCTCTCCAAAGCCTCCACAGACTTCTTATAATGGGGCGACCAGAACATCACACAATATATTTCCAGCATTTTCTGTATTTGCTGCTTTATGGAACAGAGTTCATTTTAAACTTCAAACACAGGGTACTATAAACTGTCCTAAAAGGAAATTGCTTCCCATACCAAGAGTCAAGCAGCACAGAACAGACACTTTGTGAGCTTTGTCCATGTGAATCTTCAAATAGCCCACAACACTAGCAACAGACTTAATATCACTGACGTATGTCGTGAAATGTTTTTTTGTGGCAGTTGTATATTGCTATAAATAATAAAATAACTATAAATTAAAATAAGGAATGTATTGCGGGTGGGGGGTGGGGTTGGAGATATGTCTCTACCAAAGGAGATGTATGGTGCTCCTTCCCTCTACTAGCCTACAGGTCACCCCTGAGCAAGGGGTAGCACCTGTTTAGCCTCCCGATCAGGGTCACGTGAAGCCAAGGGAGCAGGTGGTGGTCATATGAGCAGCTGGTGCGTATCACATTCTGTTTATGCCACCACTGATGTCAGGCAGACAATCTCTGAAGAGTTCCCAGTTCTTTACTCCATCTCTCCCCCCACCTTTTAAATCTACTCCTCAGCTTTTTCTCTCCAGTCCTGCCGAAGGGTCTCAGTCCAAAGCGTCGACTGTACTTTTTTCCCATGGATGCTGCCTGGCCTGCTGAGTTCCTCCAGCATTTTTGTGGGTGTGTTGCTTGGATCTCCAGCATCTCCAGACTTCCTCTCGTTTGAGACATTACTTTCCACCTGGTTTTTGGGAAGCTCCATCTTTCTGACTCTGAGTGTCTGAGTCTCTGAATACCACAGCCTCTGCCTGGATCACATGCTGATCCTGACTTTCCACGTATCTCACCCTCCAGAGATCCGGGCTTTTGTAGGTTGTAAACTGCCAGTTTAAATGGAATGCCATACATTGGTCGAATAAATCTCTCACCCCATAATAAATATGTAAGTGCACTGATAATTAATCTCGACAATGAAAGGGCAAGGGGATAAATTCAGGGTAAACAAAATGCTCACACAAACGTGCTTGCTGGCCTCCCAGTAGAGACTAATAGAAGCTAACAAGGAACAGGATGTGTCTGGTAGATCAGGTAACCATGAAGACAGTATATACAAAATGACAACATAACACCAAGCAATGTCACCCTGATGGCCAGCTTTGTGTGTGGCTGCATCAGGTTATGTGTGGATCCCAGGTACGTGGGCACCAAGTACCACTATGTGCCCAGGCTCTACCTGTTGCCCTGGCTACAAAGGCTGGGTCTGGCCCCTTTCCCGCGCAACGCCCCAGTCAGCTGGTCGTTACCACCATACCTGTCCTTCGTAGAAAAGTTCTTCCAGGTCAATGCCTTTGACCACAGGGCCATCAATCAGGCAGTGGTCAGCACGTAATGTCCTGCAGACACTGCAGGAGAAGGATGTGATGGACATGGTGGGGTGGTTCCCTGAGCAGACCGCCCACTTCATCTGGCAAAATGCCTCATCGCCAGACCTCACCAACAGGCACCAAGACCTCACCTGGCTGGCAGTGAGAGGGGCCCTCCCAGTCCGATCCCTCCTGTACGCCCGGATCGTCGTCCCCACACCCCTCTGCCCATGGGAGGACTGCAGAGAGGAGGAGTCGGTGACCCACCTCTTTGCACACTGTGGGTTCACGGAGGTGTGGAGGAGGATGGAAGGGACATTGTCAAGATTCATCCCCAGCAGCTGCGTAACAGAGGACTCTCTGATCTACGGGCTGTTCCCGGGGACGCACACGGAGACCAACATCCGGTGCTACTGGCAGATCATCAACTCGGTGAAAGACGCTCTTTGGTCGGCCTGAAACTTGATGGTCTACCAGCACACGGAGATGTCCGTGGGGGAATGCTGCCGACTGGCACAGACTCGGCTGCAGGAGTACGTGCTGAGGGACGCATTGAAACCTGGTGCAGCCACCGCAAGGGCCCGGTGGGGAAGGACCACAGTCTAGAGTTCTTCTCCCGTGGGAGTTGAGGGGTAGGGTGGCGGAGAGTTTACCCCACAACAAGGGTGTGTAAAGATGAACCAACAGAGTGCCACCTGAGTGGCTGAAAGTGTGGAAATGTGCAGATTGCAGAGGAAATGTCTGTAAGGGATTGAGAGTCATTGAATGGTTCATTGTAAATAATTTTAAAATTTTAAATTTGTTTAAATAAAAAAAGTGGCTTCATACCTGACAGTGTGACCTCATCAAGACCCATAGGAGAGGGAACAGCTTTCTCCAAAACAGAGTCAAGCTCGTGGTCAACAACCAAAGGGGAAAACCACCTCAGAAGGAGGGAGATGTAGAGAGATGGGGAAGAGACAGACAGAGTGAAACTGACAGAGACAGAGAGAGTCAAGAGATGGGCAGTTCTGAGGCATCATTCCCAAACTCGGGAAGTTTCAAAGGGCATTTGCAGGTAATTAAGCATTTTTGTGAATGGTCATTAATGTAACAACGGAACACATTTGTAATGATGAAGTTTCAAAGAATGAGACAGGAGATCAGACTGTATGATACCACAGGTTATAAGCAAAAGGGTAGATCCAGCACCAACTCATTCATAATAGAAATGCTTGGTTCTCAAGTCATAATAAAAAATTCCTGTCCCTCACCTAAGCCTCAACATGCAACCATTGCCCCAATCTCTAAGCACTAACCCTATCTCTGATCAGAGTCATAACTTGTTAAACTAACTCTAATCTCTAACTCTAAATGCCATTCATGGCCCACAGCTGACCTGTGGAACTAACCCGTCCCTAACACTAAATCTTGACTCATACTTCAATTGATAACACTAACCTTCATCACTAACGCAAGCCCTGTCCTCGACCAATGCTCAACTCCTGGCGCTGACTCAGTCCCTAATCTTACTTGTTTTACTTGGAGTTTCAGAAGCCTTTTGACATGGCCTGCACATGAGGCTGCCAAACAAGATAAGAGCCCATGGATTACAGGAAGCATACTAGCATGGATAGAATATTGACTGACTGGCAGGAGGCAAAGATTGTGAATGAAGGGGGTCTTTTCTGGTTGTCTGCTGCTGACTAGTGGTGTTCTGCACAGATTAGTGTTGGGACCACTTATTTTCAAATTATATGTCAATGATTTGGATGACGAACAAAAATATGTGGAGGGACAGGTAGTGTTGAGGAAGCAGGGAGTCTGGAGAAGGAATTAGACAGATTAAGAGAATGGGCAAAGAAGTGGTAGATGAAATATAGAGTAAGGAAGTGTATGGTCATACACTTTGGTAGAAAGAATAAAGATGTAGACCATTTTCTAAATAGGGAGAAAATTCAGAAATCAGATGTGCAAAGGACTCCCTAAAGGTTGACTTGCAGGTTGGTATAAAGAAGGCAAATGTAATGTAGCGTTCATTTTGAGAGGTCTAGTACTGTATTTACTGTAAAAGCAAGAATGTAATGCTGAGGATTTATAAGGCACTGGTTAGACCACACTCAGAATATTGTGAACAGTTTTGGGTGGCTTAGCTAAGAAAAGATGAGCTGGCATTGGAGAGAGGATCTCAAGAATAATTCAGAGAATGAAAGGTTTAACATACCGTATGAGGAACTTTTAATGGCTCTCGGCCTATACACACTGGAGTTTAGAAGAATGAGGGATGGGAGGAGCGGGGTTCTCATTGAAACCTATCGAACACTGAAAGGTCTAGAAAGAGTGGACATGGAGAGGATGATTCCTCTAGTGGGGGAGTCTAGGGCTAGAGAGTACAGCCTTAGAATAGAGGGATGTCCATTTAGAACAGAGGTAAAGAGAAATTTCTTTAGCTAGAGGGTGGTGAATCCATGGATTTATTGCCACAGATGGCCGTAAAGGCCCAGTCATTGATATATTTAATGCGGAGGTTGATAGATTGTTGATTACTAAGACCGTCAAACATTATGGAGAGAAGGCAGGAAGCTGGAGTTGAAAGGGATAATAAATAGCCGTGACAGATTCACGAAGCAGACTTGATGGTCTGAATGGCCTAATTCTGCTCCTATGTCTTAAGGTCTTAAAACAATACAAGTTTCTCCAACAGATCTTACATTAGGGGCATTTAAAAGACTCTTGGATAGACAGATGGATGATGAAAAATGGAGGGTTATGTAGGAGGGAAGGATTAGCTTAATGTGATTAAAAGAATGGCACAACATTGTGAGCGATAGAGCCTGTACTGTGCTGTAATGATTTCCTTATAGCTGGGACTCTCTAATCCGGGCAACAGTCTGATGAACCTCTTCTGCACCCTGTCCAAAGCTGCACATGCAGTGACTAGGACTGTATACAATACTCCAAAATGTCACCACATTAAAGTTTAAAACAGCTGCAACATGATTTCCTGATGTTTACATTCGACGCTCCGAGCGATGAAGGCAAGTATGTTACATGTCTTCTTTACCACCCTACTCTACATTCTACCGTAACTGCTATTACAAAGAAGGCACAACAGCACCTCTACTTTCTTAGAAGCTTGCATTGATTGGCATATCATCAAAAACTTTGATAAACATCTATAGCTGCATGTTGGAGAGTATCCTAGGTAATTGTATCACGGCGTGGTACGGAAAGACCAATGCCCAGGAACAGGATACAGCCCAGTCCGTCACAGTTAAAGCCCTCCCCACCACTGAGCACATCTGGAAGGAGCTCTGCCACAAGAAAGCAGCATTCATTGTCAAAGATCCCCACTTCTCCTTGCTACCACCAGACAGGACATACAGGAGCCTTAGGTCCCCCACCATCAGGCTCCTGAACCAGCGTGGATAACTTCGCTCAGTTCAACACCGAACTAATTCCATTACCTATGGGCTCAGTATCAAGGACTCTACAAGCCATGTCCTCAGTATTATTGATTTATTATTTATTATTGGTGTTTTACTTTGTATTTGCACAGTTTGTCTTCTTTTGCACATTGGCCGTTTCTCAGTCTTTGCTTATGTGTAATTTCCCATTGATTCTATTGTTTTTTTTGTTCTACTGTGAATATCTGCAAGTAAAAGAATCTCAGAGTGGTATACGGTGATAATATACATACTCCAATAATAAATTTACTTTGAAGTCCGAGAGATCAGATTATTAAACATTTGGTTGGATGCTCCATACAGAAGGCTAGCTGTTTTATCACTGGAATCCCAAGGTGAAACACTGCTGACTGTGATTCATGAGAATGGGAAGGTAAAACTATTTCTTCCCAACAGTTTCACTCACTGAACAGTGCAATAACGTATCAGCTTATGGGCTGAAATCTATTGAATGAGACCTTCAAAACACATGAATCATATGAAATACGTTTTGGCCGATGGTGGACAGACCTGAATCAAACCGGGGGGATGTCAGAGGTAGGTTTTTTTCACAGAGACGGGTACATGCATGGAACACCCTCCCAGGAGTGGTGGTAGAGGCAGATACATTAGGGGCTTTTAAGAAACTCTTAGATAAGCACATGGATGATAGAAAAGTGGTGGGCTATGTTGGAGTGAAGGATGAAAATGATCAGAGTAGGTTAAAAGACTGGCATGACATTGTTGGCTGAAGGGCCCTCACTGTGCTGTATTGCTATACGTTCTACATATCTTTCTAAAACATTGTTGACTATTTTAACACTATTGTGCATCTTAAAAACACCCCACACAACTTGTCCTAAGGTTATTTTTTGAGTACTTCACCTCAAAATTCAATCTTAACACTAGTTGTGCGTGATGTTTTTAAGTTACTGACAGCAGTTTGTGAATGGTCTAGTCAAAGAGACGTCTGGAATGATGCGATCTCAGAAACATCTGCTTCACACACGGTCAATTATGCTTAAAAACAGTCGGCACCTTTCATCAGTCTCTGTAATGTTGATTGGATCAATATGGGGCGTGGCATGATCAAGGCAGAGTGAAGCAAATGCTTCCATCTGGAATAAACAGATGGAACGTGGACTTACTGGTACCTGATAAATGCTACAAGGTCAAAACCCAGGCCAGCTGTCCTCATGGAACCAAAGATTTCCTGGACATAGAACTGACTACACAAACAGCAGAAGTCATTCCTGGGTTTAAACCATAAAATGTAGGAGCCAAATTAGGCCATCAGCCCATCGTCTGCTCCACCATTCTGTCATGGCTGACTTACTATTCCTCTAACCCCATTCTCCTGCCTTCTCTCCAAAGCCTTTGACACCCTTACCAATCAAGAACCTATCAACCTCTGCATTAAATATATTTTAAATGACTTGGTCTCCACAGCTGTCTGTGGCAATGAATTTCACAGATTCACCACTCTCTGGCTAAAGAAATCCCTCCTCATTTCTGTTCTAAAGAAACATCTCTATATTCTGAGGTTGTGCTCTTTGGTTCTCCTTAGACTCTCCCTCTATATGAAACATCCTCTCCACATCCACTTTATCCAATCCTTTCAATTTTTGCTAGGTCACCTCATCTTCCAGCCAAAATGTAACACCTCTCAGTACACAACCCTGTCTTGAACAATTTCAAATAATCACTCTTTCCAGTTGATCTTAGAACTGGCCAGTTCTAGAGTCAGAGTCATAAAACACTACAGCAACGAAACAGGCCCTTTGGCCCATCTGGTCCATGCCAAACTACTATTCTGCCTAGTCTCGGGACGATAACCCTCTATACCCCTCCCGTCAATCTTCTTATCAAAACATTGTTTGAAAGCTGAAATTTCACCCGAGTGATGAGAAATTCATTCTCATCTCTGTTCAAAGGGACATCCTTGTACTCTGAGACTGTGCCCTGTGGTGTTAAGGCTCCCACTATAGGAAACATCTTCTCTATGTCTTAGTCTTTCTAAGGTGAAGTGACATAGACAGCAGCTACAATAAATTTATCTGAGAGATACCTGTTCATTTTCGGGGTTCTCCTGAGATTTTCACCTCTTTGTGTGCATCAGTGGACCACCAACACAGTCCATCCCATTACAGGCAAACCCTGCCCTATAAGCAGTGCTTCCACAAGAAATTACCATTCATCATCAAATACCCCCATCATCCATGATATGCTCTCTTCTGGTTGCTGCCATCAGAAGGAGGTATAGGAGCTTTGGTCCCATGCCCTGAGGTTCAGGAACGGTAATTACCAGACAACCATCAGGCTCCTGAACCAGTGTGGATAACTTCACTCACCTCAACACTGAACAGATTCCACAATCTATGACTCATTTCCTCAGCATTACTTATTTATTTGTTCATTTATTTATTTATTGTATTTGCACAGCTTGTCTTCATTTGCACATTTGTTTGTCTGTTTTTGTGTGTAGTTTTTCATTGATTCTATTGTTCCAATGCTAATGCCTACAAGGAAATGTATCTGAGGAAATATATACGGTGATATATACAAGGAAACGTATATGATGACAAATACATACTTTGATAGTAATTTTACTCTGAGCTTTGAACGTGGATATTGCAAGTGCAAGGTCTGAAGCCTAATTTGCTAAATTGTATACTGTTATCAGAAGAAAAACCAAGAAAATTGCGGACTGCTGTAAGTGCACAATTAATGACTTCAAGAAAATTGTCGGCCACTTCGCCTATCCACTGATGTTGATTTCTGAGGTGGCATGGCAGTGTAGTGGCTAGTATAACACTTTACAGCACCGGCGACCCGGGTTCAATTCCAGCTGCTGTCTGTGAGCAGTTCGTACATTCTTCCCATGATGACCTGAGTTTCCTCGGGGTGCTCCAGTCCCCTTCCACATTCCAAAGACATGTTGGTTAGTGGGTTAATTGGTCACGTGGGTGTAATTAGGCATGTTATTGTGTTGTATCCCTAAATAAAATAAAATGTTGTTTCCTAATGTGGAATCTTACTGCTGATCACATTAAGAATCAGAATCTGAATCAAGGTTATTATTCCATACAGTATGTTGTGAAATTTTATTTTTACTTTATTTAGAGATACAGTGCAGAGTAGGCCCTTCTGGCCCAGTGAGCTGCACAGCCCAGCGTTCCCTGACAACTCCAATTAAACCCTAACCTAATCACAGGACAATTTACAATGACCTGCCTAGTACGTCTTTGGACTGTGAGAGAAAGCGGGAGGAGCCAGAGAAAACCCGTGCTTTCCATGGGGAGGGGCATACAGAGACTCCTTACCAAGGTTGCTGGGTTTGAATTCTGAACTGCGACACTCCCAGCTGTGATAGTATTGTGCTAGCCACTATGCCACATGGCAGTTGTCTTCTAGCAGCAGTACAGTACAATACATTTTTAAAAACTTACTATGTTTCAAAAATTAAATAAATCATGCAAAAGAGAAATAAAATGGGTCTTTCAGAAATCTGGTGGCAGATGGGAAGAAACTGCTCCTAAAATGTTCAGTATGTGTATTCAGAACCTTGACCTCCTCCCTGATGGTACAAACAAGAAGAGGGCATGTCCTGGATGATAAGAGATCCTTAATGATGGATGCCGCCTTCTTGAGGCATCACGTTTTGAAGATGTCCTTGATGATGAGGAGGAGAGTGCCCATGATGATGCTGGCTGTGTTTACAAACCTTGGCAGCCTTTTCCAATCCTGTGCAATGCCCCCTTTATACCAGATGATGATGCCTGTAGAAATTTGCAAGAGTCTTTGGTGACATACCAAAACTCCTCAAACTCCCAATTAGTAGAGGCTTGTTTGCCTTCTTTGTGATTGGAACAATACAGGTCCTCTGAGATGTTGATGCACAAGAACGTGAAGCAGCTCACCCTTTACACTACCAATCCTTTATTCAGGACCCCCAATTTCCCCCTCCTGAAGTCCACAAACAATTTCTTGGTCTTACTGACTTTAAGTGCAAGGTCATTGTTGCAACACATCTCATCCAGCTGACCAATCTCACTCTTGTATGCCTCCTCATCACCTCCCAACAAATGTGGTGTCTTCAGTGAATTTATAGATGGCCTTTGTAGTGTGTCTTTGAGGGTGTACAGAGAATAGAGCAGTGGGCTAAGCATACATTATTGAGGTGCGTTAGTGCTGTATGTCAGCAAGGAGGAGATGTTATTTCCAATTGCACTAACTGTGGTCTTTCAGTAAGGATATGAGAATCCAGTTCTGAGGGAGGTACACAGGGCCAGGTTTTGAAGCTTGTTGATTAGTACAGAGAAGATGATAGTGCAGAATGCTGAGCGGTAATCACTAAATAGCAGCCTGACGTACAATACTGTGCAAAAGTCTTTGGCACCCTAGATTTCTCCTATGGTTCAGATGGCATGCTCTTCACAGAGCCCTGATCTCAACATCATCAAGGCTGTCTGGGACAAAGTGGAGAGACAGAAGCAAGACAGCCAAAGTCTTCAGAAGAATTGTAGCAAGTTCTCCTACCAGCTGATTTTTAAAAATATAAAACTGCACTACGGTATACCTAAGAGGATCGATGCAATTTTAAAGCAAAGGTTGGGCACACCAAATATTGATGTGATTTAGTTGTTTTACTGTTTACTGCTCTTTTGTAGTACATTTTTTGATATTTAGAAACTCTTCATTTCATCATTTTTGAAAGCATCTTTGCTTTATGGAGTTTTTTTTTTACATGTGCTTAAGACTTTTGCACAGTACTGCAGGCGTTGCTGTTGTCTAGGTGATCCAAGGCTGAGTGGAGAACCAGTGAGATTGTATCCGCTGTAGTGGTGATAGGCAAATTGCAGTGTGTCCAGGTCCTTGCTCAGGCAGGAGTTAATACTGGCTATGACCACCCACTCAAAGCACTTCATCACAGTAGATGTGAGTGCTATAGGGTGACAGTCATTGAGGCAAATCACCCTGCTCTTCTTGGGCACTCGTATGATTGATGCACTTTAGAAGCAGGTTGAAACCTCTGACTGCAGCAGTGAGAGGCTGAAGTACACTCCACTCAGTTGGTCAGCACAGGAATTCGGTATCCTGATACTGGATAGGTATCCGGTACACTACCTGATGCCTTGTGATGGCTCACCCTCTTGAAACATGTTGTGACGTCTGCCTCCAAGACAGAACTGCTATGAGGATTCACACAGGTTTAGTTATTCTCCCTTTTAAAGTGAGCATATAGAGTACTGAGCTCACCACTGCCAATATTACTACCAGGCATGCAAACACTGCCACAAATGGTTGTGCAGCCCAAGAACAAACAACATGATGCCCATTTACAACTGTTTTTAGTTTTTGAACCTTCCTTTCATTTTGAAGCCAAGAACCACTTTAGAAGGAAATTTTTTCAATAAGTTTAACACTACACGGTCA
The DNA here is from genome assembly GCF_048418815.1 of Hemitrygon akajei. Taxonomy (NCBI): domain Eukaryota; kingdom Metazoa; phylum Chordata; class Chondrichthyes; order Myliobatiformes; family Dasyatidae; genus Hemitrygon; species Hemitrygon akajei. Next base: position 116,518,597 of record NC_133128.1, read on the forward strand.
ATTCTTAAAGGTTCACAGTTGTCCAAAGGTTTTATTTAGATTTCCCACTGAAGTTCTCATTCCTGAAACTTACATAGAACATAGAATAGCCAGCTCAGGAACAGGCCCTTCAGCCCACAGTGTTGTGCCTAATCAGTTAAATTAGTAATCAAATACATAACTAATCTCTTCTGCCTACATAATTTCTATATCCTTCCATTTTTTTCATATTCATGTACGTATCTAAATGTCTCTTAAAAGTCTCTAATGTTTCTGTCTCTACAGCCACCCCAGAAGTGCATTCCAGTCACCCACCATTCTCAACAAAAAACTTGTCCCTTGTATCTTGTTTGAAATTAACCCCCCCCCCCCATCTTGAATACAAACTCTAGGCTAAAAGCCCAGTCTATACCTGAATGAGTACTGTTCAGTCAGAAGAGATGAGGTGGCAGCAGTTCACCCTGGAATCCTGGACAGTATTTACCCCTAATCAACTCTGCGAGAACTTGTAATCTGGTCAATATCACATTGCTTATGGGAATTTCTTGCACACAAACTAAGTCACATATCAAAGTCAAAGCCATGATACCTGTCACACACACACCACGTACATACACTCAGTGTCCACTTTATTAAGTACAGGAGGTAATTAATAAAATGGCCACGAATGTATTTCGTCTGTATGCTCATGGTCATCCACCGCTGTAGCCCATCCACTTCAAGGTTTGAGCTACTGTGCATTCAGAAATGCTCTTCTGCACACCACCGTTGTAATGTGTGGATACTTGAGTTACTGTCACCTTCCTGTCAGCTTGAGCCATTCTCCTCTGACCTCTGTCGTTAACAAGGCGTTTCCCCTCTGAGAACTGCAGCTCACTGGATGTTTTTTTTGTTTTTTGCACCATTCTCTGTAAACTCTAGAGACTGTCTAGAGTCGGCCCTCCACTAGTCGGGGTTGGTCATGGATATTGCGTTGTAGCTGTCTACGTGACGTGCAAGCCAGGGCTGTACAATGTGGAGAGCAAAAGCCATTGCTCATGCAGCAGGCTCCCCCTCTCCACGCAGCGATTAATCCAAAGGAACAGCAGAGACTGACACAGTTTGGCACCAGTGGCGTCACAGGAGTTGCAACTCAATGTAGGACTGTCTTAGCAAAATCAGCTGCAGATTTTTCTGCGGGGGTTTACTCCTGAAGCCTTCCTCATGAGTGGGTACAACTGTTTGATTTTGATTAGCGTCTACCTTCTCCTAGATGAGCTGCCAACCATGGCTGTTGAGCCTTCTCTGCCCGAAGCAACTGGCTTTAAGGTGACTTTTACCCCTTGTCAATAGAAATGGTTCCACCAGGCTTAGTAGCTAAGCCACACATGATGGCCAGGAGATGGACTTGGATGTCAGAGGCTATTTGAGACACACATCATTGGGAGCATTTAATAGGTGGTGGGAACTGATCCTCTCTGCCACTCCCAGCTATGACAACCTTAAGGAACCATAGACTGTTGAGTGTGAAAATACCAGGGGATCAGCAGTTTGTGAGATACTCAAACCACCTCTTATGGCATCAACAATCATTCCACGGTCAGCATCACTTAGATCACAATTCTTCCCATTCCCAACCTACCACGCACAAAGCCAGGTTGACTATCCCTAATCAGTCCCTGTCTATTCAAACACACATATATCTGATCCCTTAGAATGCCTTCCAATAACTTACCCACTACAGTCGGCCCTCCTTATCCGCGGGTTCCGCACACGCGGATTCAACCAACTGCAGATTAGGAAAACCCGGAAGTTCTCTCTCCAGCACTCGTTGTTTGAGCATGTATAGACTATTTTTTCTTGTGATTACTCCCTAAACAATACAGTATAACAACTATTTACATAGCATTTACATTGTATTAGATATTATAAGTAATCTAGAGATGATTTAAAAGTACAGGCAGTCCCCGGGTTATGAACGAGTTCCGTTCCTGAGTCTGTCTTTAAGTCGGATTTGAAGTCAGAACAGGTACATCCGGCATTATTTAGCGTCAGATAGTCAAACATTTGTCTTAGTATATAGTATATATTTCACCTTTCTATCCATATAAAACAGTTAAGAAACATACGTATTCCAATAATTAAACCACTGCGTTGCTTAGTAATAATTGTAGCTTTCATCGGGGCAGGGCCTTTCACATGCTCCATTAAAATTGTTCCGATCGTTGACTGACTGTAGCCTAACGCATTTCCAATGACCGATGGCATTTCACCTCTTTCCGATCGCTTTATTACTTCCACTTTATTTTCAATTGTGATCGTGATTATTTTCGTGAACAGAAACACTGCGGATTCAGAGCTGCACCGCTGGGTCCTAATGTCCACCGCACTGAGACAGGTTAAATAAAGTTCAGGGTACTGCTGGGTCCTAAAGACCACCACACTGTGACAGGTTAAATAAGGGACTTGAACATCTGCGTTTTTTTGGTATCCGCAGGGGGGTTCCTGGAACCAATCTCCCGCGGATAAGGAGGGCTGACTGTACTGATGTTAGTCTCACAGGCATATAATTTCCTGGCTAATTCTTAGAGCCTTTTTAAAATCATTAATATACATGACAAACAACAACTCTGAGTGAAGAAGTTCCCCCTCATGTTCCCCTTCGGCATTTCACCTTTCACCATTAACCCATGACCTCTAGTTCTAGTCTTGTCCAACTGAAGTGTAAAAAATTAACAATACGTGACAAACAACAACAGACCCAGTGTCACTGCAGATTAACTGGACTCTGAACATATGCACTCATTCCTCAATCATATTTCATTTTTCTTGTGCGCAAGCAGTACAGCATGGTCCCTTTCACCACACTGTTCTGAATTCTGAACAGAGAAATGTAATTTTTATACAGCATTGACACGCTTTTATGGATATTGGCCATTTGGTAAACTGTGTATGTTCGAATTCCTTACTTACAAGATCAATTGCTATTCACAATATAGGTGCTAAAATTCAACAGAAACTACAAATGGATGATACTTTAAAATTAGTAAAGCAATTGTCCCTTAGTTGGTGCATGTTCCCTGAATCCTTCCGATACATTCTTATCTTGTCTCCAGTAAGTGAAATAGCTTTGGCACCCCTGCTGTGCAAAGAGAAACTGCTCTTCAAAGACCTTTCTTGCCAGGGCTGTCTGCAGTCAATCTGTATTCCATCCTTGCCTGGGCCTGTGAACTCACTTTCAAGAGCTCTAAACTCATGTGCTCAATATTTATTTATTTACTATTCGTATTTTGTTCCTTCTTTTTTCTTTTTATATTTGTACAACTTGTTGTCTTTTGCACATTGTTGTTTGTCCATCTGTGTGCAAACGTTCATTGATTCCATTATGATTCTTTATTTATTGTGATAACCACAAGAAAATAACTCTCAGGGTAGTATATGGTGATATAAATGTACTTTGATAATATAATTTGAACTTTGATTATGTTAACTCATACCTTGCCGCAACTCCCATACCAGCACCAATCCCTAAATCACACCACTAGTCAGTCACAGGCCTCCAGTCAGTTTCTGCTCATATTTTTAACACATATCAAGTCAAGTCAACTTTTATTGTCATTTCGACCATAACTGCTGGTACAGTACATAGTAAAAATGAGACAACGTTTTTCAGGACCACGGTTTACATGACACAGTACAAAAAACTAGACTGAACTACATAATAAAAAAAAACAGAGAAAGCTACACTAGACTACAGACCTACCCAGGACTGCATAAAGTGCACAAAATCAGTGCAGGCATTACAATAAATAATAAACAGGACAGTAGGGCAAGGTGTCAGTCCAGGCTTCAGGTATTGAGGAGTCTGACAGCTTGGGGGAAGAAACTGTTATATAGTCTGATCGTGAGAGCCCGAATGCTCCGGTGCCTTTTCCCAGACGACAGGAGGGAGAAGAGTTTGTACGAGAGGTGCGTGGGGTCCTTCATAATGCTGTTAGCTTTGCGGATGCAGCGTGTAGTGTAAATGTCCGTAATGGCGGGAAGAGAGACCTCGATGATCTTCTCAGCTGACCTCACTATCTGCTACAGGGTCTTGCGATCCGAGATGGTACAATTTCTGAACCAGGCAGTGATGCAGTTGCTCAGGACGCTCTCAATACAACCCTTGTAGAATGTGATGAGGATGGGGGGTGGAAGATGGACTTTCCTCAGCCTTCGCAAAAAGTAGAGACGCTGCTGGGCTTTCTTTGCTATGGAGCTGGTGTTGAGGGACCAGGTGAGATTCTTCGTCAGGTGAACACCAAGAAATTTGGCGATCTTTACGATCTCTACCGAGGAGCCGTCGATGTTCAGCGAGGAGTGGTCGCTCTGTGCCTATTCCTGAAGTCAACAACCACCTCTTTTGTTTTGTTCACATTCAGAGACAGGTTGTTGGCTCTGCACCAGTCCGTTAGCCGCTGCACCTCCTCTCTGTAAGCTGACTCGTCGTTCTTGCTGATGAGACCCACCATGGTCATGTCATTGGCGAACTTGATGATGTGGTTCGAGCTGTGTGTTGCAGCACAGTCGTGGGTCAGCAGAGTGAACAGCAGTGGACTGAGCACACAACCCTGGGGAGCCCCCGTGCTCAGTGTGATGGTGTTGGAGATGCTGCTCCTGATCCGGACTGACTGAGGTCTCCCAGTCAGGAAGTCTAGGATCCAGTTGCAGAGGGAGGTGTTCAGGCCCAGTAGGCTCAGCTTTCCAGTCAGTTTCTGAGGGATGATTGTGTTGAATGCTGAACTGAAGTCGATGAACAGCATTCGAACGTATGTGTCTTTTTTGTCCAGATGGGTTAGAGCCAGGTGGAGGGTGGTGGCAATGGCATCATCTGTTGAATGATTGGGACGGTAGGGGGTCCAGTGAGGGGGGCAGCAGGGTCTTGATATGCCTCATGACGAGCCTCTCGAAACACTTCATGATGATGGATGTAAGTGCAACGGGACGGTAGTCATTTAGGCAGGACACTGAAGGCTTCTTCGGCACAGGGACGATGGTGGCAGCCTTGAAGCACGTTGGAATGGTGGCGCTGCTCAGGGAGATGTTGAAGATGTCAGTGAGAACATCTGCTAGCTGGTCTGCACATCCTCTGAGCACTCTACCAGGGATGTTGTCTCTACAGGGATGTTCTTACACATATGGTAGGAAATTTGGAACAGGACTGTGCTGCACATTCGAAAACTGAAGATTTTTTTTGGTTCAGACTTAGTCAAAGCAATGGGCACAATATTTATGTTTAGCTAGAAATATATCAGCATAAATTTTGGTTCAGTCTTTCTTGAAGCACTTACCTGTGAGCCACAATGATTGTGGTCCTGTTAGCACACACTTTGGCAAGCGATGCTTGAATATTCCTTTCAGTTTGTGTGTCAAGTGCAGATGTAGCCTATACAAACACAAGAAAAGGGCATGGTAATGTTAATGAAAAAGAACATCAAAATATCAAGTTTCAAGACTGCTTCACGCCATTTCCAATATACAAGTGTAAAGGTGAACAAAATAATTTTTACCCTGGATCTGATGAAGCATATCCAAAGCACCATAAGATAAAGAACACAATAATAAAAAACAATAAATATAAATACATAAAATAGCTTATATACATTGATTGTATGTCTATAAAGTGATATTAGGCACAAGATGTCTATACATAAGGTGACTGTGACAGAAAATGATAAAGTAATGGTGGTGTGGTGTGTGGAGGAGTGGGTTAATGGTTAATATTAATTGGAAAGTTATATCAAAATGACAAAGAAGCTAAAGTGACGAAGAAGACTCAGAAGTTTATGATATTTTACACCATGACTATACTGGCAGGGAAAAAAAACATTATAATACACACAAAACGCTGGAGGAACTCAGCAGGTCAGGCAGCATCTATGGAAAGGAATAAACAGTCGAAGTTTCAGGCTGTGACCATTCATCAGGCTTCATCAGGAATGGGAAATTGATCCTTCAATCGGGAATTGAACCCCAATCACTTGTACTGTTACGCATTACGCTAACTGCTACACTACTGTGCCGTCCTAATGTATTTAGTGCTATACTTAAACAATGATTCCAAGTTGTTAATCTTCTGATCCTCTGGTATTTTGCCCATTGCCAGAGAGAATTAGAAAACAAAAGTCAGAGCTTCTGCCTGTGTTTCTCTGAAGATCTGGAAAACATTTTATCTGGGCTGGCAAAGATCTCAGAATCCTGAATAATTACTTTTCCTTTATCTTTATCATTGTTAATATCAGACATTCTTCTTTAATTACAGCTTGAAGATAGAGATTCATATTACTGACCCCCCCAAAAAAGATATAACTTCATCAATCTGTTTCAGAGCTTACTGTACCTCTCCTTTGTAAAACAAAGTTCAAAGTAAATTTATTATCAAAGTACATATATGTCACCATTTACTAACTTGAAATTCATTTTCTTGCAGGCATTCAATGAAAAGCAACTAATGTGCAGAAGTCTGAATGTGCAAACAAACAAATAAATAAATAGATTAAAAAAAATAAGAAGATGAGTTGTTGAGTCCTTGAAAATGAATCTGTGGAGTGTAGAATCAGTTCAGAGTTGAAACGACTGAAGTTACCCACACTGCTTCAGAAGCCTGATGGCTATAAGGGTATAACTGTTCACGATCTTGGTGGTTTGGGACCTAAGGCTTCCTGTACTTCCTTCCCAATGGTAGCAGTGAGAAGAGAGCTTGTTCTGGATGGTGAGGGTGTTTGATGATGGATGCTACTTTCTTGTGGCAGCGATCCATGTAGATGTGCTTTGCCTATGATGTCTGTGAACATTACTTTTTGAGTCTAGATTCATTTACAGTTATGGCTGTGACAGCTTTTAATTTGACTCTGTCAGCTCTAGTACTGAGAAGATGGGTAGTAAGAGTCTTTTCCCCAGGGTAGAGAAGTCCAAAACTGGGGTTCATAAGGTGAAGGGAAAGTTTTATAGGACATAAGGGGTAACTTCTTCAAGCAGAGGAAGGTGAGAGCATGGAACGAGCTGCCAGGGGACAATGCTATCATTTAAGAAACACTGGGATAGGTACATGGAGAGGCATGCATATGCAGAAAATTGGGAATAGATGGGTGGGCACCGTGGTCAGCATGGATTCCTTGGGCTGAAGGGCCTGCAACGTGCTGTATTGCTCTATGAATTTTATCGGTCTGAGCATTCCAGACAATGTCTGTGCCTGTCACCTCTCAGGCACTGAACGATTTGTACTTTTCCTTCTTACCTACCTCATCCAGAAGAATGATTTGAGGTGCCTTCAGGATTGTTCGGGCAATTGCCACTCGCTGCTTCTCTCCTCCACTGAGCTTTAGGCCTCTCTCACCCACTTGTGTATCATAACCTGAGTATGAGAACAGATGCAGCGGTGATAATAACACTTCACAGCACCACTGTCTTCAAGCAGTTTGTACATTCGCCACCTGATCATGTGGTTTCTTCCAGGTGCTCCAGTTTCCTCCCAAAGACATACGGGTTAGCGATAGTAAGTCATGGGCAATCTACATTGATGTCAGAAGCATACTGACCTGTGGGCTGTCCCCAACACGTCTTCAGACTGTGTTGGTCAATGACACAAATGAAACATTTCACTGTATGTTTCACTGTACATGTGACAAATAAAGTTAGTCTTTAAAAAGGGAGAAGGGAATCAGGCAATAATAGGGCACAAACACTAATATCATTAAAGGGAAAATTATTAGAAAATCTTCTTGAGAAATAAATTAGCATTTATAAAGGCACAGATAAGGAATTGTTAAAAGGACACATCTGAATAAATGGACTTTTCAAGATGCTCTTTTGTGTGAAGTGCAAAGGCATACACTTAGATGTCCAGTCTGTCAGACCACTTAATGGTAACCTGAGATAGCATGTGAAGAAATGAAGTGCTCATAGGCACATTGATGTGATATGCACAACTATATGTTGTGATGTACATGTGACAAATTAAGCTATTCTTTTTAATCTTTATCTTTTAAGACATGGTGAGTCATAACTTCTATCCCAAACATACAAATGGCTACAGAAAACCTATGCAATCTGTACACTAACCTATATAAAAGTTTGCATTTATATAGTGCCTATATAAGGTACTGGGAATCCAAGGTCACTTTATAGCTCAAGTTCAATTTTAATTGTCGTTCAACCACATACATGAAACATCCAGGACAAAAGTGAAAAATACAGTACGCACAGCCACACACTGCACATATAGTTCCAATAGCACAATAAACTAATATTAGCACAAGTGCCTGAGTGTCATGACATGAAGATCGATAGTGTATGGGATGTTGTCCTGGAGCTATGTTTCTGCAAGAACAACTACACAGGAGCATAAATGAGCAAAGCAATTAACACTGAAACAAAGGCATCAAGTGGTAAATGAAGCAGATTTTGTGGGATAGAGAAATGTGGAGATATTTCTGCTCATCTTGGCTTACAAACATAAAATTCATGGTCATTTATGCCGACACTAAACAGTTCTAATCTAATTTACCCAAACATCAGATTCAGGTCCAGAATTATTTATCACATGTACATTGAAATAGTGAAATGTGTTATTTGCGCTAGCAACTAACACAACCAAAGTGGTCAACCTGCAAGTCGTAGAGTACTACAGTACAGAAACAAGCCCTTCGGCCCATCTAGTCTCTGCTAAACTATCATTCAGCCTGGTCCCATAGACCTGCACCTGACCATAAATCTCCATATCCCTCCCATTCGTGTTCTTATGCAAGCTTCTCTTAAATGTTGAAAACAACCCCGCAGCCACCACTTCTGCTGGCAGCTCGTTCCACACTCTCACCACCCCGAGTGAAGAGGTACCCCCTTATGTTTCACCTTTCACCCTTAAACCATGACCTCTAGTTCTAGTCGCGCCCAACTTCAGTGGAAAAAAGTCTGCTTGCATTTACTCCACTTAATTTTATATAGCTCTATCAAATATCCTGTCAATCTCCTATGCTCTAGGGCATAAAGTCCTAACTTATTCAACCATTCCTGATAACTCGGGTCCTCAAGTCCCGGTAACATCCTTGTAAACTTCCTCTGCACTCTTTCAATCTTTTTGGTAAGTATCGCCACATATTCCGGCTCCAACATAGCATGCCCACAGTGTTCAGCAGAACAACAACAATAACAATGACAAAACAAGAAAGCAACAGCAAAACAAATGCCTTTCTACCTAACACACATACGCACGTGTGCGCGCGATCTCCACCCACCAGGCTCACCGACTTGCATTGGTATTGGCTTGTTATTGTCACGTACCAAAAACAGTGAAAATCTTATCTTGTATGCAGTTCATACAGATCAAATCATTACTCAATGCATTGAACTAGAAGAAGGTGAAACAGTAACAATGCAGAATAAAGTGTAAAAGCTACCGAGAGAGTGCACGTTATTGCTAATGTGTAAAATCATGACAAGGTAGATTATTTTGCTCTCCTTTTGCACTATTTATTTTTTAAGCTAAAAGATCTAAAAATCTTTTTTTATATTAAACATATTTTTAATTTTTCTTATTGTAACACATAATAATCTTTTTGTATGTACTGGGATGCACTGTGGCTGCAAGACAGCAGATTTCATGACACATTTGTCATTGATAAAGCTTATTCTAATTCTGAAGAACGTTTGCTAGCATACAGAGATAGTAATAACATGCCTGCAAGTAAGCATGCAGTAATCTGATGATTTTGTGGACATAGGATGCCAGTTCTAAATGTTTTAAACCTTTAATCATAGGCTTTAAAAGACCATCTCCTGATTAAACACATCAAAAAATACAGATCAATACCTTCAAGAAATGTGATAATTCGTTCATGAATATCGGCTGCTCGGGAGGCCTCTTCCACCTCCTCATCGCTGGCAGTCACTCTGCCATACCGGATGTTGTTCCTAATGTTATCGTTGAAGAGTACAGTGTCTTGAGGCACTACCCCGATGTGCGAACGCAAAGAATGCTGCTTCACCTGCCAAACAAATATGGAGATTTTCAGAAGAAACCTTAGAACCTGAGTCAGCTTTACACTAACCAAGTCAGGACTGCATGCAACACCAAGGGGCACTGAAAACAATTTCCTTTAGGGTCTTTCACCATCTCATGATGACTTGCAGTGATCAGTTCAAAGTAAATTTATTATCAAAGTATGTATGTTCTTTTTCATTTTGTTGCAGGTATTCACAGTTGAACAAAGACGTACAATAGAATCACTGAGAAACTACAGACAAGGACTGACAAACAACCAATGTGCAAAAGACCAACTATGCAAGTACAAAAAAAATGAATAAAAATAATTAATTAATTAATATATAATACTGAGACCATGAGTTCTTGAAAATGAGACCATCGGTTGCGTTCAAAGATCTGTTCAGTGTTAATGGTGGTTTATTTCCCGCTGTTCTCTGTATGCAGTTTGTATGTTCTCCTGTGATTTTGTGGGTTTCAGAATCAGAATCAAATTTATTATCACTATCATGAAATTTATTGTTTAATATATATATAATTAGTGAAAAAAGAGAGCAAAATAATGTTTGTGGTTTCACGCACCAGTCAGAAACCTGATGGTTGGGGGTGGGGGTGGTGGAGAAGCTGTTCCTACTGTTCCTAAAACATTCCTCCCACATTTCCTCCCACATTTCAAAGATGTACAGGTTAGGGTTTGTAAATCGTGGGCATGCTATGTTGGCACAGAAAGCACTGTGACACCTGCAGGCTGCCCCCCACACATCCTCCTGATCACTGATGGAAATGACGCATTTCACAATATGTTTCAATGTACAGTAATGTGCAAAAGTCTTGAACATTTTAGAGAGAGAGAGAGAGAAACTTTTGTATAATACTGCAGTAATTTTATGTATTGCTCTGTACTGCTGACAGAAAAGAAAAACAAATTTCATGATATATGTGAGTGATGATAAACCTACCCTGATATAGGTCTCCACTGTGGACTGAAAGTAAGAAGGGGGTGGGGAGATGTAAATCATGGTTGGGAAACGAGGAAGGGGGGAGGGAGAGGAAAGCACCAGACATTCGGTAATTATCATAAACCAATTGTTTAGAATCAAATGACCTTGCCTAATGTCTCAGGGCTGGGTGTCTCTACCCCTGATTCTCCTTCTCTGCCACCTTACCCACATCCCTCCTATGTTGACAGTGTTTTTTTTCCTATAGATGCTGCCTGGCCTGCTGCGTTCCACCAGCATTCTGTGTGTGTTGCTTGAATTTCCAGCAGCTGCAGATTTCCTCGTATTTGCTTTATAATCCACATCCCTCCTGCTGCGTCTCACCCTCGCAGTCCCAACATCCTTTGCTCCTGCCAGATTTACAAACTCTCTCTCCACTCCACATTGACAAAACTGGTACTGTGCAAAGGTCTTGGGCACGCTAGCTATATATATGTACATAAGTCTTTTGTACATTTCTGTACATGTGACAAATAAAGATAATCTTTAAGTGCTTTCCAGCCAATGGATGGTTTATGTAGTTACTACTTTAGGAAGCTGGCAGCCTATTTTCCTACAGCATATTCCCACATCTGGCTTTTTACCAATAGGACTTGACCTTTCACCAAAGCTTATAATACGATATAGATGAAAGGGCCTATATCTCTGACTAGTTGAGTAGGTATAGCAGCTACAGGTGAAAATAGCATGTGACAGTACTACTGAGACCAAGGTCTCAGGTTTGATTGCTGGGTCTACTGCCATCTGTCATAAACAGGGAACATATTCAGAAATCGGAGGTGTAAATGGGTTTGTTGGGCTCTGGTGTAGGATTTCCTTAAGGTTAACTTGCAGCTTAAATCATTGTAAGGAAGGCAAATGCAATGTTAACACTAGAATATAAAAAGACGTAATGCTGCAATAAGGCATTGATCAGACCCCATTAGGAGCACCGTGAGCCGTTTTGGGCTCTATATCCACGAAACAGGAGATTTACGATAATGATCCCACGATGGAAAGGGGCATTTGAGGAGCATTTGATGGCTCTGGGCATGTATTCACTGGAGTTTAGAAGAACAAGGGGTTATCTCATTGAAACCTACCAAATATTGAAAGCCTTGATGGATGTGGATAGGATGTTTCCTATAGTGGGGGAGTCTAGGACCGGAGGGCACAGCCTCAGAATAGAAGGATGTCCCTTTAGAACAGAGTTGAGTAGAAATTCCTTTAGCTAGAGGGTGGTGAATCTGTGGAATTCTCTACTTCTGGGGTGACATCAAGAAGGCAACTTGTGCGTGCAGCTTCGATGGAAACCGTCAAATACTCCCCCCTTCAGTCTGCTACAGCTGAGAACCACAACTAAATCAAAGGTCTATACAGTCAGTAATATCGTTTTAAAATGAATGGACTCTGGTCACCAGCTCGGTTCTCCTTTAAGACAGCGGAAGAGAGGATGTCGCTCTGGTTTAAAAGCTTGTCTAAGGAAGTGTGGCTTTCAACTTCCATTACTGACCATCTTGCTGGCAAACATAGTCTCTGGTAAATAAAATTGAAGATCTCAGAGGTAGATTGCTGTACCAGACAGACATTAAAAGCTGTTGCATTTTGTGTTTCACGGAATCTTGGTTGCCCCCGCCATCCTGGACGCAGCAATACAACTTGATGGGTTCACGATACACCACCAATGTAGGACCGCTGAGTCTTTCAAAGGCAGAGGAGGTGGATCAAACCCTTGTAGTGTACAAAATCTCGCAATCAAGTGTCATTTATTTTATCTGCTGCGGGAGATCTCAGTGATGACCTTGGTAGCAGTGAACATCCCACCTCAGGCTAGTGTCAAACAAACTGTAGACCAACTGAGCGACGTAATAAACAGGCATGAAACAGAACATTCTGATGCCTTCTTTATCATTTTGGAGCATTTTAACCAGGCCAGCTTTTCCAGCTTTGGAGGATTTTAGAAGTCTCCAAATAATTATTACCAACATATTACTTGTGGTACCAGAGGATGCCATGCTCACACTGCAGCACCAGTAGCGAGGACCAAGAGAGTATGGACAAGGGAGGTGCAGGAGTGCTTATAGGACCACTTTGAATCAGTGGACTGGACTGTATTCAGGGATTCATCTTCAAGTCTGAATGAGTACACCACAGCTGTCACTGACTTCATTGAAACCTGTGTGGATGAGTGTGTGCCTACCAGATCATACTGTACATACCTAAATCAAAAACCGTGCATGAACTAGGAGGTTCGTAGCCTGCTGAGGGCTAGATCTGTGGTATTCAAGTCTGGCGACCAAGGTCTGTACAAAAAAAACGGGTACGGCTTGCAAAGGGCTATCTCAAGAGCGAAGGCACAATTTCAAATGAGATTGGAGATGGAATTGGATGTACGTCAACTCTGGCAGGCTTTGCAGGCCATTACTTCCTACAAGGTGAAACCTAACATCATGAATGGCTGTGATGCTTCCCTCCCAGAATGAACTCAACACCTTCTATGCACACTTTGAAAGGGAGAATAAAACTACAACTGTGAGGATCCCCGTGATCTCCGTCTTGGAGGTCAACATCAGGTAGCCTATCAAGGTGGTGAACCCTCACAAGGCGATAGGCCCCGAAGGAGTACCTGGCATCACTCTGAAAACCTGTGCCATCCAATTGGCAGAGTTGTTCAAAGATATTTTCAATCTCTCATTGCTACAGCTGAAAGTTCCCACCTGCTTCAAAAGAACAACAATTATACCAGTGCCCAAGAAGGGTAGCGTGAGCTGTCTTAACGACTATCGAAACTCACACCTATGGTGATGAAGTGCTTTGAGAGGTTGGTTATGGCTAGAATTAACTCCTATCTCAGCAAGGACCTGGACCCCTGCAATTTGCCTATCGCCACAATAGGCCTACGGCAGATGCAATTGCATTGGCTCTTTATGCAGCACTGGATCACCTGGACAATACAAATACCTTTGTCAGGAATACAGCTCAGTGTTTCATACAATCATTTTTACAATTCTGATCGAAAAGCTCCAGAACTTGGACCTCTGTACCTCCCTCTGTAAATGGACCTTCAACTTCCTAAGCAGAAGACCTGATCTGTGCTGATTGGAAATGACATCTCCATCTCACTGACAATCAACACTGGCACATCTCAGTGATCTGTACTTGGCCCACTGCTCTACTCTCTCTCCACCCATGACTGTGTGGCTAGGCATAGCTCAAATGCCATCTATAAATTTGATGATACAACTATTGTTAGCAGAATTCCAGATGGAGACAAGAGGGTGTACAGGAGTGAGATAGATCAGCTGGTTGGGTGGTGTTGCACAACGACCTTATACTCAACGTCAGTAAGACTGACTGTGGTCTTTAGAAAGGGTGATACAAGGGAACACACACCAGTCCTCATCAAGGAATCAGAATTGGAAAGAGCGAGCAATTTCAAGTTCCTGGGTGTCAATATCTCTGAGGATCTATCGTGGACCCAACATATAAATGCAACTACAAAGAAGGTACAATATTGACTATATTTAATTAGGAGTTTGAGGAGATTTGGTATTTCACCAATGACACTCGCAAATTTCTACAGAAATTTGCTGCTTCACCATCTGGTATGGGGGAGGGTGCTGCACAGGATTGAAATAAGCTGCAGAGGTTTGTAAATTTAGTCAACTCCATCATGGGCACCTGCCTTCGTAGTATCCGGGACATCTTCAAGGAGCGATGCCTCAAAAAAGCAGCAACATCATTAAGGACCAAAATCACGCAGGTCATGTCTTGTTCTCATTGCTACCATCAGGAAGGTGGTACAGAAGCCTGAAGACACACACTAAACAACTCAGGAACATCTTCTTCCCCTCTGCTATCTGATTTCTGAATGGACATTGAACCCATGAACACTATCTCACTACAGCGGAGATTCTGCATGTCATTAAAAACCTTGGCAAACTTCTACAGATGTGGTGGAAGGTGTATTGACTTCCTACATTATAGCCTGATCTGTGAACACCAATGCCTCTAAGCAGAAAATCTTACAAAAGGTAGTGAATTCGGCCCAACATCACGTCTACATGAAACGTTGCCAAAGAAAAGCAGTATCCATCATCAAAGATCCTCACCACCCAAGCCATGCTCTTTTCTCGCTGCTACCATCAGGTAGAAAGTATAGGTACCACAGGATTTGCACCAACAGGTTCAAGAACAGTTACTACCCCTAAACCATCAGGCTCTTGAACAAAAGGAGATAACTACACTCATTTAAGGACTCTTCAATATTGTTATCTCATGCTTTTTATTTATTGCTGTTTATTTATTATCTGCATTTGTACATTTTAAGGTTTACAGATCTTGATTACAGTCACTGTTCTATAGATTTACCAAGATTTATGCAGAAAAAAGAATCTCAGTGTTGTATGTGATGACATGTATGTGCTCTGATAATAAATTTTACCTTGAATTTTTTAATTTCTATTTTTGCACTATGTATTTAATTTAACTATTTAATATATACTTACTGTAATTCACATTTTTCTATTATTACGTATTATATTATACTGCTGGCGCAGAGACAACTAATTTCACGACGTATGCCAATGATATTACACCTGATTCTGAATTCACTTCCACAGACAGCTGTGGATGCCTAGTCACTGGGTATATTTAAAGCGGAGGTTGATAGGTTCTTGATTAGTAAGTGTCAAAGGTTACCGGAAGAAGGCAGGAGAATGGGGTTAAGAGGGATAATAAATCAGCCATGATGGAATGACAGAGTGCACTTTATGAGCCGAATGGCCTAATTCTGCTCCTCTATCTTATGGTCTTATTTCTCTCTCTCCCTGGGTATTGCTCTGGCTTCTAAATATAAGACCATAAGACACAGGAACAAAATTAGGCTATTTGGCCATCTTCTCCAGCATTTCATCACGGCTGATAAATATAGAACTGCCTTTCTTTTGTTCTCCCATTAAGTTAGAAAGTCAGGCGTGAGATCTTAGTCCTGAGGCCAGAGGGTGGGAATGGGGATGACAGTTGTCAATTGAAGAACATGCCAAATAAGAGTGCTAAACTGTTCACTTTCAATTTTAAAACAGGAGTATTAGAGATACCCTGTCACCCACAGCCTTGGGCTGAATGGGGTTTTGTGCCCATTTTTTGAGCCTCATTTTAGACGTACATATGGACTCTTACACTCTTCTTGAGAATGGCAAGGCCGGGCTAATCCCCATTTTAAGGGGGGTAAAGCATGTAACTCATTTTCCCCAATTCTAAAGTTCAAATTTCAAAATAAATTTATTATCAAAGTACATATATGTCACCATATACTATCCTGAAATTCATTTTATTGCAGGCATTTGCAGTGAAACAAGTATAATAGAATCAATAGCTTTTTATTGATGATATGAAAAACTACACACAAAAACTGACAAACAACAAATGTGCAAATACAAAAAAAAATTAATAATAATAATAATAAAGTAAATAAATAATACTGAGACCACGAGTTCTTGAAAGTGAGTCCATAGTTTGTGGTAACACAAAGACGAGGAAATTTGCAGATGCTGGAAATCCAAGCAACACACACAAAATGTAAATGTTGAAGGAACTCAGCAGGACAGGCAACATCTATGGAAAGGGTAAACAATCGACGTTTTGGGCCGAGACCCTTCATTCAATCCTGATGACGAGTCTCGGCCTGAAACGTCAACTGTTTACTCTTTTCCTAGATGCTGCCTGTCCTGCTGAGTGCCTCCAGCATTTTGTCTGTGTTCCACAGTTTGTGGAATCAGTTTAGTGTTGAGGTAAATGAAATTATTCACACTGGTTCAGGAGCTTGATGGTTGAAGGGTAATAACTGTTCCTGAAACTGGTGGTGTGGGACCTGAGGCTCCTGTACCTCCTGCCCAATAGTGAAGAGAACATGGCCTGGATGGTGGGGGTCCTTGATGATGGATCATGTTTTCTTGTTGTAGTGTGCTTTGCAGATGTGTTCAATGGTGGAGAGTGTTTTTCCTGTGATGGACTGGACCATATCCATTACTTTTTGTTGGTTTTTCCATTCTTGGGCATTGGTGTTTCCATACTAGGCCGTGATGCAACCAGGAAGGATATTTTCTACTGTGTATCTATAAATTCCACAGTTGTACCACCCTCTGGCTAAAGAAATTCCTCATTTCTGTTCTAAAGGGACATCCCTCTATTTTGAGGCTGTGCCCTCTGGTCCTGGACTCCCCCACTATAGGAAACAGCTTCTCTGCATCGACTCTATCTAGGTCTTTAAATATTCAATAGGTTTCAATGAGATCCCGCTCATTCTTCTAAACTCCAGTGAGTACAGACCCAGAGATGCTAACACTCCTCATAGGATAACCTTTTTAATCCCATGATATTTCTCATGAATCTCCTCTTGTCCCTCTCCAGTGTCAGCAGATCCTTCCTCGGATAAGGTGCCTAAAGCTGTTTACAATACTCTAAGCGCAGTCTGACCAATTCCTTATAAAGCCTCAGAATTACATCTTTGCTCTTGTAATCTATTAAAAAAAATAATTTTAAAATAATAATAAAAAGAAAGCTGGAATCATTTGCGAGAGCTTTGCAGCATATGGACGTCAGTGTCAGGTATACATCAAACACATACGCAAACGGCCACTTTGTGCTGTTCGCCAAGATTAACATCAAGGAGACAAGGTGTCAGGTCAGTTTTTTTTAAAATTGCATCTCAATCCGTCCAGATGCTGGCAGCTGCTCACAGTTCTGTGATCAACCCTGCGCAACAGGAAGCCTCAGGCACAGGCAGAAGGCTCTTGGTAATAAGTCCCATGTGAGGGAAGGACATGAAAGGAATGGTAATCTGGGGACGGACTCTGGTCCACTGGAGCGATCAAAGGAAGAGAGTCAGTGTGGGGAAAGTTTGCTGCAGGGAGCTTCAGTGACAGAGGATCCTCTTTGACTTTCTACCATCAGGCAGAAGACTCCGATACATATAAACAAGAACAAGCAGGATGGGAAAGTTTCTTCCCTCAGGCCATCAGGCTTCTGAATCCCTGTCACATCACATTCGAAGTGTCACTGGTTCATCTGTTCTGTACCTTATAATATTTAATGTATGCACTTTACTTATGTGCTATTCATATGTAGATTTCATCCTTTCTTTCCTTAGTTATTGTGTGTTGTGTACCTGGTTTGGAGAAACATCTTGTTTGACGATATACACGTATATAGTTAAATGACAATAAACTTGACTTGAGCTCTGTGAGAAACCTCCCTCACTTGCCTCCCCTTCTGTCCGTACACACCCACCCAACTTCCCTCTACCTCCTTCCCCCTTCCTTTCCAGTCCTGATGAAGGGTGTTGCCCTGAAACATCGAGTGTTTATTCTCCTCCATACATGCTACCTGACCTGCTGAGTTCCTCCAGCATTTTGTGTGTGTTGCTGCGGGGAGCTACCGGGAAGGTACAAATACAAAACAACATTAAAGTTACATCCATACACGAGGATTCTCCCATCTGCAGTAGATACACCACTAAGGAACTGCCCTGGTTAAGAGATGGTTCCAGAGATATAGAATGTATCACATCGAGATCAGACCCTTGTCATAAATCTTAACTGCAAGAATATTGAACAGTGGGAGTAGTTGGTGAAGGATTTTTGTCTTGAATCCATTCTCTTGTATAACTCAATGAAGGAATTAATGATCTGGAAGCTTCTCATGTGAGTGCACCTTCAAAGAACATAAACTGTAAATCTCTGACCAAGGTTGGAGGGATTTTGGTTCCAGAATGGAGCTAGCAGGGGGGGTCAAACAGTTTCCCTTTTGTTATGGAGATTAGTTCCTGTCCAACGGAGAGGATATGATAGTGCCACTTAAGAAGCCGTTAGACAGACACATGAAGAAGTAGGGAATGGAGGAATATGGATCACGTACATACATACAAGAGAGATTTAGTTTAATTCAGCATAGACATCATGGATCGAAGGACCTTTTCCTGTGCTGTGCTGTTCCATGTTCTTTGATGTGAAGCACAAGAAGAAAGACTCCGCACTCTTTCACTCTAATTGATATCACTCCTGCAGGTAGGTGACCAGAACAGCACACAATACTCCAATTAGGCCTCACGAGCAACACTGGTACAGATAGGATGGTTTGGATGTTCGTTTATGTGCTTGATTTCCAACAAGCTTAAACTTCTATGAAATACACTGCTTATGGTATATACAAGGAAGGTTTAGTTGGTTTTAATTTCAATCAGCCAGGCGCGTGGAGCCAAGAAACACAGATGTTTCACGTGAAGGCCACTTTGTAGTTAATGAGATGGAGTAAAGCTGAACAGACGTAATGTGATCAAATTTCAACCTCTCCTGGGATACAGGTTCACTGATTAAAGGTGATCGGGGTGACTAGAAGTCTAGAGTTGGGGTGGTATGATAGCACTGTGGTTAGTGCAACATTTTATAGCTCCAGCGCACTTAGTTCAATTACGCCTCTGTAAGGAACTTGTATGTTGTCCTGTGTGACCTTGTGTGGTTCCTCCAGATGCTAAGTTGTGGGCGTGCTATGTTGGTGCTGCCAACTTGTGGGCTACCCCCAGCACAGCCTCTGACTGTATTGGTTGTTCGTTAACACAAACGATGCTGTCACTGAATGTATAAACAGTGTATTTCATATAAAGTTTAAGCTTTTTAGATATCAACCACATTAAAAAAAAACCCAGAACATTTTCTATCTGCACAAGTGTTGCTGGTGAGGCCAAATTTGGAGTATTGTGTGCATTTCTGGTCACTTTTCTACAGGAAAGCTATTAATAAGTTTAAAAGAGTACAGAGAAAATTTACAATGAGTTGCCGGGACTTGAACACAGAGTTAAAAGGTGGAATAGTAAGGACTTTATTCCTTAGAATGCAGTGACAAATAAAGCTAATCTTTAAAAATCTTTACAGCTCAGATTCTTTCCTACATTCCAGTCAATGATGATAGATAGTTCAGCAGAGAAGGGAACTCAGGATCCATGGAGTCATGATGGGCTGAACTTCCCCTTCAGATACTAGCCCATTGCTAGGAGGGAGGTGGTGGCAGCTTCTCGAGATCACTGACAAGCCCTGACTGCACATTCCAACAGTTCTTGAAAAGATGGTGGTGAACCACCTCTAGTACTGCTGCAAGTCCTTCTGGAGAAGACATTTCCATGATGCTGTTGGGGAAGGAATTTCAGGGTTTGGTCACAACAAAATGAAAGGCTGGCAATGTGCTGATTCAAGATTGTTTAATGTCATTTCCAGTACACATGTGTAAAAGAGAACAAAATAATTGGTACTCCGGCTCCAAAGCAGCACAAAAAAAAACACAGTAAGATGGAAAAACACAATAATAAACAATGACACAATAAATATAAACAAGAGAAAATCTGTGGATGCTGGAAATCTGAACAACACACACAAAATGCCGGAGGAACTCAGCAGGCCTGGCAGCATCAAGGAAAAGAGTACAGTCGACGTTTCAGGCCGAAACCCTTCAGCAGAACACAATAACTATAGATACATAGGAGAAGGTGTGAGACTACAGATGGAGGAGCTCTCATTGCCCTCATCCTCTTAGGTGGTGGTATAGCAGTTAGCGTAACGGTTCACAACGACAGCAACCTGGGTACCATTCCGCCACTGTCTGCAAGGAGTTTGCAGCCTCCATCTTCAATCTGACACCATACTGACTCACAGTATAATGCCAAGCCTGATTGGTCATTACTTGCGCTAACTGCTACACTACCATACAATTTATATGCCATTATGGGTGAAGGCAATCAACTGGAATTCTAATTTTAATTGTTGAAGTTAGTTAGTTAACAACTGTCTGGATTTCAAGTCTCTTTCAAGTAACAGCTCTGAATCAGTTTATAGGTTTAAAAGGATGTAATCTGCAAGGGTCGTTTACCTATTCTACCACTCCAAAAGCCTCTAGTCAGGCTTGTGCTGTGTGATTTTTATCATTCATTCTAACATGGAAACTATTGGACTCAATGTCAGCTAGACCAAGGACTAGATGGTGGACTTCAGGAAGGGGAAGTCAAGGGAACACACACCAGCCCTCATCGAGGGATCAGAAGTAGAAAGGGTGAGCAGTTTCAAACTCCTGGGTATCAACATCTCTGAAGATCTATTCTGGGCCCAACATATTCATACAATTACAAAACATGACAACAATGGCTATATTTCATGGAGAGTTTGAGGATACTGGTATTTTAGCAAATTTCTGCAAAGGTACCGTGGAGAGCATTCTGACTGGTCTAGTATGGAGGGGCCACTGCATAAGATTGGAAAAATCGGCAGAAAATTGTAAACTCAGCCATCATGAGCACTAGTCACCCTAGCATTGAGGATACCTTCAAAAGGCGATGTCCCAAAAAAGACAGCATCCAGCTTTAAGGACCCGTTACCCAGGACATGCCCGCTTCTTATTGCAAACATCAAGGAAGAGGTACAGGAGCCTGAAGACACACACTCAATATTTTAGGAACAGCTTCTTTCCCTCCACCATCAGATTTCTGAATGAACCATGAACCCACGTACACTACCTCACTAGTTTTTTTTCCTTTTTTGCTCTCTTTCTTTTATATATAGATATTTTTTATTACTGTAATTTGTAGCTTTTTTTATTATTATACATTGCAATGTACTGCTGCCACAAAACAACACATTTTATGACATATGCTTGTGATATTAACCCTGATTCCGATCTATTTGTTTATTTATTTTTTATTTATTTTGAGATACAGCCCTTCTGGCGCAATGAGCTGGGCTGCTCAGAGATCCACTTATTTAACCCTGGCCTAACCACAGACCACTTTACAACGACAAATTAACCTGTACATCTTTGCTATGTGGAAGGAAACAGAGGCACCTGGAGGAAACCCACATACACGTGGGAAAGAACGTACAAACTTGCTTACAGAAGATGCCGGAACTGAACTCCGAACTCTGATGTCCCGAGTTGTAACAGTGTCGCACTGACTGCTACGCTACTGTGGCACCCTGATACTATCTTCAATACCCTCATTCTGCACTGCCAGCTGATGATAGCTCCCTCCCTATTCTCATCACCACTTAAACTTTATTCATTGTTGACCATAAGCACAAAAGCTCCACCCAAGTGAACTTAATTTTTCTGGGCTCCGGTGTCCACTTAGATGTTTCATGATTTGGTTAGAGTAATGGAATCAATTACCTCAGATGTACTGCACTCCTCCCAGCTCCCCCACTCCTCCTTCCCCATGCTTTGATCTCTTAGCAATCAACTTGGCTTCAGCCTGTGAGAATTACCTTTGATCTTACTATGCTTCCTGATGGGCTGCTATCCTGTGCTTTGAAGCATCGTGCTGGAAAGGTCACGCCATTGTCAGGGGCCTCAGGCTTACCCACTCCCACCCTCACCAACCCTCCCCCTACCCCACAACCAATTTCATGACATGAAGGCACAAGGCGGCAATAATGCTCCTAGTGCTTTCTCGACAATCAAAAAGATAAGAGCTGATCTCCTACCTTCTGCCCTGCCTCTCCCTCCAGTTAACAATCTATTGACCACAGAGAATCAGAGATCTTTACTAACTAAACTATGGTCAACTATTCAGACCATCATTATTTAGACCCCTTCTTTATTTTCCTGTAAATAGCTGCAAGAAAATGAATCTCAAGGTTGCATAGTATGCGACATATACCGTATGTATTTTGATAATAGATTTATTTGGAACTTTGAACTTCTGTATGGTAACAGATATAAATTTACTTTGACTTTGAGGAGCAAAGAATCTAAATTTAGCAATAGGGTACTGCATATGAGCTAAAAGAAAGCAATAGTTAACAGAAGATCCAGATTTTAGCCACCATGAGGTTTCAAGATTTTAGAGACCAGGCAGAATGGAGAGAAACCTGATTTTCATGTTTCCAGTGAAGATCAAGTGAGTGAATACCTAAAGAGACTGTGCACATTAATACTACCAGTAGCAAAATTGGGTAGAGTCTAATATTGGATTAAAAGAGTCCTTTACAATTGATTTTGAGAAGAAACAGAATGGAAGGGGAGCCAAGGTGTGGGAAAAGATCAGGGGATGAATAAACATCTTGGCTAAAGCAGTGAACGTAGCTTATGAGTTTGATAAGGTGGCAAGAGGAGGAACTGCAATACATCTATTCGAAACAGTATGTTCAAAATTGAAAGTAAATTTATTATCAAATTATGTACATATATGTCATCATATACTACCTTGAAATTCATTTTTTTACAGGCATTCACAATAGAACAAAGAAATAGAATAGAATCATTGAAAAACTACACAAAAATGGACAACCAATGTGCAAGATGTAGACAAATTGTACAAATAATAATAAAAATAATATTAATAATAAATAGTAAATAACTATTACTGAGCACGAGATGTAGAATCTTTGAAATTGAGTCCAGAGTTTATGGAATCAGTTCAGAGTTGAGGTGAGTGAAGTTATCCAGCTGGTTCAGGAGCCTGATGGTTGCCTACTGTAATAAAGAAACCACTTGTGTCCAACTATTTACACTGAGACCATGACTTCCATGTTCTGGATTTGTTCTTTCTACCTCTCTACCACTCATTTGCTTTGCGACAGAAATTGGTAAATACTGAGGTACAGTGAAAAACTTGTCTTGCACACTGTTCATACAGATGATTTCATTGCAACAGTGCATTGAGGTAGAGCAACAGAAAACAATAGCAGAGTGTAGAATAAAGTGTTATAGTAACAGAGAAAGTGCATTGCAGGTAGAGAATAATGTGCAAGCTCATAACGAGGTAGATGGTGAGGTCAAGGGCCCATCGTATCATGCTACTGAACAGTCTTACAACAGCAGGGTAGATGCTATCCGGGAGTGTGCTGGTATGTAGTTTTAGACTTTTGTATCTTCTGCCTGATGAGAGAGGGGAGAAGAGGGAATGTCTGAGGTGGGTGAGGTCTTTGATTATGGTGGCTGTTTACTGAGGCAGTGAGAAGTGTAGACAGAGGGGAGGCTGGTTTCCGTGATGTGCTGAGCTGTGTCCACAACTCTCTGTTTCTTGTGGTCAAGGGCAGAGCAGTTGCTGCGATGTATCTGGGTAGGATGCTTTCTATGTGCATCGATAAAGATTGGTAAGGTTCAAAGGGTCATAGACTATATATCTAAGTATCTACTTCAGAGACTCAAGCTCATAAACCATTCCCCTCTCTGCATACATGGCTCCTTCATAGAGAGAGCTCAGTGCACCAAGTTCCTGGGAGTTCACATCACAGACAACCTCACCTGGTCCCTCAATATCACTTCCCTGAATAAAAGGCACAGCAGTGGCTCTCTTCCTGAGGCAATTGAGGGAAGTGAGGCTCTCCTTCCCGTTCCAATCTTAACTGAATATTCCAGGATCATCATTGAGAGTGTCCTGATAAGCTGCATCTCCATCTGATATGGGAGCAGCAGAGGCTGTAAGTTCCTACAAACTACAGTGAGAATGCCAAGAAGGTTATAGGGGTCTCCCTACCATCCATCACGGACATTTATCAAGAGTGCTACATACGTAGGGCCCTGAGTATTCTTAAGGATCCAACCCATCCATCCAGCATCATCTGACATTCCATCAGGCAGGAGGCTAAGATGCATAAAGACAAGAACAGTCAGGATGGGAAACAGCTCCTTCCCTCAGGCCATTAGGCTTTTGAACTCAATGCCGCATCACACTCGAAGTGTCACAGATAATTTGTACAGCAAATATTTAATTTGTGCAATTTACTTTGTTTATTTACGAATAATGCATTTGTAGATTTATTTCTTACTTTCCTAAGTTATTGTGTGTTATATGTGTACTACTGTGCTTTACACCCTGGTCTGGAGACACACTTCACTTGGTAGCATACATGTATATAGTTAAATGACAATAAACTTGATTTGACTTGATGTGGCAGCAACTCAATGCATAAGAGCATGCAGAAATGGTCAAGAGGTTTGGACGAAATATCAGAATGGGGAAGAAATGTGATCCAAGTGACTTTGACTGTGGAATGATTGTTGGTGCCAGATGGGGTGGTTTGAGTATCTCAGAAGCTGCTGATCTCCTGGGATTTTCATGTGCAACAGTTTCTAGAATTTACAAAGAATGCAGCAAAAAGCTTAAAACAAACAAAAAAAAATCTAGTGAGCAGCAGTTCTGTGGGTGAAAATGCCTTGTTAATGAGAGAGGTCAGAGGAGAATGGACAGACTGGTTCAAGCTGACAGGAAGGTGACAGTAACTCAAATTACCATGCATTACAACAGTGGCGTGCAGAAAAGCATCTCTTAATGCACAACACATCGAACCTTTAAGTGGGTCACAGCAGCAGAAGACCACGAGTTTCCACTCCTGAGCCTAATAAAGTGGCCACTGACTGTACGTCACCATATACTATCTTGAGATTTATTTTCCAGCCTCCGTGATAACTACATTTGCATGAAGTGTATCAGGATGCAGCTTCTTAGAGACTGTATTAAGCAACTGGAGCTGCACCTTGATGACCTTCAGCTCATACGGGAGAATGAAGAGGTGATCAATTGAAGCTACAGGGAGGCTGGTATCTGGGTGATTATCAGCAGAGAGAAAGGGCCTAGGCAGCCAGTGCAGAGTACTTCTGTGGCTATTCCCCTTCAATAATGAGTATACTGCTTTGGATACTGTTGGGTGGGACAACCTACCATGAGAAACTGGAACTCTGGCACAGGGTCTGTCTCTATGGCTCAGAAGGGAAGTGGGGAGAAGGGCAGTGCATTAGTGATAGGGGATTTCATAGTTAGAGGAGCAAACAGAAGATTCCTGTGGACGTGACAAAGGCTCCCAGATGGCATTTTGCCTCCCAGGTACCAGGGTCAGGGATGTCTTGGATTGGGTCCACAGCATTCTAAGGGGGGAAGGGGGAACAGCCAGAAGTTGTGGCACATGTTGGTACCAACGACATAGGTAGGAAAAGGGAGGAGGTCCTGAAGAGAGAATATTTGAGGTTAGGTAGAAAGATGAAAGCAGGAATAGAAAGAATAGGATAATTGGCAGATGAATACGTGACTGAGGAATTGGTGCAGGGGGCAGGGTATCAGATTTCTGGATCATTGTGATCTCTGCTGGGAAAAGTATGACCAGTACAAAAAAAGATGGGCTATACCTGAACCTGAGGGGGACTAAGATCCTTGCAGGCAGGTTTGCTAGAACTGTTGGAGAAGGGTTTAATTTGACAGAGGGATTGGAACAGGAGTGATAGGGCTGAGGATGGGGCAATTGGTATACAAGTAGATGCAGTGTGTAGTGAGACTGTGAGGAAGAACAGGCAGCTGATAGGGCAAAATTGCAGTCAGTGGGGTGAGTTGAATTGTAACACAGGGACAAAATTGAAAAGGGTGATAAACACAAGATGGAAAGTGTTATATTTAAATGCATGCTGTATACAGAATCAGCTAGATGATCTTATAGTGCAGTTAGAGATTGGCAGGTATGATGTTGTCATTATCTCTGAGTCATGGCTGAAAAGATCATAGTTGGGAGATTAACATCCAAGGAGACACATTCTATTGAAAGGGCAGGCAGGTAGGCAGAGGGGTGGCTCTGTTGGTAACAAATGGAATAAAATCCTTAGGAGGAGGTGATACATAGGATCAGAAGATGTAGAATCCTTGTGCGTACAGTTAAGTAACTGCAAGGGTAAAAATACCCTGATGGGAGTTAAATATGGGCCTCTCAACAGAAAGCCACAATGTGGGATACAAATTACAAGGGGAAATAGAAAAAGGAATGTGAAAAGGGCATTGTTACAATAGTCATTGGGGATTTCAATCTGCGGCTAGATTGGCGCTGGATCCTAAAGAGAGGGAATTTGTAGAATGCATACAAGATGGCTTTTTAGAGCAGATTGTGATTAAGCCCACAGGAATAACAATTCTGGACTCAGTGTTGTGTAATGAATGAACCAGATTTGATTAGGGAGCTTAAAGTAAAGGAAACAGTGATCACAATATGATAGAATTCACCTTCTAGTTTGAGATGTATCAGTATTACTATGGAGTTAAAGGGATTAGATACATGAGGGGGGACCTGGCCAAAGTTGATTGAAAGGGGACACTAGCAAGGATGATGGCATCACAGCAATAGCTGGAGTTTCTGGGAGCAATTCGGAAGGAGCAGGATAGATACATGCCAAAGATGAAGAAGTATTCCAAAGGAAGAAGAAGGCAACTATGGCTGGCAAGGGAAGTCAAAGACAGCATAAATGCAAAAGCCAGGACATACAATACAGCAAAAATTAGTGGGTTAGAGGATTAAGCAGCTTTTAAAAACCAACAAAGGCAACGATAAAAGCCATAAGAAAAGATGTAATATGAAAGAAAACTAGCCAAAAATATAAAAGAGGATACCAAAAGTTTTTCCATATATATTAAGAGGGAAAGAGAGTTGAGAGTGGATAGTAATGGGGGATAAAGAAATGGTGGACAAAGTTAATAAGCATTTTGTGTGGAAGAAACTAACAGTATGCCAGAAATTCGAGAGTACCAGAGGAAGGAAGGAAGGGTAGTTGCTATTATTAATGAGAAGGTACTTGAGAAGCTAAAAGATCTGAGGGTAGTTAAGTCAACTGAACCAGAAGGATTACAGTCCAAGGTTCTGAAGCAGCTAGCTGAAGAGATTGTGGAGAAAGTAATATTGATCTTTCAAGAATCAATAGATTCTGGTATGATTCAGGAGGACTAGAAAATAGCACATGGCACTCCATATTTTAAGAAATAAGGGAGACAGAAGAAGGGAAATTATAGGCCAGTTAGCCTGACTTCAGTGGTTGGGAAGATGTTGGAGAACATTTTTAAGGATGAGGTTTCCGGGTACTTGGAGGCACACGATAAAATAGGCAAAAGTCAGTATCATCTCCTTAAGGGAAAAGCTTGCCTGACAAATCTGTTGGAATTCACTGGGGAAATAACAGCCAGGAGAGATAAAGGAGAGCCAGTGGAGGTTGTTTACTTAAATTCTTGACAGGCCTTTGATAAAATATTGCACATGAGGCTGCTTAACAAGATAAGAGCCCATGGTATTACAGGAAAGATACTAACATGGAAAGAAGATTGGCTGACTGGCTGGTGACAAAGAGAGGGAATAAAGGGGGCCTTTTAAAAGGAGGAGGAGCTTAGGAGGAGACAATGGCACCTGACAGCGACTCCTTTGCTTGCATCTTCGGGAACAGCTCTATTTCCATCTTTAATATCTCTATTTTTCCCTTTCAGGGTTCCTTTGAAGACCCTGACCTGGAGTTACAGGCTGACTACGGCTCTTTGCGGGAATGGGACCCGCTCGCAGGGTTTCACGACTGGCCGTTATTCGACATGCCAAGGACACAGCCTGAGAGCTCAGCTCGCCTTTGGAGGGCCGAGATCTCATGGCTCTGGAGATGGATAGAAAGTTGGTGTCCCAGCAGATCGGTGTGTCGTGGGAATCAGAAGATCTATGGTTGTGTGACCCAGAGACCTGAGATCTTTGGGCACAGAGCTCGGAAAAAGTGACACAGTGGACTTTTAACATCGTAAACCAGCGAGTTGCTTGTTATGTCTCCCCTCTCGCTGTGAAATGGAGACACCCCTTTCGCCTTTATTGGGGGGGAGAGGGAGAGAGCGTGCACCGATGGTATGTTGAATACTGGGTGAACGAGTAGTGTTAGGGGTACTGCAAGTCTGGGTCTTTGTTGTTGCATTAGGCTGCACGCTTGCGTGCTCGGTGGTGGCTACCGATGCTTTTTTTGATGGTGGGGGGAGGGGGGATCATTGCTTGTTGCTGCTTACGCATGGGAGGGAGGGGACTTTGGAGTTCTAACATTTAACTGTCATTCATTCTTTGGGGGCACTCCTCTGTTTTCATGGATGGTTGCAAAGAAAAAGCATTTCAGGATGTATATTGTATACATTTCTCTGACATTAAATGTACCTTTGAAATCTTTCCCGACTGGCTGTCAGTGACTAGTGGTATTCTGCAGGGGTTGGTGTTGGCACTGCTTTTCACATTATATGTCAGTGATTTGGATGATGGGATTGATGGTGCTGTGGCTAAGTTTGCAGATGACACAAAGATAGGTAGAGGGGCAGGTAATGTTGAGAAAGCAGGGAGTCTGCAGAATAGATAGATGAAGAGAATGGGCAAATAAGTGGCAGATGGAATATAGTGTAGGGAAGAGTATGGTCATGCACTCTGATAGAACAAATAATGGCATGTGGCGTAAATCTAATACTGCGCGTCAGCCAGCTAACACCATACCTACTGTAAAGTATGGTGGAAGTAACATCATTCCATGGGGATGCTTTTCAGCAGCAGTGACTGTAAATCTGGTCAGGATTGATGAGAAGATGAAAGTTGCTAAATACAGAGAGATCCTGTATAAGAACTCACTAGCCTCAGACAGAAAGCTTAAACTGGGAAGGAAGTTCATCTTTCAGCAGGACAATGACCCAAAGCACATTGCCAGACCAAAGATGGAGTGGCTTCAAATGAAGAAAATTGACATCCTTGAGTGGCCTTAACTTGATTGAACATCTCTAGCAAGACCTCAAGGTTGCTGCCACTCTTCAAATAACCTGGCACAGCTTGAGCAATTTTACGAGGAGGAATAGGGATATCTTGCTCCATCACGTTGTGCAACACTAATACTTTTCCAAAAGGCTGTTAGAGCTGCGAGAGGTGGTTCAGCTAAGTACTCAGCAAAGGGCGGCCGGGGGGGGGGGGAAATGATTATTTCTGAATTTGTAGTTTTTCATGCTTTATAACTTTCCCTGTTTTTTTGGCTCTACTGTGAAAAGTGGACCATGTGATTCACAAATATAAATTCTCAATTAAATTGAGCAAAAGCCCTGGTTGTAATACTCATTTATGTGAACAAAGGGTTGGGGGCTGAATGCTTTTTCAAGGCACTGCCCATAAATATCAACATGTATACTCAAGGGCTACTTTACCTAATCCTGTACCTAATAAGGTGCTCACTGAGTGTACTTACAATGTAAATTGCAATGTTAACAGCATTATAAAAAATCTACCATATATGCAAAAGCCTGTGGTTGATATACCTTCTTGAAATTGCCTGATTCTGGAAATTATCCATGTTTGAGAATGGGTATGTTACAACAGTGAGATACGACTCTGTATGCAACTAACTTTCCTCCTTTCTCCTCACAGTGGACATGGAGAGGATGTTTCCTATGTGGGGAAGTCTACAACCAGAGGACACAGCCTCAGAATACAAGAACATCCCTTTAGAACAGAAATGAGAAAGAATTTCTTTCAATAGAGGGTGGTGAATCTGTGGAATTCATTGGCATAGGTGGCTGTAGAGGCCAAGTTTTTGGGTATATTTAAAATGGAGATTGATAGGTTCTTGATTAGTAAAGGTTACTGGGAGAAGGCAGGAGAATGGGGTAGAGAGGGATAATAAATCAGCCATGATGGAATAGCAGAGCAGACTCGATGGGCTAAATGGTCTAATTCTGCTCCCATGTGGTTATAGTATCATAGTGAGTATTCTAACTGATGGCATCACCATCTGGTATGAAGGGGCCACTGCATAGGATTGGGAAAAAGTTGCAGAGATTTCTAAACTCAGCGAGTTCCATCGTGGGCACTAGCCTCCCCAGCATCGAGGACATTTTCAAAAGGTAATGCCTCAAAAAGTGGCATCCATCACGAAGGAGGCTCATCATCCAGGACATGCCCTCTTCTCATTCCTACCATCAAAGAGAAGGTATAGGAGCCTGAAGACACACACTCAATGTTTTAGGAACAGCTTCTACCCCTCCGCCATCAGATTTCTGTGCAGTTAGTGAACCAACCCATTAAGAATTCCTATTTTTGCTCTTCTTGCACTAATTTAATTTTAAAAATATATTTATAGTTTTTTTTAAACGTCTTGCTCTATACTGCTGCCACAAGACAACAGATGCCATGACCTATATCAGTGACATTAAACCTGATTCTGGTACTGCTTGTTTAAGGAATAAGCTCGGGATTGTAAATGGCAGTAATTTGTTCACTTAGCCCAATTACTTTTACTAGCCTTTGCTTGAGACAGACATAAACAGACAGGACTACAACCACGATGTCGAGGAAATTTAAAATTGTCTGTGCCTGTGTATTTCTTCTTTCAAGTCCATAGCTAGAGTAACGCATACCAGATAGGAAATGATTCCTTTGGTACAGCTTTTCAAAAGGGGGAAATAAAGCATTTCACAGCACTGACCAAAGCTCACATTCCTGCTGCCCTTTCATCTTCCAATAAATAAACCCACATTTTACATTAAAAAAACAGAAACACTAATGAAACACAACCTAACATAAGCAAACAATTAAACATCTGCTGAGAGAGAGAAAGAGAGAGAGGGAGCAGGACGAGGTGTTCCACCCCCACCAGGTCCGAATCAGAATCAGGTTGAATATCACTGACAAATGTCGTGAAATTTATTGTTTTGCAATAGCAGTACAATGCAATACATAAAAATGACTATGTTACAGTAAGAAATTTACACTCAGTGGCCACTTTATTAGGCACACCTGCTCGCTATTGCAACTATCTAATCAGCCAATCGTGTCACAGCAACTCGATGCATAAATGCATGAAGACAAGTTACAATAAGAAATACACTTAGTGGCTACTTTATTGGTGGACACCATGGTCACTTTGGATGAGTTGGGCCTTTTCTGTACTCTTTGACTCTACACTCAGTGGACCCTTTATGAGTACCTCCTGTACCTAATAAAGTGGCCACTGAGAATATGTTTGTGGCCGCCTGTTGCTGTAGCCCATCCATTTCAAGGTTCAACATGTTGTACTGTATATCTAGAGATGCTCTTCTGCTTGCCACTGTTGTAATGTGTGGTTATTTAAGTTACTGTCACTTTCCTGTTAGCTTGAACCAGTCTGGCTATTCTCTGACCTCTCTCATTAACAAGGCAATTCACCTACAGAACTGCTATTCACTGGATCTTTTTGTTTTTGTGCACCTTTCACAGTAAACTCTAGAGACTGTTGTGCGTGAAAATCCCAGGGATCAGCAGTTCCTGAGATACTCAAACCACCCCATCTGGCACCAACAATCATTCCACGGTCAAAGTCACTTAGATCACATTTCTTCCCCATTCTGATGTTTGGCCTGAATAACAACTGAACCTCCTGACCATGTCTGCATGCTTTCATGCATTGAGTTGCTGCCGAATGGTTAGATATTTGCATTAACAAGCAGGTGTACAGATGTATCTAATAAAGTGGTGACTTAGTGCATATATAAAAATAAATCAAAAGATAGTGTAAAAAGGAAGAAAATAGTGAGGTAGTGGTTACTTTATTGTTTTTAGTTCTACTGTAATAAGGACACCATGGTAGAGTATCAGTTAAAACGATGCTATTACAGTTCAGGGTATCAGAGTTCAGTGTTCAATTCCAACATCACCTCTAAGAAATCTGTGCATTCCTCTCCACTAATGACTGAGTTTCCTCCGGGTGATCCGGTTTCCTCCCACATTCCGAAGATGTACAGGTTAGTAGATTAATTGATCACTGTAAATTGTCCTGTGATTAGGTTAGGGTTACATAGGTGATTTGCTGGCGATACAGTTCATTGGGCCAGAAGGGTCTGTTCCATGCTGTATTTCAAATATAAATAAGATACCAATTTCAATCTTAAGAGGAAATATGACAAATTTGATTTGTGTTCTTGAGAAATCACATTGGGAATCAATGTGGTCAAAAGGATACTGGATATGCATTGACAGCATTCTGGATCCTATCCTGCGCCCAACAGACTTACATAATCACGAAGAGAGCACACTAGTGGCTGTCATAACACATCTTAGCTTGGCATGATGTCTCGGCCTGAACCGTTAAATGTTTATTTCTATCCATTGATGCTGCCTTACCTGCTAGGTTCCTCCAGAATTTTGTGCGTGTTATACTGGTGGCTGACTTCATTAGGTGTTTGAGGAGATTTGGGAGCACATTTACATGGAGCTCTGCCACACGAACACAGCATCCATCATCAAGGACCCTCACCATCTCTCTTCTCACTGCTACCATTGACCGTGAAGCACAGAAGCCTTCCACTCACACCACCAGGTTGAGGACCAGTTATTCAGGCTCCCGAACCAACGTGGATAGCATCAAGCTGAAAAGGATTGTTGACTCTGCCAGCTCTATCAGAGGCACTAGCCTCACCAACATCAAGGACATCTTCAAAAGGCAATACCTCAAGAAGCTGACAGCTATCATTAAGGACATTCACCATTGGAGACATCTCCTCTGCTCCTTACTGCCATTGAGGAGGTGGTAGAGGAGCTTGAAAATACACGCTCAACATTTTAGAAACAACTTCTTCTCCTCTGCCACCAGGTTTCTGAACGATGAACCCATAAACACTGCCTTGCTATTCCTCTTCTGCACTATCTATTTATTGTCAGCTATAGTAATTTTTATGTCTTATTCTGTATTTCTGCCAGAAAACAACAAATTTCATGACATATGTCAGTGGTAATAAATCTGATGCGATTCTGACAGTCATTACCCAATTTAAGCATCTTTGACAGTGTTAGAAGAATAAGATCCATTTTCACACCTGTTTACATGTTCCTGGACAACTCAACTTCACAGAGCATAGAGTACTTAAATCAGCCACGGTGACATGCCAGAGCAGACTTAATGAGTGGAATGGCCTAATTCTGCTCCTTTACCTTATGGTTTTATGTTATCGCGGAGAGCATTCTAATGATTGCATCACTGTGATGCATCAGAGTGCATGTAGAGAAGGTGTTTCCTATGGTGGGGAGTCTAGGACTAGAAGCCAAAGCCTCAGAATAGAGGAATATCCATTTAGAACAGGGATGAGGAGGAATTTCTTTAGCCTGAGGAAATGAATCTGTGAAATTTGTTGCCGCAGGTGGCTGTGGAGGCCAAGTCATTGGGTCTATTTAAAACGGAAGTTGTAAGTTCTTGATGAGTAAGGGCATCAAAGGTTATGGGTTAACAGCACTGACCTCAACAATCATGCAGTGCTTTGAGCAGCTGGTAACGGTTCGTACAAAATCCCACCTTGGCGTCCTGCAGTGGTCAGCCTCATCAGCAACAACGATGAGTCGACATACAGAGAGGAGGTAGAGAGGACTGTCAACTGGTGTGAGAACAACAACCTGAGTCCCAACATGGACAAGACAAAGGAGATGACTATGGACATCAGGAAGGTGCAGGTTGACCATTCTCCATTTCACATCAATGGAAGAGCGTGAAGAGCACATAATGGATGATCTAACCTGGGCTCACACACCCTCATCAGTCAAAAAGGCACAGCAGCATCTACACTTTGTGAAGAGATTGAGGTGAGCAAGTTTCCTTGCTCCCATTCAAACAACCTTCTACAGAAGCACCATCGAGAATATCTCCTCTGGCTGCAAGGGATCGGACCACAAGATCCTACAGAAGATATGGAAAACTGCTGAGAGGATCACTGGGGTCTCTCTCCTCCCTATTCAATGTAGATAAAAGGCCCAAAGCATTGCTGAGGATCCCTCAGCCCATCCCACAATCTCTTTGACCCATTACCATCAGGAAGGAGGACAGAAGCATCAGAATTAGGACTGCCAGACTGGGTAACAGCTTCTTCCCCCAGCCTGTGAGACTAATGTATACCCTGCCACCACCAAGGTCTCATCATGAGGACAGCAAGCTGTTTACTTGTGCTGCGCACTTCACATGCATTTTGAACTATATTTTATTAACAGTTGTGGTAATATTTTATTTTATATGCTGTATGTGATGTATGTACAGCCACAATTTGAAAGGTATAATAAATCAGCCATGATGGAATGGTGGAGCAGGCCTGATGGGCCAAACAACCTAACTCTGCTCCTATATCTTATGGTCTTATCACTGTCTTAATATAAAAAATACATCAGCCAACTCATTCACAACAATGTCCCACAAGCAGTAATGAGAAAATGGCTAGGCAAGTGGTTCACTGTGGTGGCTGTAGGTCAGAATACCAGGGAGAGCACAAGACCATACGATCTTGAGGTTCACATCCAAAGACATTTCAAAGGTCGCACAAGTTATTAATGTGGCCTATGTTGTGCTTGCCTTCATCAGTTGGAGAAATGAGTTCAAGAGCCTCAAGATAAAGTTGCAGCTCTATAAAACCCCAGTTAGATCACACTTGGAATACCGTGTTCAGTTTTGGTCGCCTCATCATAGGAAGGATGTGGAAGCTTTAGAGAGGCTGCAGAGGAGATTCACCAGGACGCTGTCTAGATTAGAGGGTGTGTCTTATGAGGAAAGGTTGATTGAGCTATTTCTCTCTGGAGTGAAGGAGGATGAGAGGTGACTTGACAAAGGAATACAAGATGCATAGTTTAGAGTAAATAACCAGAGAACTTTTCCCAGGCTAATTTGAGGGGGAATAATTTTAAGAAGATTGGTGTAAAGTATAGGGGAGATGTAAGAAGTAGGTGTTTTTACACAGTGGTGGGTGTGTGGAATGTGCTGCCAGGGATGGTGGTAGAGGCAGATACATTCTGGACATTTAAGACAGTCTTAGATAGGTTCATGGATAATAGAAAAATGGAGGGCTAAGTAGGGGGGATGCTTTATTTTGATATTAGAGGAGGTTAAAAAGTTGGCAGAACATTATGGGCTGAAGGGTCTGTACGTGCTACATTGTGCCCATAATAGATAAATACAAACCACAACATTACACACTGCAACGTAGAGGTTACTCCTGTACAGACCTTGCCAGATCCAGTGGTACAATTTCATACTTTTCACAGTATATTTGATGTATATGTGACAAATAAAGCTAATCTTTAATCTTTACAGAGAGCAGTAAAGACAGTTTGGCTGAAGACACACTAATGTTTTAGGTACAGCTTCTTCCCCTTTCTGAATGGACAATGAACCAAAACACTACCTCACTAGTTTTACTCTCTTTTTGCACCACCGCCCCCCCCACACACACACACACACACACACACCCCACCCCCCCCCACACACACACACACACACACACACACGTATATTTCTTATTGTAACTTATACTATTTTTTCACATATTCTACTGCTGCAGAACAAATTTCACAATATGTGATAATAAACCTGATCACTTTGTTCCATCCAGTCCATCATAGACCATACGACCATAAGATATTGGAACAGAACTAGGCCATTTGGCCCATCGAGTCTGCCCTGCCATTTCATCATGACTGATCCAATTTTCCTCTCAGCCCCAATCTCCTGCCTTCTCCCTATATCTCTTCACGCTCTGACCAATCAAGAATCTATCAACCTCTGCCTTAAATATACATAAAGACTTGGCCTCCACTGATGTCTGTGGCAAAGAATTCCACAGATTCACCACTACCTGGCTGAAGATATTCCTCCTCATTTCCATTCTAAAAGATCACTCCTCTATTCTGAGGTTGTGTCCTCTGGTCTAGACTCTCCCATCATAGGAAAGATCCTATTCATATCCACTCTATCAAGGTCTTTCACCATTTGATATACTTCAATGATGTCACCCCTCATTCTCCTGAATTCCTGTGAATACAGGCCCAAAGTTAGAGTTAGATATGGCCCTTGTGGCTAAAGGGATCAGGGGGTATGGAGAGAAAGCAGGAACAGGGTTCTGAGTTGGATGATCAGCCATGATCATACTGAATGGTGGTGCAGGCTCAAAGGGCCGAATGGCCTACTCCTGCACCTAGTTTCTATGTTTCTAAAGCCATCAAACACTTTTCATATAATAAGCCATTCAATCTTGGAATCATTTTTGTGAAACTCCTTTGAAACTTCTCCAGTTTCAGCACATCCTTTCTAAGATAAGGGGCCCAAATAGCTCACAATACTCCAAGGGAGGCCTCACCTGTGCTTTATAAAGTCTCAATATTACATCTTTGCTGTTATATTCTAGCGCTCTTGAAACGAATGCTAATATCACATTTGCCTTCCTCACCACAGACTCAATCTGCAAATTAATCTTTGGGGAATCCTACACAAGGACTCCCAAATCCCCTTGTGCCTTAATTTTCTGTATTTTTTCTCCATTTAGAAAATAGTCAACCCTTTCATTTCTTCTTCCAAAGTGCATGACCGTACACTTGCCAACACTGTATTCCATCTGCCATTTCTTTGCCCATTCTCCTAATTTGTCTAAGCTCTTTTATAGCTTCTCTACTTCCTTAAAACTATCTGCCCCTCCACATCTTCATAGTGTCTGCAAACTTTGCAACAAAGCTAACAATTCCATCACCCAAATCTTTGAGATATAACATAAAAAGATCGGTCCCAACACAAACCACTGTGGAATGCCACTAGTCACCGGCAGTCAACCAGAAAAGGCTCCATTTATTCCAATTCTTTGCTTCCTGCCAATCAGCCACTGCTTTATCCATGCTAGAATCTTGCCTGTAATATCATAAGCTCATAGCTTGTTAAGCAGCCTCATGTGTGTCACATTCTCAAAGGCCTTCTGACAATCCAAGTACACAACATCAACTGATTCTCCTTTGACTATCCTGCTTGTTATTTCTTCAAATAATTCCAACAGATTTGTCAGACAAGATTTTCCCTTGAGGAAACCATGGCTACTATGGCCTATTTTATCATGTGCCTCCAAGTACCCTGAAACCTCATCCTTTAATCATCGACTCCAATATCTTCCCAACCACTGAGGTCAGACTACTGGCCTATAGTTTCCTTTCTTCTGCTTCTATCCATTCTTGAAAAGTGGAGTGACATTTGTAATTTTCCAGTCTTCCAGAGTCATTCCAGAATCTTGTAATTCTCTAAAGATTATTACTAATGCCTCCACAATCTCTTTAGCCACCTCTTTCAGAACCCTGGGGTGTACACCATCTGGTCCAGATGACTTATCTACTTCAGACATTTCAGTTTCCCAAGAACTTTCTTTCTAGTAATGATAACTTCACACACTTCATGACCCCTGACACCTGGAACTTCCCACCATACTGCTGGTGTCTTCTAGAGTGTACTGCATCAGTTAGGCGAACAGCATTGTCAAGGATACTGCCACCCAGACCATTCCCTTGACTGCCTTCTACCTTTTGGGAGAAGGTACAGGAATTTGGAAGCCCAGATGACCAGACTCAAGAACAGCTTCTTCCCAGTGCCATCAGACTACTGAACCATTCATCTCTTTCACATTCCCCTCCTGGTATTGCTGCCTCATTCTTCAACCCTAAACACAAGAGATGTTAGAAAGCCAGTGTAACATGTACAAAATGCTGGAGAAGCTTAGGTCAAGCAGAATTTATGGAGGGGAATAATGAGTTGACGTTTTGGGCCGACACTCCTCATCAGGACTCTCATACCTGTTCCATTATTACTTTAGCATTTCTTTCTGCACTACTTTACACTCTGCACAGTTCTGTTGTCTTATACTCGCTGTATTAATGATTAATATCTATACCATTTACTCTGTGAGCCTCGTGTGAGCAAGGAATTTCACTTCAATGATGTATATGACAATAAACTGATCCAACTCTGAACTAAACAGACTGTTGGAGGTTCAAGATTATTTACTCTAATTAAGATTATTTAATCTTAATGTACATAAGGTGAGGCTAAGCACATGAGTGTCTGTACATAAGGTGACTAACAGGAAACAATAAAGTAGTGGCAGCTGGGGGTGGTTTAGTGGGTGGAGGTGTTGATCAGCTTTACTACTTGGGAAAGTAGCTGTTTTTGAGACAGGTGGTCTTGGCGTGGATGCTACATAGCCTCCTTCCTGATGGGAGTGGGACAAACAGGCCATGAGCAGGGTGGGTAAATCCTTCACAACATTACCGGCTCTTTTCCAGCACCTTTCTGCATACAGTTGCAAAAGCTTACAAATAATGTGAACCTCTGGGGTAATGCCTTCTATAAAAGCTATTTGGAGTCAGATGTTTCAATCAATGAGGTGAGATTAGAGGTGTGGGTTGTAGAGGTGCCCTGCCCTATTAAAAAAACACACAAAATCAGGTTACTGACAGAGCCTGCTTCTTTGAAAAAAGATCTGCTTATGTGCACCATGCCTCC
The DNA here is from genome assembly GCF_048418815.1 of Hemitrygon akajei. Lineage (NCBI taxonomy): Eukaryota > Metazoa > Chordata > Chondrichthyes > Myliobatiformes > Dasyatidae > Hemitrygon > Hemitrygon akajei. Next base: position 116,557,642 of record NC_133128.1, read on the forward strand.
ATCAAATCAACCTTCAGAGGAACTTAAAAGAAGAATTGTGGAGATGCATGAAGCTGGAAAAGGCTACAAAATCATTTCTAAACACCTGAGTGTTCATCAGTCTACAGTACGATAAACTGTCTACAAACGGAGGAAGCTCATTACTGTTGCTACTCTCCCTAGGAGTGGGCTTCCTGCAAAGATCACACCAAGAGCACAACGTGCAATGCTGAAGAAGCTGAAAAGAACCCAAGGGTAACAGCAAAAGACTTGCAGAAATCTCTAGAATTTGCTAAAGACTCTGTTCATGAGTCCACTATAAGAAAAACACTGAACAAGAATGGTGTTTGTTGAAGGACACCACTGCTCTAAAAAAAAAACATTGCTGCACATCTCAAGTTTGCAAAAGACCACCTGGATGTTCCACAATGCTTGAACTTCGTGGCAGAAATGCACACCGCCATGTTTGGAGGTAAAAGGCACTTCACACCAACACCAAATCTCGATGAGGAATGGCGGAAGGAAGCTTGGGCTGCTTTGCTGCCCCGGGGTCTGGACAGCTTGCAATTGTTGAGGGAACAATGAATTCCAAACTGTACCAAGACATTTTACAGGAGAATGTCAGGGCAGTGTCCGTCACCTGAAGCTTAATAGAAGTTGGATGATGCAATAGACAATGATCTGAAACACAAGAGTATATCAGCAACAGAATAGTTTAAAAATAAGAAAATATGTGTTTTGGCCAAGTCAGAGTCCAGGCCTTAATCCAATTGAGATACTATGGCATGACCTGAAGAGGGCTGTTCATACAAGGTATCTCGGAAATACTGATAAACTGAAACAGTTTTGTGTGGAGAGATGGTCTCAAATACCTCCTTGCCATTGTGCAACACTGATTAGCAGCTACAGGAAACGTTTGGTGGAGGTTATTGCAGCCTGGACTGTGAATAAGTAAACATTGTGTTCAATAAGGACATGAAAAGTACAATTGTTTGTGTGTTATTAGTTTAGGCAGATAGATTGTGAATTAGATGAAGATCAGACCATATTTTATGAGTAATTAATACAGAAAACCAAGTAACAGCAGAGGATTCACAAACTTTTTCTTGTAACTGCATAAATCTTTGAAGGCATGTAAGCTGGTGCCAGTGATACTTTGGGAAGTTTTGACTTGTAGAACCTTCCTGGCTGCTGGAGTGCATTTTCCATACCACGCAGTGATGCAGCTTGGTAGGATGCTCTCTACTGCACATCTGAACAATGACATGAGTATAAATGTGTACAGTCCCGTTCTCAAAGTTCAAAGTACATTTATTATCAAAGTATTGTATACATTATACAACCTTAAGATTCATTTCCTAACAGGCAAACTAAAACTTATGAAAAAGACTGTTAGGAGACCCAACGTGCAGAGAATAAAAAGCCACATCATGTCCATAAGAAAATAAAATAAAAAAGGCTGTCGAACACCCAACGTGCATTGAAAAAATACATCATGCAAACAGTAACTGCAAGCAAGTAGTGTTTCTGAACTTAAGTCCTCAAGAGAGTCCCATAGTTCAGCACAGAACCAAGTAAACGCAGTGGAGCAGCGATCTTAATCAGCCCATACCTCACCTCAGGCCCCAACACCTTAACCTTTCCAACACGTTGACCTTTTCAATCTGGCCCAGCGCTTAACTCTCCGTCCGAAGAACATGTTCTGCCACTTAGATACGCCGGACTCCACCGCTTCAATTCAGCTTGTAAATCTCTATCTGCACATTATACTCAGTTGCGTCTGGCACCTGGACTCCATGGCTTTGATTTGGCCCGTGCCCGTGCATGTTCTTCCATGCTCTCAGCAACACGCCCATCGCCTCACCTTCCCTTGGTCCTGGCACATCAAATTGCCTCCAAGTTCAAAGGGAAGTTACAGACTATTTGTTGTGACGATCATTTGCCAGAAAAAGTGTGGGTAATGAAGTATTTAGTTGCTATCCTTGTTTTGTTAGCCACCAGCCAGAAGTCACAGAGGTTCACCAACGCCATCTTAAACCAGAATGATATAGCCTCATCAGAAAGTAGAGGTGTTGGTCTGGGACAATAAGAGGCTGTGCGAGATGTGCACTCCCTTATCTTCCACTGCTGTGCCGCCAAAGTAAAGAGGGGAGTGAACGGTGCAAATTCTCCTCAAGTCGATAACCATCTCCTTTGTCTTGTTGACATTGAAGAAGAGGTTATTTGACTGGCACCAGCCCTCGAGTTCTTCCACTTCCCCTCTGTAGGATGTCTCATTGTTGTTGGTGATGAGAGGCAGGAGTAACAGAGATCTTCCACAAGAATTTCTATGCTACTGTACTTGTGGCACAGTAGGAAAACAGTTAGTGCAATCGCTTTACAGCATCAGCAATCACCGATTGGGGTTTGATTCCCGTTGCTGTCTGTAAGGAGTTTGTATGTTCTCCTCATGATCGCATGGGTTTTCTCCAGGATCTCCATTTTCCTCCCACATTCCAAAGATGTATGGCTTAGGATGAGGAAGTTGTGGACAAGCTATGTTGGCACCAGAAGTGTGGTGACACTTGTGGGCTGCCTCTAGAGCAATCCTGGGTGATTTTATTTGATGCACATGACACTGTTTTGATGTACATGTTACTTTCCCCAACACTAACCCACTCCACCACCATTTCATCATTTCCTTTGACAGTCACCTTATGTACAGACACTCTTGTGCCTGTGTCAGGTTATGTACATATAATCAATGTATGTAAGCTATTTTATTGTGTTTTTTTATTGTGATGTTTTTTGTGTTGCATCGGATCTAGAGTAACAATTATTACATTCTCCTTTATACTTGAGTACTGGAAATGACACTTAACAATCCTGAATCTTCAATCTTGAACATGGTTAATAAAGTTAATCACTTTTCCTTAGACTATTCACACTGGAAATAGAACAATGTTCTATTGCACCTTGAAACCATTGCCTGAAAGAGCAGAGGAAAGAGATTCAATAGTAAACAGGAACAGGATCAATGGTTGAAGGGGGGGGGGGAAAGATGCAAAACCACGGGGGAAGAACAGGGGGAATGGGATTACTTGGACGGCGTAATCAAAGGGACACTCCAGGCACGACAAGCTGAATGGAATTCTTCTGTGCTTCAGTTCAATGGTGTATAAAATGGCTCAATAAAAAGGATTAGAAGATTTTAAGTCTATTCAGATTAGTGGGGAGTGACATGATTCTCAGCAAGATACCTCCACTGCGAGGTGTTGTCTTTGGTTAATTAAGTGCCTGTTGTTAGGCACCAAACGTCAGGCTGATTCAAAGAGAAAATGACTGAGGTTTGGAAGCAGATTAAATGGTCCCAACATTAAAAACACAAAGTCGCTCCAGTTACACATGTGGCGTCTTTTATCCAAAGGCTAAACAAATAAAAGGATTGAATGCAGAGTTTACCAGCTCGCATCAGGACTTCCTGTGATCCCAAATGCATAAACATCTGTGGACAGGAACCCATCGGCACATTCATCCAAGAGTGGCTGTTTAATCCCTGTCTCGACATCAAACGTTGGTGCAGTTTACATTATCATCTACAAACCCACTGAGTAAACAGGGAAACCACCAACCTGAACAGCTTCATCAATCAAATTAACCCTTTGATTACCAGGATGTGACAGTACTCCACCTTTAGAAGACTGGCTGACAGGCAGGAGGAAAAGAGTAGGAAGAAAGGGAGCCCTTTCTGGTTGGTTGCTGGTGAGTAGTAGTGTTCCGTATGGGTCAGTGTTGGGATCCCTTCTTTTCACATTATATATCAATGATTTGGATGACAGAATTGATGGATTTGTGGCCAAGTTTGCAGATGGATACAAAGATAGGTGGTGGAACAGGTAGTGTTGAGGTAGCAGGCAGTCTGCAGAAAGACGTGGACAAATTAGTACAAAGAAGTGGGAGATGGAATATAATGTAAGGAGGTGCATAATCATGCACCTTGGTAGCAGGAATAAAGCTAAATGAGAAAAAAATTCAGAAATCAGAGCTACCACAGGGACTTGGGAGTTCTTGTGCAGGATTCCCTAATGGTTAATTTGCAGGTTGAGCTGGTGGTAAGGAAGCCAAATGCAATGTTAGCAATCATTTCAAGAGGACTAAAATATAAAATCAAGGATGAAATGCTGAGGCTTTATAAGTCATTGGTCAGACCACACCTGGAGTATTGCGAGCTGTCTTGGGTCCCTAATCTAAGAAAGGATGTGCTGGCATGGGAGAGCATCCAGAGGAGGTTCACGAGAATGATTCCAGAAATGACAGGGTATGAGCTCAGGGTGGCTCTGAGCCTGTATTACCTGGAGTATAGAAGTACGAGGAAGGATATCACTGCAAGCTACTGAATACTGAAACGCTTAGATAAGTGGTCGCCAACCAGTTGATTGTGATTGACCGGTCTATCTTTGAGACTTCCCCAGTAGATCCCGAAAAAAAAGAATAGATACACAAATACTGCTGTAATGTGAGCAATATAAAAATAAGCAATACTAATTAGGATAATGGTAATATAGCAATACTCTTGCTATGGAAAGCTGTTTGTAAAGAGAGGTTGCTTCCGGGGTTGCGGGGTTTTACTTCCGTTCTTTCTGCCTGGTGCGTATGGGTGTATAACCCCTCCGTTTGGTGGTTGAGTCGCGGCAAAGTGCTGCAGCGATTTGTTGACTTGCTGCCTGAGATAAAGACTTTTCTGTCGACAAGAAACGAGGAGCACGAGGAACTGTCAGATGATGTGTGGCTACTGGATTTAGGGTTTCTGACAGACCTAATGGCTAAATTAAACGCACTGAACAACGAGCTCATGGGAAAAGACCAACACCTGCCCCACATGCTAAGTGCAGTAAATGGGTTTAAGGCCAAGCTCGGTGTTTGGGTTTCAAATTTAAAGAACGGGAGGCTGACACACTTCCCCAACTTGGAGAAAATGCTACAGGCCATCAAGGAAGAAAATGCTTTTCGCCCTGAGCTACTGCTAAAATATAAATATACTGTGCTTACCTAGACAAATTGGCAATAGAGTTTGATTGGCGTTTTGGGGAGTTAAACTTCATGAAAGATATTGCTGCATTTATTTCAAGCCCCTTTCTGCCGATCGATATAGAACAGATAGCAGCCAAATTCCAGCAAATATTTGGTGTGCCAAGTGATACTGAAATGGAAATAATTGATTTGCAAAATGACATCGAGCTTAAAGCAAGATGAAGGGACGGTGACTTTTGGGGGCTTGTCAGCAGGGAGAAGTTTCCTCATCTCACCACATGTGCACTAAAAGTCAGTGCCTACTTCGGGTCAAGTTATCTGTGTGAAATTGCCATTTTCACAGATGAAAATGATTAAATCTACGTACAGGAGCTGTCTTACTGACAGATGCACTTCACAGACTGTCTCAGACTGGCTGTCTGTAGTTATGAGCCAAATTTCAGGGAACTAGCAGAAAGTATTCAGCCCCAGTCATCACACTGAGTGCAACAGTCAATTTTTATTTATTTGTTTTATGTCGAAATAAAATTAAATAATGAAACTTAGAATTAAAGGTATGAAATATTGTAATATTCTTAAAGAAAGACAGCTATGGCCTGTTTGATATGCTAGTTATAGTGTTTTCTTGGGTGAATTAATTTGAAAGTTTGACAAAAGTATTTTATGTAATTCAAATACAATTAGCCCAAATAAAAGGCCTCAAGTTGGAAGTACAATCTGAGTTGTTTTTTTCTCTAAATGACTTAGTAGGTTGATCTTACCTTTCACTAAGGCCGAGGTTGGGGATCATGGGCTTAGAAAGGTTGGTGACCACTAGCTTAGATAGAGTGGATACAGAGAGGATATTTCCTATAGTGGGGGAGTCTAGGGCCAGAGGGCACAGCCTCAGAATACAAGGACGTCCCTTTAGAACAGAGATGAAGAGGACTTCCTTTAGCCAGAGGATGGTGAACCTGTGCAATTCATTGCCACAGACGGGTGTGGAGGGAAGTCACTGAGTATATTTTAAGTTGAGGTTGATAGGCTGTTATTTATATATTCATTCATTCATCCATTAGTTTATTGATTGACAGTTTGATTGATAAAGCACGGAACAGGCCCTTCCAGTCCAATGTGCTGCATCATCCAGCAACCCACTTATTTAATACTAGCCTAAACACAGGACAATTTGCAATGATTAATTAACCTGCTAACCCCCTACATCTTTGGATTGTGGTAGGAGACCGGAGCACTGGAGGAAACCTCCGCAGTCATGGGGAGAACATACAAACTCCTTACAGATGGCGCCAAAACTTAATTCTGAACTTCAAAACATACCTAGCTGTAATAGCGTTGTGCTAACTGTTATGCTATGGGAAGAAGACATGAGAATGTGGTTGTATCAACTATTATGAAATGGCAGAGCAGACTCAATGGGCCAAATTGTCTAATTCTGCTCCTATATCTTAAGGTCTTTTTTTCTTTTCTTTTTCTATTCAAGTACCAGTGCTTGGTTTGCAAGAAGCAACTTCTCAAGGAAAGTTCAAAGTTCTAAGTAAATATATTATCAAAGTACGTATGCCATATACAACCATGAGATTCATCTTTGTGCAGGCAGCCACAAAACAAGAAGCATAATAGAATCCATGAAAAACCACACACAACGAAGACCAACAAGCATCCAATGTGCAAGAGGACACATTCATTCGTGTGAAGAATAAAAAAATACGTAGAATATGAGCTGCAGAGTCCCCAAAATTGAAAAACCACACACAACAAAAACTGACAAGTAAGCAATGTGCAAACTGTGAAAATACAGTAATAATAAAAAAATAAATAAATAATATTGAGATTATGAGTTGTTGTGTTCTTGAAAGTGAGTCCATAGGTTGTATTCAGTGTTGAGGTGAGTGAAGTTATCCACGCAGGTTCAGTCTGAAGATTGAAGGGTAGTAGCTATTCCTGAACCTGATGGTGTGGGGCCTAGCACTCTGATTGCTGCAGTGAGAAGACAGTGAATCAACAGAGACTCTCCCAAGCCATTTTCTTGATTTTTTTCTTGACTAGCTTTGCTGTTGGCAACACGTTACACAAAAAACTGGATCCTAACTGCTATTCTTAACTACTACATGAAGTCATTTGGTCTCGTTCTATCAGAGGTATTCCCTTTGTTCTAACTCCTGCTCTTCCACCTTCCTGGCTACTGTAAACTTGCTTTCTCTCTTTCTCAGTTCTGATAAAGGATCTTTATTGAAGGATAAGAAATTATCTTTAATAAAGGTTCTTAATAAAGGATATTAACTCATCTGAACTGAACAGTTCCCACAATCTATGGACTCAGTTTCAAGGACTTTTCATTAAATGTTCTCAAATGTTTATTGTTTGTTTATTATTTATTATTATTATTACTTTTCTTCTCTTTTGTAGTTGCATAGCTTGTTGTCTTTTCCACACTGGTTATCCACCCTGTTTGGCGTAGTCTTTCATTGATTCTATTAAGATTTTTGAACTTGTTGAGTACGGCCACAAGAAAACAAATCTCAGGGTTGTATGTGACGACATATATGCACTTTGATAATAAATTTACTTTGAATGTTAAAGGATCTTTAAATAGATCCCTGATAAAAGACCTTTAAGAAACGATCTTTGAGAAAGAATCTCATAAAGAATGGATCATTGTAAAAGGATCTGTGAGAAAAGATCTTTGAGAAATAATCCCATGAAGGATGGATCTTTGAGAAAGGACCTTTGAGAAAGAACCGCAAAGAATTTGAAAACTTGCTTTCTCAGTTTTAGACTCAAATGTTAAAACTGTTTTGCCTTCCACACATGCTACTTGAACTATTAAATGCTTCTAGTAGTTGTTTTATTTCCAGTATCTTTAGAATTTAAAAAAAAATTATTGTTCTTGAATTTGCTTTCCTTTCGGTACCACTTCCATCTTGAGATAAACTTCTGATAGATTAAGATCAAAGTTCAAATTTCAAAATAAATTTATTGTCTATGTACATTTATGTCATCATGTACTACCCCAAGATTCATTTTCTTGCAGGTATTCACAGTAGGACAAAGAAATACAAAAGAATCAATGAAAAAGTACACACACAAAGACAAACAACCAGTAAGATAAACTGTGCATAAATAATATTGAGGACATAGGCTGTCGAATCCTAGAATGTGAATCCATGGGTTGTGAATAGTTCAATGAAGATCTTGAAGAATTCTGAAGAATATCAGGAAGAGACCGGGATGAGAAAAGTAAATACTCTCTCTGCAGAAACTTTCAATGGGTTTTTGTTCTTTTGTCAATCATCATAAATGAGGGGGCATAATTTGAAGGATGTACTAGGGTCAGGGTGCAAGTGTCGTCACATTTCTAGTGCCGATATAGCATACTCACAACTCACTAACCCTAACCTCTATGTCTTTGGAATGTGGGAGTAAACCGGAGCACCTGGAGGAAACCCATGTGGTCATGAAGAGAACATACAAGTTCCTTACAGACAGCAGTGGGAAAGAATCTGAGTCGCTGGTATGGTAAAGCGTTATGCTACTTGTTATGCCACCATGTTCTCCAATAATGTAGCATAACTTCTTCATTCTATTATTCTACACCTCTATTCAGAGACCAGAATTCCATGTAGTTTTGAAATATTCTCTCACCCCAATCTGACATGTTTAGAGATCTACATAAATATCCACATCGTTATTCCAATATTCCCCCAGTCATGCACCCTGTCCTCAATGTATTATCATGTCTTCCTTTTGCACTAACCATATCTCCTGAATTTTTTCACTCCCCCCTTCTGCCCCAAGTACGGTTAGCAAAATTTCAGAATCAGGTTTATTATCATAGGCATGATGTCGTGAAATTTGTTGTTTTGCAGCAGCAGTACACTACATAAAAATTACTATAAATTAAAAATATATTTTAAAAAACAAACATGTGCAAACTGAGAGCAAAATAGTGAGGTAGAATTCATGGGTTCATGGACTGTGCAGAATCTATCCATTTATTTATGTATTTGCTTATTATCAGCACAGTTTGTCTCCTTTTGTATACTGGTTGCTTGTCAGGTTTTGTGTGTAGCTTTTCACTGATTCTATTGTATTTCTTTGTTCTACTGTGAATGCCCACAAGAAAATGAATCTCAGGGTTGCATATAGTGACATATGTACTTTGATAATAAATTTACTTTGAATTTTGAAGTCTGATGGTGGAGGGGAAGAAGCTGTTTCTAAAATGCCTTCAGGCTCCTGAAGCTCCTCATTCATGGTAGCAATGAGAAGAGGGCATGCCCTGGGTGGTGAGGGTCCTTTAAACGTGCATCAATATTTACTAAAGATATTGCAGGTGATGAATGAACTTATTGAAGGAAAACTTTGCATACACTGAAGAAGACAAAACATCAGTTCTCAACAGGATGCATCCCTTTTTACTTCAAAAGTAGTCAAAGATGACGTTACCAAGGCCTCCAAAATTCTACTTGAAGGTCTGCTGCGTGCTGGTGAACTGGAGAATGGCCAATATGATACCTTTATTAAAAAGGAAGGTAGGACTAATCCGGGTAATTAAAGCAAAGCCAGTTTAACATCTGCGGTAGATAAAATTAGTTAATTAAAAATGAAATTCCCATGTATCTGGTTAAAGATCAAATAGTTAGTAATAGCCAGAACAGATTTTAAAAAGAGGCACTTGTATTTAATAGATATTACTATGCAGCCACATACAAATCTTTGAAGATATAATTAATAGACACAGAGAGCAGGGAAATGGAGTATGTATGGATGTTATTAAGAAGTTTGACTAGGTACCATGCAAGAGATTAGTGGAGGAGATTAAGGGGCACAGAACTAGAGAAGCACAAAATTGGTTCAAGAAAGAAACTAGGTAAGAAGTTAACAAGAGCTTTACAGAGTGGGTTGAAATGAATGACCACAATTGGACGCAGTTTTCCAGCTGAAGCAGAACCAATTTGTGTTTTTTTAAAAAAGTGTCATCAGCGTTGTTCACTACATTGAGAGGCGGCGATACCTAATAAAGTGGCCACCGAGTGTACACTCTGTCTATGAAGCCTACATTATAAATCCTGTTTACTCATCCTCCATCAAAGCTTTATACACATATATTAGAATCAAGGTCCCTTAAAAGGGCAAGTAACTTCATGAAGGATGCTACCCACCCTGCTCATGGGCTGTTTGTCCCACTTCCACCAGGGAGGAGGCTATGTAGCATCCATACCAGGACCACTTGACTCAAAAACAGTTCTTTCCCCAAGCAGTAAGGCTGATCAACACCACATCCCACTAACCCACACCTCCACACCACCAACCACCACTACCTTATCATTTCCTGTCAGTCATTTTATATACAGATACTCCTGCACCTAGTGTCACTTTATGGACATACAATCGATCTATGTATCAAGCTATCTTATGTATTCATATTTATTGTGTCTTTTTATATGCTGTTCTTTATCTAATTGTTTTTTTTGTATGCTGCATCCGATCTGGAGTAACAATTACTTTGTTCTCCTCTGCACCTGTGTACTGGAAATTACATTAAACAATCTTAAATCTTGAATTATCACTGCCATGTAGTACGTTGTGAAATGTTGTTTTGTGGCAGCAGTACAGTGCAATACATAAGAAATGCTCAAATAAATATTTTATATACGTATATTTCTTACTGTAATTTACCACTTATTTTTATGTTTTGCACTGTACTGCAGCCACAAAATAACAAATCTCGCAACATATGCCAGGGATAATAAACCTTATTCAGATTCTGAAGTCTCCAATTCAGCCAGTCTTCTCAGCTTTCTAGTCAATTGTGTGTAATGATCCGGATTCAGTCACAGAATGTGTGGTGTTGAAATCTGATGAAGCTGTACGGTTAGATTAGACTGAAAGGAGATGGGAACTGGACAGGAAATTGCTGAGCTACAGAATGATGAATGATCTTATTAAATGGCAGTGATTACTCACTATCCTGCTCCGATATTTTATTGACCAGGCAGGTAAACAGCAGAGTGGTTAGCATCACAGCACAAGTGACCCAGGTTCAATTCCCACTGCTGGCTGTAAGGAGTTAGTATGTTCTGCCCCTGATCACATGAGTTCCTCCAGGTTCTCTGGTTTCCTCTGACAGTCCAAAGATGTACAGGTTACAGTTAGTAATTTTGGGCATACTATGCCGACATTTGCGGGTTGTACCCAGCACATCATTGGACTGTGTTAGTAGTCGATGCAGACGATGCATTTCACTGTATGCTTCGATGTTTCACCGTACATGTAAAACTAATATTCAAAAATCCAGGACAGAATGAGTTATTTCCTAATCCAATGCCTAAGTATTTCAAGGAAGATTGCAGAACCTGAGATGCAAACTGAATGATACAGACAAAACACTTTTGACTTCTGATCTTGGTAGATCACTACACTTGAACAAGGATGCCAATTGACATACAACACACAATGGAACTTGAATGCACAAAATCTAACTTGCATATATGTGAGGCTGACAATCAAAAACAGGAACAGCTTTTAAACAGACAATTGAATCCCACCCTATCCAGGCTATCTTCCTCAAAGAGGTTCCCTTCTCACCTCCTCCACCAACCACAGCAAATCCCATTCCATTTCTCGACCCGCTACCTCCCATTGTTATTAAATCCATAGGGCAATACAGCCACCACCCCTGGTTTCACATGCCCACTGCTCCTTGATGTCCCCCATATAGAATGTAACATTTACCTATCCAAGCCCTTCTTTAATGATACTACTATACCAGCCTCAACCACTTCCTCTGGCAGCTCCCTCTGAACTGATCACTGTTTGGGTGAAAAGATGCCTCTTAGATATATTTTAAAAGCTCTAATAAAGTCAGTTTGGGGTATCTGGTAGGAGAGTGCGGTTGAAGCAAAACGCAGTTTATTACTGGTATTATTAAAAGGTGAAGCAGGGTCATGGAGCTTTATTTCATTCACATTGAAACAAACTACAATTCCAGCTTTGAACATAGAATATAGAACCTGGAACATTACAGCAGTGGACAGGCCCTTCAGCCCACAATATTGTACTTTAACCTACTCTAAGATCAATCTAATCCTCCTCTTCTACATAGCCCTCCATTTTTTCCTTCGTCCATGTACAGTAGCTATCTAATAGTATTTTAAATGCCCCTAAAGTATCTGCCTCTACTATCACCCCTGGCTGCATTTTCTATGCACCCATCACGCTCTATGTTAACAAACTTGACCTCTGACACCCCAGCTAGACTTTCTTCCAATACCCTTAAAATTATGCCCTCTTCTACTTACCATTTCCACCCTGGGGGAAAAGTCTCTGGCTTGTCCACTCTATCAATGCCTCTTATGATCTTGTACACCTCTATCAAGTCGCTTCTCATCCTCCTTTGCTCCAAAGAGAAAAGCCCCTAGCTTGCTCAGCCTTTCCTCATACACCACGCTCTCAGATCCAGACAGCAGCTTCATGATTTATGCAGATCCCAGTAGCTGAAGTTGCACTTTTACCTTTGAGATGTCTTGACCATCCACTTTGATGCAACCTCCGTTGATGTCATAAAACCGGAAGAGGAGCCGGATGATGGTGCTTTTCCCTGAGCCCGACGGACCAACCTGAAAAAAATAACAAGACGTAAAATTATTAACTCAATAGCCACTACTACATCATCTACAGGTAAGCAGTATTCCCATATTTAGAATCATACTCTGACTTGCTGTGTTCCTCCAGCATTTTGTGTGAGTTGTTCAAGACCCAGGATATGCCCTCTTCTCATTGCTACCATCAGGGAGGAGGTACAGGAGCCTGACACACATTCATCAATTTAGGAACGGCTTCTTCCCCACCGCCACTAATTTCTCATTGATTCATGAACCCATGAACACTACCTCACTATTTTTACTCTAATTTTTCATTACTTATTTAATTTAAATTCATATATATTTCTTATTGTAATTTATAGCTTTCTTATGTACTGCACACCTGTTGCAAAAGAACAAATTTCACAACATATGTCAGTGATAATAAACCTGATTTTAATTCTGAAGATTTCCAGCATCTGCAGAATCTCTTGCGTTTTCAGAATCAGAAACAGAATTACATTTATTATCACTGACATATGCTGTGAAACTTGTTGATTTGCAGGAGCAGTACAGTACAATTCATAAATATACTATAAATTATAAATATATATTAAAAATTAAATCAGTAGTGCAAAAAGAGAGCAAATTATGAGGTAGACGTCATGGGTTCATTGTCTTAATGTTGAGTGTGCTTCTTCATGCTTCTGTACTTCCTTTTTGATAGTAGTAATGAGATGAGGGCATGTTCTGGGTGGTGAGGGCCCTTAATATAATATTGTTTAATATACAGTAGTTATAAAATGTTCTGTGTAAAAAGAAGATTTTTCCATTAGCCAAACTGGGCACAAATACCATTTTACTATTCTTTTTGAAAATGTAATTCTTACAGTGAATGAGTGAGTGAGGGCCTCTGTCGGTCCGAGTTGACCATGGGTATTGCGTCCTAGCTGTCTAGATACGCAAGCCTGGCCAGTACGATATGGAGAACAAGCTGTTGTACATGTAGCAAGCTCCCACTCTCCATGCATCTGAGGAAGCCGAAGGAACAGTAGAGTCCAATATAGTTTGGTACCAGCAGCGTCACAGGAGTTGCCAGTCAGCAATGTAAGACTGCCTTCAGGACTCCAGCTCCAGATTTTTCCCCCAGGGTTTACTCCCGAAACCTTCCCCATGAGTGGGTATAGCTGCAAGACAGCAGAGCTTTGAGATCAGAGATTTCCTTTTCCTAGATGAGCAGCCAACCACGGCTGGCAAGCCCCATCCGTCTGAAGCCACTGGTTTTAAGGAGACAGGAATCCGCCTTTGCCCCCTCTCCTGTCAGTAGGAACAGTTCCGCCAGGCTTAGTAGCTAAGCCACTTGTGAAGGCCAGGAGCTGGACTTGGCTGTCAGAGGCTATTTGAGGCACACACCATTGGGAGCATTTAATAGGTAGTGGGAGATTGTCCCCATTACCACCCCCGGCTATAACAACCTGACAATATCTCTAAAAATTGGCATGGTCATAATTATTACTCATTCATCATTCTTCTTAAGCCTGTCACCCTGACTGGGGTGTAAGCTGTCACCAGCAGTTTGCTAGAGTCCTTTGTCCTGGGGTAGTCTTTCAAGTTATCTCCAAGTGTAGCCTATCTTTGAAGATCCTTCCTCTCCAAGGGATGAGGTTTTTGGAGCTTCTGTAGCTCTGGGTTTTGACAGGATGGGAGTTGTTCAAACCTGCTCATTTTGCAGCTGGATTTGAGACCATCTATGGTGGAGTTTCAGTTGATATTTCCTGGAGAAATTTTCTCTAAATCCTTGCAGTCTCTATGGTGATGATGGTTGCCTAGCCATGGGTGAAACAGTTCAGTTAATTCTATTCTGACATCAATTAACAGCACTACTGTTAACAAGGTGGTGCTCTCCACTTGGGCAAGTTATGGTGTGCACCCTTCCACCTGGGAGAGGACTCCCGCTGCTTGGGTAGGTCATGTGACTCCCATGACCGTTTTGGGTTTGTGAATTCTTGCCACAATGTGACTTTACTGTCTGAAAAAAAGAAATGCACTGTTAACACACTGTAGTAAACTTACCAGGGCCAGTGTTTGTCCCGGCTGAACACAGAATGTTATGCCTTTCAAGATTTCTTTACTGCAACAGAGAAGGCACAAAATACAACAGTGTTAACAGTGTTGGCCAAGTAAAAGTGTAAGCTCTATTTAAAGAATCTTAGCATTTGCAATCCTTACAGGCATCCATCACTCAACAGCTTCAAACAGAGGAAACTGTTTTTATGATGATTAGGAGAGATTAGAATGCAAAATCATGTACATTTCTACATTGCTTTACTTGTGAAATATTGTCCAAAAGAGTAACAGCAAATTTTATAAATGGTGCCAAAGACACTCTTTAAATATCATTTTCCAATAGTAAACAAATTAACCTAAACCCAATTTTCCAATATTAACCAATGTTAATATTAATAAAATTATCATGTGTAGTTCAAGTCACTCATAGGCAGGAAAGATGTCAACAAGATTGAAAGACTACAGAGAAAATTTACAAGGATTTTGATGGGACTTAAGAACCTGATTTATAATGAAAGGTTGAATGAGGGGGAGATTTAATAAACGTACATAAAATTATGAGGATATAGATAGGCTTTTCCCACTGAGGATGGGTGAGACTACAACTATGGGTTAAGGGTGAAAGGGGAACATGAGGGTGAACCTCACTCAGAGTGTGGTGAGTGTGTGGAATAAGCTGCCAGTCAAAGTGGCAGATGCTGGTTTGATTTCAATATTTAAGTGAAGTTTGGATAAGAAAATGGATGAGAGGGGTATTGAGGGCTATGGTCTAAGTGCTGGTTGATAGGGCTAAGCAGAATAATAGTTCAGCACAGTCTAGATGGGCCAAAGGGCCTGTTTCTGTGCTGAAGTGCTCTGTGACTCTATAATATCATCAAACGCCATTATTTTTGTAAACCTACAGTATAATGCCTCCAATTTCAAACAATCATAGTTTAAATCTTTCAGCCAAACTAATTTATTAAAACTAATCACAATCTCCTGGAGTCTTTTTGAGGTTACCAGAGTTGTGGATATTGCCCATCCAGCACAACACACATGGGAAGAGCATGGCCATGTGTATTGGTAGAAGACATACATATATAGACCATTTTCTAAATGGGGAGTGAATTCAGAAATTAGAAGTGCTAAGGGACTTGGGAGTCCTCGTGCAGGATTCCCCAAAGGTTAACTTTAAAGTTGAAGTGGTAGGAAGGCAAATGCGATGCAAGCATAGCTGAGTGAGTTTTGGTGCTGTTCAACTCTATGACTATACCTCTGAGAGCAAGCATCAGTTCATCTAATGTACTTGGATACTAAAGCAAAGCTGAGAATGGTAACTTTGCTTTACAGCCCCAGCGATCAGTGATTGGGGTTCAATTCCCACAGCTCTCTGTAAGGAGTCTGTATGTTTTCCCTGTGACTGTGCGTGTTTCCTCTGGCTGCTCTGGTTTCCTCACATATTCCAAAAAACACGCACAGATTAGGGTTAGCGAATTGTGAGTGTTCTATGTTGGAAACATGGTGACACTTGCAGGTAGCCCAGCATAATCCTTGCTGATTTGATTTGACACAAACTACGCATTTTACTGCATGTTTCAAGCTTCAATGTACATTTAACAAATAAAGCTAATCTTTAATCTTTATCTCTTTGAGCATAAAATGTGGACATGTAGATAGGTGGGCACATCTACAGTGATGAAATGGTTTGAATGGTTGGTCATGGCTAGAATCAACCTTTGCCTCAGCAAAGACCTGGACCCACTGCAACTTGCCTACTGCCACAATAGGTCTATGGCAGATGCAACCTCAAAGCCTCTTCACGTGCTTCTGCACAGGGTCGAAAGAAAACCCCAGAAGTCATAAAACTAGTCAACTCCATCTTGGGTACTAGTGCCTCGGAAAAGTAGCATCCATTAAAGACCCCTATCATGCAGGACATGCCCTCTTCTCATTGCTACCATCAGGAAGGAGGTACAGGAGCCTGAAGGCACACACTCAGCTGTTCAGGAACAGCTTCTTCCCCTCTACTGATTCCTAAATGGACAGTGAACCCATAAACATTACCTCACTTTTTTTGTATTGAACATTATTTTTGTTTTTGCACTATTTTCAATTTAATTATTTTTTACACACACGCACGCCACACCCCCACCCCTACCCCGCTATCCGAAAGTACAGTCTTCCTATGAAACATTTTCTAAGCTGAAATGGCGTAAGGCAAAGAAGTAATTACCATTAATTTATATGGGAAACATTTTTGAGTGTTCGCAGACCCAAAAAATAACCTACCAAATCAAACCAAATAACACATAAAACCTAAAATAACACGAACATATAGTAAAAGCTGGAATAAAATGATAAATACACAGCCTATATAATGTAGAAATAATGTACGTACAGAGTAGTTTCACTTATCGGAATCGGGAAGACAGCAAGCACTGGCTGTTTTTATTTCTCTATAGTATCATGTGTTGCATCGTACTGCTGCCACTAAGTTAACAAATTTCATAACATATGCCAGTGATAATAAACCTAATTCTGATTCATGACAAAATTTTGCTGCTAATTTTCACAGAGTACTGTATTTTATTGCATCTCATTCCCTAGTCAGCAGTCTCTTCATATCTGATCCATTGGTGACACCCGGCGTAGACTGGGGGACTGCTTTGTTGAGCATCTCCGTTCTATCCGCAAAATGTGAAATTTCCAGCTGGCCATTATTTTAAATCCTATCTCCATTGCCATCTTGACAGGTCAGCCCATGACCTCCTCTTCTGCCATGATAAAGCCAGTCTCAGGTTGGAGGAGCAACACCTCATAATCTGCCTAGGTAGCCTCCAACCTGATGGCATGAACATCGATTCCTTAAACATCCAATAATTTTTACCCTCCCTCTTCCCTCTTTTTCAATTCCCCACTCTGGCCTCTTACCTCTTCTCCTTCCCTTTCTCCCATGGTCCACTCTCCTCTCTTATCAGATTCCTTCTCCAGCCCTTCACCTTTTCCACCTATCACTCCCAGTTTCTCACTTCATTCCCTCTCCCCACCCACCTGGCTTCACCTATCACATTCTAGCTTGTCTTCCTTCTCCTCCCCCCACCTTCTTATTCTGGCATCGTCCCCTTTCCTTTCCAGTCCTGATGAAGGGTCCATGGATGATCCTGATCTGCTGAGTTCCTCCAGCATTTTGCAATGGATTTACAGCATCCGCAAAATCTTTTGTGTGCATCTGATCTACACAGCTTTTCTTCCAACGCTAGCTTAGATCTAGTGTATTTGCTCATGGAGAGACCTTCCAACTGTCATAATATAACAGAAATCTAAAAACTGCAGAAGCCGGGAATCTGCTGCTGCCAGACCTGCTGAGAAATCCCAGTATTATCAGTGTATGTGTCAGCTGTGGTGAGACCAGACTCGGATTACAGGTCAACAACCAACACAGTATGAGGATGTGATGGGGGCAGCCCACAAGTGTCTCTACGCTTCCAGTGCCAACACAACAGTCCAACAACTTACTAACCCTAACCTGTATGTCTCTGGAATGTGGAGGAAACTGCAGCACTCCAAGGAAACCAGCATGGTAACGGGGAGAGCATTACAAACTTCTTACAGACAGTGGCAGAAATTGAATCCTTGGTGATCACTGGTGATGTAAAGAGCTTTTTCACTACTGTGCTGCCTGCATGGTACATGCATGTTAGCTATAGGCTGGGCTTGTTTGTCCATGGAGTGAAGGATACTTGATTGAAATACAGTGGATTACAGTTAATTAGACAGTAAAGGACAAGGAACTAATACACAGTTTTATCAAAGTCCAAATCAGATTTATTATTAAAATACATATACGTCAGCATACCCAACCCTGAGATTTGTTTTCTTGTGGGCATACTCAGCAAATCCAAGAAACGCAATCATTGAAAGACTGTACCCTACAGGACAGGCAAACAACCAATGTGCAAAAGACAACAAACTGTGCAAATAAAAGGAAAAAAAAGGAATAAATATCGATAAGATGAGAGGAAGAGTCCTTGACTGTGAGTCCATGGACGTGGGAAAAGTTCAGTGATGGGGCTAGCGAAGTTATCGCCTTTGGTTTAAGAGCCTGATGGTTGAGGGGTATTAAGAACCTGATGGTGTGGGTGTTGAGGCTCCTGTGCTTTCTCGCTGACAGTAGGAGTGAGAAGAGGACATGGTCTGCAAGGTGAGAGTCCTTGATGATACATGCAGATGGGCTCAATGGCTGAGAGGCTTTGCTCGTGATAGGCCGGGTCATATCTACAACAAGGGTATTGGTGCTTTCATGCCAGGATGTGGTGTAACCAGTTAATATACACTCTACCACACATCTATAGAAGTCCGTCAAAGTTTTAAATGATTTGCCAAATCTTCACAAACTTCGAAGTAAGTAGAGGTGCTGCCATGCTTTCTTTGTAATGGCACTTGTGTGCTGGGCCCAGGACAGATCCTCTGAAATGATAACAACGAGGAATTTAAAGCTGCCGACCCTCTCCTCCTCTGTTCTCCTGATGAGAACAACTCAAGGCCCTCCGGTTTCCTACTAAAGTCAATAATTAGTTCCTTGACATTGACTAAGAAGTAGTTGTTATGGCACCATTCATACAGAATTTCAATTTCTCTCCTATATGCTGATTCACTACCACCTTTTATTTGGCCAACAACATCAGTAAACTTAAATATGGCATTGGATCGAAATAAGCTCCAGGAAGTTGTTAACTCGGCCATATCTATTGTGGGCACTAGCCTCCCTGGCAAGGGACGATGCCTCAAAAACCCCATCACCCAGGACATGCCCTCTTTACATTACCACTATCAGGGAGGAGGTACAGGAACTCAACAATTCAGCTTCTTCCCCTCTGCCATCAGATTTCTGAATGGACATTGACACCACCTCGCTATTTTTTATTTATCTTTTTGCACCACTTACTTTATTTAACTTTTTTAAAAATATATGCTTCTTACCATAATTCACAGTTTTTACGTTTTGCATTGTACTGCTGCCACATAACAACACATTTCATGACATAGGCCAGTGATATTAAACCTGATTCTAATTCTGAGCTGTGCTCAACCACACAGAGTAGAGCAGAGGGCTAAACACATAGCCTTGTGGTGCACCTGTGCTGATGGAGATCATGCAGGAGATGTTGTTGCCAATCCAAACTGACTGGAGCCTTCAAGTGAGGAAATGTAGAATCCAGTTGCACATGGAGGGATTGAAACCAAGCTCTTCAAGCTTATTGATTAGTTTTAAGGGGATGATAGTTTTGAATTCCAAACTGTAATCAATGAAAAACAACCTGATGCACACCATCTTGGCTGTCCAGATGTTCCGGGGTTGAATGAATACCAAATGAAATGGCATCTGGTGTTGACCTGTTGTAATGGTAGGCAAACAGGAGTGTATCCTAGTCACTTCCCAGGCAGGAGTTGATATGTTTCATCACCACTCTCTCAAAGCACTTCATCACTGTGTTTGTAAGTGCTATTGTACGAAAGAACTTATTGTATTGTACTGATAGCATTTATACTGTACTGTACTAGTACTGGTTGTCATAGAACACAATAGCACAGAAACAGGCCCTTTGACCCATCTAGTCTGTGCCAAACCATAAATCTGCCTAGTCCCATCCACCTTCATCCAGATCTTAACCCTCCATACCCCTCTCAACCATGTACCTATGCAAATTTTTCTTAAGTGATGAAATCAACCCTGCATGCACCACTTGCTCTTACAGATTGTTCCACACTCTACCTTCTGAATGCGGAAGATCCCTGTCACGTTCCCTTTAAACATTTCACATTTCACCCTTAACCCATGAACTCCAGATCTAGTTGCTCCCAACCTCAATGAAAAAAGCCTGTTTTGTATTTATCCTATCTATACCACTCATAATGTCTCTATCAAATCTTTCCTCAATCTTCTATATTGTAAGAAATGAAGTCCTAAACTATTCAACTTTTCCCTATAATTCAGTTCCTCAAGACCCAGAAACATCCTTGTAAATTTTCTCTGCATTATTTCAATCTTATTTACATCCTTCCTGTAGGTAGGTGACCAAAACTGCACACAATATTCTAATGTCTTATACAACTTCAACATAACATCTCAACTCCTGTACTCAGTATATTGATTTATGAAGACCAATGTGCCAAAAACTTTCTTTATGAACCTATCTACCTGTGATGCCACTTTCAAGGAATTATGAATCTCTATTCCTAGATCTCTCTGTTCTACCACATTCCTCAGTGTCCTACTGCTCACTGTATAAGACCTAGCCTGATTGGTCCTTCTAAGGTGCAACACCTCACATTTGTCTGTATTAAATTTCATCTGCCATTTTTCAGCCCAGTTTTCTAGCTGGTCCAGATCCTGTTGGCTAGCTTTGATAGTCTTCTTTGTTGTCCACAACACTCCAAATCTAAGAGTCATCTGCAGATTTGCTAATCCAGTTTACAACATTATCATCCATATCATTGATATAGATGACAAACAACAATGAACACAGCAACAATCTCTGTAGCACACCACTAGTCACAGGCCTCCAGTCAGCGAGGCAACCATAAGACCATAAGATATAGGAGCAGAATTAAGCCACCTGGCTCACCGAGTCTGCTCCGCCATTTCATCGTGGCTGATCCAATTTTCCTCTCAGCCCCAATCTTCAGCCTTCTTCCTGTATCTCTTCATGTCCTGACCAATTAAGAATCTATCAACCTCTGCCTTAAATATACATAAAGATTTAGCCTCCACAGCTGATTGTGGCAAAGAATTCCTCAGATTCACGACTCTCAGGCTAAATAAATTCCTCATCTCCGTTCTAAAAGGATGCTCCTCTATTCTGAAGGTGTGTGTAGTCTTAGACTCCCCTACCACAGCAAACATCCTCTCCACATCCACACTATCAAAGTCTTTCGATAGGTTTCAATGAGGTCACCTCTCATTCTTCTGAATTCCAGTGAGTACAGGCCCAGAGCCATCAAACGCTCTTCATATGACAAGCCTTTCAATCCTGGAATCATTTCATAAACCTCCTCAGAATCAGGTTTATTGTCACCGGCCTATGTTGTGGATTGTTAACAGCAGTAGCAGTTCAATACATAATATAGAAAAAAATAAAAATAAATAAGTAAATCAATTACAGTATATGTATATGTCCTGTGCAGTAGCTTTTGAGTGTTTTTGTTGACATACCAAATCTCTTCAAATTCCTAATGAAGTATAGTCGCTCTCTTGCCTTCTTTATAGGGGCATCGATACGTTGAGACCAGGTTGGGTTCTCAGAAATCTTGATATCCAGGAACTTGAAACTGCTCACTCTCTCCACTTCTGATCCTTCAATGTGTTTCTTCGTTTTACCCTTCCTGAAGTCCACATTCAGCTCTTCAGGCCTTTCATCTTACTGACGTTGAGTGCAAGGTTGTTGCTGCAACACCACTCAACTAGTTGGTATATCTCACTCCTATACGCCTCTCTACTTCCTCAAAACTACTTGCTCCTCCACCTATTGTCATATCATCTGCAAATTTTGCAACAAAGCCATCAACTCCATCATCCAAATCACTGACATATAACATAAAAAGAATTAATCCCAACACAGACCCTTGTGGAACACCACTGGTCACTGGCAGCCAACCAGAAAGAGTTCCCTTTATTCCTACTCTTTGCCTCCTGCCAATCAGCCACTGCTTTATCCATGCTAAAACCTCTCCTATAATACCATGGGCTTGTAGTTTGTTAAGCAGCTTCATGTGTGGCACCTTGTCAAAGGCCATTTGAAAATCCAAGTACACAAAATCAACCAATTCTCCTTTGTCTATCCTGCTTCTTATTTCTTCAAAGAATTACAACAGATTTATCAGCCAAGATTTTCCCTTGAGGAAACCATGCTGACGACGGCCTGTTTTATCATGTGCTTCCAAGGACCTTGAGACCTCATTCTTAATAGTCGACTCCAACATCTTCCCAACTACTGAGGTCAGATTAACTGGCTGATAGTTTTGTTTTGTCTGCCTCTCTCCCTTCTTTAAGGGTGGAGTGCCATCTACAATTTTCCAGTCTTCCAGAACCTCAGAATGACATCTATCACATATAGGATTTATGTGGGAATAAAAACGAGCTAATTTATCCTTGGACATATGAGCCCTGTGCACAAATTTGAACTGTATCAATGAATGTTTAGAACATATAGAGGATGAATTAACTAATTGAAGAATTCTATCCCAATTCTCAATAAAGTTAAGCTCTCTTTCCCAATCATTCTTAATCTTATAAAAGGCCTCTGAACGTATTTTCATAATTATGCCATAAACATTTGATATTACACCTTTCTGAAAAGGATTTAGTTCTAACAATTTCTCCAAAATACCCATTGAGTCTAGATTTGGAAAGGTAGGAAGTACAGTATTTAAAAAGTTCCTAATCTGTAAATATCTAAAAAAATGAGATCTGGACAAATTATATTTATTAGATAATTGTTCAAAAGACATGAAACAATTATCCAAAAATAAATCAGAAAATTGTAGTATACCTTTAGTCTTCCAAGCTAAATAAGCTTTGTCTATAATAGAGGGATGAAAAAAAGAAATTGGATACAATAGGAATTGCTAAAACAAATTGATTCAACCCGAAAAATTTCCAAAATTGAAACCATATACGTAGAGTATGTTTGACTATTGGATTGTCAACTCGTTTATGTAATTTAGAAAACGCAAAAGGAAGAGAAATCCCTAAGATAGAACCCAATGAAAATCCTTGTACAGATTTAATTTCCAAATTTACCCAATGAGGGCTAGGAGATAAATCCAGAACCATTCCAGGATCTAGTGATTCTTTAATGATCATTACTAATGCCTCCATGATCTCCTCAGACACCTCTTTCAGAACCCTGGGGTGTACACCATCTGGTCCAGGTGACTTATCTACCTTCAGACCTTTCACTTTCCCAAGAACCTTCTCTGTAGTTATGGTAACTTCACACACTTCATGATTCCTAACACCTGGAACTTCACCAGTCTTCCACAGTGAAGACTGCTTCAAAATACTTATTCATTTCATTTGCCATTTTGTTGTTCCCCATAACTACCTCTCCAGCATCATCTTCCAGCCTCACCTTTCTTTTAATTTTATGTATCTAAAGAAACTTCCGGTATACTCTTTATACTCTAGCTTACGTTTCCATTCCATCTTCACCTTCTTAATGCCTTTTTAAATTACCTTCTGTTGGTTTTTAAAAGTTTCCGAACCCTCTATCTTCCCTTTAATTTCTGCTTCAATTTGTGCCCTCTCTTTGGCTTTTATTTTGGTTCTGTCTTCTCTTGTTAGCCAAGGTTGTGTTAACTTTCCTTCAGAATACTACCGTACTTCCTCTTTGGGATGTATATATCCTGTGCCTTCCGAATTGCTTCCAGAAATTCCCGCCATTGCTGCTCTGCTGTCATACTCGCTAGTTTTCTTTTCCAATCAATTCTGGCCAACTCTTCTCTCATGCCCCTGTAATTCCTTTTACTCCACTGTAATACTAGTACATCTTTCAGCTTTTCCTTCTCAAATTTCAGGATGAATTTGATCATATTATGAGGGTTTTTACCTTTAGCTCTCTAATCAATTCTGGTTCATTGCACAACACCCAATCCAGAATAGCTGATCCCCTAGTGGGCTCAACCATAAGCTGCCCCAAAAAGCCATCTCGTAGGCACTCTAGAAATTTCCCCTCCTGGGATCCAGCATCAACCTAATTTTCCCAATCTATTTGCATATTGAAGTCCCCCATTGCCCTTTTGGCATGCATTTGCTATCTCCCACTGTAATTTGTAGGCCACATCCTTACTACTATTTGGGGTTCTGCATACAACTCCCATCAGGGTTTTTTTTTACCCTTGTAGTTCCTGAGTTCTATCCACAATGATTCAACATCTTCCGATCCCATGTCAACTCTTTGTAATGATTTGATTTGATTTTTTAACCAAAATAAAATGTGTATCCTTGGACATTAAGCTCCCAGCTATAATCTTCTTTCAGCCATGATTCCGTGATGCCTTCAACACCATACTTGCCATTCCGCAACTGTGCTGCAAGTTCATCTACCTTATTCCAGAAACTGCTTATATTCAATTACAATACTTTCAGTACTCTAGTTACTCTTTCTGACTTTGTCCACCTTTTACATTGCAACTCTATCAACAACCTCTCCACACTACACATTGCTTCTGTTTGGAAACGAGCCACCTCACCTTCAGCACCATAATCTGCCTTTCCTATGATGACATTTTTGATGACTCTTCTTTCGTGAAGCCAATGTCTAACCCAGGGGTGGGCAAACTTTTTGACTTGTGGGTCACAAAGGGTTCTAAAATTTGACAGGGGGGCCGGACCAGGAGCAGATGGACGGAGTGTTTTGGTAATACACCTCATAAGAGAAAATAAAATATCATGGAATATGTAGAAAACATGTGCTTTAATTTCAATTGAAAATGAACAAATGCATTACAACAAAATATCTGTCTTTGAAGTCCCATGGTATTTAGCTATTTATTGAAATGTCTTTTAAAACACTGAAAATTAAATGAATAAAATACAGCTTTTTTTAATAGTAACAGTTATTATTTTAAAGCACTGAAAATTCTGTTATCCTTCAAGATATTATCATCATCACTCTCCTCCTGACTGTCTTTATTTCAAAAACGGTAGGAGATGCAGGTCTACTTGTCCTGCTCCTTCTTATTCAATTGTCCCCTGTGCCAAAACTCAACAACGACCAGCAGAAGGACAGAACAGTGACAGCGCGCCAGTATGCGGAGCGCGTTATTTGATCTGGAGCGCATTTTTTATTTTGAGAACGTACGTGCACCTGCGCACTACTCATGTCCATCACTTAACAGAAATGACATGTAACATGTAAGGCTTATTGAAAAAAATATTTTCAAATGCATTTTTTACATAACACAACGAAGAAACTTATTTTTAATTTCAGTGGGAATAGTGTTGTTGGTCTCCCTTTTTAGCCAGCGCATCAAAGTCTGGATTTAGTTTTGTTGTGGCGATTCTCAGGATGGATCTGAGGTGTTAACAAGGTTTATTAATATAATTTCATCAAGTTCTGCGGGCTGCATTAAAAAGCTTAACGGGCCGCATATGGCCCGCGGGCCGTAGTTTGCCCATGCCTGGTCTAACCCAATTTACCACCTCATCTTGAATGCCAAGCGACTGAACCAATCTCCCATGCTGGACCTTGTGAAAGGCCTTGTTAAAGTCCATGTAGACAACTTCCACTGCCTTGCCTTCATCAACTTTCCTGGTAACTTCTTCAAAAAACTATAAGATTGGTTAGACATGACTTACCACGCACAAAGCCAAGCTGACTATCCCTAACCAGTCCCTTTCTATCCAAATACTTATATATCCTGTCCTTCAGAATACCTTCCAATAACTTTTCCACTACTGATGTCAAGCTCACCGACCTATAGTTTCCGGGTTTATTCTTAGATCCTTTCTGAAACAACGGAACAACAACAGCTATTCTCCAATTCTCCGGCACCTCACCTGTCGCTAAGGATGTTTTAAATATCTTTGCTAGGGCCCCCGCAATTTCTGAACTTGCCTCCCACAGGGTACAAGGGAGCATCTTGTCAGACCCTGGGGATTTATCCACCCTAATTTGCCTCAAGACAGTGAGCATCTCGCCCTCTGTAATTTGCATAGGGTCTGCGACCTCGCTGCTGCATTTCCGCACATATATCGACCCTTTGCTTTATGGGCAGCATGGCGGAGCAGTGGTTAATGCAATGCTTTACAGTGCCTGCAGCCCAGGTTCAATTCCCATCTCTGTCTGTAAGGAGTGTGTACGTTTTTCCCATGAACCTGTCGGTTTCCTCTGGATGCTGCAGTTTCCTCCCATGTTCCTAACACATATGGGTTAGTAGGTTAATTGGTTAAGAATCTATCAACCTCCACTTTAAATGTACCCAATTACTTGTCTTCTGTGGCAATGAACTCCACATATCACCACCCTCTTGCTAAAGTGATTCATCCTCATCTCTGTTCTAAAGGGACATCCCTCTATTCTGAGGCTGTACCCTCTGGTCCAAGACAATAGGAAACTTTGTCTTCACACCCACGCTATCTAGGTCTTACAATATTCAGTTAGTTTCAATGAGATTCACCTCTCGTTCTTCTAAACTACAGCTAGTACAGGCCTAGAGCAATCAAATACTCCTCATAAATTAACCCTTTCTCTCCCGGTGTCATTCTCGCGAGTCTCCTCTGAACCCTCTCCAATGCAGGCACATCTTCCTACATAAAGAGCCCAAAACTGCTCACAATACCCCTAGTGTGGTCTGACCAATACCTTATAAAGCTTCAGCATTACAGCCTTGCTTTTATACTCTAGTCTGCACGAAATGAATGCTAACAAATCCACGTGCCTTTCTAGGAGCCTGTTGGAACATTTGCTTCCACCACTACATCAGCAGCACACTCCTGACACCAACTACACTCTCTTAATACAAATACTTGATCCTTCAGGCAAGAGAAAGTCTGTTCGGTTTGGGGAAGGTACATTGCTTGTATTATGTTCAATAAAAAAACTTGAGATCCAATCTTTTGACTATAGGATATAGGTTAACTGAGGTATTTAAAATACTAAATCAATTTAATAGACTACGTCAGGGGTATCAAACTCATTTTAGGTCACGGGCCGGATTGAGCAAAATGCAGCTTCATGCGGGCCGGATCAGTCGGACGCGTGCGAACGCAGCTTTCGTTGCCTCCGTTTTTTCAGCCTGCTCTCATGTGTCTCAGTCTCTGCTATAACTACAAGGTGTTTCACTTTACAAATTCCGTTTCTTATGAAGAAGACTGCTGAGCAAGACTGCCGAATAAACACTAAAAACCCTGAAAACCTGGTCCTGAATAAACTCAGCATTAGCCATATCATATGCCATAGGCGCTTCGATTACTGGGGCCAGCTTTAATAGTAATTAGATATTATCTCGCGGGCCAAAGATAATTCCACCGCGGGCCGGATTTGGCCCGCGGGCCTTGAGTTTGACATATATGGACTACGTATTATTAAGATTATTAAGGGATTGGACACGCTGGAGGCAGGAAGCATGTTCCCACTGATGGGTGAGTCCAGAACTAAAGGCCACAGTTTAAGAATAAGGGGTAGGCCATTTAGAACTGAGATGTGGAAAAACTTTTTCACCCAGAGAGTGGTGAATATGTGGAATGCTCTGCCCCAGAAGGCAGAGGAGGCCAAGTCTCTGGATGCATTCAAGAGAGAGTTAGATAGAGCTCTTATAGATAGCCGGGTCAAGGGAATGCGAAGAGGGCAGGAGCGGGATACTGATTGTGTATGATCAGCCATGATCACAGTGAATGGTGGTGCTGGCTAGAAGGGCCGAATGGCCTACTCCTGCACCTATTGTCTATTGTATGGTGAAACTATCTGATCTGGTGAGGAGTTCCAGAAAGGGCAGCACGACAATGTAGAGGTTAGCGCAATGCGCTACAATGCCAATGATCCAGGTTCAATTCCTGCCATTATCTCCCTGTGACTGTGTGGGTTTCCTCCGGGTGCTCTGGTTTCCTCCCACATTCCAAAGACATATAGGTTGGGTTCGTAAGTTGTGGGCATGCTATTTTAGCACTGAAAGCATGGCGACCCTTGGGGCTACCCTCAAACTATATTGGTTGTTGATGTTAACTATGCCTTCTGCTGTATGTTTCGATGTACATGTGACAAACAAAGCTTATCTTATAAAATGTAATCTTAAAAATGGAACTAAGTCATTTTGGAGTGAAGTAGTAAGCCCTATTTTCCCTCATAAAAGGAGGTTACAGAGCATATTGGTCAACAGAACCTTACAAGATTTATAAGTACTTTCTCATAGTTAGGTGCATTAAAGACAATGTAACGGTCTTTTGTGGATTAACCACAACCCAATTAAATGGCACCTGCTGAATGACATGTTCCTGTTCCCAACATTCAGAATCAGAATCAGGTATCAATATCACTGACACAGCCTCAAATTAGAGGGACTACTCTTGAGAACAGAGATGAGGATGGCTGTGAATCTGTGGACTTGAGGATCAACATGCCTGATCCTTTTTTGGTCTTTTTTGTGGGGAGGGGGATTTGGGGGTCGATGTGCCTGATCGGTTTTGCTTGATTTTTATGCAGGAGGAGGGATTTGGGGGTTGATGTGCCAGATCCATTTTGCTCGGTTTTTGTGCAGGAGGAGGGATTTGGGGGGATGATGTGCCTGTACCTTTCCTGTTTGTTTTTTTTTGTGGGGAGGTGGGATTTGGGGGTTGATGATTGTGCTGCCTTTCTTTTTTTTCTTGGTTTCATGGCCATCCGGAGAATTGAAGAATTTCAGATTTGTATACTTTGATAATAAATGAACCTTTGAATTCATTGCCACGGATGGCTGTGGAGGCCAAGTCATTGGGTACATTTCAAGTGGAGGTTGATAGATTCTTAACTAGTTTGGGCATCAAAGGTGACGAAGAGAAGTCAAGAGACTGAGGGTGAAAGGGATAATAAATCAGCCATGGAATGGCAGAGCAGACTCGAGGGGCCAAATGGCCTATTTCTGCTCCTATGCTTTGTGATGTTATGGAATTTGCAAGAATGGATGGTTATGGACACTACGTAGGCAGAAGCTATTAGTTTGGTTCAGTAAACCACTTGGTTGAGCACAACCTTGTGGGCCAAAGAGCCTGTTCTTGTGCTGTACCGATGTGTTTGATGATCCGGATGGGCTATGAGCAAGCTTTTTAAATAGTTAAAGAATAATTTCGGCCCCATTGTATTCCAGAACACATAAGGTAAAGACCCAACATTCTATTAGCCATTGCAGACTATTTCTCCTTTTTGAGAATCTTCAACTTCACGCCTTCATTCACGATTATTTTACATACCCATCGACGTAACTGAAATAAACCTCGTCAAACTCCACTTTTCCAACTCTGAAGTCAAGATTTGTTGCATTGATATCATCAGTAACCTGAAAGATACGTAGTAATCATTTTGAGTTTACCGTTCTTTTAAAATATTATTCTCTTTGTCATCTGTTCTCTCCTGCCCACCCTCGTTTAGCAGAAGATACAAACGCCTGAAAGCACGTATCACCAGGCTCAAGGATAGCTTCTGCTCCACTGTTATCAGACTCCTGAAAGGTCCTCTAATACAATAAGACGGACCCTTGACTTCACAATCTACCTTGTTGTCGTCTTGCGCTTCACTGTCTGCCCGTACTGCACTTTCTCTCCAACTGTAACTTTAAAGATTAGCCTTATTTGTCACATGTAAAACGAAACTCTGAGATGCCCGTTTTGCACCAAATCAAATCAGTGAGAATTGTGCTGAGCAGCCCACAAGTGTGGCCACACTTCCAGAGCCAACTTAGCACCCCCACAACTTACTAACCCTAGCCTGTATATCTTCTGGAATGCGAGAGGAAACTGCAGCAGCTGGAGGAAAGCCATTCAGTCATAGGGAGAACAAACAAACTCCATACAGATAGTGTGGAAATGGAATTCTGATCTTACCGATAGCGCTATAAAACGTGGTGCTAACCGCTACGCTACCGCGCTACCCACTATGACTTTATTAGGGTCATAAAGTAATAAAACACAAACACAGGCCCTTCGGTCCAACCAGTCCATGGCAGCCACAGTGCCCATCCAACTAGTCCAAATTCCCTGCATTTGGCCCGTACTCCTCTAAGCCCTACTCCCCCATATACTTTCTAATTGATACTAATGTACCTGCATCAACCACTTCTTCTGGTAGCTCATTCCACATGCTTACGACACTACTGGGTGAAAAAAGGTGCCCCTCAGATCCCTTTTAAATCTCTCCCCTCTCACTCTGAAACTATGTCACCAAGCTTTGGACTTCCCGACCCTGGGGAAAATACTATCACCGCCCATATTATTTATGCCTCTCATCTTTTACAACATTGATTTTGCATTCAAAGTTCAAACTTCAAATTAAATTTATTAACGAAGTTATGTAAATATCACTAGATTCATTTTCTTCCAGGCATTCACAGAAGTTCAGAGAAATACATTAGAATCAATGAAAAACCACATACAAACAAAGACTGACAAGCAACTAATTTGCAAAAGAAGACAAACTGTGCAAATGAATAAATGGATGGATCAATAGATGGACAGCCAGATAGATGGATGGATAGTTCAAAGTACAGAGTAAAAGTTTTATCAAACTACACATCTCCATATACAACCCTAAGATTCATTTTTTTGCAGGCATACACAGTAAGTCCAAGAAACACAACAGAATCAATGAAAAACTGCACCCCCAACGGTCAAACAACCAATGTGTAAAGACAACAAACTGAGCAAATACAAAAAAGAAAAAAAAATCAATAAATGAGCAATAAATATTGAGAAAATGGGATGAAGAATCCTTGACAGTGAGTCCATAGGTTTTGAGAACAGTTCAGTGATGGGGTGAGTGAAGTTGAGTGAAGTTATCTCCTCTGGTTCAGGAACATGACAGTTGAGGGGTAATAATTGTTCCAGAACCTGGTGATATGGGTCCTCAGGCTCCTGTACGTCCTTCCTGATGTCAGCAGCGAGAAGGCAGCATGGCCTGGGTGTTGGGAATCCTTGATGATGGATGCTGCTTTCCTGCGACAGAACTTTGAGTAGGTGTGCTTAATGGTGGGAGGGGCTTTACCCGTAATGGACTGGACCGGATCCACCACCTTCTGTAAGATTTTCCATTCAACAGCATTGGTGTTTCCATACCATGCCATAACACTACTAGTCAATCACACATCTACAGAAATTTGTCGAAGTTTTAGATGACATGCTGAATCTTCACAAACTTCTATGGAAGTAGAGGTGCTGCCATGGTTTTTGTGTAATGGCACTTACATACTGGGCCCAGGACAGATCCTCTGAAATGGTAACACCGAAGAATTTAAAGTTGCTGACCCTCTCCACCTAGATTGATAGATTATACTGAAAACATGAGTTGCAGTGTCCTTCGAAGTAGGTCCATAGGTCCTGGAATCAGTTCAGACTTGAGGTGAGTGAAGGCATCCATACTGCTTTGAATCACAGAATCGTAGAACACTGCAGCACAGATAGTCCACGTCAAACTATTAACCTGCCTCGTCCCATCGGCCAGTACCCTGCTTCATAGCTCTCCATATGCCTCCCATCCATGTACCTATCCAAATTTTTCTGAAATGTTGAAATGGAACCCAAATCCGCCACTTCAACTAGCAGCTCATCTCACCCTCTCACCACCCTCTGTTCCCCTTAAACATTTCAATTCTCACCCTTTACCCTTGACCTCTCAAAGAGAAGTTATTATAAATTGCTATTGTTTTCCCATGTTCCAGCTCAATGCACTGTTGTGATGAAATGATCTGCATGGATGGCATGCAAAACTAAGCTTTTCACTAGGTCCTGTACATTTGACAGTAACAGACCAAATTTACATTTGGGCTGGCTCTTAAAACCAGATTATTAATTTAAGATGAAAAAAAAACACCCACCTCTTGGCTCTCTTTGAATAGATCAAACATATTCTCCATGTCTATGAACGAACTCTGGATCATCCTGTAGGAAAATACAGGTGAGACAATTGTACTTTTAAAATGGAAGTACCAGGAAGCAGCAGATTAATGTGGTGGTTTACATGGCAAATTACAGTGCCAGTGGTCAGAAGATCAGGCTTCAATTTCTGCTACCATCTGTAAGAAGTTTGTACAATCTCCCTGTGACCATGTAGGTTTCATCTCTGTGCTCTGGCTTCTTCCCCATCTCAAAGGGTTCGGGTTAGTGAATTGTGCACATGCTATGTTGGTGCTGGAAACATGCTGACATTTGCAGACTGCTCCCTTGAACTGTGTTGGTCATTGACACAAACAACACATTTTACTCTATGTTTCAATGTACATGTGACAAATAAATCTAATCTAATCTTTCAATCTTTGAAACAAACTCATTAGGTCAGGCAGTATCAATGGAGTGGATAAAAAGTTAAGATTTAGGGCCACTTGGCCTCTCAAGCCTGTCTCACCATTCAATATAAACATGGCTCGTCTATGTTGGCCTCAACTCTTCTGTGCTACTTCCCCATTACCCGCAATTCCACCATCTTTCAAATATCTAACTATCATACTTATATATTCTCTGGCCTCCACCATCTCAGAAGCAGAGAATAATTGAGAGAATTGTCAGTGGGGGGGGGGGGGGGGGATGAGAGTTTTGCTGAAGTGCCAATTGAGCTGGCTTCTTTGTCCTGCAGGGTATCAAACTTTTACGCAACTGTTGGGAGAGCAAGCAGATAGTGTTCCATGACTCTCCCAGCTTCAGAATCAGATTTATCATTACTGACTGAGATTTGTTGTTGCAGCAGATGTACAGTGCAAGAAATAAAATTACCAAACAAATAAATCGACAAATCACCGACCAGCCATTTTTCGATATCCCAAGGTCACGAGCGCGTCTTCGGGATTCCACGGCTTTGTAGCCCTGAGGATGAGCTGATTCTATGCCGACTGAAGCATTGAGGAAGAAAGCAGAACATCGGGAACAGCGAATCAGCTGTCAGGGGCCCTGTACTTGCGAATCGTGTGCTCTCTCTCTTTCTTTCATTAGTGGGAGAGTTTGCTGCCGATTCTTGAGTCAGAGAACTCAGAAAAAAGCGACATGGCAGACTTTAACTCGGTAAATCAGTGAGTTGTTTTGTTTATATCTCCCCTTTTGCTGAGTAACACCTCTCTTTCCCTTTATTAGGGAGAGAGCGAGAGGCTCTGGCATGTTGAATTGTCAGGTGAACAATTCGTTTTTGTTGTACTGCAGATCATGGGCTTTGCTGTTGCTTGTTTAGTGGGCAAAGGGTTCTGATGCTTTTTGGTGAAGTAAATGGGGGGGGAGGAGGTTCGGTGCTTTGCTGCTGCTTGTGCATGAGGGGCTGAAGTGGGAGGGCTTTGAGATTTGAACGTTTTTACTGTCAGTCATTCTTTGGGGCACCCTTTTGTTTTTGTGGATTCTGCAGTAGGACAATAACCCCAACACAGGGTCAAAATTATAAAGTACTATCTTCAGTGAAAAGAAGGAGATCTGCAACAGATGGCACGGCCTCCTCAGAGCCCTGATCTCAACATCATCGGGGCTGTCTGGGATTACCTGAAGTGACAGAAGCAAGCAAGACAGCCAAAATCTGCAGAAGATCCGTGACAAGTTCTCCAAGATGCTTGGAACAATCTACCAACCAATTTTCTTATAGAACTAAGTAACAGCGTACCTAAGAGAACTGATTTACTTTTACAGGAAAAGGGTGGTTACACCAAACACTGATTTAATTTGTTGCTCTTTATAATATTTTTTGATATTTAGAAACTTTATATTTCATTATTTTTTGAAGCATCTTTGCTTCACAGATTTTCTTTTACACATGGCTAAGACTTTTGCACAGTACTGTACGTCAGTAATGAAAAACCTGTTTCTGATTCTGATGATTACAACCCCCCCCCCCCCCCAATCCATGCCCGTGGCTGTGAATACAGACCAGAAGGAGAGATGGTGAACACATCTGCTTCTGAAAGAACATCTCATGGGGTTTCCACAATGACCAATCATAATAATGAAATAAACAAAAAAAAAGTCTCTCTCTCTGGGCACAAGCCCCAATGTATTCTACAGAATTCACCAGTGAGGAGATCAACTCATTGTACCTCTTAACAGTTCTTTACCAAGTTGGAGTCTGCTGGGAGACCACTTTGATGGTGCAGAACAGAGTCCACAGTCAGTAACTCACACATAAGATGCTAAAGTCAGGCAGCATCTATGGTGAAGAATAAAGAGCCAACATTTCGGGCCAAAACTCTTCATCAGGACTTCATCATAAGATCAATGGGACTAGGCAGAATAATAATTTTGCACAGACTAGAAGGGCTGAAGGGCCTGTTTCTGTGCTATTGTGTTCTATGACTCTATGTGGCAGTAAAAAGTATTGCAATAAAGGAGGGGTCCTTGAGATAAAAGATAAAAACCATACCACTTACCTGTAATATGTCCCAAACCAGTTAAGTGGCGTGTAAAGCTGAATGATATATGTCCCAAAAAGGACAAAATCGCCAACCTGCACAGATAAGACAAGGAAATACAATTATTTCAAATGGTTGTCTGCCCTGATGATGTGGTCTTTCATTGATTCTTTTATGGTTAATGGATTTATTGAGTATGCCCGCCAGGAAATGAATTTCAGGGTTGAATATGGTGTCATATATGTACTTTGATAAATTTATTTTGAACTTTGAATGAGTTAGAAGGGAATTGACTAGGAATGTTTTCATACAGGGAATGACAAGGGAGCAGAATTCATTGCTAGAAAAGGTAGTGGAAGGCAGACCCACAACATGTGACTAGATGGATGAACACTCTGATTTGTAACCTACTTGACTACAGGCTGAAAGATCATAAGATATAGGAGCAGAATTAGGCCATTCAGCCCATTGATTCAGTGCCACCATTCCATCACGGCTGATTTATTATCCCTCAACTCCATTCTCCTGCCTTCTCTCCATAACTTTTGACACCCTTACTGATCAAGAACCTATCAAATCCCACTTTAAATGCATTCCATGACTTGGCTTCCACAGCCAATTTTGGCAGTGAATTCCACAAATTCACTATCCCCTGGCTGAAGAAAGTCCCCCCGCATCTCTGATCTAAAGGACTGTCCTTCTATTCTGAGAATACGTACACGACGCTGGAAGAACTCAGCAGGTCAGGCAGCATCCGTGAGAAAGGTTTCCTGATGAAGGGCCTCGGCCCGAAACGTTGGCTACTCTTTTCTCATGGATGCTGCCTGACCTGCTGAGTTCCTCCAGCATCGTGTACGTATTCTTTGATCCACAGCATCTGCAGTCATATTTTTGTGCTTCTATTCTGAGTCTGTGCCCTCTGGTCTTAAGACTCCCCCATATAGGAAACATCCTCTCCATGCCCACTCTTATGGAGGAATTCATACAGAGTTGTACCTCACTGTTGCAACATGCCCATTCTCAGACATGGAACAATTTCCTGAACAGGGCAATGTCAAGAAGGCACATCAAGCACAGGCTTTTGTATATATGGTTGACTTCTTACAGTGCTGTTAACTTTACAGTTTATATTGTAAATACACTCAGTAGCCACCTTATTAGGTACTCGAGGTAACTAATAAATTGGCTACTGAATGTATATTTGATAGGAGGAATTTACAGGGCATAGTGGAGGCATGAGGGAATAGAAATAATCAGATAACTCTTGGAATTTCTCTACCCTTTGGCTAGAGAAATTCCTCATCTCCATTCTAAAGGGACATCCTTGTATTTTGAGACTGTGCCCTATGATTCCAGACTTCCCCCATTAAAGGAAAAATCCTCTCCACATATACTCTATCTATATTCAATAGGTTTCAATGAGATCCCCCTTCCATCATCCTTCTAAACTCCAGTTAGTACAAGCCCAGAGCCATCAAATGCTCCTCATACATTAACTCTTTCAATCCCAGAATATTTTTTGTGAACCTCCTCTGGACCCTCTCCAATGCCAGCACATCTTGTCTTAGATAAAGGGCACAAAACTGCCCACAATACTCCAAGTGCGGCCTGACAAATGCCTTATAAAGCCTCAAGCTGAAAAAGAGGATTAATCTATAACACACACAAAGTTCCGAAGGAACTCAGTAAGTCAGGTAGCATCTGATAAATTGATCTGATTAACTGATCACCCTTGTGATCAATTACTGTACTAGCCTGTACTTCTTTGGAATGTGGGAGGAAACTGCAGCATGCACAGCGGTCATGGGGTGAAAATACAAACAGACAGTGGCAGGACTTGACCTCAGGTCGTTGGCGCTATGATAGTGTAATACTAACTGCTGAGCTACTGCACCACCCTAAGCAGTGAATTACCAGTCTCGGCCTGTAATGTCGATGACTTATTCCTCTCCATAGACGCTGCCTGACCTGCTGAGTTCCTCCAGCACTTTGTGTGTGTTGCTCAGGATTTCTAACATCTGCAGAATCTCTTGTGTTCAGGATTAATCAGGAGTATTCTTTATGCTAGCATGATCATAATAGCATGAAGTGCCCACAGGTTCCATGGACACTCTCAGCAGGACACCACCTACCTGAAGCTTTTTCTCAGTGACAAAGTAGGCACAGAGCAGTGATCCGGCGAGCAGCCCGAGACTGATGATCATGTTCTGAGTTTGGTTTAAAATTGGGAGACTTGCAATTGTTTTCCATTCTGCCACCTAAACAAAAAGTAATATTGAAAAGTTTTGATGGCAAACTCAGATCCACAATAAGACTGAATAAATCAAACATTACTATAGATCAGAATCAGATTTCATATCACTGGCTTATGTCAGGAAATCTGCTGTTTTGTGGCAGCAGTACAATGCAACTAAACTATACAGTAAGAAATAAATAAATAAATAGCAAGTGCAAAAACAAAGCTAAAATAGTGAGGTGGTGTCATGGGTTCATTGTCCTTCCAGAATTCTGACGGCAGAGAAGAAGCTATTCCTAAAACATTGAGTGTGTGTCTTCAGGCTTCTTTATCTCTGCCCTGTCGATAGCGATGAGAAGAAAGCATGACCTGGGTGATGGGGGTCCTTAATGATGGATGCACCTTTTTAAACATTAAAGGGTCCTAACGAAGGGTCTCGGCCTGAAACATTGACTGTTAATTCCTCTCCATGGATGCTGCCAGACCTGCTGAGCTCCTCAGCATTTTGTGTGTGTTGCAGCAATGCAGAACCAAGTCAGAATCAGAATCAGGTTTATTATCACTGACATATGTCGTGGAATCTGTTGTTTTGTGGCAGCAGTACTGTGCAATACATAAAATAAACCATAAATTAAAATAAGTATACAGTATGTGTATATCTGTATCTGGGAGTACAGTTAGACGAGAAGCTAGACTGGACTGCCAACACAGATGCCTTGTGCAGGAAGGCACAGAGTCGACTGTACTTCCTTAGAAGGTTGGCGTCATTCAATGTCTGTAGTGAGATGCTGAAGATGCTCTATAGGTCAGTTGTGGAGAGCGCCCTCTTCTTCGTGGTGGCGTGTTGGGGAGGAAGCATTAAGAAGAGGGACGCCTCACGTCTTAATAAGCTGGTAAGGAAGGCGGGCTCTGTCGTGGGCAAAGTACTGGAGAGTTTAACATCGGTAGCTGAGCGAAGGGCGCTGAGTAGGCTACAGTCAATTATGGAAAACTCTGAACATCCTCTACATAGCACCATCCAGAGACAGAGAAGCAGTTTCAGCGACAGGTTACTATCGATGCAATGCTCCTCAGACAGGATGAAGAGGTCAATACTCCCCAATGCCATTAGGCTTTACAATTCAACCGCCAGGACTTAAGAACTTTTTAAAAGCTATTATTAATGCTTTTTGAGATAGTGATTTAGATGCATATCATATTTTTTACTGAGTTAAGTATTGTATGTAATTAGTTTTGCTACAACAAGTGTATGGGACATTGGAAAAAAAGTTGAATTTCCCCATGGGGATGAATAAAGTATCTATCTATCTATAAAAAACAAATTATATAAGTTGTACAAAAAGTAGTCCATCATCCCCTTAAAACTAATCAATAAGCTTCAAGATTTTTGCCTCAATACCTCCTTGTGCAATTGAATCATCAATTTCCTTTTGCAGACCCCAGTCTGTTCCAATTGGCAACAACGTCTCCTCCACAATCTCCATCAGCACAGGTGCACCACAAGGCTGTGTGCTTACCACCCTGCTCTAACTGCTTTACACTTATGACCATGTGGCTAAGCAATGCCATGTTCCAGTTTGCTGACGACACCACTGTTTTTGGCCAAATAAAAAGTGGTGCCGAATCAGCATATAGGAGGGAGAGTGAAAATCTGGCTGAGTGGTGCCAGAACAACCACCTCTTACTCAATGTCAGCAAGACCGATTATTGACTTCAGGAGGAGGATCAGAGGTTGAGAGGGTCAGCAACTTTAAATTTCTCGAAGGACCTTTCCTGGGCCTAGCACATACAGTAAGTGCAATTATGAAGAAAGCAGGGCAGTGCCTCCATTTCCTCAGGAGTTTGTGAAGATTTGCATGAAATCTAAAATTCTGACAAACTTCTATAGATGTGTAGTGGAGATATATTGACTGGCTGCATCACAGCCTGGTATGGAAACACCGACGCCCTTGAGTGGAAAATCCTACCAAAAAAATAGTGGATACAGCTCAGTCCATCACTGATAAAGAAATAGTGGATACAGCTCAGTCCATCACTGATAAAGAAATAGTGGATACAGCTCAGTCCATCACTGATAAAGAAATAGTGGATACAGCTCAGTCCATCACTGATAAAGAAATAGTGGATACAGCTCAGTCCATCACTGATAAAGAAATAGTGGATACAGCTCAGTCCATCACTGATAAAGAAATAGTGGATACAGCTCAGTCCATCACTGATAAAGAAATAGTGGATACAGCTCAGTCCATCACTGATAAAGAAATAGTGGATACAGCTCAGTCCATCACTGATAAAGAAATAGTGGATACAGCTCAGTCCATCACTGATAAAGAAATAGTGGATACAGCTCAGTCCATCACTGATAAAGAAATAGTGGATACAGCTCAGTCCATCACTGATAAAGCCGTGCCCACCACTGAGCACATCCACACGAAGCATTCTTGCAGGGAAACAGCATCCATCATCAGAGACCCCCACCACCCAGAACACGCTCTCTTCTCGCTGCTGTCATCAAGAAGAAGGTACAAGGGCCTCAAGATTCACACCACGAGGCTCAGGAACAGTTATACCCCTCAACCATAAGGCTCTTGAACCAAATGGGATACTTCACTTGCCCCATCATAAAAATGCTCTCGCAATCTATGTACTCACTTTCAAGGACTCTTCACCTCACTTCTTGATTGTTACTGCTTATTTATTTATTTATTATTGTTATTTCTGTCTTTTTGTATTTGCAGTTAGTTGTCTCTTGTACACTGGCAGAATGCCCAAGTTGGCCTGGTCTTTTGTTGGTTCCATTATGGTTATTATTCCATTATGGACTAATTATGTCCGCAAGAATCTCACGGTTATATATGGTGACATTTGTGCACTTTGATAATAAATTTACTTTGAACTTTGACAAAGAGAGCCAAAATACACTGAGGTAGTGTTCATTAAATAGAAGAGATATTGAAAAGTACTGATGACAATTTCAGATCCACAATAAGAATGAATGAATCAGACATAACAATAGGTGTTAAACTCAAAGTCACAACTGGAGTAATCTGGCACTTGGATTGCTTTCTGTATCCACCATGACTTCCATGGTCTCACAACAGCTACTAGATTTCCTCCCACCCTACTTCCTGCAAGAATTGCATTCCATTTCCTCAGTTTCTTAATATTCATCTTCCATATCATTACTCATCTCTAAAGTTTACAGAGAACAGTGCAGAAAAAAAAATCCAGTGAGTGGAAGTTCGGTGGATGAAGATGCCTTGCTAATGAAGGAGATCGGAGGAGAATGGCCAGACTAATTCAAGCTGACTCAAAGGCAACAGCGAATCAAAGAGCCACACGTTCTCCATGAATAAAGAGGATGAGCTGCAGCAGCAGAAGAAAAAATGGACATACACTCAATGGCCACTTTATTAGGCATAGACGGTATCTAAAAAGTGGTCACTGAATGCATTTAAAAATCTTTAGTGTTCCACTGAAGTAAAATACAGTACTTTATATGAAAGATAATTCAATCCTTGCTTGATTAAAGCTGTTTCAATTGGCAAAGGAATCGCTTTGAAGATAACATCAAAATCTGCCTGAAGAAATTCAGCATTACATCTAAAACTAGGAAGACACCGCACTCAATAGATGAACCTGGAGGAAATCTGTTCCCTCGTTTATACATGGGAATGAGTGGCAGCCGTGAACGGAGAGACTGGACCACTAAAAGACACGACCTCTAACTACAGCTATCACTTACTCTTGCCCAGAATAGGAGGATCCCAGACTGGCCTGTAGAGCCACCCGAGAACCTACCAATAGATAACTCCCTAGGAGAACATCACACTCAACCTGAGTGATCACACTATTTTATGTATGTGATTAGAGTTATACTAGATCTATTAAAAATGGTTTCTAATATTGGTAGGCAGAGTAATAAATAGTAAGGATGGGAAATTTGCAGTTGGGTGAAACTAGAATTAGAGGTCAAAGGTTACAGGTGAAAGGTTTGAGGGGGAACTGCTTTACTCAGAGGGTGGTGCCAGTGTGGAATGAGCTGCCAGTGGAAGTGGTGAATGTGGGTTTGATGTCAACATTTAAGAGAAGTTTGGTTAAGT
The DNA here is from genome assembly GCF_048418815.1 of Hemitrygon akajei. Classification (NCBI taxonomy): domain Eukaryota; kingdom Metazoa; phylum Chordata; class Chondrichthyes; order Myliobatiformes; family Dasyatidae; genus Hemitrygon; species Hemitrygon akajei. The sequence continues at coordinate 116,598,660 of NC_133128.1, forward strand.
ACACGGATTGGAACGGTACAGAGAGATATGGTCCTGGTGTGGGTTAATGGAACTAGGCAGAGTAATAATTTGGAATGGACTAGATGGGCCAAAGGGTCTGTTTCTGTGCTGTTGTGCTGTCTGACTAACCAGCAACAATAATCACAACTGATATAAAGAGGGCTCAAGAACAAGTAATAGGAGGATGTACAGCTCTTTACACTGGCTCCTTCATTTTCAAACACAATGGCATATCCTTACCTAGCTCTTTATCCTTTCTCTCTGGAGAGGAGGAGGATGAGCGGTAACTTTGTAGAGGTGCATAAAATGATAAGAGGGATAGACAGAGTGGGCAGCAAGCACGTTTTTCCTGGGGCAGAAAAAGCTAATACGTGGCAGTGATTTTAAGGTGATTGGAGGAATGCATAGAGGGGATGTCAGAGGTAAGTTTCTTGTACAGAAACTGGTGGGTGCATAGAACATCCTGCCAGGGATGGTGGTAGAGACAGATATATTAGGGACATTTAAGAGACTCTTAGTCACATGAATGAAAGAAAATATTGGGTTACGTGGGAAAGAAGGGTTAGATTGATCATGGAGCAGGTTAAAAAGTTGGCACAGCATCGTGGGCCCAAAGGCCAGTACTGTGCTGTATGGTTTTATGTTCTATGCTCTCGTTCCTTGCTCATCTATTCTCAACTTTCCATGATTCCTTTAGTGTACAACTATCTAACCACTCTAAGGATGAATATGCTCCATGTCTGTAAACAGTCACCTAGGGCAGAAATTTACAAAGGTGTTTAGCCTTTGAAGTTAAAACAAAAGCATAATTTCTTCTCAGCCTTAAACTAAGTGAGGAACCTAAGCTTTAGGCCCTGGGTCCAACACCATTAGGTTCAGGAGCAATTATTACCGTTCAGTCAACAGGCATGGATGACTTCATTCACCTCAACACTGAGCTGATTTCACAAACCTATGGATCCCTTTTCAAGGACTCTACTCCCCATGTTCTCAATATTATTTATGTACAAACCCCATTTCCAGAAAAGTTGGGATATTTTCCAAAATGCAATAAAAACAAAAATCTGTGATATGTTAATTCACGTGAACCTTTATTTAACTGACAAAAGTACAAAAAGAGTTTCAATAGTTTTACTGACCAACTTAATTGTATTTTGTAAATATACACAAATTTAGAATTTGATGGCTGCAACACACTCAACAAAAGTTGGGACAGAGGCATGTTTACCATTGTGTTACATCACCTTTCCTTTTAATAACACTTCTTAATCGTTTTGGAACTGAGGATACTAATTGTAGTAGATTTGCAATTGGAAATTTTGTCCATTCTTGCTTGATATAAGACTTCAGCTGCTCAACAGTCCGTGGTCTCCGTTGTCTGATTCTCCTCTTCATGATGCGCCATACATTTTCAATAGGAGATAGATCTGGACTGGCAGCAGGCCAGTCAAGCACACACACTCTGTGTCTACAAAGCCACGCTGTTGTAGCCCGTGCAGAATGTGGTCTGGCATTGTCCTGCTGAAATAAGCATGGACGTCCCGGGAAGAGACGTCACCTTGATGGCAACATATGTCTCTCTAAAATCCTAATATACGCCTCAGAGTCAATGGTACCTTCACATACATGCAACTCACCCATGCTGTGGGCACTGATGCACTCCCATACCATCACAGATGCTGGCTTTTGCACCTTTCGTTGATAACAATCAGGATGGTCGTTTTCATCTTTGGCACGGAGAACTCAACGCCCGTTTTATCAGAAAACTAGCTGAAATGTGGACTCATCTGACCACAGCACATGATTCCACAGTCTTTCAGTCCATCTGAGATGAGCTCGGACCCAGAGAACTCGCCGGCGTTTCTGCATAGAGTTGATGTATGGCTTCCTCCTTGCGTAATACAGTTTCAAGTTGCATTTCTGGATGCAGCGACGGACTGTGTTAAGTGACAATGGTTTTCTGAAGTACTCCCGAGCCCAGGTGGCTATAATTGTCACAGTAGCATGACGGTTTCTTAGGCAGTGCCGTCTGAGGGCTCGAAGATCACACGCATTCAACAGTGGTTTCCAACCTTGCCCTTTACACACTGAGATGTCTCTGAATTCTCTGAATCTTTTCACAATATTATGTACTGTAGATGTTGAAAGACATCTCTGCAATCTTGCGTTGGGAAATGTTCCTTTTGAACTGACTAACAATTCTCTCACAAATTTTGGCACAAAGGGGTGAGCCACGACCCATCCTTGCTTGCAAAGACTGAGCCTTTGATGGACGCTACTTTTATACCCAGTCATGATGCCTCACCTGCTACCAATTAGCCTGCTTAATGTGGAGTCTTCCAAACCGGTGTTACTTGAATATTCTGCGCACTTTTCAATCTTATTTTAACTCTGTCCCAACTTTTGTTGAGTGTGTTGCAGCCGTCAAATTCTAAATTTGTGTATATTTACAAAATACAATTAAGTTGGTCAGTAATACTATTGAAAATCTTTTCTTTGTACTTTTGTCAGTTAAATAAAGGTTCATGTGAATTAACATATCACAGAATTTTGTTTTTATTGCATTTTGGAAAATATCCCAACTTTTCTAGAAATGGGGTTTGTATTTATTTATTATTATTGTTGTTTTCTTTTTGTATTTGCACAGTATGTCTGTACATTTCTTTTTCTGTGTGTGTGTAGTTTTTCATTGATTCTATTGTATTTCTTTGTATCTGCCGTGAATCCCTTTGAGAAAATGAATCTTAGGGTAGTATATGGTGACCATATATGTACTTTGATAATAAATGTAATTTGAACTTTGAAATGTCCAAACCCTTATCCCAAAACTGTGCTCCTCATCTGAAATTTCTAGTCTGTAGAATCATCTCTCAGCACCTATTCTATCAAATCTCTGTGGAATCTTGCAACTCCAAATTATTTTTTAATTTTCAAAGCTCCATTGTGGCAGAAGGAAAATGCTGATCTCGAGCCTCTGCTGCCTTGCGGCTATACCCACTCATAGCACTGGCTTTGGGAGTAAATCCCAAGGAAAAGTCTAGAGCTGAAATCCCTAATGCAGCCTTATGTTGAATTCAATGCTGTGGAAATGCCTTTGATACTGCTGGTGCCAAACTGTATCAGTCTCTGCCGTTCCTTTGGATTTATCAGTTGCATGGAGAGAGGGAGCCTGCTGTGTGGACAACAGCATATCATTCTGCAGCTTGCATACTGGTTTGTGTATCGACTGACAGTGCTGCACCAACAATGCAGAACAGCTGACACACAACATCCACGTTCGGCCCCAACCAATGGAAGGCCTCGTGTGACAGGAATAACCGGCATGATAGGTGCCCTGTGGCTCTCTACACTAGGAGCTGGAACAAGTGTGCAGCTGGATGCAAGAAGCTTGGGCTTTGACCATAGTTTCAAGATTCAAGATGGTTAATGTCATTTCCGGTACACAAGTGCAAAGGAGAATAAAATCATTGTTACTCCAGATTCCATGCAGCACAAATAACACAGAAAGATAAATAACACAATAATAAAAGATGCAATAAATATAAATACGTAAGATACCATATATAGATAGATTGATTGTATGTCCATAAAGTGTACAAGTGTGTCTGTACATAGTGTGACTGACAGGAAATGGTGAATGAGTAGTGGTGGGGGGAGTTGTGGGGTAGGTTACTGGGTGGAGGTGTTGACTGCTTGGGGAAAGTAACTATTTTTGAATCAGATGGTCCTGGTGTACATGCTGTGTAGCCTCTTCCGTGATGGGAGTGGGACAAACAGTCCATGAACAGGGTGGGTGGGATCCTTCATGATGTTACTGGCCCTTTCCCAGCACTTTTCTGTATGTTCATAATGGCGGGTAGGCTGACGCCAGTGATGCATTGGGCAGTCTGTAAAAGGATGTGAGTATAGATGTGCATAGCCCAGCTCTCTTCATCCTCCTCAGAAAGTAGACACATTGGTTAGCTTTCTCGATTGTGTAGAATGTGTTCTGGAACCATACTATACTAGGTTGTGAAATATGTGCACACCCAGGAGTGTGAAACTGCTCAGTTTCCACTGCTGTGCTGCGGTGTGTGAGTGGAGTGAATTCTTTTGAAGTCGATAACAATCTCCTTTGTCTTTTGACATTGAGGAAGAAGTTAATTGTGTGGCACCAAGCCCTGAGAAATTCCACCTTCTCTCTGTAGGCCATCTCATTGTTGTTGGTGATGAGACCCACCGCTGTTGTGTCATCGGTGAATGTGATTGCTCGGGTATTTGGCCTTGCAGTCACGTGTGAGCAGAGTGTACAGCAGTGGGTTCAGCACACAGCCCTGGGGGTACCCCTGTTGAAGAGGATGAGCACTGTACCCTCCTCTGTTAGGGAATCCAACACCCATTTGGTGCTGCACAGTTGTGTATGGCAGGTAGGCTGGTGCAGGTAATGCATTAGGAAGTGCTGACAAACTTTTATTAAACCATAGTTAATCCAATCGAGAAGCTGAACTGTTTTATGAATTGTCATGACTCTGATGTGTTCTTACCTGATACTTCAGTATGGCATCATCGAAACGATTCACCTCGTAACGCTCAGCATTGTAATACTTCACCTGAAGGAAAAGGTAGTCAGTGCACGTCTGAGAAACACAAGTAAATCTGCAGAGCAACACACACAAAATGTTGGAGCAACTCAGGTCAGGTAGCATCTATGGAAAGGAATAAAGAATCGACAGTTCAGGCTCGAGACCCTTCATCAGGATCTTCTAGTGCTCAAACAGGAGGCCCAAAGCATCGACTCCTTATCCCTTCCATAAATGCTGCCTGACCTGCTAAGTTCCTCCTGCACTTTTGGCAGCATTACTTAAGTCTGAGCTGTAAACAAAGATACAAACGCATTTATTCAATGCAGTCAGGTGATTACCAATATAAAGTTCAGCACTCTAAAATGTCAGTGTGTATGTGTCCAGGCTGAGAAAGAGGAAAATTAGATTCATGCACTGTCTTATCTCACTGTGGTATCGCACCCATTCTTCAGACATGGAACAATTCCCAGAATAAGGCCATTTCAAGACAGCATATCAAGTACAGACTTCTGCATTTATAGTAGACTTTTTATAATGCTGTTAATATTGCTGCTTACATTTTATTACATTTTAAATACATGCTGGTATCTATGTGTTTATGCACATTTGATTCCATATTTGTACTTCTAACTTTATTTTTACATAATGCTTTAGACTGCACCATTGTTGAACGTTGTTGCTTTTTGTTGCTGGTCGTGCCCTGACCAACACATCACAGCAATTTCCTAATATAGTTGATTCCAGCTAACTGGGCCATCAGTTAATCAGAGCAGCCACTTACTTGGGACAACTCTTACAAGAACAAAAACAAATTGAGAAAATAGCCGGGATTCCCTTTGTTTATTTGGGACACTGTGCTGCTCAATTGGGATAGGAGACTGGTGCTGAACAGTTTCTAACTCACATCAGCCGTGTGTATTTGTGTGGCCATTAGCATTAGACACTACGCTGTGCTTAGAGTGAACAGTTTCTATATAGCATCAGTTGTGTGTGCTTGTGTTACATTATCCATTTGGGCTAGCAGATGCTGATTCAAAAAGCAGTGACTTTTGATGATGTTGTTTTCTATTTTGACTTGAAAAAACTTTAGACCCTTGCTCAGATACCATGATAAGATCTGACATTAGCCAATAAAATTACCCTGATTTTGTTTATTTACAGTTAATCAAAAGAACATGGCAGCGTACACCGGATGATTTCCTCTGTCAATAACCATTACAAACTAATACACAGCTTTATAGTACTGTGGTAGTATTGGTAGTGTTCAAATTTGTTATCTATTTTGTTTAAACACCTTATTTGTTAATCAGTTATTTGGTAGTTTGCCTTTTTAAAAAATAACTTTTTAACTATTTCCATGAAACTTCGGCTAATTGGGGCAGTGGCTTAATGGGGCCAAAATGTATTGGTCCTGATGCGTCTCAATCATGTGGCAGTAACTCAATGCATAAAAGCATGCTGACGTGGTCAAGGGATTCAGTTGTTGTTCAAACCAAACATCAGAATGGGGAAGAAATTTGATCAAAGTGACTTTAACCATGGAATGATTGTGGGTGCCAGATGGGATGGTGTGAGTATCTCAGAACTCAAATAACCACGCATTACAACAGTGGTGTGCAGAAGAGCATCTCTGAATGCACAACACGTCAAACCTTTAAGTGGATGGCCCACAGCAGCAGACCATGAACATACATCCTGTACCTAATAAAGTGATCATTGCGTGTATCTATGGTGGGCATAAAAGAACCCTACCTTTATCTGACCAACAGGGAAGTTTCTCTCTACTATTCTTGCCCCGATATGTTTTATAAATTACCTCACATTTATTGCCCCAATTAACATGCAATGGAATAGGTTGTATAGTCGTTCATTACAAGTATCGGAAAAAGGTGCTGAAGTTGCAAACTCAGCCAGCTCCATTGTGGGCACTAGTCTCCCCAGCCTTGAGGGCACCTTCAAAAGGTGACACCTCAAAGAGGCGGCATCTTTCATTATGGACCCCATCACCCAGGAAATCCCCTCTTCACATTGCCACCATCAAGAAGGAGATACCAGAGCCTGAAGACATGCTCAACATTTTAGCTACAGCTTCATCTACGTCATGGTAGCATAGAGCTTAGCACGATGCTATTACAGCTCGGGTTGTCGGAGTTCGGAGTTCAATTTCAGTGCCGTCTTTAAGGAGTCTGTACGTCTTCCCTGTGGAACGTGCGGGTTTTTGCCAAGTCCCCTGCTTTCCTCCCACAGTCCAAAGACGTATTGGTAGATTAATTGGTCATGATGGTTATTAAATCCGGGTTGTCGGGGAGATTGTGGGCTGGTGCAGCTCAAAGGGCCAGGATGGCCTATTTTGCGCTGTAACTCTAAATAAATGTTTTTCTTCCCCTCTGCCATCAGATATCTGAACGAACAATGAACCAACAGATGAACACTACCTCACTATTTCTGAACTAATTATTGAATTTAATTTTATACATATATGTTTCTTATTGTAATTTATAGTTGCTTATGTAGAGCACAGCACTGCACTGCCGCCACAAAACAACAAATTTCACGATATGTCAGTGAGATTAAATGGGATTCTGATTCTGATTATGTTTATTGCCCAATTAACATGCAAAGAAACAGGCTGCATGGTCATTATGACATGTATAGTTGTGGAAGTTTGCTGTGCATACTAATATTATGTATACTTTCAAAGTTCTTCTAAGAGCAGAATTAGGCCATTTGGCCCATCAAGTCACTCCACCATTCCATCGTGGCTGATTTATTTTACCTCTCAACCCCACTCTCCTGTCTTTTACTAATCAAGAACTTATCAACCTTCATTTTAAATATACCCAATGACTTGGTTATCAGAATCCCACAGATTTACCACCCTCTGGCAAAAGAAATTTCTCCTCATCTTTATTCTAAATGGATCTTTTTATTCTGAGCAACACGCACATAATATGGTAATGCATTCATACTTTAATTATAAATCTTATTTTGACTTTCATTAGCTATGAAGAACATTGGTATGTAAAAGTTGAGGGAGGTAAATATGGATATGATTTTAATTTTATTTTTTTCTTAATGAAAGACATAAAATTGAAGCACTGTTACAATCAGACTGGCCACAAATCAACAAAGCAAAAAAAAACTTATCAAACCCGTGGGAAAGTAATCTCACATCAATTCATGCATTTTTCTTCAGCAATCATATAACATCTCCCCCTACCCTCCCACCACCTCCAGCAAGGCACCATCTCTTTACCCCTGCTAACAACTGTGTACCTTGTATCTCTCCATTCACTATGTGCACACGAACAATCCTTTAACCTAGACACATTGGATACCACAGATGATGGAAATCTGAAGTTACACAAACAAAGAACAATACAGCACAGTATAAGCCCTTCGGCCCACAATGTTGTGCTGACCCTTAAACCCTGCCTCCCATATAACCCTCCACCTTAAATTCCTCCATATACCTGTCTAGTAGTCTCTTAAACTTCACTAGTGTATCTGCCTCCACCACTGACTCAGGCAGTGCATTCCACGCACCAACCACTCTCTGAGTAAAAAACCTTCCTCTAATATCCCCCTTGAACTTCCCACCTCTTACCTTAAAGCCATGTCCTCTTGTACTGAGCAGTGGTGCCCTGGGGAAGAGGCGCTGGCTATCCACTCTATCTATTCCTCTTAATATTATGTACACCTCTATCATGTCTCCTCTTATCCTCCTTCTCTCCAAAGAGTAAAGCCCTAGCTCCCTTAATCTCTGATCATAATGCATACTCTCTAAAGCATGCAGCACCCCAGTAAATCTCTTCTGTACCCTTTCCAATGCTTCCACATCCTTCCTATAGTGAGTCGACCAGAACTGGACACAGTACTCCAAGTGTGGCCTAACCAGAGTTTTATAGAGCTGCATCATTACATCGTGACTTTTAAACTCTATCCCTTGACTTATGAAAGCTAACACCCCATAAGCTTTCTTAACTACCCTATCTACCTGTGAGGCAACTTTCAGGGATCTGTGGACATGTACCCCCCAGATCCCTCTGCTCCTCCACACTCCCAAGAATCCTGCCATTTACTGTGTACTCTGCCTTGGAGTTTGTCCTTCCAAAGTGTACCACCTCACACTTCTCCGGGCTGAACTCCATCTGCCACTTCTCAGCCCACTTCTGCATCCTATCAATGTCTCTCTGCAATCTTCGACAATCCTCTACACTATCCACAACACCACCAACCTTTGTGTCATCTGCAAACTTGCCAACCCACCCTTCTACCCCCACATCCAGGTCGTTAATAAAAATCACAAAAAGTAGAGGTCCCAGAACCGATCCTTGTGGGACACCACTAGTCACAACCCTCCAATCCGAATGTACTCCCTCCAACACGACCCTCTGCTTTCTGCAGGCAAGCCAATTCTGAATCCACCTGGCTAAACTTCCCTGGATCCCATGCCTTCTGACTTTCTGAATAAGCCTACCATGTGGATCCTTGTCAAATGCCTTACTAAAATCCATGTAGATCACATCCACTGCACTACCCTCATCTATATGCCTGGTCACCTCCTCAAAGAACTCTATCAGGCTTGTTAGGCACAATCTGCCCTTCACAAAGCCATGCTGACTGTCCCTGATCAGACCATGATTCTCTAAATGTCCACAGATTCTATCTTTAAGAATCTTTTCCAACAGCTTTCCCACCACAGACGTAAGGCTCACTGGTCTATAATTATCCAGACTATCCCTACTACCTTTTTTGAACGAGGAGACAACATTCACCTCCCTCCAATCCTCCGGTACCATACCCGTGGACAACGAGGACATAAAGATCCTAGCCAGAGGCTCAGCAATCTCTTCCCTTGCCTCATGGAGCAGCCTGGGGAATATTCCATCAGGCCCTGGGGACTTATCCGTCCTAATGTATTTTAACAACTCCCAACACTTCCTCTCCCTTAATATCAACATGCTCCAGAACATCAACCTCACTCATACTGTCCTCACCGTCATCAAGTTCCCTCTCAGTGGTGAATACCAAAGAGAAGTATTCATTGAGGACCTTGCTCACTTCCACAGCCTCCAGGCACATCTTCCCATCCTTATCTCTAATCAGTTCTATCTTCACTCCTGTCAACCTTTTGTTCTTCACATAATTGAAGAATGCTTTGGAGTTTTCCTTTACCCTACTCACCAAGGCCTTCTCATGCCCCCTTCTTGCTCTCCTCAGCCCCTTCTTAAGCTCCTTTCTCGCAACCTTGTATTCCTCAATAGACCCATCTGATCCTTGCTTCCTAAACCTCATGTATGCTGCCTTCTTCCATCTGACTAGATTCTCCACCTCACTTGTCACCCATGGTTCCTTCACCCTACCATTCTTTATCTTCCTCACCCGGACAAATTTATCCCTAACATCCTGCAAGAGATCCCTAAACATCGACCACATGTCCATAGTACATTTCCCTGCAAAAACATCATCCCAATTCACATCTGCAAGTTCTAGCCTTATAGCCTCATAATTTGCCCTTCCCCAATTAAAAATTTTCCTGTCCTCTCTGATTCTATCCTTTTCCATGATAATATTAAAGGCCAGGGAGCGGTGATCACTGTCCCCCAGATGCTCACCCACTGAGAGATCTGTGACCTGACCTGGTCTGTTACCTAATACTAGATCTAGCACGGCATTCCCCTAGTCAGCCTGTCAATATACTGTGACAGGAATCCATCCTGGACACACTTGACAAACTCTGCCCCGTCTAAACCACTGGAACTAATCAGGTGCCAATCAATATTAGGGAAGTTAAAGTCACCCATGAATACAACCCTAAACAAAAGGCTGGATGACCACAGCATCTATGGAGGGAAGTAAACAGCCGATGTTTCAGGTTGAGACCACTCATGAGGACTGGAAAGGAAAGGGAAAGAAGACAGAATAAGAAGGTTGGGACAATGGGTGTGGGGGGGGGGGTAGGAGTATAAATTAATAGATGATAGGTGAGACCAAATGAGGGGAAAGGTGGGTGGGTCTGGCTGTTTGCCAGGTATACCCCCCTTCCCCCTGGGTCTAAGCCTTGGTTTAATTTATTTAATTTTTTTGAAAAAATTATGTTATAGTACATTTTATGTATGGCACTGTACTACTGTCACAAAACATTGAAATTCAAAACATATGTTAGTAATAATAAAACTAATTCTGATTCTGATCTCGTCCCCTTCCTTTCCTGTTCTGAACCAGGGCCTCAACTTGAAACATCAACTGTTTATTCCTCTCTATAGATGCTGCCTGACATGCTGTGTTCCTCCAACATGCTGCATGAGTTGCTCCATCCTTTCAGCTGCTGTTCACTTTAGCAGGTGTCTGATGTGGGAAGTGTAATGACCTCAGGAAATCAACATTACCGTTTCAAAGTTGAGCAAGGAGTCAACGGCCTTAGACTTTGCCTCGTTGTCCCTGGTGTTCATTTCTCTCCTGTACTTCGTTCTCCATTCAGTTATCAGAATGGTTGCAGCTGCAGACCAAGAAAAAGCAACAGCATGAAACAATTATATAAATAAAACCTAAAGTCATTATAATGGCTATAATGAGTGGAAATCAAGATAGCATTCTCAACCAGTTACCAGTCACATCAGGGAAAACACTCCTGAAAGATCGCTCACATCCTTCATCTTGAGTAGATGAAGATTAAAGATTAGCTCTATTTGTCACATGTCATAAGACTGGAAATGGCTAATACTAAAGCATAAGAGGAAATTATAGGCTAGTGAGCCTGGCATCAGTAATAGGCAAGTTATTGGTAGGTGTTCTAAGAGACTGGACATACACTGGTAGTGTTTTGATAGACAGGGACTGATTAGGGATAGTCAACATGGCTTTGTACATGGTAGACCGTGTCTAACCAATCTTATAGAGGTTTTTGAGGAAGTTACCATCTTCTCATTGCTACCATCAGGGAGGAGGTACAGGAGCCTGAAGACACACACTCAACATTTTAGGAACAGCTTCTTCCCTTCTGCCATCAGATATCTGAATGGGCAATGAATGCATGAACACTACCTCAGTATTTTATCCTCTCTTTTGCACTACATATCTAATTTAATTTTTTTGTATTTATACTTCTCACTGTAATTTACAGCTTTTTTGCCACAAAACAAAAAGTCACAACATATGCCAGTGATATTAAACCTGATTCTGAATTGTCACTTGTTATACTGAAGCATACAACGAAATGTGTTGCATTGTGCCATATCAAATGAGTGAGGATTGTACTAGGCAGAGCAGTGTCAGCCTAGTATGTCCACAACTCACTAGCCCTGACCGTACATCCTTTTGGAATGCGGGAGGAAACTGGAACACCCAGAGGAAATCCACGTGGTCATGGGAAGAATGTAAAATCTCCTTACAGACAGTAATGGAAATCAAACCCTGACTTTACGGTTGGCATTGTAAAGTGTTGCGCTAACCATGCCACCCACTATCAAGTTACCACTCATCCTCCATCACTCCAAAGAGAAAAGTCACAACTCGCTCAGCCTTTCCTCATATGGCATGTTCTTTAAGCCAGGCAGCATTTTGGTAGATCTCCTCCACACCCCCTCTAAAGCTTCTACATCCTTCCTATAATGAGGCAACCAGAACTGAACACAGTATTCCAAATATGGTCTAACCAGAGTTTTATAGAGGTGCAACATTAATCATGGCTGTTGAACTCAGTCTCCTGATTAATGAAGGCCAACACACCAAAAGCCATTTTAACAACCTATCAACTTGCGCACCCTTTGAGGTATCCAAGATCCCTCTGTTCCTCCGCACTCAAGAACCCTGCTACTAACCTTGTACTCCACCTTCAAATTTAACCTTTCAAAGTGAATCACTTCACAGTCTTTCTCGATTGAACATCTGCCACTTCTCCATCCAGCTCTGCATCCAATCAATGCACCGTTATATCCTATTACAACCCTCTACACCAGAGGTGTCGAACTCAATTGCACATGGGGCCAAAACTGAAAGCACACTTTAGGTCGCGGGCCGAACAGGATAAACATTTATTGAACACACTAAAACTAAACATTTTTTGAACATAAATATGAATAAAAACAGACAGGAATATTATTCCAGAAAAAATAAACTAAAACTTTAAATAACTTAAATATTTTGCTCTCCATAAAAATATCTCCTGTCAGTATTATACAAGTTAGAAATATGAGCATGCTGCAAAAAAACCCTGAAAATATAAATAAAATTTGTGCTTTTCTGCAAAAGTTAAAACAACAAATCAAAACACTCAGTTTTCTTTGCTCTTATGCCGTTTTGTCAGAGCTGGATGCTTGGCATCTTTTCTTGGCAACAAGTTCGTTTAGGTTTGGTGTAAGGTTCTGTGTTGTGGAGATTCTCAGGATGGACTGCAGGTGTTCATCAGTGAGACGATTTCTGTGTGATGTTTTGTTAATCTTCATCACTGAGAAAAGCTTCTCACACAGATATGTGCTACCAAACATGCACAAGGTTTGAGCCGCATGTAGACGGAGCTGAGTCATTGCTTCAGGAATGGAGCGAATAAACTGTACGGGCCCTGCAGTGTCGTACTTTGCCTTTAGTGTCCCATTACACTGCAGCTTTGACTTCAGAATAGCGTTGTATACAGCAACAGACGCTTGACGCGGGAATGTTCCCGGGTAGCCTATCGGCAGCTGTTGCGCTGCATTATGGGATCTGTAGTTTGTGTGTTATCAGCGCTTCATATCGCCAGGCCATTAATAATTAAAATAATAGATCTATCTAAAATGATCTCGCGGGCCGGATATAATTGTATGCTGGGCCGGATATGGCCCACGGGCCTTGTGTTTGACACCTATGCTCTACACTATCCACAATACCACCTGCAAATTCCTGTCATCTGCAAACTTACTAACCCATCCTCCACTTCCTCATCCAAGTTATTTATAAAAATCACAAAGATCAGTGTTCCCTGAACAGACCCTTGCAGAACACCACTGCTCACCAACCCCCAGATAGAACTACTTCCATTTACTACCACCCTCTGCTCTCTGTGCACAAACCAATTCCAAATACACACAACTAAGTCTCCATGGATCCCATGCTCATGGCTTTTTGAACAAGTCTACCCATGGGGAACCTTGTCAAATGCCTTACTAAAATCCATATACACTATATCTAACACCAGACTGTCACCAATTTGTTCGTTCACCTAGGAAAACTCAAGTAGCGTCATTAGGAACAACCAGCCATGATCAAGTGGCAGAGCAGACTCAATGAACCAAATGGCCTAATTTGGCTCCTATGTCTGATGGTCTTATTCAAGTTTCTTACACTTGGCAAATATTCTCAGCACAAACCACCAAGTACAATACAGATTGAGCATGTAATCAACCATTACTGGATTATCTATGATTAGATAGTAGCAGAACCATACTCAGTGATTAATTTATTAGGTTTACCTATAGACCTGCATGTTAATGCAAATATCTAATCAGTTAATCACATGGCAGCAAGTCAATGCATAAAAGCATGCAGACATAAGACGATAAGATATAGGAGCAAGATTAGGCCATTTGGCTTGGCCATTCCATCATGGCTGATTTATTACCCCAATGTCTTGCTTTCTCCCTGTAACCTTTGACACCACGACTAATCAAGAACCTATCAACTTCTGTTTTAAATATACTTAATGACTTTGCCTCCACAGCTGTCTGTGACAATTAAGTCCACAGTTTCACCACCGTCTTGCTAAAGAAATTCCTCCTCATCTCTGTCCTCCCTCTATTCTGAGACAGTGCCCTCTGGTTTTAGACTCTCCTACTATAGGAAACATGCTCCTCACATCCACTCTATCTAGGCTTTCAATATTCATTAGGTTTCAAGGAGATTCTCCTCCCTCATTCCTCAAAACTCCAGCAAGTACAGGTCCAAAGCCATCAGACACTCCTCATACAATAATCCTTTCATTCCTGGGATTATTCTTGTGAACCTCCTCTGGACCTCCTCCAATGCCAGCACATCTTTTCGTAGAGAAGGGACCCAAAATGCCTCAAAATACTCCGTTCGGTCTGACTAATGTCTTATAAAGCCTCAGAATTACATTCTTGATGTTATATTCTAGTCCTCTTGAAATGAATGACATTGCACTTGCCTTCCTCACCACAGATTCAACCTACGTTAACCTCTGGGGAATCTCGTTCGTACAAGGACTCCCAAGCTCCTTTGCACCTGGTCATGATCAAGAGGTTCAGTTGTTGCTCAGACCAAACATTTGAATGGGGAAGAAATATGATCTAAGTGATTTTGACCATTAAATGATGGTGAGTGCAACAGGGTGGGTTGTGCCTCTCAAAAACTGTTGATCTCCTGGGATTTTCATACACAGCAGTCTCTAGCGTTTACAGGGAATGGTGCAACAAACAAAAAACATCCAGTGAGTGGCAGTTCTGTGGGCAAAAACACCTTATTAATGAGAGAGGTGAGAGGAGAATGGACAGACTGGTTCAAGCTGACAGGAAGGCGACAGTAACTCAAATAATCATGCATTACAACATCTCCGAATATACAACACATTGAACTTTCAAGTGGATGAGCTACAGCAGCAGAGGACCATGAACATACACTCAGTGGCCACTTTATTAGGTACAAGAGATACATATGAGCAATAAAGATAATCTTTAATCTTTACATGATGCTATATGCCTGCATGTAAGTTTTTCATTGCATCTGTGCATACACGTACTTGTGCATATAACATTACTCAGAGTTACAGTTAACTTATTGCCAAAGTACATATACGTCATAATATACTACCTTAACATTCAATTTTTCTAGGCATTTATAGGAAAATAAAGGAATACAATAGAATTTTTGAAAAACTATGTATAAAGACTAAAAAAAGGTGCAAAAGACAATTTGCGTAAATAAATATACAGATAATATTGAGAAAGAAAACTGTAGGGTCCCTGAAAGCGAGTCCATAAGTTGTGGAATCAGTTCAGAGTTGGGGTGAGTGAAGTTATCCATGCCAGTTCAGGAGCCTGATGGTTGTAGGGTAATAACAAAACACTCAACTTTGACTTTCAAGACTCAAGTTTGTTTAATGTCATTTCCAGTCCACAGGTGTAAAGGAGAACAAAATAATTGTTAAACACGAGGAAGTCTGCAGATGCCGGAAATTCAAGCAACACACACAGAATGCTGGTGGAACACAGCAGGTCAGGCAGCATCTATAGGGAGAAGCGCTGTCGACAGCACTGCTCCCGAAAAATAATTGTTACTCTGGATCTGATGCAGCTCAAAAAAGATAAAGAACACAATAATAAAAGAAGCACAATAAGGATAAATGCATAGGATGGCTTATATACATAGCAACTCACACAAAATGCTGGAGGAACTCAGCAGGTCAGGCAGCATCTTACATACAAGCATCAGGTCCTGAGGAAGGGTCTCGGCCCCAAATGTTGACTCTTTATTCTTTTCCACAGATGCTGCCTGACCTACTGAGTTCCCCCATCATTTTGTGGATTTCCAACATCTGCAGATTTTCTCGTGCATATATACCAGATTGATTGTACGTCCGTAATGTGACATTAGGCACAGGGGTGTCTGTACATAAGATGACCTACAAGAAATGATAAAGTAGTGGTGGGGGGGGGGGGGGGAAGTTGGGTTAGTGGGTGGAAGTGTTCATCAGACTTACTGCTTAGGGAAAGTAACTATTTGTGAGTCTGGTGGTCCTAGCATGGATGCCTCCTCACTGATGGAAGTGAGACAAACAGTCCAAGAGCTGGGTGGGTGGGATTCTTTGAGTAGAGCCCATGGATTAGAAATTAATAAGAGAACCTAAGAAAGTCAACTTTCTTAGGATGTCTCTTTAGATAGTCCAGCAGGTACCTAATAAAGTGGCCACTGAGTGCAAGTAGATCTGCCTGTCAACTCTAGCAATCTCTATGTTCCTAAACAGAAGCTAAGTCAGGCACTCATTCACTTCTTGTTCGCTACTATTAACAATGCAGCGAAGTGTCAGTTTACTACTCCCGCAATGCCTCTCCTGACAATCAGTTCTTTCATATCAGACATTACCAATACAGGAAAGTGTGGCTCAGCACAACCCCCTCAATTACCTACTGTGGGGAACAAGTCATATTCTCTGGTTTCAGCTCTTGGTCAATCAGAGGTGGAATGGCTCTCTTTCATGTTTCCTGAATCACAGACATTAAAGCCAAACAGCTGGCCTCTCTAACAAAGGGAGTGATGTTCGATTACACGGAAAAGCCCCGAGGTAGCTCTTTAGGTTTCATCTGAACAGGCTCTCTCCCAAGAACACAGGATTTAATTATCATCAGAAAGCATTTTTCTGCTCTGAGTGATGTAAGATGAGACCACTTTAAAAGCTGGAGATTGCATTGTGCTGCCGACAGACAAACACACATCAATTCAGCATCACGTGCCCTTAATGGGACAGAAACAGTTACCATCTAGTAGCTCTTAAAGTGGCAAAGCCCTCTACTTCCAGCGACTCTCAGAACCACTCCAAACACTCTCAAAACAGGTGGGTTAGATTAAAAAAAAACGATTGGCTTTACTTTTGTCATATGCACAACATAACATAGGTGAAAAACACAAAATGCTGGCAGAACTCAGCAGGCCAGACAGCATCTATGGGAGGAGGTAGTGACGATGTTTCGGGCTGAAACCCTTCATCAGGAAGTATAGGTGAAATGTATTATTTGTGTCATTATTTGTATTATTTGTAGCCAGTCTGCAAGAGTTGCCACAGGTTTTGCATCAATATAGCTTTCCCACAGCTTACTAACCATAAGACGTATGTCTTTGGAAATAGGAGATATACAGAAACCTCAGCATTCATACCACCAGGTTCAAGAACAGTCATTACCCCACACCCATCAGGCTCCTGAATCAACATGGATAACTTCACTCACCTCAACAATGAACTGATTCCACAACCTACAGACTAACTATCAATGACTCTGCAACTCATGTTCTAAGTGTTTTGGATTATTATTCTTTTTATTTGCACAATATGGCTTCTTTTGCACATTGGTTGATTGTCAGTTTTTGTTTGTGTGTAGTTCTTCATTGACTCTCGTGTTCTACTGTTAATGCCTGCACAAAAATGAATTTCAAGGTAGTATATGCTGGCATATATGTACTCAATAATAATTTTAATTTGAACTTTGAGTATAAACCTTCCTCTATACTTTCCTATCAAAAACTCCCACAGCAGCCAGAGTGCCTCGGTCGATCTCAACCTACCTAAAGCATACATTTTCTCCTCCACAAGCACAAACTGGCAGCGGTGTGGCCCACCTGACAAAATGAATGGAAGTTACCCACCATTCTGTAGCACCTCTCCGAATGCGATACAGGGAAAACATACACAAGGTTTCACGCACGTGGGTATGCCACTACTTACATATTCCCATCCAAGTCTCAATACCATCCTAACATGGAGATATTCTGTTGATAGTACTTGATCCAAGCCCCAGATCTCCTCCAACCCACACTCCCAACTTTTGGACCACCTTCCTCAGAAGGCGATGGCTTTCCATCCATCACTTTCCCAAAAGCAGTTTGAGATGACTAATAAATCCTAATAATAAACCACTAAAATCAACATCTTGAAAAGGCTCCCTCGACAATGTTATTTACTTAAAGAACAACAAGGTAGCAGACTCTTCTGGCCCACCGAGCCCACGGCACCCCAGTCACGCCGATGTGACCAATTGACCTCAGAACCTGCACATTTTGGAATACGGGAGGAAAGGAAAACGCGGAGGAAACCCACGTAGCCACGGGGAAGACATGCAAGCTCCTTACAGGAAGCAGCAAGAATTGAACCCAGGTCCCTGGCGTTATTATAGTGTTATGTTAGCCACTAAAGATGAAAGATTTGCTTCATTAGTCGCTTGTGCTTTGCTACATACAGTGAAATGCGTCATTTGTGTTAACAACCAACACAGCCCAGTGATGTGCTGGGGCAGTCAGCAAGTGTCACCATGTTTCTGACACTTGGCATACAAGGCGTACCCACTACTTACCAACTCAAACACATACACCTTTGGAATGTGGGAGGAAACCAGAGTATTCCTTGCAGTGGGAGTTGTACCTAGGTCGCTGGCACTGCAAAAGCATCATGTTAACCGCCCCTATTGTTCCATTATAAACGTTTGGGGTAAAAATGCAAGGAACAAGATGCTTTTGAATAAGAAGGTGATTCAATTCCACATGTAGAATTGCAGAGACTCCCAAGTTAAGGAAACATTTTTATGTGCTACAGCAGGAGCACTGATCCCAGGTTGAACATTACTCACTAATTACAATGGAGTTATAGGCTGTGGCTCAGTGCCAATTACATTCGAGATTCAAGGAGGGCTTGGAGGCTGATGATTGGGATACGATTCTTTTTCGTGTGGAGGGTGGTTTGATGTTTCTCTCTGAATGACTTTCATGTTCCTTCTTGTTTTGTGGCTACCTAGAGAAGACACATTTGAGTTGTGTACGGATGATGTTTTGATAACAAGTGAGCCTTTGATCCAGTTCGTTTAATGTCATTTCCAATACGCAAGTTTAAAGGAGAACAGAATCATGTTACTCTGGATCCAAGGCAGCAAGCAAAAACACAGTAAGATAAAGAGCGTAGTAATAAAAAACACAATAAGTGTAAATACACAAGATAATATAAAAAGGGATTGATGGTATGAACATAAAGTGAGAGTAGGCACAAGTGTGTCTGTACATAAGGTGACAGGCAGGAAATGATAGTGGTGGTAGGGGTGCATGGAGAGGGGGCAGTGGGTTGAGGTGTTGATCAGCCTTGCAGTTTAAGGAAAGGAACTGAGGAGCTGGGCTTTCTCCAGTGTGAGTGCTTGATTTTATCACCATGGAAATGTTCCATTAAATCCTGATGTCCTTTAGACATTCTAAAGAGTTGTATGCTTCCATCCTGATGAAGGGCCTCAGCCCAAAACGTCGACTGTTTATTCATTTCTATAGATGCTGCCTGACCTGCTGAGTTCCTCCACCATTTTATGTGCATTGCTCTGGATCTCCAACATCTACAGAACCCCTTGTATTTATGTTTTTAGTTGTTGCAGCTATTATCAATTAGAAAAGACAATGAGTGGCACAGTAGCAGGGCTGCACAGTACTATAGTGGTTACCGTAATACTTTACAGTGCCAGTGAGCTGGGTTCACTTCACCAGTCTGTAAGGACTTTGTACAGTCTCCCCATGACTGTGTGAATTTTCCCCTGTGCTCCAGTTTCCTCCCACGTGCTAAAGATGTACGTTACAGTTAACGTGCTGTGGCGTGCTATTTTGACACCAGACGTATGGCAACACTTGTGGACTGCCCCAGCACATCCTTGGAATGTGTTGGTTATGATGCATTTCAGTGATGGTTTGATGATTCAATGTATGTGTGACAAATAAAGCTAATCTTTAAATCTCTCTTTAAATCTTTAGCCATTTAGACACCAGCAGCTGGCATTTATGCACATTTTATTCCATATCCATACTTTATCATCTAATTTATTTTTATATAATTCTTTATTCTTTATAATTGTTGCATGTTGTTGATTTTTGTTGCATGTCATGCCAACACACAACAGCAAATTCCTCAGATGTGTACCTGTATATGGCAAACAAAGTTGATCCTTTCTGCAATGGCTTCTTTGTAATGTTTCACTGCTAATGCTAATGTAATGGCTTCTCTGTAATGTTCATTGCTGATGTAATGGCTTCTCTGTAATGTTCATTGCTGATGTAATGCTTTCTCTGTAGCAGCAATGTTTGCGTTACGGCTAGGAGATAACGGGGCTTGGTATGCAGGGATTAGCCAATGAGAACATGTTGTTCTTTCTTGTCTATCTGGGAGCCAGGTCTTCATGGTCTTTTGTCGAGGAGAGACGAAGAGGGAAGACGCGTGTGGAGAGAGCTGGTAGAACACCAGACGGAGTGGACTGGGATCTGAGGGTCTGAAGGTCGGCGACATTCGGAGATCGATGGTGAAAGGATGACGATTGAGTGAGCTCGAACTGTAACTTTGACTTTGACTTGGGCCTTTTTATTTGTTTTGTTTATTTTCATGACTAACCCTATATTCAGATTAAGATTCATAAAGTCTGTCATTTAACTGCATATGGTGCACTGTCTGATATTTTGCGTTGTGGGTTTGTAACTGGGGGTACGTTACACAGCATTCACACAAATGTGATTACCCAGTTTGGCGGGGCCGAAGGCTGATTTCCCTAGACTAGTGGTCGCCAACCCGTCAATCGCAATCGACTGGTCAATCTTTGAGACTTTCCCAGTAGATCCCGAAAAAAAAAGAAAAATAAATACACAAATACTGTTGAGAGATTGTTTCCAGGTTGCGGGGTTTTAGTTCCGTTCTTTCTGCCCAGTGCGCATGTGTGTAGCTCCCCCGTCATGTACACAGTGTACTTCAGTGGTCCCCAACCACTGGGCCGCGAGGAAACAATATGAGTCAGTTGCACTTCTCCTCTTTCCCCGTCATGCCCGCTGTTGAACTTGAACCCATGCAAGGTCATCAGGCGCCTAAACGCAGTGATACCCTCGCGCCACTGTTCGCCTCGGGTGGCTGGCAGGAAGTGCTGTTGCTACGGGCCCGGAGCGCGGACAGATGGGTGCCGCCTCTAAACCTGTTCACCACACCAAATGTTCGTGGGGAAGTGGGGAAGCCGGTGCTAAAATATTCGCAGACTATCTAATTCAGGCTCAGGGTTCCATAAGTATCAGAGCAGCTATCATGCTGCGATCCACTGAAACAAACTTTTGTCAGCCAATAGATCGTACGGGGGGGTCAGGGGGGGGGGCAGGCCTGTCACTCTCCTCGCTCAGTCGGTCACTCTGTCCGGACTGCAACCGCCGCGGCCCCGGCAAGGGGACCTCTCCGGCCATGACCTTGTCCTCTCACCCCAACCGCGACCAGCCGCACCTGGCGGCGGGCGGGCGGAGGCTGCAGTTTGGGCTGGGAGGCTGTCCGAGGCAATGAAGCCCTCAAACTGGCTTCAGTACCCTGAGTCCAAGCACCCCGCACTTAAAGGCAAATGCGTTGAGATTTTTCAACGGAAAAAACATGAGCAAGCGGGACAGAAACTAAGTGCCGAGGGCCGCGAAAAAATTGCGGAATAGACTGGACATAAGGAACCTGCATTGGTGTATTCTGGTCGTGTTTAACACCAACTCCTCCCCACCCACCCATCGGCCAGACCGCAAGAATATTGTCACTATTAAACAGGTCCGCGGTGCAAAAAAGGGTGGGTATCCCTTGTGTTTATACATTATTTCTACTTCCGGGTTGTGGGGTTTTACTTCCGGTCTTTTCTGCCCCGGTGCACATGCGTGTAACTAGTCGCTCTCCCCTTTCACTAAGACCGAGGTAGGGGATCTTGGGCTCAAAAAGGTTGGTGACCACTACCCTAAACGAACACGAGCTGGGCGAGCCTGAGGGTTATATTTAAATACCTTAATATTTCTAAATCATTGAGACATCCAGCACATAAACAGGAAGAACACTCAGTCCACAACTTCTCTGCTGACATATTTGCCTCAACTACACTAATTTCATTTGTCCACAGTAGGACTGAATTGTTCTACACTCAGTAGCCACTTAGGTACATTTGCTTATTAATGCAAATATCTAGTCAGTCAATCATGTGGCTGCAATTCAATGCATAAGAGCATGCAGACATGGTAAAGAAGTTCAGTTATTGATCAAACCAAACTCAGAATGGGGCAGAAATATGATCTAAGGTACTTTGATTGTTGGTGCCAGACAGGATGGGTTGAGTATCTCAGAAACTGCTGATCTCCTGGCCTGGGAGCAGGATTTAAATATCTCCTTATCCGAGGAGAGCTGGGACTCAGTTCTCAAATCGGTCAACTCAACCTCTCTTTGTGCTCGCCATTGTCTCTTACAGTTTAAGATTGTTTATAGAGCCCATATGTCTAAATCTAAACTATCTCGATTCTACCCTGGCATTAGTCCGCTCTGTGATAAATGCAAGAGGGGTGTGGCCTCTCTCATCCACATGTACTGGCTCTGTCCTAGCTTGGAGAAATTCTGGAAAGATGTCTTCACTACACTATCGGGTATTCTGAATCAGCACCTAGAACCTAACCCCTTAATTGCTCTGTTCGGTTTTTGGGGTGAGACAGATTTATGTCTGGGTCCGACCAAATGCCGAATACTATCCTTCGCCTCTCTCCTGGCGAGACGCTTGATCCTCCTTAGATGGAGAGATGTTGCCCCGCCCACTCATGCGCAATGGCTTAACGACATTATGGCCTGCTTGGACCTCGAAAAAATTCATTATTCAGTTCTCAATTCGGATTTAAAGTTCCATAAGATCTGGGGGCCTTTTATCGAGTACTTTCATAACCTTCCTCTTGACTAGGGTTTTTTTTTCTTTTCAGTCCCTTGCTTTCAGCTCCCTTTTTTTTTCTGGTAGTAGGCATTATTATCCTCTGTTGCTAAGTGTATTTACAGTCTGGGAGTTTGACTGTCCGGACTTATACTCTCTAGATTGTGTGGTGGTTGGTCTGGAGTTGTTGTTTTTTTCTTGTGTTGTGGGGATTGGGGAGGACACTAAGCTCACTTGTCTTTAATTTAGGTGCTTTTTTGTTAAATTCTCTTCCTCTGTAGCATATTGTTATTGTATGCTTAACCTTGCTCTGTATTAATGCTCCTCATTGGGATTTGGGGTTTTTAATTTTGTAAAATGTTTTGAAAAACTAATAAAAAAAAAGAAACTGCTGATCTCCTGGGATTTTCACACACAACAGTTTCCAGAGTTTACAGAGAACACTGCAAAACTACCCATCCTACCTGCATACAAGCGGAGGCTAAAGAGCAAAGGCTCCAGAGATTAAAGCAAAGAGATGGTCATGAGAGGTGGAGGAGCAGCTATGGGATTGCTTTGAGTTAGCGGACGGGGCTGAGTTCAAGTGTGTATCTGAATGAATACACGATAGTTATCATGGACTTAATTAAAACAGTAGTGGACGGGCATGTCCCCACAAAATCCTTAAAAGTCTTCCCCCATCAGAAACCCTGGATGAACCATGAGTTCCACAATCTGCTGAGGACCAGGACAGAGGCATTCAAGTCTGGTGACCAAGAAAATTACAAGAGGTCCAGGTACAGATCACAACAAAGTGGCAATTCCAGACTAAACTTGAATCAATAAAGGATGCTGGATGTTTGTGGCAGGGCTTGAATGCTATCACCTCATAAAGTTAAATCAAGCGACATAGGTGACAATAGGGCTTCACTTCCAGATGAGATCAATGGGTTGTATGCTTGCATTGACCATCAAATCATGAACTCCGACAGCCCCTGATAATCCAGTCTCTGAGGTGGAATTGTGAGCAGCCTTCAGAAGGGTGAACCCATGAAGTGAGCAGTCAACGGATGCTGCCCGACCTGCTGAGTTCATCCAGCGTGTTTGTACATGTTGATTTGACCACAGCATCTGCAGTGTACTTTGTATGAACCCATGAAAAGCATCCGGCCCGGATGGGGTACCTGGGGAAGTACTAAAGACCTGTGCCGATCAACAGGGTGGAGTGTTCTCTGAGATCTTTTAGCAGCATGAGGTACCCACCTGCGTCAAGCAGGCTTCAATTATACCGGTGCCTAAAAAGAACATGGTGACCTGCCTCAATGACTTGAGGTTGGTGATGAAACATATCACATCCTGCCCGAGAAGCGCCTTGGATCTGCTCCAATTTGCCTATCAGATCAACATATACACAGCAGGTGCCATCTCATTGGCTGTTCACTCAACCCTGGACTATCTGGACAGCAAAGATGCACATTTCAGGATGCTTTTTATTGACCATGGCTCAGTGTTCAATATTAATCAATAAGCTCCAAGAGCTTGGCCTCAATACCTTGTGCAACTGGATCCTCAATTTGCTGTTCATTGACTACAGCTCAGCATTTAACACCATCATTCCCACAATCCTGATTGATAAGTTACAGGGCAAGTAATAAGTAGTAAGTGATAAGTTAGATGCTGCCTGGCCTGCTGTGTTCCACCAGCATTTTGTGTGTGTTGTTTGATAAGTTACAGAACCTGGGCCTCTGTACCTCCCTCTGCAATTGGATCCTCGACTTCCTAACCAGAAGACCACAATCCCTGCAGATTGGTGATAATATCTCCTCCTCGTTGACGATCAACGCTGGTGCACCTCAGGGGTGTGTGCTTAACCCATGGCTCTACTTTCTTTATACCCATGACTGTGTGGCTAGGCATAGCTCAAGTATCATCTATGAAATTGCTGATGACACAATTGTTGGTAGAATCTCATATGGAGATGAGGAGCGAGTAGCCAAGTAGTAGAGTGGTATCGCAGCAACAACCTTGAACTCAATGTCAGTAAGACCAAAGAGCTGATAGTGGACTTCAGGAAAGGTAAAATGAAGGAACACATAGGGAGGTCAGAAGTGGAGAGAGTGAGCAGTTTCAAGTTCCTGGGCTTCAAAATTTCTGAGGACCTGACCTGGTCCCAACATATCAATACAACTATAAAGAAAACAAGACAGTGACTATACTTCATTTGGAGTTTGAAGAGATTTGGTATGTCAACAAATACACTCAAAAACTCTTATAGATGTGCCATGGAGAGCTTTCTGACAGGCTGCATCACTGCCTGGTATGGGGAGCGGTGGGTGGGGGGGGGGGGCAAATGCACAGGACCGAAAGAAGCTGCAGAGGGTCATAAATCTAGTCGGCTCCATCTTGGATACTAGCCTACAAAGTACCCAGGACATCTTCAAAGAGTGGTGTCTCAAAAAGGCAGCATCCATTATTAAGGAACCCCTAGTATCCAGGGCATTTCCTTTTCTCACTGTTACCAACAGGTAGGAGGTACAGGAGACTCAGCGATTCAGGATTCTTCCCTTCTGCCATCTGATTTCTAAATAGGCATTGAACCCATGAACACTGCCTCATTTTTAAAATATATATTATTTCTGATTTTGCACAATTTTTAATCTATTCAATATACATATACTGTAATTGATTTACTTATTTATTTTAATTTTTTCTATATTATGTATTGTGTTGAACTGCTGCTGCTAAGTTAACAAATTTCATGACGCATGCCAGTGATAATAAACCTGATTCTGATTCTGAATTTCAGTCATTTCAGATTGGCAACATCTCCTCCACAATCTCCATCAGCACGGGTGCATCACAAGGCTGCTTGCTTAGCCCCCTGCTCTACTCGCTTTACACTTATGACTATCTGCCAGGCACAGCTCCAATGCTATATTCAAGATCGCTGATGACACCACTGTCATAGGTCGAATCAAAGGTGGTGATGAATCCGCATATAGGAGGGAGACTGAAAATCTGGCTGAGTGGTTCCAGAATAACCTCCTACTCAACATCAGCAAAACCAAGGAACTGATTGTTAACTTCAGGAGAAAAAAAATCAGAGGTCCATGACCTAATCCTCATCGGAGGATGAGACATGGAGAGGGTCAGCAACTTTTAGATCCTCAGAGTTATTATTTCAGAGTATCTGTCCTGGGTCCAGCACATACACTCAATTGCAAAGGAAGTACTGCAGTACCTCTGCCTCCTTAGAAGTTTGCAAAGATTCAGCATGAAATCTAAAATGTTGACAAACTTCGATAGATGTGTAATATTGACTATATTACACATCTATAATATAGAGGTGAATATAGAGTATATTGACTGGCTGCATCACAGCCTGGTATGGAAACACCAATGCCCTTGAATGTAAAATCATACAAAAAGTAGTGGATACAGCCCAGTCCATCACAGGTAAGGCTCTCCCCATCATTGAGCAGATCTAAACCAAACACTGTCAGAGAAAAGCAGCATCCATCGTCAGGACCCCCCATCACCCAGGACACACTCTCTTCTTTCTGCTGCCAATAGGAAGAAGGTGAGTCTCTTTCTGCAGCCAATAGGAAGAAGGTGAGTCTCTTTCTGCAGCCAATAGGAAGAAGGTGAGTCTCAGGACTCACACCACCAGGTTCAGGAACAGCTACTACTTCTCAACCATCAGGCTCTTGACCCAAAGGGGATAATGTCATTCAACTTCACTTAACTCATCACTGAAATGTTCCCACAACTTATGGGCTCACTTTCAAGGACCCTTCATCAATATTTAATGTGTATTTATTATTATTTCTTTCTTTTTGCACTTGTACAGTTTGTTGTCTTTTGCACACTGGTTGGATGAAATGTTGATGCAATCTTTCACTGATTTTGTTACAGTTATTATACTATGTATTTATTGAGAATGCCCACAAGGAAATGAATCTCAGGGTCGTATACAGGGACACGTATGTCGTTTGATGATAAAGTTACTTTGAACTTTTGAAAAACAAACAACATTCAGTTCTGTGGGTGAAAATGCCTTGTTAATGAGAGAGGTCAGAGAAGAATGGCTAGATTGGTTCAAGATTACAGGAAGCTGACAATAACTCAGACAACTACATGTTACAACAGTGGTGTGCAGAAGAGCATCTCGGAACACACAATACATTCAGCTTTTAAGTGGATTGTTTACAGCAGCCGAGGGCAATAAACGTACACTCAGTGGCCACTTTATTAGGTGCAGAAGGTACCTAATAAAGTGGCCACTGAATTTATGTCTTGCATTTTCAAATGAATTTACATTTGATTGTGTAATTATATCTGATTTCACTACTTTCTCCAGCATCAACCACTCCCTGTGTAAAAAAACTTCCTGATTGTCACGTTTAAATCTCCTACCCCTCACCTTAAATCTACACTATACCTTCTTATTTTTGACAACCTTACGATGGGATAAAGACCAACTACATACCCTGTCTATGCTTTTCATAATCCTATAACACAAGATATTCTGCAGTTGCTGTAACACACTCACAATGCTGGAGGCCAGGCAGCATCTATAGAAAGGACTAAACAGTCGATGGTCCAGGCTGAGACCCTTCCTCGGGACTGGAAAGTAAGGGGGCAGAAGCCAGAATAAGAAGGTAGGGTGAGGGGAAGGAGGACAAGTTGGAAGGTGATAGGTGAAGCCAGGTGGGTGAGCGAGGGGGATGAAGTGAGAAGCTGGGAGGTGATAGCTGGAAAAGATAAAGAGTTGGAGAAGAAAGAATCTGATCGGAGAGGATAGTGGACCACGGGAGAAAGGTAAGAAGGGGCAAGATGAGGTGATAGGCAGGTGAGGAGAGAGGGGGCAAGAGGGGAGTCAGAATGGAAAATGAAAAAAGAGGGAAGGGGGAGGGGAAATAATTAGCTGATGCTAGAGGAATCAATGTCATGCCATCAGCTTGGAGGCTATCCAGAGGGAATGTAGAGTTCTTCCTCCAACCTGAGAGTGACCTCATTATGGCCTATCTATCTTATTGTAATCGTTTAAAACAATCGGTAACACTTAATACTCAAAGAGTATAGGAAAAATTACATGATAGGGTACTTACTCAAGTAGAACACCATACAAACAAAGACAATGAGTCCAAACCAGGCGTTGAAATTGGTACTGAAGTAAATGATGGCAATGACGATGTCAGCAATCGTTGGGAAGATGTTGAAGATGATGTAGCTGGAAAATAAGATTTATTTATTAAATGAAGCAAAATTAGAATCTTTAGAAGGATACAAACTACTGGAAATACTCAGCAAAGTATTAACATCTTAACTAAACATCTGTAAAGAGATAACATAGGAGATTGCAGCTTGGACACATTTGGATTAACTACCCCTACAAAGAGCAAAGAACAGTACAGCAGAAGAACAGACTTTTTTTAGTTTGTGATGTCTGTGCTGAATACAAATGCCAAATTAAACCTAATTGTTGCAAACAGTTTGGTTATTGGTTTATTATTGCCACACGTACAGTGAAAAGCTGGTTCTGCATACTGTTCATACATAAAAAATACTGGAATAAGGTAAAATAATAACAATGCAGAATAAAGTGTAGTGAAAAATTATCGTATAGATAAACGATAAAGTGCAACATCATAACAAGGTACATTGTAAGGCCAAGAGTCCTTCTTATATAACAAGAGTTTGATAACATTGGAAAAGAAGTTACCCTTCAGCCTGGGGCTACATCATCCAGGCTTTTGTATCTTCTGCCCAATGGGTAAGAGAAACACTGGCTTCTGTTCAGCAATATGATTTCAAACAGTTCTCTGATAATATTGTAGCTTTTTAAAACAAGCATATCCGGTAGGAAAAAGGTATGCTTTTGCTTTAAAGTTTATTTGCAGTGTGCAGAATGGCAACCACACAGACTTATCCATAAAAAAATGAATATAGACAGGCCATAGTGAGAGAGGAGGGAGAGTGGTTTGATGATGAGATAATACAAGAACTGGACTTGAAGAGTCAAAAACTGAAGACAAGGACGAATCAAGGTTGACTACATTAAGGAAAACATTTGTCCATAAGACATAGGAGAAGAATTAGGCCATTTATTAACCCTTTCAATACTGGGGTCATTCTTATAAATGTCCTCTGGACCCTCTCCAATGCCAATCTTTTCTTTGATATGGGGCCCAAAACTGCTCACAATACTCCCAAGTGTGGTCTGACCAAACACCTTACAAGAAAGCATCATCTCTTCTTGCTGCTGACATCGGGAAAGAAGGACCAGGGCCTTTGGTCCCACACCACCAGGTTCAAGAAAAGATATTACCCCTCAACAATTAGGCTCCTAAATTGGTGTGAATAACTTCACTCACCTCAACACTGAACTAATTCCACAAGTTACAGACTCACTTGTAAGAAGTCTACAACTCACGTTCTCAGTATTATTTATCTACTTATTAATTACACAGTTCGTCCTCTTTGGTACATTGGTTGTTTGTCAGTCTTTGTTAAGTATTGTTTTTTTCATAAATTCTCTTGTATTTCTTTATTTTCCTATAAAAGCCTGCAAGGAATTGAATCCTTTGATAATATGTACTTTGTACTTATGTACTTCGATAATAAATTTACTTTAACTTTGATTTTAAAAAAAAGACAATCAATGTGCAAAATAAGACAAACTGTACAAATAAAAAAATTAATACTGAAAACTTGAGTTGAAAGTGAGTTGTAGATTGTAGAATCAGTTCTGAGTTGAGGTGAGTGAAGTTATCCAGGCTGGTTCAGGAGCCTGATGGTTGTAGTGTAATAACTGTTACTGAACCTGCCAGTGTGGGGCCTAAGGCTTTTAAATCTCCTGCCACTGGTAGTAGCGAGAAGAGAGCATGGCCTAGGTGTCGGGGTCCTTGATAATAGATGCTGCTTTCTTGTGGCAGCAGTCCATGTAAATGTGCTCGATGGTGGGGAGGGATTTACCGGTGACGGACTGGGTCGTGTCCACCACTTTCTGTAGACATTTCCGTTCTTGAACATGTTTCCATACCAGGCCATGATGCAACCAGTCAGTATACTCTCCACTGTGCATCTATAGATGTTTGGCAACGTTTTTGGTAAAATGTCAAATCCACACAAACTTCTAAGTAAGTAGAAGTGTGCCTTTTCTGAGATGGCTCTTACAACTGGTCCAAGGGCAGATCCTCTGATGTGGTAACACCAACAAATTTAAAGGAACAATAACTCTATTTCAAAACTATTTACTGACAGTAAAACTTGCAAGTTTTCTTAAATTTATTTTCAATCATAAGTATAAAACAAATAAAAAGAAGCAAAGAATATGTCCACAGATCCCTCAAAGTTGCCGTGCAAGTTGATAGGGTGGTTAAGAAGGCAAATGGTGTTTTGCCTTTCATTAATTAGGGGATTGAGTTCAAAAGTCTCACAAGGTAATGTCACAGCTCTGGTTTGACCAAACTTGAAATATTGTGTTCAGACCTGGTCAAGTCATTATTGCAAAGGATGTTGTTACGAATGAGGAGCAACTCTGATGGGCAGAAGGGTACAAAGTCGCCCCCCCCCCCCCTTTTTGAGAATCGCAAAATCGCTATTATTTCGGGGCTGATACCAAGGAAATGAGAGAGAGACAACGCAGGGATACACAAAGGTGGAATGTCTCCTCCTAACAAAAGCGGAACGGAACCACTGATTACTGCTATTGTCTCTTGGAGAAGGCATTGTGTATTGAGTACTGTTCTATTCATTGAAACCCCTCAGGGGGCAGCCAGAGTGGTCTGGTTGAGGGATTGCATCATCCCAACCTGATTGACACCTGAGACCCCGTGAGTGGGGATAAAAGTAGGGTCTGGGGAAACACCCCTCAGACGCACCAGGAGGGACGCTACGAGACCGGTGGGGGCTTTTGTGTGTGTCCACCCTTGCCTGGGTGACGAGTCCTCCACAGAACGGTCTAGCTAAAGGACGGAGTGGTCATAAGTGAATGGCCACAACAACAACGCATCGACGGATCAAGATCGTAAAAGGAAAGTCGGCAAGTTAATAGCTGTTACTCTCTCTCTCTCCAACAATTGCAACACCGCGAACAACAACTACTGCAGCCTGCATGAACTGAACTGAACTTTATATTTCCATCGGACAATTCATTATCCCCTAGACAACGATCGAGCTTATTTCTTATTGATTATTATTATATCCGCACTTTTAGGTTTGGTATTGATGACGTATATTATCTGTATATTTGCATTGATATTATTTTTGTGTATTTTTACTAATAAATACTGTTAAAAATAGTATCATCAGACTTCAACGGATACTCCTATCTTTGCTGGTAAGAAACCCAGTTACGGGGTTCGTAACAATGTGGAACCTTTAGGGAGGGTGCAGAGGATATTTACCAGGATGATGCCTGGATTAGAGAGCATGTTTCATGAGCTAGGGATTTTTTTTTGGAGCAAAAAAAGCATAAGAAATGACTTAATAGAGATGTACATTACAGTAAGAGGCTTAGATAGACTGGATAGCCAGAGACCTTTTTCCCAGGGTACAAATGGCTAAAACAAGGAGACATAATTTTAAGGTGATTGGAAGAAAGTAGAGGAGGGGATGTCGGAAGTAGATTTTTGTTTACACAGAGTGGTGGATGTGTGAAGCGTTCTGCCAGGGGTTGTGGAAGAGGCAGATACATTAGGGGCATTTAAGTATTAAGTATCTTGGATTGACAGATAGATAAGAAGAAAATTGAGGACAATGTAAGAGGGAAGGGTTAGATCTTAGAGTAGGTTAAAAGGTTGGCACAACATTGTGGGCCTGTACTGCGCTGTACTTTTCCATGTTAAGACTAATAGACCATAAGACATAGGACACATAGGAGTATAATTCAGCTATTCAGCCTAACCAAAAGTTTTCTTAAATTTATTTGACTATCAGAAAGACAAAAACTAATAAAGTAAAGCAAATAATATTTACAAAAAAGTTTTAATAAAATCTAAATATTTTAAGCGTTTTAAAACTTTCACACTAAACGAAATATAATTAATAAAAAATGTTTTTCCTTTCATCTTGACTGTCCCTGTTGTGCAGCCATTCAGAAACAGATTTCTCAAAAAACACAAAGGAATTATTGTGGGATCTTCCTCTACAATTCTAAAACTTATTAGCTCTTAGAAACACCTGCAGTTTTGCGCAAAATTAGACATTACCAATCAAATCTAAATTATTCCAAAAAGTTCCCTTTTGCAAAGTGGTATAGGGCTATTAAAATTAAAACTTCATAGCATCTTAAACATTTCTTCCCCCAAGCAGTTAATCTGATCAACATTGTAGTATGCCCTTTTCCTTACCCCCTTCTATCTATTACCCCCATCAATGCATTGCACTATAAACACTTTAAACCACTTTTTATCATGCTGTTTACATTGTAAATACACGCCAGTATTTATGTATTTATGGACATTCTATTCCAGATCTGTATTTTATATGATTCTTTATTTATAGTTGTTTAATGCTCTTTTTTAAGACATCAGCAGAATTTGGCCAGTCTAGTTTGTCCACCATTCCTTCTTCGCAGATTTAGATTCCATCTCAACCCTATTCTCCTGCCTTCTCCTCGTAACCTATGACAACCTTACTAATCAAGAACCTAGCCATCTCCACCTTAAATTACCCAATGACTTGACCTCCCAGCCATCTGTGGCAATAAATCCCACAGTTGTACCACCCTCTGGCTAAAGAAATTCCTCCTCATCTCTGTTCTAAAGGGACACTCCTCTATTCTGGGGCTGTGCCCTCTGGTACTAGACTCCCCCACTACTGGAAACATCCTCTCCACATCTACTGTATTTGGGCCTTTCAACATTCAATAGAGTTCAATGAGATCTCCTCTCATTCTTTTAAACTCCAATGGCTACAGGCACAGAGCCATCAAACGCTGCTCTTTAACTTCATGTCGCGGCAACACCCCACAGCAAATCGTTAACATATGTAAATGTATATGGCGAACAAAGTTGATCCTGGATAACAGCACTTTAATGTCATTACAAAGATGGCATTGCAGTGTCTTTATTTTCTTAGAAGTTTATGAAGATTCATGTCATCTAAAACTTTGACAAACTTTTATAGATGTGGGATGGAGAGTATATTGACTGGTTGCATCACAGCCTGGTATGGAAACACCAATGCCTTTGAACGGAAAATCCTACAGGAAGTACAGTCAGCCCTCCTTATCCACGAGGGATTGGTTCCGGGATCCCTCACGGATGCTCAAATCCCTTATTTAACCTGTCTCACTGCGGTGGACTTTAGGACCCAGCAGAACCCCAGACCTTATTTAACCTGTCTCACTGCGGTGGACTTTAGGACCCAGCAGAACCCCAGACCTTATTTAACCTGTCTCAGTGCAGTGGTCTTAGGACCCGGTGGAGCTCTGAATCCGAAAATAATCATGATTGCGACTGAAAATAAAGCGGAAATAATAAAGTGATCGGAAAGAGGTGAAACGCCATCAGCATTGGAAAAGCATTAGGGTACAGTCAGTCAACGATCGGAACAATTTTAAAGGATAAAGTGAGAAAGGCCCTACCCTGATGAAAGCTACAATTATTAATTAAACCACTGCGTTGCTTAGTATTGAAATACATACATTTCTTAAGTGTTTTATATGCATAGAAAGGTAAAATATATACTAGGACAAACGTTTGACTAACTGATGCTAAATAATACCGGATATACCTGTTCCAACTTACTTCGTTAGAGAACTTCTGTTTTTTTTCGATCCCGATCCACAATCACCTATGCACATCCTCCCATATACTTTAATCATCTTTAGATTACTTATAATACCTAATACAATGTAAATGCTATGTAAATAGTTGTTATACTGTGATGCTTAGTGAATTACGACAAGAAAAACAAAAGTCAATACATGCTTGAACAACAATTGCTGGAAGAGCACCTCTGGGTTTTCTCAATTCACGGTTGGTTGAATTCGCACATGCGGAACTCGCGGATAAGGAGGGCCAAATGCAGTAGATTCAGCTTAGTCCATCACAGGTAAAGCCCTTCCCACCATTAAGTACATCTACAAACAATGCTGTCACAGGAAAGCAGCAACCATCATCAAGGACCCTCACCATCCAGGCCATGCTCTCTTCTCTCTGCTACCATCAAAAGGAGGTACAGAAGCCTCAGGTTCCAAACCACCAGGTCCAGGAATAGTTATTATCCTTCAACCATCAGGCTCCTAAACCAGTATGATGACTTCACTCATCCAACACTGAACTAATTCCACAACCTTTGGACTCACTTTCAAGGACTCTACAACACATGTTCTCAATACTTATTGCTTATTTATTTATTATTATTTTGTTTTTAAAAATTTTTTATATTTGCATAGTGTGTTGTCTTTTGCACATTGGTTGTTTGCCCATCTTTGTTTTATATGCTTCTTTTATTGATTCTATTATGCTTCTTTGTATTTACAGTGAATGCCTGCAAGAAACTGAATCTCAGGGAAGTATATAGTGATGTGTAAGTACTTTGATAATAAATTTACTTTTAACTTTGAATATAACGCTCATAAATCTTGGCTGAATCATCACTATAATTGAAGAATATCCTTTCTCATCATCTTAATTACCTTAGTAAGGTGTTAATACTGTTGGTTCCACGATCCACACTGCGGAGAACTTCTCCAGTCTTTCTGCCAAGGTGCCAGCGCAGTGAAAGAGAATGAAGGTGAGCAAAAAGTGCAACCTGAACGTGTCGGCTGGTGTATTGCTGGACTTTAGTCCACATAAAGGATCGTAAGTTGTTTACAAAGCCAGATGCACCTGAGCAGAAACAATCGTAAGTTATGCATAAACCGCAGTTTACTTTCATTTATCCGGTAATTATACAGGCAAACAAGATGATAAGAGGCATAGATACCGTAGAATGGACAGCCAGAGACCTTTTTCTCCAAAGGCTACTTTAAGATGGGCCTCTTTTGTGGATTCAGAGTGGGGAGGGGACAAGGAGACGGGAATCATGGCTGGGGAAAAGGGAAGGGAGAGGGAAGGGAATGGGAAGCACCAGAGAGATATTCTGTAATGATCACTAAACCAGTTGTTTGGACTCAAATGACCTTGCCTGGTGTCTCAGAGCTGGGTGTGCCTGCATCTCCCACCATCCCCTGCCCTGGCATTCCTTCTCTGTCACCTGTCCCATATGATTGCTGCGTCACTCTATCCTCACCATTCCCAACACGCTTTGCTCCCACAAGATTTACAAACTCATTCTCCTCTTCACATTGACAAATACAGCACTGTGCAAAAGTCTTAGCCACCTTAAAAAAAATATACATATATACACACATACATACACACTTAAGACTTTTGCACAGAGTGCTGCATGTGGACCTGAGAGGCAAGCTTTTCCTACATAGAGGATGATGGGTATGTGTAACTAGCAGACAGAGGAAATGGCAAAGGTGGGTACAGCATTTTAAAAGGCATTTAGACAGGAACATGTATAGGAACAGTTTAGAGAGATATGGGCTTAACAAGGCAAGTGGTGCTAGGTCATTTAGGCAACTTGGTCAGAATGGATTAGTTGGACTGAAGGGTAGGTTTCTGTGACTCAATGACTCCAGAACATTTATCCCATATCCAAAACCACCCGTACCAGCCTACCTTCCATGAAGGGTTCATATACAGAAAGGTTCCAGAAAAGGCCAGTAATATCATGAAGGATCCCACCCAGCCTCCTCATGGACAGTTTGTTCCAACTCTCATCAGCAATGAGACTTCGTAGCATCTACGCCAGGACCACTAGACTCAAAAACAGTTACTTCCCCCAAATAGTAAGGCTGATCAACATCTCCATCCACTAACCCACCCCTCCACACTCCCAACCACCCACTAACCCACCCCTCCACACCCCGCACCATCACTACTTCATTATTTCCTGTTGGAGTCACCTTAAGTGCAGACACTCCTGTGCCTAGTGTCACTTTATGGACATACAATCAATCTATGTATATAAGTTATCGTATGGATTTATATTTAATCTGTTTTTTTGTTATTGTGTTTTTTTTTGTGCTGCATCAGATCCCAAGTAACAATTATTTTGTTCTCTTCTACACTGATATACTGGAAATTACATGAAACAACCTTGAATCATTAATATCTTGAAAATAATCTTTATCATCTGACATGAAGTGGAATCTTCCCAGATCCAAACTGGCTCAAACATTTTCTACATTGCAACTATGTCTGCAGTTCAAAAGTTCTTATCTGTCTGCTACAGGCTGACATAGTGTCATAGAACAATGCAAGCCCTTTGGCTCATCTAGTCTATGCAAAACTATTATTCTGCCTAGCCCACTGACCTGCAGCTGGATCATAGCCATCCACAACCTTCCCATCTGTGTACTTATCCAAATTTCTCTTAAATGTTGAAGTCGAGTCTGCATCCATCACTTCTACTGGCAGCTTGTTCCATACTCACACCACCCTCTGAGTGAAGAGATTTCCATTTCATCATAAGACATAGGAGAAAATTAGGCCATTCAGCCCATCAAGTTTGCTCTGCCACTCCATCATGACTGTTCCCAGATCCTACTCAACCCCATATACCTGACTTCTCACCATAACCTTTGATGCCCTGGCCAATCAGGAAACTATCAATTTTTGCTTTAAATATACCCATGGTCTTGGCCTCTGTGGCAGAGCATTCCACAGAGTCACTACCCTCTGGCTAAAAAAAATCCTCCTTACCTCTGTTCTAAAGGGTTGCCTCTGAATTTTGAGGCTGTGCACTCTAGTTCTGGACACCCCCACCATAGAAAACATCCTCTCCACATACACTTTATCTCGTCCTTTCAACCATCGGTGGGTTTCAATGAGATTCTCCTGTATTCTTCTAAATTCCAGTGAGTACAGGCCTAAAGCTGTTAAACACTCCTCATATGTTAACCCCTTCATTCCTGGAATCACCTTCGTGAACCTCCTCCAGACTCTCTCGAATGACAACACATCCTTTCTGAGATATGGGGCCCAAAACTGTTAACAATACTCCAAGTGTGGCCTGACCAGTATCTTATAAAGCCTCAGTGTTATCTCCTTTTTTATATATTCTATTCCCCTTGAAATGAATGCTAGCATTGCACTTGCCTTCTTTACCACAGACTCACCTGTAAATTCTGGGTGTCTTGCACGAGGACTCCTAAGTCCCTTTGCACCTCTGATGTTTGAATTTTCTCCCCAGTTAGGTAACAGTCTACTTTTGTTCCTTTTACCAAAATGCATTACCATACATTTCCCAACACTGAATTCCATCTGCCATTTTTTTTGCCCATTCTTCCAATTTGTCTAAGTCCTTCTGCAATCACATTGCTTCCTCAGCACCACCTACCCCTCCATCTATCTTTGTATCATCTGCAAACTTTGCCGCAAAGCCATCTATTCCATTATCCAAATCATTGACAAACGATGTGAAAAGTAGCGGTCCCAAAACTCAGCCCTGAGGAACAACACTAGTCACTGGCAGCCAACCAGGTAAAAATCCTTTATCCCCACTCGCTGCCTCCTGCCTGTCAGCCATTCCTTTAACCATGCCAGTATCTTTCCAAGTGCCCCGAAACCTCGTCCTTAATAACGGACTCCAACACCTTCCTAACCACCAAGGTTAGGCTAACTGGCCTATCATTTCTTTTCCTTTGCCTTCCTCCCTTCTTAAAGAGTGGAGTGACATTTGCAATTTTGCAGTCCTCCAGGACCATGCCAGAATTACATGATTCTTGAAAGATCATAGCCAATGCATTTGCTATCTCTTCAGCAACCTCCTTCAGTCTATCTGGTCCAGGTGACTTATCCACCTTAAGACCTTTCAGTTTGCCTCACATGCTCCCCTTTGTAATAACAATGGCACTCACTCCTGCTCCCCGACACTCACAGACCTCTGGCACACTGCTAGTGTCTTCCACAGTGAAGACTGAAGCAAAGTAAGTTCATCCACCATTCCTTTGTCCCCTATTACTACCTCATCAGCATCATTTTCCAGTGGTCCACTATCAACTCCCACCTCCCTTATATTGTTGGCTACTTTGCTTTCATATTTCATCTTTTCCCTTCTTATGGCTTTTTTAGGTGCCTTTTGTTGTATTTTAAACTGTTCCCAATTATTCAACTTCCCACGCACTTTGCTACATTATCCACCATTTTATGCAGCCCTTAACTTCCTCTGTCAGCCTCGGTTGCCTACCCCTGCCACTGGAGTACTTCTTCTGTGGGACATATAGCATTGCAAACTATTCCCTGAAACTTCAACCACCTCTGCTCTGCCCCACCAGCATCCCCTTCCAATCTACCTGGGCAAGCTCCTCTCACATTACTCTTTTATTCCACTGCAATACTGATACATGTCACTTGTGCTTCTCCCCCTCAAACTGCAATATGAATTCAATCATATTATGATTGCTGGCTCCTAGGGGTTCCTTTACCTTAAGCTCCCTAATAAAATCTGGATTATTACACAACACCCAATCTAAAATAGCCTTTCCCTGAATAGGCTCAAGCACAAGCTACTCTAAAAAGTGTTCCCTCTCTTGTGATCCGACATCAACCTGATTTTCCCAATCACCTTGCATATTGAAGCCCCCATTACGACTGTGTTGTAGAGTGCTCATGAGGAAGAGTTGTTGAAAGAGAAGTCTGATCTTTGACTCTGATCCTTCTCTGCAGAAACATGTATGTTTTAACCAAAACAACAAGATAAAGGAGAGAATTCCAGAGTATCACAGCCTTCAGTTGGGGACATTGATGTCACTATCGGTTAGATTAAACAGAGATTCAAACTGATATTGCTTAAATCAATCTCTTACCTGTGCCACCTCCCTGTAGGAATTTAAGGAAGGCATACAGGCAGACAGTTGTGGCTAGAGTTTTCCATGGGGCTCTGTCACTCAGTTCATTCACTGTGGAACAAAAGAGGTGTGCATTAGTGTGGTGATGAAAGTCCCATAAAACCAGGTATGAATTGCAGAGACGAGGAAATTTGCAGACGCTGGACATTCAAGCAACACACACAAAATGCTGGTGGAACGCAGCAGGCCAGGCAGCATCTATAGGGAGAAAAGGAATGAATTGTGGAGGTCTACTTCAAGTACTAAGAGGTTAAAGGCCAAGTTGGATGCACATGAATTCTGCCAGGGTTTGCAGGCCATTACTTCCTACAAAGCGAAACCCATCATCATGAATATCAGTGATGCTTCACTCCCAGACGAACTCAACAACTTCTATGCACACTTTGAAAGGGAATAAAACCACAGCCATGAGGATCCCTGCAGCATCCAATGACCCTGCGATCTCTGTCTCAGAGGCCAACAGGCGAACCCTCACAAGGCAAAGGACCCCGATGGAGTACCTGGTAAGGTTCTGAAAACTTGTGCCAACCAACAGATGGGAGTATTCAAAGACATTTTCAATCTCTCGTTGCTATGGTCAGAAGTTCCCACCTGTTTCATCCTTCAATTCCTCTGATGCACTACTGTCAGGAAGGAGGTACAGGAGCATCAGGCCTGGTACTGCCAGACTGGGTAACCGCTTCTTCCCTCAGCCTGTGAGACTAATGAATACCCTGCCACCACCAAGGTCTCATCATGAGGACAGCAAGCTGTTTACTGTCTACCTGTGCTGTGCAATACATGCATTTTATATTTAATTTTATTAACTTATTTGTGGTAATATTTGTACTTTATGTATTGTGTATGATATATGTTACGTGGGTGCACCAGGGTCCGGAGGAACATTGCTTTGTTTGGTTGTATATATGAACAGGCTGATGACAATAAAACAGAACTTGAACTTGAACTAGAAACATTAAGAGATCAGGCTACAGTGGAATGACCAGTGAGTAATAGCTAAATATCATCTTCTTAGTCAGTCCCTCCAGGCCTGTAATCACTGGAGTTTAGTAGAATGGAGGGGGGGGGGGGGGGAACCTCACTGAAACCTATTGATTATTGAAAGGCTTAGACAGATTAGACATGGAGAGAATGGTTCCTATAGTGGGGGGGGGGGTCTAGGACCAGAGGGCACAGCCTCGGAATAGAAGGACATCCCTTAAGAACAAAGATGAGGAGGAACTTCTTTTAGCCAGTGTGTGAGGAATTTATTGCCTCAGATAGCTGTGGAGGCCAATTCATTGGGTATATTTAAAGCAGGGGTGCTATGTTCTTGATGAGTAAGGTGTCAAAGGTTAAACCGAGAAGGCGGGAGAATGGGGTTGAGTGGGATCATAAATCAGCCACGATGAATGGGCTGAATGACCCAAGTCTGCTTCTGTCTTAAGAATCAACTTCGCATTGTAATTCCAATGAGGAATATGCAGACAATGCCACCGCTAGGACAGCAATGCTTTCAGCTGTAATAGGTATGTTAGTAGTATAGGAGGTAAAATAAATTTTGCCACACTTCCATGTCATTTTGACAGGAACCAGCTGTTCTTAGTCAAAGTACAAAGTAATTTTATTATTTTAATAGGTAGTAATTTTACTACCTTGAGATTCATTTTCTTGCCGGCATTCACAGGAAAATAAAGAAATTCAATAGAATTTATGAAAACTATACATAAGGAAGTCTGACAAACATGCAATGTGAAAAGATGACAAATCGTGAAAATAGTAAAGTAAATAAGTAATCTTTGAAGGTGACTCTTGTGTCTAATAAATTGGCCACTGAGTGTATGTTGTGGCCTTCTGCTACTGCAGCCCATCCACTTCAAGGTTCAAAATGTTGTGTGTTTAGGGATGCTCTTCTGCTCAACATTGTTGTAAAGCACCGTTATTTGAGTTACTGTTGCCCTCCTGTCAGCTTGAACCAGTCTGGCCATTCTCCTCTGACGCTGCACGTTAATAAAGCATTTTTGCCCACAGAACTACCACTCAGTGGATTTTTTTTAGTTTTTCATACCATTCTTTGTAAGTTCTAGAGACTGGTATGTGTAAAAATCCCAGGAGATCAACAGTTTCAGGGATACTCAAACCACCCTGTCTGGCACCAACAATCATTCCACAGTCAGACACTTATCACATTTGTTCCTCATTCTGATACTTGGACTGAACAATAACTGAAACTCTTGACCATGTCTGCATCCTTTATGCATTGAGTTGCTACCATATGATTGGCTGATTAGATATTTGCATTAACAAACAGGTGTACAGGTATACCTAATAAAATGGCCACTGAGTGTATATTCTGTGCTGTTGTTAGTGTGTTTTTTTTTAGAAAAAGTGAACTATCTTGGATACACTGACCTATCTCCATCTTAATACTTCCGGCTCAATTCCTGCTTCCCCACTCCAGTTTCCCTAAATATCCAAATTAACCCATTGGCAATGTGATCTCTACAGCTTATCCCCATGGAAACTCCAGCCTGACCCCTCAGTGATATTACCTTTATCCTATCTGTCCTTCTGACATTCTCTGTAACTGAAAAGCCCAGGAACAGAAAGGTCTACAGAAAGTGGTGGATACAGCCCAGCCCATCACAGGCAAAGCCTTCCCCACCATTGAGGACATTCACCACAAAAAAGCAACATCTATCATTAAGGATCCCCACCATCCAGGCCATGCTCTTGTCTCATTATTACCATTGAGAAGGAGATACAGGAGCCTTAGGTCCCACACTACCAAGCTCTGGAAGTTATTACCCTTCAACCATCAGGCTCACAAACCAATGTGGATAATTTTACTCACCTCAACTCTAAAATGATTCCACAATCTACGGACTCACTTTCAAGGTCTCTTTACAACTCATATTATTAATGATGTTTATTAATCTATTTATTTATTGATTTAGAGTTTTTCTTCTTTTGAACATAATTTGTGTGAATTTGTTTAAATATAGTTTTTCATACATTCAATTGTATTTTTTTTTATTTTAAAATCATAAGATACAGGAGTCGAATTAGGCCATTTGGCCCATCAAGTCTGCTCCGCCATTTCATCAAGACTGATCCACTTTCCCTCTCAGCCCCAATCTCCTGCCTTCTCCCCATATCCCTTCATGCCCTGACCAATCAAGACTCTATCAATATACATATAGACGTTGCTTCCAAGCCATCTGTGATGAATTCCACAGATTTACCATTCTCTGGCTAAAGAAATTCTTGCTCATCTCCATTCTAAAAGGACACCTCTCTATTCTGAGGCTGTATCCTCTGGTCTTAGACTCTACCACCAAAGGAAACATCCTCTCCACATCCACTCTATCGAGGCTTTTCAGCATTCGATAGGTTTCAATTAGGTCACCCCTCATTCTTCTGAATTCCAGTGAGTGCAGGCCCAGAGCCATCAAACACTCCTCATGTAGCAAGCCTTTCAATCCCAGAATCACTTACATGAACCCTCTAGAATGTCCTTTCTGAGATAAGGGGCCCAAAGCTGCTTACAATACTCCAAAGCCTCAACATTGCATCCTTGCTGTTATATTCTAGGCCTGTAAATGCCTGTGAGAAAATGAATCTCAAGGTAGTGGAAGGGGACATACAGTGGCATGCAAAGTTTGGGCACCCCCGGTCAAAATTTCTGTTACTGTGAATAGCTAAGCGAGTAAAAGATGACCTGATTTTCAAAAGGCATAAAGTTAAAGACAACATATTTCTTTAATATTTTAAGCAAGATTACTTTTTTTAAATTTCCATCTTTTACAGTTTCAAAATATCAAAAAAGGAAAAGGTCCCGAAGCAAAGGTTTGGGCACACTGCATGGTCAGTGCTTTGTATCACCCCCTTTGACAAGTATCACAGCTTGTAAACGCTTTCTGCAGCCAGCTAAGAGTCTTTCAATTCGTGTTTGGGGGATTTTCGCACATTCTTCCTTGCAAAAGGCTTCTAGTTCTCTGAGATTCTTGGGCCATCTTGTATGCACTGCTCTTCTGAGGCCTATCCACAGATTTTCAATGACGTTTAGGTCAGGGGACTGTGAGGGCCATGGCAAA
Organism: Hemitrygon akajei; assembly: GCF_048418815.1. Classification (NCBI taxonomy): domain Eukaryota; kingdom Metazoa; phylum Chordata; class Chondrichthyes; order Myliobatiformes; family Dasyatidae; genus Hemitrygon; species Hemitrygon akajei. The sequence continues at coordinate 116,641,597 of NC_133128.1, forward strand.
ACCTTCAGCTTGCGCCTCTTGAGGTAGTCCATTGTGGATTTTGAGGTGTGTTTAGGATCATTATCCTGTTGTAGAAGCCACCCTCTTTTCATCTTTAGCTTTTTTTTTACAGACGGTGTGATATTTGCTTCCAGAATTTGCTGGTATTTAATTGAATTCATTCTTCCCTCTACCAAATGTTCCCTATGCCACTGGCTGCAACACAAGCCCAAAGCATGATAGATCAATCCTCATGCTTAACAGTTGGAGAGGTGTTCTTTTCATGAAATTCTGCACACTTTTTTCTCCAAACATACCTTTGCTCATTATGACCAAAAAGTTCTATTTTAACTTCATCAGTCCACAAGACTTGTTTCCAAAATGCATCAGGCTTGTTTAGATGTTACTTTGCAAACTCTGATGTTGAATTTTGTGGTGAAGGCGCAGGAAAGGTTTTCTTCTGATGACTCTTCCATGAAGGTCATATTTGTGCAGGTGTCACTGCACAGTAGAACAGTGCACCATCACTCCAGAGTCTGCTAAATCTTCCTGAAGGTCTTTTGCAGTCAAACGGGGGTTTTGATTTGCCTTTCTAGCAATCCTACAAGCAGTTCTCTAAGAAAGTTTTCTTGGTCTTCCAGACCTCAACTTGACCTCCACCGTTCCTGTTAACTGCCATTTCTTAATTACATTACAAGCTGAGGAAACGGCTACCTGAAAACGCTTTGTTATCTTCTTAAAGCCTTCTCCTACTTTGTTGGCATCATTTATTTTAATTTTCAGAGTGCTAGGCAGCCGCTTAGAGGAGTCCATGGCTGCTGATTGTTGGGACAAGGTTTGAGGAGTCAGGGTATTTATAAAGCTTTGAAATTTGCATCACCTGGCCTTTTCTGATGATGACTGTGAACAAGCCATAGCCCTAACAAGCTAATTAAGGTCTGAGACCTCGGTAAAAGTTATCTGAGAGTTAAAATCTCTTGGGGTGCCCAAACTTTTGCATAGTGCTCCTTTCCTTTTTTTCCCACTCTAAAACTGTACAAACAAAAATAATACACTAATCTTACTTAAAATGTTGAAAAGAATGTTTCATCTTTAACTTTATGACTTTTGGAGATCAGTTCATCTTCTACTCACTTAACTGTTCACAGTAACAGAAATTTTGACAAGGGGTGCCCAACTTTTGCATGCCACTGTATACATGCCTTAATAACAAATTTACTTTGACTGATAAACTTGGTTTCTCTCCAATCCTAATCTCAGCCCTAAGTATTGACTCTTTATTCCTCTCTCACTGTTGCTGCCTGACTTGCTGAGTTCCTCAGCACTCTGTGTTCCTCAAGATTTTCAGCATCTGAAAAATCTCTTGCTTATTATTCGTCTCTCTGTTTTGACAAGAGATTTTTCCAAGTTCAAAGTAAATTTATTATCAAAGTACATATGTATATGTCACCTGAGATACATTTTCTTGCCGGCATTCACAGTAGAACAAATAAATGAACACAACAGAACCAATTAAAAACTACACACAAAGACTGACATAACTAATGTGGAAAAGACAAACTGTGCAAATGCAAAAGAAAAATAAAGAATAAATCAATACACAGATAGATCAATAATAAATACAGAAAATTGAGAACAAGAGTTATAGAGTCCTTGAAAGTGAATCCCTAGGTAGAGGAATTAGTTCAGTGTTGAGTTGAGGAAAGTAAAACCTGAAATATTAACCAAAATATCCCTTGTTGCTGCTTGACCTCCTGAGTATTTCCACATTTTCCGTTTTAACTCCTGTGAAGTAGAATTCTTACTGTGTCAGTACCACTGCTCTGCAGAAACAATCCTCCATTTTCTTCACCCAATCCCCCTGCCCCCACACAAAGGACTGGTGAGAGCCGATCTCAGCTCCTGACAATCTTTCGGAACTTCATCCCTCCTTCGCAAGCCACTGCTCCCTTTTCACTGCAGCTGCGATTGAGAAACAAAGTAAAAACACGTCCCACGTCAGTCTCCAACCCTCGGCAATCTCCCTTTGGCACTAGTTTACACATGGAGACAAAAGCAGCACTGTCTCAGCAAGGAAACCAGCTTGGCATTGCTTTTGTTCGAGGACCGCTGCCCCTAATCTTAACTGGCAAGAAAGATGACCTCACCCCCCGTAGGTCATGGAGCGTTGAAAAGATGGCATTTAACTCCGTCTCTTTAATGTGGCGCCAACACATTTCTCATAGGGCCCAGCTCACAGGCTCTTTTGATATTCTTCAAAACTGGTTCAGGGAAGAGGGCAAGCAGCAAGCATTTTGTTTAAAAAGAAGAGAAAAATCAATGAGTTTTCCTCAGGGTCTGACAGAACCGATGTGAGCACTGCTGCAAAAAGCTTGAGAAATCCCACAATCAAGATGTTTGATGTCTCGAGAACTGGATGGGAGAGGCAAGTACAACTGGTATCCATGTGAAAAGCCGCACACACATTATCCAGGATCAGACTGCAGAATGCAGCTTGGACCGCTTTCACAATTAACAATAATGTCACTCATCACATTCCAAACGACACAGGAGCAGGATCAGGCCATTCAGCCCATCGGGTCTACTCCTCATGGTGGATTTATTATCCCTCTTAAGCCCATTCTCCTGCCCTCTCCCTATAACATTTGCCACCTTTACTAATCAAGAAGAACCTCTGCAGCTGTCTACGGCAATAAATTCCACAGATTTACCCCCTTCAGGCTAAAGAAATCCCCCCTCATCTCTGTTCTAAAGGGACACCCTTCTATTCTGAGGCTGTGCCAAGGCTGGCTGTGAAAAGAGGAGGGTTGGGCATGAGGCTAGCCATCCCACCCCTTAAAAACCAAGAGCTAGAGAAATGCCAAATTGGGAGAGGAAGGATCTTTGAAGATGGGCTACATCTGCAGAAAAATTGAAAGACAAGCCCAGGTCAGAAAACTCTGGCAAGCTGCTATTGGAGGCCTATGCCCCAGTAGGGATGATGGGCTTAACTAACTAACTAAACTCACAGCTGTACAACACAGAAACACAGCCCAACATGTCCATGCCAAATTTCTGCCATCTGCCCACATAGCTCTCTCTATACTTTGCCAACTAACTGCTTGTCTAAATATCTTTTAAACTCCCCTCACCTCCACTGACAGTGAGTTCCACATATCAACTATCCCCGTCCAATAAAAACTATCCCCTCAAAGTGGCAGCTCAAGTTGATAGGTTGGTAAAGAGAACACAGCCATGCAGTGGACTAGCTGAACTGGACTAAGCTGAATACTCCTGGACTCCTGGCTTGATGTTTGATATCTCACGTGTTGTTTGCTCACATTTTGCCATTTGCACAATTTGTTCTTTTTTCATGCATTGGGTGTTTGATGTTTTCTTGAATGGGTTCCATGGTGATTTTTTGTTTTTTGGCTTGTCAGCAGGAGGACGAATCTCAGCGATATATCACTTATACATACTTTGATAATAAATGTACTTTGAATCTTTGCAAATTTGAATATGGTGTGTTGTCCTTCATTAATCAGGGGATTGAGTGCAAGAGGTAATACTGAAACTCTAAAAAAGTTCCTGTTCAACTACACTTGGAATAGTTTGTTCAGTTCTGGTTGCCTAATTATAGGAAGATGTGGAAGTTTTAAAGAGGATGTAGAGGAGATTTACTAGGATACTGCCTGGATTGGAAAGCTTGGTACCTCAGTAGAAGAATGATGGTTGGGTTAAGAAATAGCTTCTTCTGCCACGCTTTGATACCTTCAGTATGCTTTGATACTATCACTAAGTACACTATTTATAACAGTGCTAGGAGCTGTAATATTATTGTATATTTAACTATATATAGTATAGGCACTTTATGTGAACTTTCACATTGACAGAATACTTTTTTTTGTCTGTTAATATTATCTTATGTGCTGTACGTGATATATGCTTTGCACCTTGGTCACTGATGAGCGTTATTTTAAGTAGCTATATACATGTGTATGGTTGAATGACAATAAATTTGAACTTGAATTTGGTCAGAAGCCCTGCTGAAAACTCCTCATTTTCTACAATGAGGCCTGAATCAGTACAAAATCTAAGCTGATTCCCAAGAACCAGTTCTTCACTCTCAGATTTGTTGCCTTGGTTAAAACATTAAACCAAGGCCCTTTCTCCCTTTCTGGTGGGCATAAAGGATTCTGTGGTACTCCTGATAAGCAGGGACCTCTTCCCAATGTTGTAATCAATATGAACCCTTTAAAATAAGAACAGAAATTACTCAAAAAACAGAAATTACTGGAAACATAAACACAAGAGATCCTGCAGCTGCTGGAAATCTGGAGCAACACAAAGTGCTGGAGGAACTCACATGCTGAAGACATTTAGCACGCCTTGCACTTCTGTGTAAAGAGAAACAGTTCAGAACTGTGATGTTCAAAGTCAACCCTCAAAGTTCAAAGTAAATTTATTATCAAAGTACATATATGTCACCATATGCTGGCCTGAAATTCATTTTCTTGTGGGCACGCAACATAAACACAAAGAAACACAACAGCATCAATTATTCTTTTGTATCACAGTAGCGCAGCTCAGGCCAGTGGAGTTCACAGTTCAATTCAGGTACCTGTAAGGAGTTTGTACCTTCTCCCCGCAACTGTGTGGGCTTCCTCTGAGTGCTCTGGTTTCTTCCCACAGACCAAAGGTGTTCAGTAGATTAACTGGTCATTGGAAATTGTTCTGTGATTAGGCTAGGGTTAAATGGGCGGGCTGCTGAGCAGTGTGGCTCATTGGGCCAGAAGGGCCTGTACTGCGCTGTGCCATTAAATAAATACAAACTGCACACAAAACAACCAATGTGCACAAGAGAACAAACTGTTCAAACAGAAAAGAGAAAAACACTTAGAAAATAATAACACCGAGTAAATAAATAAATAATGTTGAGGACATAATTTGTAGAGTCCTTGAAAGTGAGTCCATGGGTTGTGGAATCAGTTCAGTGTTGAGGTGAGTGAAGTTATCCACGCTGGTTCGGGAGCCTGATGGTTGACGGGCAATAACCATTCCTGAACATGAAGGGCTCTGACCTGAAACATTAACTGTTTCTCTTGGCACAGATGCTGTTTGACCTGTTAAGCGTTTCCAGAATTTTCTTTTTATTTTTTAGCATCTGTGATTTGTTAACTTTCACCTAAAACAGATGACGCATTCACATGTATCATTGCTAACTGAGGAACTTTGCTGAGTGTGGTCAGGTTTATGAAACTCCTACACATGACAAGTCACTTTCATAACACTCAATTAGCTATAAGAGTTCTTTGGAAAGCCCAGAGGTTGTGATAGTGTTACTTAAACATAAATGTTCTTGATATATCTATTATAAGTGTACTGTTTTACATTACTGGTTTATTATGGTTTTACTTGTCACAGAAAGATTCAAACTTTCCAAGTACAAAGTTTAGAACTTAAAACACAGAACACTACAGCACAGTAGCAATGTTGTAGCACAGCAGCTGGCATTACGCTAGCGACTGTCTGTAAAGAATTCAAATGTTCTCCCCATGACCACTTGGGTTTCCTCCAGGTACTCCAGTTTTCTCCCACTTTCCAAAGACATACAAATTAGTAGGTTTATTGGTCATTGTAAATTGTGATGCAATTGGGCTAGGGTTAAATAGCTGGATTGCTGGGTAGTGTAGCTCATTGGGCTGGAAGGTCCTGATCGGCACTCTCTCTCTGAATAAATAAGTAATTCTTCCTTCCCACTTTGCCTTCTATTTTTCTATCATGCACGTGCCTATCCATACTCCTATGTATCTGCCTCTATCACCACCCCTGGCAGTGCATTGCATGAACTCGCCAGCCTCTGTATAAAAAACCCTTACCTCTGATATCTCCACCCTCCCCATTATGTATTTAATACTTGAGTAATATTGTAAATATATTGTTTGATTAAGCTTTCTTTAAATAATTCATTTTGGTTATACGTACGAAATGCATTAATAGCATACGTCATCACAATCAGCGCATCATACGAGTTCCTTCCAGTTAGTTTTTATGTTTTGGAGTTACAAAACATAACAGTGGAGACAAGGAAGTTTTAAGTAAACCTGAGATGACCTACCTATTGAAGGGTATTAGAAACAGTGAAGTTTAAAAAAGATAGAAAACAGCCAAATTCATGGGTTCACAACCATTGAGTACCTGGTAATAATAATCATAATTTTTTTTTAAAAAGAGCAGAAATGGATAGCTACATTGGAAAGATTGATGTGTTCAATTGCACGAGTGATAACTGGATCTTGTATACTGAGTGAACTGAGTAGTTCTTTAAAGCAAATGAAATAGCCAGTGAAAAATGAGTACCTGTTTTGCTGAGTGCATTGGGTTTAAAGGCATACAGTTTGCTTGGAAGTTTAATAGCTCTAACCAAATCAGCCGAAATAAGCTTTGCTGAAATCATGAAAGTAATGCAGCAGCACTCAGAACCAAAGCCATTGTTAACTGCAGAATGCTTTAGGTTTCGTAAGCAGAATCAAAAGGAAGAGGAGTTCATTTCAGCGTATGTAGCTGAATTGAAGAAGTTGCCTGAATATTGAGAGTTTAGTAATGGGTGTTACGCCTGTGCCCCAACTCTGAGGGGCCAAAGGGTACAAAGTAGCCCCCTCCTTTTTGAGAATCGCAAGATCGCTATTAATTCAGGTCAGGAGACCCAGGAAATGAGAGAGAGATGCAGAATCCACAGGGGGTTTGGAATGTCCTGGCCCCTCAACGATACAAAGCCACGGGAAACGGCCATTGTCTCTTGGAGACGGAATTGTGTATTGAGCACTGTGCTATTCATCGACGCCCTCAGGGAATGAGCAACGTGGGCTGGTTGGGGGGATGGCATCATCCCAACCTGATTGACATCTGAGACCCCGTGAGTAAGGATAAAAGAGGGTCTGGGGAACAACCCGTTTAGATGCACCAGGAGAAACACTAGAAATCCCATGACAGCGTTTAATAGCAACAGCCGGTGGAAGGTCCACGTGTGTCCTTTCCCGTTGCCCGGGATTGAGGCCTTACCACGGAAGACGGCTTAGCTAAAGAAGAGATCACCACCGACGACATTTCGAAGGATCGACATCATAACAAGGAAAACGGGCAAGTTCTAAAAACATCGTCTCTCTCTCCAACCAAAAGCTGCAGCCTGAATGAACTTGAGCGACTTTTATATTTCCATCGGACAATACATTATCCCCTAGACAACGATAGAGCTATTTCTTATTGATTGTTATCATACCCGCGCTTTTAGATTTAGTATTGACGACGTATATTATCTGTATGTTTGTATTGATATTATTTTTGTGTATTTTTATCAATAAATACCGTTAAAATTAGTACCATCAGACTTCAACGGACCTCTCTATCTTTGCTGGTAAGTGACCCAGTTACGGGGTACGTAACATGGGCTTAAGGATGTACGGAGAGATTATTTAGTCTATAAAATCTTACTGGAAAACATTCAAAAACAGGTCCTAATGGAAGCACAACTCCCATTTAAAAGAGCATTTGAAATACTTGTATCAATGGAAACAGAGACAGAGATACAATTGAATTGCAGTCAGTAATGAAAGTGAGTGTGAAAAAAATTGCAACATCAAAACAGAAACTGGCCTAGCTGGACAAATTGTGTTACCCTTGTGGATAGGGCTCACATAGCAGAATCAGAATTAGGTTTAATATCACTGCCATATGTCGTGAAATTTGTCGTCTTTGTGGCAGCAGTACAGTGGAACACATAATAATAGAGGAAAAAATGAACTACAAGAAATATATATAATTTTTAAATAAGTAGTCAAAAATAGACATCAAATAAGGAGTGAGGTAGTGTTCATGGGTTCAATGTCTACTCAGGTATCTGATGAGAGGGGAAGAGTGAATCATTGAGTGTGTGCCTTCAAGCTTCTGTGTCTCTTTCCTGATGGAGCAAGAGTCCTTAATGATGGATGTCACCTTTTTGAGGCAGTGCTCCTTGAAGATGTTCTGCATACTACGGAGGCTAGTGCGTATGGTGCAGCTGACTAAGTTTACAACTCTCTGCAGCCTGCTTTGATCCTGTGCAGTAGCCCCCCTCCCCCATACCAGATGGTGTGAACAAAACTGTAACACCAAACCAGAAACTGGCTTGGCTGAACAAACTGTATTACCATTGTGACAGGTGCTCACATACACCACACTAAAGCAGGTTTTAAGATGAAATTTACGGAAATGTAACAAAGTATGAGACAAACAAAGAGCATGTCAGGCAGATAAGAATAAATGGACAGCACAGGGAAGAGAAAAAGCTACAAGGTCGAGTTGCAGTTTCAAAAAGAACACTAATCTGCACGAGGAAATCTGCAGATGCTGGAAATTCAAACAACACACACAAAATGCTGGACGAAGGGTCTCGGCTCGAAACGTCGACAGTGCGTCTCCTTATAGATGCTGCCTGGCTTGCTGTGTTCCACCAGCAGTTTGTGTGTGTTGTACTAATTTGCACGCTGTTTATGTAAACTCTGGTAACAATGAGAGTGGCACAGAACTGAATAGTCTTGAGATTTACAATGTGAAAACTAACAATACAGTATGACTAACAACAAAAACAAGCAATATGGCTTACACCAGAAGTGAACAGTAAATTAATTAAAATGGAATTGGACACAGGCTCGGCTGTTTCATTCATTCCACAAAATGAGTTTGAAACATACGGAACTGAAGCCTGCAGATATCCAACTAAGAATTTAGACTGGAGAAAAGATAACTCTTGTGGGAAATAACATTAGTAGCAGTGAAATACAACAATCAACAAGTTACACTGGGCATGCTTGTGGTAAAAACAGGAGGGCCAGCATTGTTGGGGTTTGAGTGGCTGAGACAACTACAACCTGATTGGAGATCCATCCACCATTTGCATCCCACATCCCCTGCAATAAAGTCAACTGAAAGTGAATTCAGGACAGAACTGGACCACTCTCCTACACAGTGGAGATTGCATCTGATATCACCTTGAGACAACACATCAATCGAGGAGAGCAGAGTTGACTTTTTAGCAAAGAAAGTTGACCAGAGTTGTCAGAACCACCTCCTGCAGCCCCAGAGTCAACTCCTACAACCACCACAAGGTGGCCCCATGACCGCAGATTGTTTCACAGCCACAAATCTCAGCAGCCAAGCAGAGTGATTCCCACCCTTGTCAGGAAAGTCATTATCTTATAAGGGTAAGAAATCCTCCACAGTGATTGAATATTCAGGCTTGAATGGGGCACTTTAAAATTTACTATGCTGTGGATGTCTATATGGTAGTTATATTATATAGTATACAGTACATACGGCATATATGTACACAAGTTGAGATGCATTCTATATTGATGTAGAGTTTATAGCTAACTAGGGAGGAGTGCAGTGTATTTAATTTTTCAGTAATATTGTAAATATATTGTTTGATGAAGCATTCTTTTGTTTAAATAATTCATTCATTCCACAATACTTGTTTATTTATTATGTTTTATTTACTTTTTTTCTCTCTCTGCTAGATTATGTATTGCATTGAACTGCTGCTGCTAAGTTAACAAATTTCACGTCACTTGCCGGTGATAATAAACCTGATTCTGATTCATTATGGTTTATATATACATATAGTCTATGAATGGCACACATCATCAAGCCAGCATGTCATATTACATGCCTTGATTAAAGTAAAAACAAAGTTAGACCCACATTCCCAACTCCATGTTTCCTTTCAATTTGTTTTTATGTTTTGGAGTTACAAAACATAACACCCCCCCCCCCCCCTATATTTTCCTCCAATCACCTTTAAATTATATCCCTTCGAATTAGCCATTTCTGCCCAGGGAAGAAGTCTCTGGCTGTCCACTCTATCTAGGCCTATGATTATTTTTATATTTTTTGAATCCTTGGTGTGTTTTGTGAACGTGAGCTGAAAGGTAGTTTCGTGCTAATTCACTTACGTTGGAACATGGGTTTGACCAGTCAGGAGTGCCCCCTCCTGGCTGAGACAGTAGCACTGCAAGAAAGATCTCCCAACACTGCTTTTCCACTGATAAATGTTTAGCTTTATCAAACGTACATCGAAACATACATGCATTATTTTGCATCAACAACCAACACAGTCTAAAGATGTGCTAGGGGCAGCCTACAACAGTCACCATGCTTCTAGCTCCAGCACTGGTGTCCACAACTTATTAACCCCAACCCGTGCATCTTTGGAATGTGGAAGGAAACTGGAGCACCCAGGGGAAATTACAGAGTCATGGGGAAAGTGTACCCACTCTTTACAGACAGCAGTAGGAAAATGAAGTCTAGTCACTGGTTCTGTAATAGAATTACGCTAACCAGTACGTTACTGTGCCACCCACAGGAGAATGTGGTCTAGCTTATTGCGACAAAAAGACAATGCAGAACCAAATGTGATTTACAGCACAGACACTGCCATTTTACCCAAATTATCAATGTCAAATTACTGTATATATATCCAACACTAGCTTTCTCCTGTTATCCCTGACCTCACTCCATCAAATTCATTTCTCCTTTTAATCTTAAATGCATCTAATCTACTTCTAATTCATGTATTTATCACACATACATTGAAACATACAGTAAAAGTGTCATTTGTGTTAACCTAAGGCTGTGGAGATCAAGTCATTGGATATACATAAAGCAGAAGTTGATAGGCTCTTGATTAGTCTAATGTCAAAGGTTACAGGGGAGAAAATTGGAGAATGGAGCTGAGAGGGATAATAAATCAGCCACAATGGACTGGTGAGCAGACTCGATGGGCCAAATGACCTAATTCTGCTCCAATGTCTGATGTTCTTGTACGCTGGGGGCATCCTGCAAGTGTCACCACATTCTGGAACCAGAGGAATATGGCACGCTTCACAAATTTGCATCTCATCCCTGCCTCTCTGTGTTTGTGGATGCAATTTAGACTTTCTCGCCCTTTCCAAACAGCATCGTTTCTCCCCATTCCCTAGTGGAAGGAAAAATAATTTGTGCTTCTAAGGCACTTATAATAACCTCGAGATTTTCCAAAGTATCTTCCACCTACTAAAGAACATTTGAAATATTTTTCACTGTGCAGCCACTAATGTGAACAAGATATTACAAACAAAAATGAAAATTGATCAAATATATTTTAAATCATAAGACATATGAGTAGAATTAGGCCATCTGGCCCATCAAGTCTCTCTGCCATTCAATCATGGCTGAATTATTTTCAGTCTCAAATGCCAGCACATCCTTTCTTAGATAAGGAGCCCCAAACTTCTCACAATATTCCAAATATGATCTAACCAACACCTTATAAAGCCTCAGCAGTACATCTTTGCTTTTATTTTCTCAAAATGAAAGCTAATATTCCATTTGCCTTCCTTACCATTCACTCAACTTGCAAATTAACATTAGGGAATCTTGCACCAGGACTATCAAGTCTCTTTGTATCTCCAATTTCTTGAATTCACTCCTTGTTTAAAAATAGTCCATGCCTTTATTCCTTCTACCAAAGTACATAATCATACACTTCCCCACACTATATTCCACATGCCACCTCTTTGCCCATTCTCCTAATCTATGCAAGTCTTTCTGCGAAGTCCCTATCAAACTCCTCAACACTATCTGTTCCTCCAGCTCTCTTCATATCGACTTGGCCAGAAAGCCAACAAATCCATCATCTAGTTCATTCACATATAACGTGAACAGCACAACTGAACATCCCCTGTGGAACACCACTATTCACCGACTGACAACCAGAAAAGGCCTCCTTAGAAGGAACACATACCAATCCTCAAAGAGGGATCAGAAGTGGAGAAAGCGAGCAGTTTCAAGTTCCTGAGTGTCAAGATCTCTGAGGATCTAACCTGGTCCCAACATATCGACACAGTTATAAAGAATTCAAGACAGTGGTTATACTTAATTAGGAGTTTGAAAAGATTTGGCACGTCAACAAATAGACTCAAAAACTTCTAAAGATGTACTGTGGAGAGCATTCTGTCAGGCTGCATCACTGTCTAGTATGGAGGGGCTTCTGCACAGGACCAAAAGAAGCTGCAGAGGGTTGTAAATCTAGTCAGCTCCATCTTGGCTACTAGCCTACAAAGTACCCAGGACCTCTTCAGGGAGCAGCGTCTCAGAAAGGCAACGTCCTTTATTAAGGACCTCCAGCACCCAGGACATGCCCCTTTCTCACTGTTGCCATCAGGTAGGAGGTACAGAAGCCTGAAGGCGCACACTCAGCGATTCAGGAACAGCTTCTTCCCCTCTGCCATCCGATTCCTAAATGGACATTGAACCCTTGGACACTACCTCACTTTTCTTAAATATGCAGTATTTCTGTTTTCTTGCATGATTTTTGATCTATTCAATATATGTATACTGTAATTGATTTATTTATTATTTTATTTTATTTTATTTTTTTCTTCTTCTATATTATGTACTGCATTGAACTGTTGCTAAGTTAACAAATTTCACATCGTATGCTGGTGATAATAAACCTGATTCTGATTATTCTCACCTTTGCTTCCAAAGCACCACTCACTCCAGATATTCTCTCTTTTTATCCCTCCCATCAGGCAAAAGACACAGAAGCATATCCCACCAGCATCAAGGACAGCTTCTAGCCTGCTGCTTTCTAAGACTATTCAATGATCCTTAATATGATAAGAGACTCTTGACCTCACAATCTACCTTGTTGTGACCTTGCACCTTGTCTGCCTTCACTACACTTTCTCTGTAACTACAACAGTTTATTCTGCTGCAAAACATACAATGTGCTACAGAAACTCAACAGGTCAGGCAGCATCTCTGGAGTGGAATAAACATAAATGGAATAAAGTGGAATAAGCAGAAACCTTTTATCAGAACTGCATTCTGCATTTTTTGCTGACTTTATTCTGCATTCTGTTTTACCTTGAACTACCTCAATGCACTGATGTGATGAAATTATCTGTAAGGAGGGCGTGTAAAATTATGGCTTTTCACTGTATCTCATTGGCCACTTTATTAGGTACAGGAGTAGTAACTGGTGTCATCTTCTGCTGTTGTAGCCCACCCACCTCAAGGCTCAACGTGTTGTGCATTCAGAGATGCTCTTCCACACACCACTGTTGTAACACGTACTTATTTGAGTTACTGTCACATTCCTGTCAGGTTCAACAGCCTGGCCATTCTCCTCTGACCTCTCTCGTTTAAAATGTGTTTTTACCCACAGAACTGCTGCTCAATGGATTTTTTTTCTTGTTTCTTGCAATATTTTCTGTAAACTCTAGAGATTGCTGTGTGTGAAAATCTAAAGTGATCAGCAGTTTCTGAGATACTCAAACCAATTTGTCTGACACTAACAATCATTCCACTGTCAAGGTCACTTAGATCACTTTTCTTCCTCCATTCTGATGTTTGGTTTGAACAACAGCTGAACCGCTTGACCATGTCTGCATGCTTTTATGCACTGAATTGTTGCCATGCGATTGGCTGATTAGATATTTGCATTAACAAGCACATGTACAGGTGCACCTAAAGTAGCCACTGAGTCTATGTGTCAATAATAAGCCAAATTTTCACTATCACAACCTCCAATTACTAAAACCCAGTTAATGATATATCACTTAGGTTTAAACCAAGGCAAGCCTAGAAAAGCTTTCCAATTATACAGAGGCAACCTTTATTAGAAATTTAATTTCCATCAAAATTCTTTTTTTAAATTTTTTTTATGCATTTCTACAAACCAACTACAAAGAAAAAAAACAGCAAAATGAAAATTAATACAGTGCAAAATAAACATATCAATTGTGTAATTCATAACAATAAGGAAACAGCACCTAGAATAAACTCATATAAAGTTAGTATCCTTCCCTCCCTCCCACTGAGAAACTCTAGGCCAACTATTACAATATGTAAAAAAAATTAAACAGAGCATTCAACCCCCCCCAAAACCATAAATATAAACAAAAAAAGAATAATAATGCCTACTACCAAAACTATAATGTAATTTCCATCAAAAAGAAACCATAAAACTTAGAGGGAAAAAAGCTCTAAGGGATTAAAAAAATAAACTTAATCTAAAGAGGAGTTATGAAAATATTCAAGAAAAGGTCCCCACACATTTTGAAATTTTATGTCCGAATTCAGAAGTGAGTAATGAATTTTTTCAAGATCTAAACAGGACATAATATCATTAAGCCATTGAGCATGAGTGGGTGGGGCAACATCTCTCCAGCTAAGGAGAACTAAGCATATAGCCAAAAGAAAGGCAAAAGATAATGTTCAGCATTTAGTCTTTTTTTAATCTTTATCCCATATTCTTAATTGCCACTTAGAACCTAATCCTCTGATTGCCCTTTTTGGTACCTTGGGTGAGGCAGACGTCCATCAAAATTCAAATTTCAAAGTAAATTTACTATCAAAGTACATATATGTCACTGTATACAAGCCTAGATTCATTTTCTTTCGGGTATTCACAGTAAATCTGATTGAAACATGTAAGATTATTAAGGGATTGGACACACTTGAGGCAGGAAGCATGTTCCCGCTGATGGGTGAGTCCAGAACTAGAGGCCACAGTTTAAGAATAAGGGGTAGGCCATTTAGAACAGAGATGCGGAAAAACTTTTTCACCCAGAGAGTGGTGGATATGTGGAATGCTCTGCCCCCGAAGGCAGTGGAGGCCAAGTCTCTGGATGCATTCAAGAGAGAGTTAGATAGAGCTCTTATAGATAGCGGGGTCAAGGGATATGGGGAGAGGGCGGGAACGAGGTACTGATTGTGTATGATCAGCCATGATCACAGTGAATGGCGGTGCTGGCTAGAAGGGCCGAATGGCCTACTCCTGCATCTATTGTCTATTGTCTATAAATAGAAAGAAACACAGTAGAATTAATGAAAAGTTTATAAGATTTATAAACAAAGATGGACAAACAACCAATGTGCTAAAGACAATACAGATTGTGCAAATACAAAAAGAAAAATAGAATAATAATATTAGATAAGTAATAAATAATACTGAGCACATAAATTGTAGTCTGTGAAAGCGAGTCCATAAGTTGTGGAATCAGTTCAGTGAACAGCAAAGAGTTTTATTCCAGTTCTATCTTGTACCCCAGGGGTGTATGGGGTATCCAGGGAGGGGCTTGCCGTGTCCAATCTGGGGCAGCTCACTCACCATTGGTCTTCACTGGACACTGATGCTCTCACCTCCAAGTATCTGTTTGCACGTAACAGTGGCCACACCCTGTTACACTGCTTTGGCAAGCAGTATAAACCAGGTGAGGGTAGCCAATGGGCCTCACACCCTAGTGAGACTGGGACATGTCTGTCCTAGCATGCACAGTCCGTCCCAGCAGACTGGACAGACGAAATCCAGCAGCCAGGAAGGTGATTCTGCAATGCTTTGAGGTGAGTGAAGGACATGATAAGGCACAGAAGCAGTCATATCATCCACCACAACCAAGGATGATCCCAGTTTGTGACGACTACTCATCCCACTGGACCCAGCCTTCCAATGTCAAGAGAGTGAAACCGTCCCAGTGCAACATCTTTTCCTATTTTTAAAAAACTCTCCACCAAGTTTCCTGTCATCATCAGATACAACAGACCATCTTGTCCCCAAGCCCACCCCCAGATGGATCCACAGGGATTACTAACAATGTTTACACACTGTAGGGAATATTTTCACCTCCAGTGTTTCAATCTCCTCCCCTCCCCTTCCACCATTCTGCCTAGTGCAAGCACCAACGTGGGAAGATTTTCAAAGAAGTTGGTGTATTTTTAAAAACTTACCGATGTTTCTATAGTAGATGGGCACAAAAACATTGATGACTCGTTCGATCACAAGGAGCAGAAGGCATAACAGAACGAAAAGCTGCAGCAAGAGGCTTCCTTTGGGCCACATGTATGGTATCAGCAACTGCACCTTCTTACGGAAATCTTTCCAGGTGGACTGATTGTTGTTCTGATTTAAGAGAGGCTGGAAAGAGAAAACGTAGAGATGTTTAAATGTAGAAAACAAAAGCTAAAAAGGATAATCAGATTATTATATTAGATAAGTAATAAATCAAGTCAGTGAACACAACACCACAGAAACAGGTCTTTTGGCCCATCTAGTCTGTGCTCAACTATTATTCTGCCTAGTCCCATCAACCTGCATCTGACAATGTCCCTCCATACCCTCTCATCCACGTACTTACCGAAACTTTTCTTAAATGTTGAAATTGAATCCACGTTCCAAGTTCTCTGACAGGTCATTTCATACTCACCCCAACCTCTAAACGAAGCTCCCCCTCATGTTAAATATTTTACCTTTCACCCTTAACCTATGGCCTCTAGTTCTAGTTGTTTTGTACGATGAGAGGGTTGTCCAATTAGCAACTTGGGAAAGAGTTATTTATTTAAGGTTGAAATAATGAGACATTGTTCTTTTATCCTCCAGCATTTTGTGTAGTTGTTCTACATTTCCAGCATTTACAGAATCCCCTGTGTTTATATTTATGTTATCAGCATGCTTCAAAAGTGAAATTATTCTCTTTACTTAGGAAGATCAGGAATGTATGGTGACGTTTGTAAGCTGTCCCTAGCATACTCGTAGGTTGTGTTGCTTGTTAATGCAAATGGCATTTCAACGTAGGTTTGAGGAATGTATGAATCTGAAATGAATCTGAATCTGTCTCATGGAACTGTGAGACAAGGAAATTTTGCATCCAAATACCAAGGGCCAAGGGGAGAAGGTGGTGAATTGGATCAGATGGATTGCTCTTGTATAGAGAGCACTGGTCAGGCGACATTTGGAGTATTGTAAGCAGTTTCGGGCCCCTTATCTGATGAAGGATGTGCCAGCATTGTTGAGGGCCCAGAGGAGGTTCACAAGAATGATTCTGGAAATGAAAGGGATATTGTATAAGGAGTGTTTGATGGCTTGGGCCTGTACTCAACAGAGTTTAGAAAACTGAAAGGTGGGGGGTGGAATCTCATTGAAACCTATTAAATATTGAAAGGCCTAGATAAAGTGGATGTGGAAAGGATGTTTCCAATAGTGGGAGAGTCTAAGACCAGAGGGCACAGCCTCAGAATAGAAGGATGTCCCTTTAGAACAGAGATGAAGAGGAATTTCTTTAGCCAAAGGGTGGTGAATCTATGGAATTCACTGGCATAGACAGCTTTGGAGTATATTGAAAGCAGAGGTTGATATGTTCTTGATTAATTAGGGTGTCAAAAGATTATAGGAAAAAGACAAGAGAATGGGGTTGAGAGTGATGGAATAACAGAGCAGACTCATTGGGCTGAATGGTCTAGTTCTGCTCCTACATCTTTTGGTATTGATTTGATGGGCAAAAAACAGACTTTCTTCCTGTAACCTTTTCTTTTATCTGATTCAATTTCATTTATTTATCACACATACATTGAAAGGTGACCTGCGTTAACAACCAACACAATTGAAGGATGTGCTGGGGTAATGTCCTTGAAAATTCTTGGGTTTAACTGCTGCCATCGGGCAGGAGGTACAGGAGCCTTGGGTCCCAGACCACTAGGACTTACAAACATCAGGCTTCTGAACCAGCATGGATAACCTCAACCCTGGACTGGTTCCACAACGACTCACTTTCAAGGACTCTACAACTCATAGTCTCAGTATTATTTATTTAATTATTTATTATAATTATTTTTCATTTGTGTTTGCACATTGGGTGCTTGTCAGTCTTTGTTGGCGTGTAGCTCTTCACTAATTCTATTGTATTTCTTTGTTCTACTGTGAATGACCCCAGAAAATGAACCTCAGAGTGACTATATGTGACATATACGTACTTTGATACTGAATCTACTTTCAACTTTGAACTTTCTTGCCTGCTATAAATTTTATTTTATCAGATTCAAGTTCATTTACTTCTCATGTGTACATCGGAACATACAGTGAAGTGTGTTGTTTGTGTTAACAACCAAAGATGTGCTGGGCGCATCTCCGTGAAAATTCCTGGGTTTAACTAGGTACATGCTTAAGGGGCTGTCTCTGTGGCAAAACAATCAAAAGCGGGGTTATCAGAGTCCAAATAAGGAGAGTGGGAATGAGAAATGTTTTTGCAATGGTAGACATT
Source organism: Hemitrygon akajei (assembly GCF_048418815.1). Lineage (NCBI taxonomy): Eukaryota > Metazoa > Chordata > Chondrichthyes > Myliobatiformes > Dasyatidae > Hemitrygon > Hemitrygon akajei. The sequence goes on from NC_133128.1 coordinate 116,659,671, forward strand.
TATGAATTTGATTCGATCTATAACTCCTGGCATCTTGTGGTTGGTGTGTGGTACGTGCTACCAGAGGCAGTGGTAAAGGCAGATGCATTAGGGATTTTTAAGGAACTCTTAGATAGGCACATGGATGATAGAAAAATGGAGGATTATATAGGAGGGAAGGGTTAGATTTACAGATATTCAAGGGGTTGCATTCTTTAATCTACACCCAAACCACAAGAGCCTACCTTTTGGATACTCAAGGATGGGAAAGATTGAAGGAAGGCACACCAACCTGAGGTCTTTCCACTCAAACAGGAAAAAAAAATTGCTTTACCTCCTCAGCTCTATTATGAAATCACTTGCTGAGCTTTAACATTTCAGTGTAAAGACTGATTTACTCAATTAATTTAATACTTGAATCCTAGTTAACAGATTTGTGCTGCTCACAAACCAAATCTAATAAACTGTCTAAGGTGCAGAATCCAGAATCAATGTCAATTTTGAGTTTATTGTCATATTCAGAAGCACATAGAACAACACAGTACAGGCCCTTCAGCCCAAGATGTTGCGCTGACCTTTTAATCTACTCTAAAATCAATCTAACCTTTTCCTCCTACATAGCCCCCCATTTTTCAATCATCCACATGCCTAAGTGTCTGTGTCCACCTCTCACAACTACCACACTCTGTATAAAAGAATACTTACCTCTGACATATCCTCCATATTTTCCTCCAATCACTTAAAAATTATACCCCCCTTTATTAGCCATTTCCACCTTGGGAAAAAGTCTCTGGCTGTCCACTTGATCAATGCCTCTTATCTATAAACCTCTGTAAAATCTCTCATCCTCTCCAAAGAGAAAGCCCCTCATTCAACCTATCCTCTTCAGACAATGTTCTCTAATCCAGACAGCACCCTGGTAAATCTCCTCTGCACCCTCTCTAAAGCTTCCACATCTTTTCTATAATGTGGTGACTAGAACTGAACACAATACTCCAAGTGTGGTCTAACCAGAGTTTTATATAGCTGCAACATTACCTTCCTGCTCTTATATGCACAGGTGTATTGAAAACTTTACTTGCAGCAACATCACTGACAATTTGCATCAGATAAGCAGTATTCACAATAAAACATTAAACATAAAATATACGCAAATTTTGCCAGAGAGAAAAAAAACACAACTAGAACAAATAAAGTCCTTTTAACTGTAAGGTGATCAGAGTGATCGCAATGTTGCTAAACCATATAGATACTACCGATGGTGCGGAGGGATGTGCCTACAATGTACTGGGTTGAGTCCACTACTCTCTATAGCTTCGGACATTATCTCCGCATTCAAATTGCCATACCAGATCATGATGCAACTAGTCATGATTCTTTCATCCGTAGAAGTCTGTTAGTGTTTGGTGACAAGTGAACAACATTAACCTCCAAGGAAAGTAAAGACATTGCGATTGTATCTATGTGCCGGTTCCAGGACAGATAATCTGATAAGCTTATGCACAGCAATTAAAAACTGCAGACTCTCCCACCACTAACGCCCAATCTATACTGGCACACATAAGCCCACCTTTCTTATCCTGACGTCAATTGTCAGTCCTTTAGTTTTGCGGACGTTAAGTGAGAGGTTATGTTGCAGTACTACTCCATCAGGTGTTCCATATCAATAAGGTAAGCTGATTCATCGCTACATGTGCTTTGTCCAACAACAATTGTGTCATTAAATCAGAAGACCATAAGACATAGGAGCAGAATTAAGCCATTCAGCTATCGTCTGCTCTACCGTGCCATCATGGCTGATTTATTATCCCTCTCAACCCTGTTCACCTGCCTTTTCCCCATAGCCTTTGATGCCCTGATTAATCAAGAAACTGGAATTTTCATTGTCTGTGGCAATGAATTCCATAAATTAACTACTATCAGCTAAATAAATTCTTCCACATCTCTGTCCTAAATGAACAGCCCTCTGTTTGAAGCTGTGCCCTATGTCAACCAGTACAAGAAACATCCTCTCCATATCCACTCTATCTTGGCCTTTCATTGTTCGACAAGTTTCAATGAGATCACCCCTCATTCTTCTAAACCCCAGCAAGAACGGGCCCAGAATTATCAATCACCCCTCATATGTTAACACTGCCATTCCCAGAATCATTCGCAAGAACCTCCTCTGGAGCTTCTCCAATGCCTTTGGTAAGGGACCCAAAAATGCCCACAATGCTCCAAGTGAGGTCTGACCAATGTCTTATAAAGGCTTAGCACTACATCTTTGTTTTTATATTCTAGTCCTCTCAAAATGAATGCTAACATTGCATTTGCCTTCCTTACCACCAACTCAAGTTGCAAACTGACATTTAGGGAATCCTGCACAAGGACTTCCAAGTCCCTTTGCACCTATGATTTTTGAATTTTCTCCATGTTTAGAAAATAGTCGATGCCTTTATCCCCTCTATCAAAGTGGACAGCCATATGCTTCTTCTCTACACTATATCCCATCTGCCACTTCTGTGCTCATTCTGCCAATCAAAGTCCTCCTGCAAACTCCCTGCTTTCTCAACACTACCTGCCCTTCCACCCATCTTTGTATTGTCTGCAAACTCAACCACAAGGCCATCATTTCCGCAATCCAAATCACTGACATATAGCGTGAAAAGGAGTGGTCCCAACACTGAGCCCTGTAGAGCACTGGTCACATGCAGACAACCAGAAAAGATCCCCTCTATTCTCACTCTTTGCCTCTGGTCAGTCAGGCAATCTTCTATCCATGCTAGCATCTTTCCTGTAATACCATGAGCTCTCTTGTGCAAAACCCTATCAAAGGCCTTCTGAAAATCTGAGTGAACAATATCCATTGACTCTTCTTTGTCTACCCTGCCTATTATTTCTTTAAAGAATTCCAACAGATTTGTCAGACAAGATTTCCACATAAGGAAATAATGCTGACTTTAGCTTATAGTATCATGTGCCTCTAATTACCCTGAAATCTCATCCTTAATAACGGACTCCAACATATCCCCAACCACTGAAGTCACGCTAACTGGCCTACAATTTCCTTTCTTCCACCTCCCTCTCTTATTAAAGAGTGGAGTTTTCATTTGCAATTTTCCATTCCTCTGAAACCATTCCAGAATCTACTGATTCTTGAATGAACATTACTAATGCCTCCACAATCTCTTCAACTATCTCTTCCAGAACCCTAGGGTGTACACCAACTGGTCCGGGTGACTTATCTACCTTCGTACCTTTCAGCTTCCCAAGCACCTTCTCCTTGGTAATAGCAACTGAACTCACTACTGCCCTCTGACACTCTCGAATTTCTGACATACTGCTAGTATCTTCCACTGTGAAGACCAACAAAAAATACTTAAGATCATACCCGCATTACTACGTCATCAGTACATTTTCTAGCAGTCCGATATCCACTTTCACCCTTTTCTTTAAACTTTTTATGTATCTGAAAAAAGCTTTAGGTATCCTCTTTCATATCATTTGCCTTCATTTTTCCATCTTTTCTATTCTTTTGGCTTCAGTTGCCTTCTACTGGTTTTTAAAAGCTTCCCAATCCTCTAATGTTCCACTAATTTTTGCTATATCATACAGCCTCTTTTGTTTTTATGTCTCCTTTGATTTCCCTTGCATATTGGACACGGAGAAGTTTCTGTCCTCAGTTAATCCTCTGATGTCGTAAAAGGAAAATTGCTCTCAGAGAGGAGACATTGTTCACTTCAGCCGAAAACCCTATAATCTCCGAGGCTCAACTGTGGGAAAGCAAAATGTCAGCTGACTACCAGTATTTTTGCATACTCGGTTGGGAAAAAAAAGTGCTTTGTGGGGCTGGACAGTTCTGGATCAATCAGCTCCCAGTTTACCAATCCTCCACTAGTAAAATGAACAGAAAGCCTAATGTGATGACCTGGCCATTTCATTGATGTCACTAGAAAAGCTGAAGAGAGGTAGGCCTAAAACAGAGGCATGTAGACTAATCATCATTTAACATGACCATGCATTTTTTGTAGCGCTGACACGATGAGGATAGAAGGGAAAATAAACAGAAATCCTGAAAGACTTCTTCTGGACCCTTCTCAAAGCATTGTCATCCTTCCTATCTGGGGTGACCAGAACTCTATGCAATACTTCAGATACGACATAACTAGTTTTATAAAGCTGCAATGAAGCTAAATGCTGAGCATATTTAAGACAGGAATACTGGATGTTAAGGAAAATCAAAGGGGACACTGCAGAAAAAATGACTCTCAGGTAAAAGATCACCCTCATCAGTGACACCTTTCCTATAATGGTGCGATTATAATGCTCCAGATACAACCTAAGAGTTTGATAAAGCTGCAACGTAACTTCCTGACTTTTCAATTCAATGCCTTGATTAATAAAGGCAAGCATCCCTAAGCCATCTTAATCACTAGATCCATCTGTGTAGCCACTTACAGGGAGCAATGAACTCAGTGATGAGTTTATGCATTTTCCATTTACGGGCAGCACAGTTGTCATAATGCTATTACAGCGCCAGCAACCTAGGTTCAATTCCCGCTGCTAACTGTTTGGAGTTTGTACGTTCTCCCCTGACCGCGTGGGTTTCCTCCCACATTCCAAAGGCGTACGAGTTATTTGTTGGTTCATTGGTCACATAGGTTTAATTGGGCAGTGAGGGCTCACTGGGCCGGAAAGGCCTGTTACCACGCTGCATCTCTAAAAAAAAAACTAATGAAGGCTGAGGGACATGGAAAGAAATAGAAATGGCAATTTTTAAATTATGCAAGTGTAGATACAACCACAGGAAGAAAATAAACAAAGCTGTTACTCAAGAGTGAAAACTCCGTCTCAACACCAATATTTTTGTCCATAATAAACGATGATTGAGAGGAATGTATGCTAGATAGCGATCAGAATAGTAAAAAAAACCTGATATAGGATTCAATAAAGTAAAAATGGAGGTAGTTAAAGTTAGACCTATGCCAGCATGGTTCCCATTGGGCAAAATATCTTATTTTGGTGTTTAAACTCTATGTAGGAAAGTAATGAAAGGGAAAAATATGAGGGTTAAGGAATTCAATCATCTTGGTATGGTGGCTCTTCACTATTTTAATTTTTAGAAGACAGCAGTTTTTGTTAACAATCTTACTGTATTATAAAAGCAGGCCTCACTTGAGCTATGAGAAAGATTTACCTTGCTGTAATTATTCGTAAACTCATTTATTTTAAAGTAGGCAGAGTTCTGCTCTTAGTCAGCTTTGCTCTCTTAGAAATTCTCTTGCCGTGAGTTTGGTTTTGTACGATTATCAAAAGTGGCATGCTGGAAATACTCTGAAGAATGGACAGCATTCTGGCCGGTGATCAATTTCAAAGGCTTCAAAGGTTCACTGTCAAATGCACAAGTACAGAGGCAATGAAAAACTTATTTACAAAACAATTTAATTACAAATAGAACAACAATAGTTAATTTTAGTGCAAAGTTGTCAAAGTGTAGAGATTAGTGTTTTGCCATTTGGTTCAAAAACTGAATGTTGAAGGGAAGTTGCTGTTTGTGATAGAATGAGGGAAGCCCAGGAGCAAGAAAATCAATAGAGAACATATTGGACTAAAAGACAGAACTCAACAGTTGTCGGAAATCTGAATTAAATATAATTTTGAAAATGTGAAGAGACAATACACTATTAAAGGCAAGAATTTTGAAAGTCTTGATGAGCAGAGGAATTTAGACATTGCTAAACAGTGATAGATGCTTGCAATGTTGGACAATTTATTTCTTAGGTTATGTGCAAAACTCAAAGTGTTTTCTTTGTCTTGTCTCCTCATATTCATGTTTTTTGATAGAGCTGGTGGAATTTCCCTTTTTGCTAGAATTTTGATAATGAATACTCACACTTGGTACCTGGAAGTCTATCTCTATAACTTTCCTCAGTCTGAATGCTTTGATCAGATTAGCTTTATTGTCACATTTCCATCCAAACATACAATGAAATGTGGCATTTTGTACCAACACATTCCAAGAACTAGGCTGGGGAAGCTCACAAGTGTCTCCACACTTCCAGTGCTCACAACTTATGAAAGCTAACCCAAATACAGTATCTTTGGAATGTGGGAGGAAACTCACCCATGTGACCACAGTGAGAACTTGCAAACTCTTTATCGAAAGTAGCAGAAATTGAACCCTGATCACTGGCATTGTATTAGGGTTACGCAAACTGCTACACTACCCTACCCTTGTTTAACTTTTCGTCCACTTCCATTATGAAATGACTTCAGGCAGCACAGCTTTCCCTGTGCTAAAAGACTAAATGTCAGGAAGAAGAGAAAATAAATTAAAAAGCAAACTGTATTTTTTGGTGCAAAAGTAACAAGAAAGGCTGACCAACAGCAGCCCTCCCTATTCCACAATCTGTCTCAACGGTTACAAAACAAACCTTACCATTTGACTTTTTCCAAACTGTTTCGTTTAAACTTTCATTTTGAAAAGGGCTCAGTTCAGAGCAGGAATGGCAAACCTTTCTGAGAGAGTAAGCCCAAACTGGCAGCAATCTTCTAAACAATTTTCTCACATTCCATGGTAATTCTGAGCAGAGATCATCATTGATTAAAAAGATTAAAGATTAGCTTTATTTGCCACATGCACATCAAAACTTACAGTGAAATGCGGCGTTTGCTTCAAATCAAATCAACGAGTATTATCCTAGGGACACCCTATATGTTTGCACAATTACTAACTTACTAATGCTAAACATAACCCTAAGTCTTTGGAATGTGGGAGGAAACTGGAGCACCCGGAGGAAATCCACACAGTCAAAGGGAGTGCAGACAAGGTCTTTATAGACTGCAGAGGGAATCCAACATCGATTGGTGATTGCTGGCACTGTATCTTATTGTGCCATCACATCTTCTTGCAACCATCTAAATGGTGCCAGCAGACACTCTCTAAATCACTGAGTGCTTCGAGTAATTTCCTTTTTACTCTCAGATTTCCGGCACCTGCAGCTTGTTTCTTTTTTATTTGCTAATAAGCTTTGCTACCATACTCAGAAGCAGTTCAAGAAGTTTCAGCAAATAAACTATCTATCACTAAACAGATTTTTAAAAATCTGATTAAACCATTTTAACATTTTAGCATCACTCATGTTTCAATAAGTAATGCTCTGAATGTTGTAATTTCAAGCCTTACTCCATAGACTTAACCATAATCCAGGATGACAGTCACATAGTTACACTGAGAGTTTAAATGAAATGTTGAATTGAGGCTTGTTCTGCAAAAGATTCTCTGGAAATGAACAGGGAGGCTCACTCCAATATCTTAATGTTTATCCCTCATTCAATACTATTAAAATAAATCAAATACTTGGGACAAAATTGAAAAATAATGTTCGTTTCTGCCCCTGTTCAAACTGGTAAAGAATTTGTTTTGCAAGCAATTGAAAGAACAAATTGTTCTAAGTTTCAAAAGTGGAACTGGAGTGTCAATGGACATGTCACTTGTACCGAGATACTTTTCTTGCAAACCTGTAAATGTCAATTTATCAGATTATTCAAAAGGTAACATACTTAGGAGGACAAACAGACTGCAAGTCTATTTTTGTAAGGGGATGAAGTCTTACGACAAACAGCACATTGGTGTTGGTAGTAAGAAAGAAAATTCAATGTTAAGATTCAATTCAAGAGGACCAGAATATCAAAGCAAAGCTGTAATGCTGAAGCTTTGTAAGTCATTGGTCAGATCGCACTTGGAGTATAGTGAGCAATTTTGGGCCCCTTATCTAAGAAAAGATGTGCAGGCATTGGGAGGATCACCAGAATGATCCCAGGAAGGAAAGAGTTAATGTATGAGGAGCACTTCTGATGGCTCTGGGCTTGTACTTGTTGGAGTTTAGGAGAATAGGGAGGGGGTGGAATCTCATTGAAACCTATCAAATATTGAAAGGCCTAGATAGAGTGGACATGAAGAGAATGTTTCCTCTGGGGGGGGGGGGGGGGTCTAGGACCAGAGGGCACAGCCTCAGAATAGAAGGATGTCACTTTAGAATAGAGATGAGGAGAATTTCTTTAGCTAGAGGGTGGTGAATCGATGGAATTCATTGCCAGGCGGCTATGGAAGTCAAGTCAGTGGGTATATTTAAAGCGGAGGTTGATAGGCTCTTGACTAGTAAAGGCATCAAAGATTACAGGGAGATGGCCAGAGAATGGGGATGAGGGGGATAATAAACAAGGAATGGCCAAGCAAACTCGACGGCCAAATGGCCTAATTCTGCCACTATGTCTTATGGTGAGACCACACCTGGTGTACCTCAAGGTCATCCAAATCTTAGTAATTGAGCTGCAGGTGTGAAGATGATCCTAGCAACACCCAAGGGCTGAGCTACCAGCTTTCATCCACTCAGTCACTGAAGCACATGAGGAAATTGGCCTTTCACAATATCTACAAGGTAAAAGTGGTCCTCTGCCAACATACACAAAATGCTGGAGGAACTCAGCATGTTAGGCATCATCTTTGGAGGGAGATGAACAGTGATCTGGGGTTAAGACCTTTCATTAGGACTGGTGAAGGGTCTTGACCCAAAACATCAATCGTTTATTTCCCTCCATAGATGCTGCCTGACCTGATGAGTTCCGCCAGCAATTTTACTTTTTTTTTTAAATTTAGAGATACAGTGCAGAATAAGCTCTTCTGTCCCTTTGAGCCCCATCACCCAGCAAACCCCAATTAACCCTAGCCTAATCACGGGACAGTTTACAATGACCTACTAACCAGTACTTCTTTGGACTTGTAGGACACACACCCATACACACACCACACACGTCACACACATGCATACTGACAGAGACATACACAGACACCCACAGACCAACACACAAACACACACCCAAAGATACAAGACACACACACACACACACACATCCACCCACAAACATGCAGATATACCACATACAGACACGCACACACAGGCACACCCACATACACACTTACATCACACAGAGAACAACAGAAACACACAGACACATACATATACACACAGACATACACATTCACAGACACACCCACAGGCACAAACACAGACAGACACAGACCAACACACAAACACACTAGGACTGGATAACCATGGTATATATGCCATGAAAATTATATTTTTTTTGCAGGAGCAGCACAGTACTTTACAAGATGACAACAAATGTAATTTAACAAACTTAAATTAAGAAATTATAACATAACATAGATATGCACAAAATATACAGAAAAAATATTGGTGTTGGTTTATTCTTGACTCACATACCAAGATACAATGAAGAGCTCATCTTGCACACTGTCCATACACATCAGATCATCACACGGTGCACTGAGGCAGAACAAGGTAAAACAATAACAGTGCAGAATGACAATACCAATGAAGGGCTATGTGGTAGGCACATTCTAGGTAGTCTCTAGAGTAGGTTACATGGTCAGCACAACATTGTGGGCTGAAAGGCCTGTAATGTGCTGCAGATTTCTTTGTTTCTATGAAACCAGAGAACCCAGAGAAGATCCACACATTCCACCGTGTGGATGTACAGACCCCTTACAGATGACATTGGAATTGAAATTCGAACTTGAGTTTTGCTCAAGATTTCCAGCATCTGCAGAACCTCTCGTGTTTATGGTCCTTTACCAACTAGTCCCCATGATAAACAGGGACTAATTCTCAAACCCGAGAGCCAACCTCTCAAAGTCAGACATCAGTTTAAATTTACCATCACCTTCAATGCATCAAGACAACCTGTGGTTGGTGAGGAGAAAGGTGTTTGTAGATCAAGGGCTCAAATCTGACACAAAACTCAATCACTGGGTACCTTCTGTAACCTGGACTACTAGCACAGGCACAAAACTAAAACTAAACTGTGTATAAACCTCTAACAATGTCTTCACAAGGTCCTGTTTGTCATCTGTATTGTCCACATCATCTGTTTGTCATTTATATTAATGATTTGGATGATAATGTGGTAAGCTGGATCAGCATTTGCGGATGACACCAAGATTGGGAGCATAGAGACAGTGAGGAAGGCTATCAAAGCTTGCAGTGAGATCTGGACCAGCTGGAAAAATGGGCTGAAAAATGGCAGATGGAATTTAATGCAGACAAGTGAGGTGTTGCACTTCAGTAGGACCAACATGGGTAGGTCCTACACAGTGAATGGTTGAGCAGTAAGGAGTGTGAAAGAACAGTGGAAACTAGGAGTACAGATCCATAATTCCATGAAAGTGGCATCACAGGTAGGTAGGGGTGTAAAGAGAGCTTTTGGCACAATAGCCTTCATAAATCAGAGTACTATGTACAGAAATTCTGATGTTATGTTGAAGTTGTATAGGACATTGGTGAGGCCAAATTTGGAGCAGTATGTGCAGTTCCAGTCACCTACCAACAGAAAAGAACCCATTAGGATTGAAAGGAGAGCTGAAAAAAATTACAAGGATGTTGCTAGGAATTGAATTATAGGGAAAGGTTGAATAGGTTAGGATTTTATTCTCTGGAGTATAGCAGAATGAGAGGAGATATGATAAAGGTATACAAAATTGAGGGCCAAAGACAAGGTAAATACATGCAGGCTTTTTCCACTGAGGTTCAGTGAGACTAGAAATAGAGGTCATAGGTTAAGAGTGAAATATTGAAGGGGAACATAAGGGAGATCTACTTCACTCAGAGGGTGGTGAGAATGATCAACAAGCTGAAAGAAAGCAGAAGTGGTGGATGCGGGTTCAATTGCAAAACTGATGAGAAGTACGGGTAAGTACATGTATGGAAGGGGTAAGAAGGATTATGGTCAATGTGCAGGTCAATGGGATTAGGAAGAACTAGACAACGGGGTGACCCATTGGGGCACCCTTTGAAAGAAGGGTAGTGCAGTCTGATGTGACCAGAATGAGCATTAAATTTTCCTGAATGCTACTGGTATGGCTTTGCTTTGGGAATTGAAGAAGAAAACCTCAGTTTATTAAAGAAGGACGACACGTAGCAATGCAAATATAGCTCCTCCTCGTTTAACGCAGGACACTTTGATGGCAACATTTCTCATGGATCTGCCACCCTTGTGCCCCTCGTTGTCATTCTGGAGACGTGCAGTCCTTTCATCTGCTGTCTCATCTCCTCTTCTGCTGTTTATTCTTTGTCTCTGATCTTGGAGTCATGCATTTCTCAGCTCCTTTGTCTCTTCCTCTCTCCTCCTCCTGTGCCAGTTGTTGTCATTTTGGAGACATGCATGCCTCTCCTCCTCTGTCTCTTCTTCTCTCATCTTTTTTGTCCTGACTCTTTGATCCTGGAGTTGCATGGCTCTGGCCTCAACCGATTCTTATTCTCTCCCTTCCTTGCCACTTCCCGACGACGTTTGGCGTCATCTCTTGACCGTAATGTCCCCCTTCTCTTTCCACGTGGCATTTTTTTTTACCCTAATGCTGGATAGAAGATACGAAGCAGTAACACCAAAGCCTCCAGGATGCTGATTGTTCTTGATGAGGTTGGTGCTCTCCTAAATGCACGTGATATAGTCACCACTGTCCTTTGACCGCAGCAAAGGGTTTGATGGGTGTCTCAAAGTACGTCATTACAATAAGATTTAATTATCTCTTATTGATGGGTGGCAGTTAGATCTGTCCCAATCCTGCACATGCTGATGGTGATCAGCAGAATGTGAGCGCTCGAAATGGAGCTGCTCTGCCCTTTTGCTCCGGTTGTTGTCGCTGCTGTGAGCATCGCGAGTCGCTGCTGAGGCTGGCCGTGCGCATGCGTCGTGGTGTCACGTCGCGGTTTCCATCATGGCTGACATCAGCTCTCGGGTGAAAGTGGGGCTGTTGATTTTGGCGAGTGAGCAATTTTATATGAATATATAACCCTGAATTTTGCCTGCATTCTGTAAGTTAGCTCATTTTAAGTCGATTTAGCCAAAAATAGTGCTGCTGTAATGCACCGTTTGCGCTAACTGGAGGTCACAATCAGACAAACAGAGTGTGAGAGTTTTAGTAGTATACAGGCAACAGTTTGGCATGGACTTGGTAGGCTGAATGGCCTGTTTCTGTGCTGTGGTACAGTATAAACCTAGAAGTATAGAACACCACAACCCGTTTTTCGGGTGAAATTTAACTGATCGTGTCCCATGTATGCAACATAACATGTTCAAGATGTAGTATTTTGTATAGAGTTGCCATGAGTCATTGCAGCCTAGAAAATACTTGCAGTAAGTGATATCCCTAAAGTTGAGTTATTAAGTCTAACAATGTAACTGACGGAATTATGAAACCTGAATGTTTGAGAGGATGCAAGTTTAAAGCTGTGTTTCTAGATAACATACAAACCAACACCGAAGCAAATGCAATGTTAGCATACATTCTGAGAGGAACAGAATCTAAAAGCAAGGATGTAATGCTGAGGCTTTATAAGATACTGGCCAGCCTGCACTTGGAGTATTGTGAGCAGTATCCAGCTCCTTATTTGCCGGCAGTGGAGAAGGGACTGAGATTTACCAGAATGAACCCAGGAATGAAAAGGTTCATATATGAGGAGCTTTTGACGGATTTGGAACAGCATTCTGAGTTCAGAGGAATGAGAAGGAGCTCATTGGAACCTATCAAACAGTGAAAGGCCCAGATATAAAGGATGTAAAGAGGATGTTTCCTATAGCGGGAGAGCAGGACCAGAGGGCGCATCCTCAGAATACAAGCATGGTCTTTTAGAACAAAGATAAGGAGGAATTTTGTTGGTCAGAGAGGGGTGAATCTGTGGAATTCATTACCACAGATAGCTGTGGAGGCCAAGTCATTGAGTATATTTAAAGTGGAAGCTAATAGGTTCTTGATTAGTAAGGTTACAGGGGGAAGAAAGGGAATGGGGTTGAGAGGGAAAATGATCAAATAATGGAGCAGACTCAATGTGCCGAATGACCTAATTCTGCTCGTCTTTTATAGTCTTACCAAGGCCTACAAACCATCTGTATTGAACAACAGTATTTTGTTCTTTCACTACAGTTCTATATTTATCTACAGTATTTCAGTCTGCTATGTACAAAAATCGCCTACTTTTGTGTGATTGATAAATTAGGATTTGTACCTTTCTATCCAACCATTTAAAACTTTAACAAGTAAATAGTTCAGGCCTTAACACACAAACCCATTCGCTTGACCACGAGTCCTACGAGAGGCAGATGGAGCCAGAAGGGGATGGCAGAGGTGGAGAAAATTAAGATATGTAGGAACATAAAGGTTACAAAGGTGATAATGGGACAATTAAAGAAGAGGTGAAGGGCAGACAGAATTAGATGAGGGAGGGGGAGATCCAGTCACAAGTGAAGTAAACCTATCACCACCACTGAGCGCATCTACAAGGAATGCTGCTTCAAGAAAGCAGCATCCATCAGTGGGGTCCTCAACCATGCACGCTTCTTATTAATGCCATTGGGAAGGAACCTCAGGTCCCACACCAATAGGTTCATGAACAGTTACTACCCTTCAACTATCAGGCTCCTGAACCAGTGTGGATAACTTCACTCATCTCAACTCTGAACTGATTCTACAACCTACAGACTCATTATCAAGGACTCTACAACTAGTTCTCAATATTATTATTGCTATTTGTTTCTTTTGTATTTGCAGTTTGTCTTCTTTTGCACATTGATTGTTTCTATATCCTTTTGTGTAGTTTTCATCAATTCCATTGTATTTCTTAGTGAATGCCCACAAGAAAATGAATCTCAGAATCAGAATCGGGTTTAATAATCACTGGCATATGTCGTGAAATTTGTTGTTTCACATCAGCAGCACTTGTTAATATACATTATTTAAAAAAACAACGTGCAATAAATATATAAACAAATAAAAAATAATGCAAAAAGAGAGCAATAAAAAGGAAAAAAAAATGTGAGGTAGTATTCCTGGGTTCATTGTCCATTCAAAAATCTGATGGCGGAGGGGAAGAAGCTGCTCGTGAAACATTGAGTACGTGCCTTCAGGCTCCTGTACCTCTTGTTTGATGGTAGCAATGTGCAGAGGGCATGTTCTGGGTGATGGGATTCCTTAATGATGGATGCCACCGTTTTGAGGCATCGCCTATTGAAGATGTTCTCGATGCTGGGGAGGCTAGTGCCCATGATGGAGACTCTCGGCTGAGTTTGCAACTTTCTGTGGCTTTTTCCAATCCTGTTCAGTGATGCAATCAGCTAGAATGTGCTCCACAGTACATCTACACAAATTTGCTCAGGGTAGTATTTGGTTACGTGTAATGCCCTAGTTCTTACTTTTACTGTAATGCTGTAGGCATTTCATTTTATGCTGTATGTATTTCATTTTAGCAGTTCTGTAAGAGCAGCCTGTTTGGGTTATTGTTGAAGATAAGGGATGATGTGGAACGTGTGCCATCGAATTAGCCAGAGGTTCTTTTTGGTGAGGGACAATAAGGTTGGTTCTTCGGCTTTTGGTTCGGGGGGAGATGAAGAGAGAAGATACTGGGGAGAATGGGTCATAGCGTACGATCTGGTGGGAGACCTGTTGTTCAAGGTCTCATTCAGCGACATTCAGAAGATGGTGTGGGCGTTCACGCTGACTGAGGGCCCAGTTCATGAGTGACAGAGAAGTTCAAGATGAACTCCAACTTGTACACATTCGACTGTTGAATTAGAATGAGCCCTTTTCTTTTTGTTATTCTTTACTAACCTTTTAGTTAAGATTCTTAAATATAAATTCCTTTAAATGTATGCAGTGTACTGTCTGTTATTTCATGGCACTAATTTACAACAGGGTAGCAAATTACACAGCATCCACACAAATAGGAGTTTGGGGTGGGAGAGTGCCTCAAAATCTCAAGTTTGGCAGGGCTGGAGGTGGTCTTCACTAGACTTACGCAGCCAAGGGATTTCATACAGATATATATAGTAGTACTTACTTTGATAAATTTATATTGAAAAGTGAAACCAAGAGGGGTTGGGGGGGGGGGGGGTGGAATAAAAAAGACCAGGAGTTTGGATTGGAATACAAGAGGTGAGGAGGTGGGAGATCAAAACACAGGAGGTTCTTTACCTGAAAGGAGAATATTTAATGTTCTTACCATTGGGTTTAAACTACCCAGGCAGAACGTGTGGTGTCAATGATTGAAAGCTGGTTGCTACTCTGTATGCCTTGTATTTCAGTAGTTAGCCTAGAAGAAAGGTGGTTATTGATATTTTCAAAGAGAGTTTTCTAGTTCAAAGTTGCTTCTACAGTCACACCTTGATACTGCTCATCCACATCACATCTCAACACACCGATTATTTGGTAGTGACAAACAGCTTCTGAACTCTCCAGCAAGACATTAAACCAAGGAATTGATTATAGACTCAGGAAGGTGGTACAAGAGCCTGAAACCACACTCAAATCTTCAGGAATACCTTCTTCCCCTCCATCATCAGATTTCTGAGCTGTCCATGAACCTCGCCTCGTTATTTTATCTTTGGCACTATTTCTTTATTGTAGTAATTTTTGTCTTTGTACTTAATGCTACCACAAAGCAATAAATTTCCCAACATAGTTCAGTGATAATAAACCCGATTCTGATTCCATCTTTTCAGACTAATGAAAGTGGAGGAAGATTCCCTTTGGTTATCCGGACAGTTTTTATTCCTCATATTGCTTTATTCCAAGGTTTTGACTAACTGCGAAACAGATCCATACTCCCTTTGAAGTATCCACATACCTCACTGCATTCAACATCTCGTTCATCCTCATTAATGATCATCATGTAGGGTTTTGGAGGCAAACCAGGGGCTTTTATCCCAAGGATAAACAACAGAAACGTACAGACGTATCGCACCATCCACAGACCAAAGTGTACCTGGGAAACAGAAATAAAGGTAAGTAGTGATAATCATATAATAGCAGAATGGTCAACAGCAGCTGAACCAGACATCAATACATTGTGGCCATCTCTGAAACTTGGCTAAAGGACGGCTGCCATTGGGAGCTGAATGTCCAAGGATATACGGCACATTGAAAAGATAGGTTAGTAGGCAGAGGGGGTGTTGTGGCCCTGTGTTTAAGAAATATTAAATCATTGGAAAGAGATGACATAGGATTGGAAGGTGTAGAGTCCCTATGGGTTGAGTTAAGAAATTCCTTACAGATAACATCAGCATTCAACTAGATTGCGAACAACAAGAAGGACATTGATAAATTACAGTGGAATACAAACAGGTTAGCAGAATAGCAAACACAGAGAAAGACAAGATACAGGGTGCCAGGGCAACATAGCAGTTAGTGCGATGCTATTACATCTTCGGGCAGAGTTTGGAGTGGAATGCTGATGTTACCTGTAAGGAATGTGTATGTTCCTCCCAGTAAACCCTCTGATTTGCTCCAGGTGCTCTGGTTTCCTCCCATGTTTAAAGATGGGTGGGTCAGTAGGTTAATTGGCCATAGTAAGTTGTCCTGTGATCAGGTTAATGTTAAATAATTGGGTTGCTGGGCAGTGCATCTCATTAGGCCTGAAAGACCTGTTCCACACTGTATCTCTAAACAAAAATAAAAAATGATGCAGTTTGGTAGGAAGAATGAAGAGAGGCAATATCAAAATCAAGTTCAGGTTCAATTGCCAGTCAACCATAATATTTATACAGGAAAATGCAACAGTGCTCCTCCTGGGTAAAGGTGCAAACCACAGAACATACAGTCATACACATCACATATACACTCAGTGGCCATTTTAGTAGGTACCTCCTGCACTAATAAACTGGCCACTGAGTGAATGTTCGTGGTCTTCTGCTGCTGTGGGCCATCCACTTCAAGGTTTGATGCATTGTGCATTGAGATGTTCTTCTGCACACCACTGTTGTATTTGAATTACTGGTGTTTTCCTGTCAGCTTGAACCAGTCTGGCCATTCTCCTCTGACAAGGCATATTTAGCATCAGAACTACCACTCACTCACTGGATGCTTTTTTTTTTGTTTTTCCTTTCTCTGTAAACTCTGGAGACCATTGTGCATGAAAATCCCAGGAGATCAGCAGTTTCTGAAATAATCAAACCATCCCTTCTGGCACCAACAATCAAAGTCAAAGGCCACAGTCAGTCACTTAGATCACATTCTTCACTATTCTGATGTTAGATCTGAACAAATGAACCTCTTGACCATGTCTGCAAGCTTTTATGTACTGAGTTGCTGCCACATGATAGGTTGATTAGATATTTGCATCAATGAGGTGTACAAGTGTACCTAATAAAGTGGCCACTGAGTGTAGTTATGATACATAGACAAGGATGCTGTTCACAATTGTCAAAGCAAGTTGAGAAGCAGCTAACAAGGTGTATACAACTTTAGGCTTTATCCACAGAGGCATAGAGTCTAAAAGCAGGGAAGTTTTGCCTAATTTTTATAAAACTCTTAGTCCATCTTCAACTGAAGTAGAACCCTCAATTCTGCTCACACCATTATAGGATTTAAGGGCAGTGGAGATGGTCATTATCCTCATCAGGTGCCATGCCCAGTTTGAGCTCTGACTGCCATGGCCCACACACTCCTGTTTCGGGTCAAGTGGATCAATTCATTGGTATTCATTTCCGGTTCTCTGGTTGCTGTCTCCATCATCATTTGTCTTTGCTTTCCTTACGGGATCCCAATTTCCCTCAGGATTAATAAAGTATGTCTGTCTGTCTGTCGCTTTCTTCCCTCCAGTCTTTCCCATAATTACCGTGCATTCTAACTCCTCTTTCCTAATCACATGTCCAATGAAGTCACGTTGCCTTTTCATGATCTCATACATTCGCTCTTTGTGCTTGCTCCGTTCATGACATCCTCGTTAGATATTCAGTACGGCAAAGATTTGAGAATGATTCCTTGGATGAGGACTATAGCTACACAAAAGGTTCCCTGGAACATGGGAGAATAAGGGAGATTTGATGGAGGTATACAAAATTATGATGGATTTAGACAGGCTAAATGCAAGTAAGCTTTTTTCATTGAGGTTAAATGCAGCTAGAACAAGGTTAAGGGTAAAAAGTGAAAATCTTAAGGGGAACCTGAAGAGGAACTTCTTCACTCAAGAGGGTGAGGAAGTTCACCCTCTTGGGATAAACATCTTCACTCACCTGGGACACCACTGCAGCAAGTTGCTTGGTCCACGAGATAAAGGGCTGCAGGAGGGGGAAATCTGATAGGAGAGGATAGAAGACCACGGAAGAAAGGGAAGGGGGAGGAATGCCAGAGGGAGGTGATGGGCTGGCAAGGAGTTAAGATGAGAGAAGGAAACAGGAATGAGGAATGGTGAAGGGGGGTGGGGGCAGGAAGGGCAATTACCAGGTTCGAAAAATCGATGTTCATGCTAGCAGGTTGGAGGCTACCAGACAGAATATAAAGAGTTGCTCCTCCAACCTGAGTGTGACCTCATCGAGGAGGCCATGGACTGACATGTTGGAATGTGAATGGGAAGTGGAATTGAAATGGTGGCTACAGGGAGATCCCGCTTTTTCTGGCAGAGAGTAGGTACTCAGCGATGTGATCTCCCAATCTACGTCGGGTAATCTGAGCACATTTTTACCAGTTTTGGCATCATTGCACTGGCTGCCTGTGTCCTTGAAGGGCAATTTTAAAATGCTCTTAATTGTATACAAGGCTCTGAATAAATCTAGCTCATCCGCACATTTTGGAGTCTCTGTCCCTTTACATCGCAAATCATAAACTTAGATCCACGAACACTAGCTTGCTTAGTGTTCCTGGAGCCAAGCACAAGAACTGGTGATGCGTCATTTTACTCTTATGCAGCAAAAATCTGGAATACTCTTTTGACGTCAGGCTAGTACTGTGGAATGTTTCAAAACATTTCTTAAAACCTAATTTTTCTTTTAATTGACATACTTATCGGATTACTTAATGCCTGTTGATATTGATTACATTTATATAATTTGGCATATATGATTACATTGTACTCCATATAACATTGGTCTTTACTTAAGGCTTTTAACTTTGTCTCATATTTTTATGACTATATTTATTCATCTTTACAATCTATGTAAAGTATTTTGAGCTTGAACCTTAATGTATGAAAGGTGCTATATAAAGTTATTGCTGTGTTGTTGTTATTATTAAAACATAGAACAGTACAGAACAGGAATAGGCCTTTCAGCCCATAATGTTGTGCCAAAGCATTAAATTAGTAATCAAATGGGCAACCCAACTAATTTCCTCTGCCTACACCATTCTCCGTGTGTGGGAAAAAACTTGCCCCAAAATCTCCTTTGAAATTACCCCCTTCACCTGAAACGTATGCTTTTACATGCAAGGTAATTCTAAGTAACTTTGTTTCTCATTCCACAGAAGTTACTCATCCTATCTCCCGCTCCAAAAATACTCCCAAGCCCAAGGCAGCCTTCCAATACAGAAATCTGTTTTATTTCAATTGTTGTCAGGACAGACTCACTAGCCCCAGCACACTGGAGGCTGCCAGCATGAACAGCATCTCCACCACAATAAAGCAGCACCAACTCCAGTGGATAAATGTTATCCAAATGCCTAACTCACATCTCCCAAATAGATCGTTTACTCCCAGTTAAAGCAAGGTCACCGAGCCCTAGTAAGCAAAGTAATCCCTTCAAATTTGCAAGGGGGATGGGACCCGGAGCGATAGAGCAGTGAAAGAAGTGCATGGAGTAAAGCCAGATCTAATACATAGACGGGCTTTGAGGAAAGAGCAGCAGAATAAAGGGTATAAAGTTAGTAAGGTAGAAGGGCTAAAGTGTGTGTACTTCAATGCAAGCAGCATCAGGAACAAAGGTGATGAACTGAGAGCTTGGATACATACATGGAATTATGATGTAGTGGCCATTACGAAGACTTGGCTGGCACTAGGGCAGGAATGGATTCTCAATATTCCTGGATTGTGGGCCGAAGGGCCTGTAATGTGCTGTACTATTCTATGTTCTACGTTCTAACTTAACATCAAAACCAGCCTTAAGAAATTCAACATTACAGCTAAAAAACTGGGAAGACTGAATAGGTATACCCAGAGGAAATCTGTTCAGGAGGGGGCTGCACTACATGAGAACGACCTCTGCTATCCTGCGGAGAACAAGTGGCAGTTGTGAAAGTAGAGACCGAACAACCACAAGCACCACTTATTCTTGCCCACACTGCACCAGAATATGTGGATCCTGGGTAGGCCCCTCAGCCACCCGAGCACCCATCAAAAGAGAACCCACATCATACTGGTTTGAATGACTGCACCATTACTACTTCATAAGAAAATAAGATATAGAAGCATAATTAAGCTATTGGTCCCCCAAGTCTGCTCCAACATTTAATGATGACAGATTTTTATTTTCTGAACCACCTTCCTTTGTCTTCTCCCTGTAACTCTAATTCACTATCAACTGCTGCCTGAAATGAACCCAATGTTTTGACATCCACAGCAGGCTGTGGCAATGAATTTTACAGCTCCACCTTCTGACTGAAGAAATTGTCCCTCATCTCAGTTTTAAAGAGACATCCCTTTATTATGAGGCTGTGCCCTCAGATCCAATATCCACTTTGGAAAGACAAACCAGCATAGGGCTAACATGTTGAATGGTAGGGCACAGAGGAGTGCTATAGAACAGAGGGATCTGGGAATGCTATTCCATAGCTCCTTGAAACTATCATCACAGGTAGTTGGGGTTGTAAAGAGAGCTTTGGGCATATTGGTCATCATAAATCAAATTTGTGAGTATAGGAGTTGGTACCTATTGTTGAAATTGTGTAAGATATTGGTGATTTGGAGTATTGTGTGCAATGTTGGCCACCTACATACAGGAAAGATGTCAGTGGATTGCCAGGACTTGAGGACCTGAGTTACAGGGAAAGGTTCAATAGGTTAGGACTTTATTTCCCAGAACACAGAAGAATTTGAAGAAATTTGCTAGAGGTATACAATACAATGAGGGGTATAGACAGGGTCGTTGCAAGCAGGCTTTTTCCACTGAGGTTGGCTAAGAAAGCTGCCAGCGGAAGTGGTAGATGTGGGTTCAATCGCAACATTTAAGAGAAATTTGGACAAGTACATGGATGGGAGAGGTATGGAGGGGTATGGTACAGATGCAGATTGATGGGACTAGACAGATTAATAGCTGGGCAGAGGCTAGACAAGCCAAAGGGCGTGATTCTATGCTGCAGTGTTCTATGAATTAATAACTCTCCCACTGATGGAAACATCCTCTCCACATCCTTTTCAGTAACCTAAAAATTATCTTTAACATAAGTGATCTGATTGACTATAGAACATAGAAAATATTATTTTATTTAATGTATTTAGACCATAAGATACAGGAGTAGAATTAGGCCATCTGGCCCATCAAGTCTGCTCTGGCATTCAATCATGGCTGATCCTTTTTTTTCTATCTCCTCCTCAACCCCAGTTCCCGGCCTTCCTCCCGTAACCTTTGATGCCACGCCCAATCAAGACCTATTAATCCGTGCCATAAATACACCTAATGACCTGGGCTCCACAGCTGCCTGTGGCAACAAATTCCACAAATTCACCACCCTTTGGCTTATTAATCTACTATTACTTTGACATTTTATTTATTACTCGGGCAGATTTTCCACATTTATTCAGATCATTTTATTTTATTTCAGATACCATCTATTGTAATTTTGGATTACAGTTACTGTTCTTTTCATTAGCTTTCTGATTATCTAATTTTCTCCAGATTTTTAGTCTAATCATCCACTGTTTTGCTTTTTATCATCGGGAAAAGAATGTTACTTTCTTACAAGCTACAACCTCAGTGGCCACTTTATTAGGTACACCTACTCGTTAATGCAAGTATGTAAACAGTGGTGGGAACTCGATACATAAAATCACGCAGACATTGTCAACAGGTTCAGTTGTTGTTCAGACCAAACATCAGAATAGGGAAGAAATGTGATCTAAGTGAGTTTGACCATGGAATAATTGTCGGTGACAGATAAAGTGGTTTGAGTACCTCAAACTCAAAGTTAAAAGTACATTTGTCAAATTATGTATACTTTATACAACCTTGAAATTCACCTCCTTACAGGCAGCCACAAAACAAAAACTTGCCATCGTCTGCTCCAGCAATGGCCATATATTGGCTTATTGTCTGCTCTCTGGCCTGGACTAACACACGCCGCAACTGTCCTGCGCCTTCGAGACTTCAGTTCACATTCCAAAAATGCCAGGTCCTACAGGCAGTTTCTAAGCTCAATTCTGGCAGGGAAGTTACACGCTATTGTTCGTAGTAATCATGTACCAGAAAAAGTGTGAATAATAAAATATTGACTTTTTTTTCTTTGTTTAATTTGGCACCAGCAAGTAGTCGTACAGCTTCACCAGCACCATCTTAATCTGGATCTTCTGGGATTTTCACACACAACAGTCCCTAGAGTTTACAGGGAATGGTGAAAAAAAAGCAAAAAAAAAATCCAGTGAACGGCAGTTCTAATGGCAAAACTATCTTGTCAGAGAATGGCCAGACTGGTTTAAACTGACAAAAAAAGTGACAGTAAGTCAAATAACCATATGTTACAATAGTGGTGTGCAGAAGAGTATCTCCAAATGTACATTAAATCTTGAAATAAATGGACTACAGCAGCAGAAGAGTATGAACATACACTCAGTGGCCAGTTTATTAGGTACAGAAGGTACTAGAACATCTCGGTCCTAGGTTACTAGGACATCTTCAGAAGGCGATGCCTCAAGAAGGCAGCATCCATCATTAAGGCCCACCATCACCCAAGGAATGCCCTCTTCTCATTGCTACCATGAGAGCGGGGACAGGAGCCTGAGACACACAAGCAATGTTCCCCCTCTCCACCAGATTTCTGAATGGACAATGGACAATGAAACCACCTACATTACCTCACTTATTACTTCCACTATTTATTTTATTCATTTCATTTATTTCTTTGTTTATTTAGAGATGCAGGGTGAACAGGCCCTTCCAGGCCAACGAGCCCCACTGTCCGGCAACCCACCCATTTAACCCGAGCCTAATCACAGAACAATTTACAATGACCTATTTGTATACTTCTTATTATAATTTAGTTTTTAAAAATTGTATATTGCTACCAAAAGCTACAAATTTCATGACATATGCCAGTAATAATGAAGCTTATGAATGGCAGAGCATGTCCAGAGGCTGAACTGCCAATTCCTATTTCTGTTTCTTGTATTCTTACCCGCTTTATCTCAGCTCTTCACTCCTTTGCTCTTTCAGCAGCTTTTCAAATAGATATTCAACTTTCTCAATAATTTAACATATATAACAATAATTTGACATCTAAAAGCTACAACCCGAGACAATGACTCAGGTACAACAATGACTCAGCAATGCCGTTTGGATGCCACAGTAAGATTACATCAGAGTTGCTAAAACAATTGTAATAATGCTGAATCATTACTGAAACAAAAGTTGGGGATTAAGTGAGACTAGAACTAGAAGTCATGGGTTAAGGGTGAAAGGTGAAATGTTTAAGGGGAACACGAGGGGGAACTAGTTCACTCAGAGGGTGGTGAAAATGTGGAATGAGGTGCTAGTGGAAGTGGTGGATGCGAGTTTGATTGCAATGTTTAAGAGAAATTTATATAGGTACATGGATGGGAGAAGTATGGAGGGCTAAGGTCTGGGTGCAGGTCAATGGGACTAGGCAGAATAATAGTTTAGCACAGACAAGACAGGCCAAATGGCGTGATCTTAGGCTCCATGACTCTCCCATTAATGGAAACACGTCCTTTTAGTAACCTAAAAATTATCTTTAATGCAAGTAACCTGACTTAGAACAGCGGCCACCAGCCAGTAGTCGCAGAGCTTCACCGGCACCATTTTAAACTGGATCTTCTGGGATTTTCACACACAACAGTCTCTAGAGTTTACAGGGAATAGTGCAAAAAGCAAAAAACAAAATTCCAGTGAATGGTAGAAACATCTCATCAGAGGAGAATAGCCAGAATGTCTTGTGCTAATAAGAAAACGACAATAAGTCAAGTAATCAGGTATTGCAACAGTGCTGTGCAGAAAAGCATCTCTAAAAGTACAGCACATCAAACCTTGAAGTAGATTGGTTACAGCAGCAGAAGAGCATGAACATATACTCAGTGGTACCTAATAAAGTGGCCACTAAGTGTATTTCAAAGAGGAGATAAAATGAAGAAATTGTCCTCATGACTCATATCAAGTCATTTTCTGCACCCACATCTTCAAAAGGAATGCTCCTGCCTGTTTCAAGAGAAGTGCAAGGAGGAATGGTGTATTACAAAGAAAATATTGGTCAGCCTATAGAGGACTGTAATCTCTGGAAAAAGAGCTCAAGACATTTCACAGGTTCACTTGTCACAGTGATCCACTATGGGTAGTTCTTTGGTTTATTCATGGGATATATTGTATTTCTTTGCTTTCCTGTGGGTGCTACAATAAACGGAATCTCAAAGATGTATAAAGTATGCATACTTTGATAATAAATTTACTTTGAACTTTGAAACAAAAAGATTGTACAACTTGCAGGAATAATACTGGACCCCCACCAAATCATGAGTTCGCTACACCCTTGTTTACATGACATTCAAACCGAAGCCATTTAGAGCCAATATTAAATTACCTGTTTATAAAAGTTCATTCTCCAAAAATAACGACTTACTGTAACGGAATATGGTAAAACTCAGGTTTCTGAGCAACTCACAGAAAATGCAGCATCTATGGAAATGAACGAACAGTCAACGGTTTGGGCCGAGTCTTTTCTTCAGGAGTGGGAAGGAAGGACTAGTTAGAAGGTGATAGATGAAAGCAGCTGGGTGGGGAAAGTAAAGAAGTGAAGAAGGAATCTGACAAGAAAGCAGAGTAGACCATGGGTGAAAGGGAAGGAGGAGAGGCCCAGGGGAAGGTGACAGACAGGTGAAGAGAAGAGGTCAGAGGCTAGAGTGGGGAATAGAAGAGGGAAGGGGAGGGGGAAAAATTACTGGAAGGAGAAATCAATGTACATGCCATCAGGTTGGAGGCTACCTAGACAGAATATGATGAGGAGTTGCATCTCCACTCTGAGAATGACCTTATCATGGCAAATGAGGAGACACATTTCAGAAATTCTGATAGTTCTTTGTCAGGTTCACTGAGATCCTGTTTTCTATGCTCAATTAATCTCAGAGGCTCATTTACTGCAGTCTTCGGCTCACCAGGTTCACGAGAATATTTATGATCTCACCTGGTAACATCTTACTAAAATGTGTAGCAGAGTAATAACAATGACACCCAGTACTCTCAAAAATCTGCAAGTCCAACAGCACCAAAGTCACAAGCCAGATGAGATGACAAATATCTATTGTAGAACAGTTCATCCTACATACAAATAGAGAGGCTTCAGGGAAGATATGATTAGTCTAGGTGAATAAGAAAGTCAGTACATAATCAGAGAGTACACAATGATTGAGATGAGAATTTTCTTTATTCAGGCTCATTAACTTGTGGAATTCTCTATCACATAAAGCTACCAAGACTAAGTCACTTAATATGTTGGAAAGTCGGGCAGTATGCTTGCCCATTGGTCCGTGATGCTCTGCCGATCCGATAACCTACTCGAAGATCAACTTAACCCTTCCCTTCCACATAGCCTTTCATCTTTCTTTTACCTATGTATCCATCTAAGAAATTTAAATGCCCCAAACGTATCTGCCTTTACCACCACCCCAGGCAGCACATTCTAAGTACTCAACTCTCTGTGTAAAAACCCACCTCTGATATTCCCACTAGATCTTCCTCCAATCACTTTAAAATTAGGCCCCCCAGTATTAGTCATTTCCACCCTGGGGAAAAAGTCTCCGGCTGTCCGCTCTGTCTATGCCTTTCTATCAACTTGAAGGAGAAGGCACCTGGGAAATAGGAAGAGAGTAGATATCTAGAACTACAATACAGAATCAGGCATGATCATATAGAATGGCAGAGTTGATTTAATGTCTGTCTCCTGCTTCAAATGTCTTTGTTTCTACTTTTGGATAGAGAGGAAAGCAATGAAAATGCATTTAGTGCAAGAAGATGGCAGTAAGGTAAACTGACTGCCCTTTATTCTACTGAAACTCAGCAAGTTCCATCATGGGCACTAACCATCAAGGACATCCTCAGAAGCTGATGTCTCAAGAAGGCAGCATCCATGGTTAGGGACCACCATCACTCAGGGAGTGACCATCAGTAGCCTGAAGGCAATGTTTCAGAACCGTTTCTTCCCCTCTACCATCACATTTCTGAATGGACAACGAATCCATGTACAGTACCTCATTTTTTTTTGTACTATTCATTTCATTTATTTCTTTGTTTATTTAGAGATGCAGGGTGAACAGGCCCTTCCAGGCCAATGAGCCCCACTGTCCAGCAACCCACCCATTTAACCCGAGCCTAATCACAGAACAATTTACAATGACCTATTTGTATACTTCTTATTATAATTTAGTTTTTAAAAATTGTATATTGCTACCAACAGCTACAAATTTCATGACATATGCCAGTAATATTAAAGCTTATGAATGGCAGAGCATGCCCAGAGGCTGAACTGCCAATTCCTATTTCTGTTTCTTGTATTCTTACCCACTTTATCTCAGCTCTTCACTCCTTTGCTCTTTCAGCAGCTTTTCAAATAGATATACAACTTTCTCAATAATTTAACATATATAACAATAATTTGAATCTAAAAGCTACAACCTGGAACAACAGAGACTCAGCAATGCCGTTTGGATGCCACAATAAGATTACATCAGAGTTGCTAGAACAGTTGTAATAATGCTGAATCATTACTGAAACAAAAGTTGGGGGCACTTTCACATGTCTTCAGAAAGATTGCATAGGAAAACAAAAACATACCATCAGACAGATCCGGAGATGACTCATTAGTTGGCAAAAGGTTTAAGGATTAAAGATTAACTTTATCTGTCACATTTACTTCAAAATGTACTTTGAAAAGTGTCATTTGTGTCAAATCAAATCAGTAAGGATTGAGCTGGGCAAGTGTCCCCACGCTTCCAGCACCAACACAGCATGTCCACAACCAACCCTAACTGTATATCTTCAGAATGTGAGAGGAAACCAGAGCACACAGAAGAAATGCATATAATCATGGGGACAGCGAACAAATTCTTTTACGGACAGTGCCAGGATTCCATCTCTGACCATACAGAAACAGAAATAAGGCTTACTTTGCATTCCATCCGGAGAGATCATTCCAAACACAAGTACACTGAGATGGAAAAGCAATAACAGAATGCAGTTTATACATGGTACTGTATATTGCACAGGAAGTGCCTTGTAAGCAATGCAAAACAAGTCAAGAACTAAGATTTATCTGAGGCCTCCAAGAGGACCTCATTCTTGTCATGGAGTTTGGAGGCTTGTGTTCCTCAATGACCTGGACTATGTTGGATGGAGTCAGGGCCTCGTGTTCCAGCTAGTGGTAGGGCCACCCATACCAAACTGGTCAAAGGATAGAGCCCAGACTAAGAGTCCTCCAGGTTAGGGGGTTCAGCTCAGGCTTAACAATCCTGACCAGCAAAAAACATATTGTTACAGAAACAGCAATCCCTCTGTATCTGTGTGCGACTGTATGGATAGACATAGATGGAGGACTTTCATTGCTGCCTTAAACGCCAGTGGCGTAACGAGCAGCAAGTAAGTACACCCGAGGAGTATAGATAGAGTAAATCCAAGCAGGCTTTTTCCACTGAGGTTGGGTGAAGCCTGAACTAGAGGTCATGGGTTAAGGGCGAGTGATGAAGTGTTTAAGGGGAACATGAGGGGTCACTTCTTCACTCAGAGGGTGGTGAGAGTGTGGAACGAACACCCACTGAAAGTAGTGGATGCAAATTTAATTTCAGCATGTGAGAGAAGTACATGGAAGTACTACTTCCCTCGGAGTTTGTGAAGATTTGGCATGACATCTATAACTTTGACAAAACCTCTGTAGATGTGCGGTGAGGAGTAGATTGACTGGCTGCATCACAGACTGGTATGGAAATACCCAAGCCCTTGCATGGAGGGTCCTGTAAAATAGTCCAGTCCATTATGGGTAAAGCCCTCCCCACCATTGGCCATATCTACACAGAGCATTGACGCAGGAAAGTAGTACCCATTGTCAGTGACCCTCACCACCCAGATCACACTTTCTTCTCGTTGTTGCCATCAGCCTCAAGACTCACACCACCAGGTTCAGGAACAGTTATTACCCTCAACCATTCAGCTCCTGAACCAGAGGGGGTAACTTCACTTGCCCCATCACTGAATTTTTACCACAACCTATGGACTCATTATCAAAGGCTGTTCATCTCATGTTCTCAATATATATTTTTTCCTTTACTGTACTTGCACAGTTTGTTGTCTTTTGCACACTGGTTGTCCACCCTGTTGGTGTGATATTGCATTGATTCTATTATGGTTATTGGATTTATTGAGTATGCTTGGGGTTGTATATGATTACATAAATGTACTTTGATAATAAATTTATTTGAATTCTGGATGGGAGAGTTATGGAGGGCTTGATTCAGGGCCAGCACGATGGCATTGAACAGATAAAAAAAAATCGACACAGACTGAATTGGTTGAAGAGCCTGTTTCTGTGCTGTAGTTTTCTATGACTCTCTAGCCTTGTTCTTATGAAAAATACTTCATTCTAAACTCAATCAAGTTCATCAGCTTCCCACCTATACGTCTAGATTCCTGAAGATAAAATAAACTTTCACTGTTGTGATATTGAAGACTGATTTTAAAGTGGCACAGTAGCATAGCAGATCGCACACTGCTTGACAGCACCAGCTGCCTGACTTGCTGAGTCACCCTCCCCACTATTTCTGACATTTACTGGGAGCATCGCAGACAAAGGGCCCAAAGCATTGTTGAGAATCCCCAATGCCCATTCCACAATCTCTGATTCACTACCATCAGGAAGGAGGTACAGAAGCTTCAGGACTAGGTCTGCCAGACTGGGTAATAGGTTCTTCCCTCAGACTGAGACTAATGAATACCTTGTCACCACCAAGGTCTTGTCACTAGGACAGCAAGCTGTTTACTGTATAACTTAGTTGGCTGTGCACTGCATGCATTTTGAATTATGCTTTATTCATGTATTTATAATAGTTTGGTTTATGTGCTGGGTGAGATATATGTTTAGTAGGTGCACCTTGGTCTGGGGGAGCATTGTTTCATTTGATTGTAAATGTACAGTCAGATGACAATAAACTTGAACTCGAACTTGAGCTCCCCAAGTATCTTGTATGCTGAGCTGACGATAGTGGTTAAATCAACCACTTTTACATCTCCCCTGATGGAATCAAACAGGAATGAAAGGACAGCACTAGTAAAGAGGTGGTTATGCTGTAGAGTGATAATACACTACAGCCTGGGTACAAACCAACACTTAAAGTACGCATCGGGCCAAAATCATTCATCAGGCGTGGAAAGGGGGAAAAGCCAGAATAAGATGTGGGGAAGGGGTAGGAGTACAAACTGGAGGCTATAGGTAAAACCAGATGAGGGGGAAGGTGGGTGGGTTCCATCAATCTCAGTAGATACCCAAATTACGAGTGCCTTAGCACTTAATCTTCTGTGGCTCTGAAGAATTTTGCTCGGCATAATGTAAATACACAATTCACCTCTACCTTAGTATTAAACAATGGTGCTGTTATAGAAAGGATGTTGAGGCTTTGGAGAGGTTTACCAGGATACTGCCTGGATTAGAGGGCAAGGACAAACTTGGATTGTATTCTCTGGAGAAGTGGAGGCTGAGGGGAGATCTGTTAGAGGTTTATAGGATTATGAGAAGCATAGATAGACAGACAGCATCTTTTTTCAAGGGTCCCCCCCCCCCCCACCCACATACAGGGAGTGGTGGGTGCCTGAAGTTCACTACCTGTAGTGGTAGAGGCAGATACATTTTGGACTTCTCAAGATTCAAGATTGCTTCATGCAATTTACAGGATACAAGTGTAAAGGAGAAAGAAATAATTGTTACTCCCAATCCGATGCAGCCCCAAAAAATAACTACAAAGATAAAGAGCACAAAATAATTAACAAACACATTAAATGTAAATACATAAGATAACTTATATACATAG
This sequence comes from Hemitrygon akajei, assembly GCF_048418815.1. Lineage (NCBI taxonomy): Eukaryota > Metazoa > Chordata > Chondrichthyes > Myliobatiformes > Dasyatidae > Hemitrygon > Hemitrygon akajei. Next base: position 116,689,700 of record NC_133128.1, read on the forward strand.
ATTCATTGTATGTTAATAAATTGACGTTTGGCAAAATCATAAGGAAATAATAAACTAGTGGTGGAGTTAATGGGTGGAGGTGTTGATCAACCATACTGCTTGGGAAAGTAACTGCTTCTAAGTTTGTTGGTCCTGGTGTGGATGATTCACGAATGCGAGGAAAATGGAAGGACATGGACATCGTGTAGGCAGAAGAGATTAGTTTAGTTGGTCATTTGACTGCTAATTTAATTGGTTCAGCACAATATAGTGGGCCGAAGGGCCAGTTCCTGTACAGTACTGGTCTATGTTTTATGCACTATGTTCTAACGTACCTTATGGTCAGTACTGTCCAGTGACCACCACCATAGAGGACTTTTCCATGACACAAATGCCAGATTCTCCGCTGCAAATCCCAGAGCCCAGAAGAGCAGTAGGATGGTACCATGGCCGCGTGTTCTGTCCCGCACCATCACCCTGTTGCGCTCCAGGTGTAGTAGTAAGATGGTACACACCCATCCAGCTGGAGATAGGCACGAATATAGAATCATGTATCCACAGATTATGCCCAAGCCAAAGGTTTGCCAAAGGATGTAGGTTCCAAACTGCAGCAGCATGATTACTGTTAGGAACAATTGAAGGCGGAAGAGACGAGAGCGAGGTATGTACTTTGGCTCCATTGTAGTCCCATAGATATTGTAACAAGCACATTGCAGTGCACCAAGGAGAAAGGCAATGCTCAAAAGTACTGTTGGGACGAGTGTAAAATAAAAACATGGGAATAATCCGTGTTGAATCCATATTTTGGATAAGGATGCATTGCCTTCGCAGTAACCTTCAAGAACAACCATTGTTTCCAATCGGACAGCTGTGAATAAGAGAACAAGATCAGAATCTCAGAAACTAAGAATAATTGCTACAGTCAATAACTTATATACTTAGTGGCCACTTTATTAAGTATACTAGTACAGCTGCTTATTAATGTAAACATCTAATCAGCCAATCATGTGGCAGCAAATCAATGCATAAAAGAAGGAAGATATCATCAATAAGTTCAGTTGTTGTTCAGACTAAACATCACAATGAGGAGGAAATATGAACTAAGTGACTTTGATCACGGAATGATTGTTGGTGCCAGATGGGGTGGTTTGAGTATCTCAGAAACTGCTGATCTCCTGGGATTTTCACACACAACAATCTCCAGAGTTTACAGAGAATAGTGTGTAAAAACAAAAAAAAACACATCCAGTGAGCATCAATTCTATGGGCAAAAACTCCTCGTTAACGAGAGGGGTCAGAGGAGAATGGCCAGATTGGTTCAAGCTGACAGGAGGCGACAGTAACTGAAATAACCACACGTTACAACAGTGGTGTGCAGAGGAGCTTCTCTGAATGCACACATTGAACCACAAACCAGCAGTAAAAGACCACAAACTACACAGTGGCCACTTGATTAGGTACAGGAGGTAACTAATAAAGTGCACACTGAATGTATATACAGTGCTAACTCAAACATACTTTGTATATTATTGTTAAATAACCAATTATTTCTCTACAATGATTCATAACCCTGGGTACAAACTTGTGGCTCAAGTCTGAAATTTAAGTGTAATGAAATCCAAGAATGTAAGAAATAGATCGTAAACACAAGAGATTCTACAGAGGCTAGAAATTCAGAGCAATACACACAAAATACTAGAGAACTCAGCAGGTCAGGCAGCATCTATGGAGGGGAATAACAGTTGACATTTCAGGCTGAGACCTTTCATCAGCACTGGAGAAGGGGAAAGAAGCCAGAATAAGATGGTGAGGAGAACAGGGAAAGTTGGCAAGCTGGCAAATGAGATCAGGTGAAGGGGAAAGCGGGTGGGTGAGGTTGCATGATGGAAAAATGGAGAATGGAAAGGGGGGTGAAATTACTGCAAGCTCTTTGGAGGCCACCCCGACGGAATATGAGGTGTTGCTCCTCCAACCTGACAGTGACCTCATTGTGGCAGTAGAGGATGCCATAGACTAACATGTCAGAATGGAAGTAGGTCAGTTGCCTCCTAAATCCTGATCCACTAATTCATTAAATCCTGGATAAACTTGTATATATTTTCCTGTCCTACTCCTATATCTCCTGAGATTGTTTATTCCCAAAAACACATCCAGAAGACTAGGTGCCTCTTAACCACATAAACATCTCGCAAACTTTAACTTCATTAAGACTATTTCATATGATCACTCTTTAGACCTTTGCTTCCTCTCTCCCACAGTGCATTGCATCTGCTACTGTAACAGTGAGAACATTTGATATTTAACATTTCTACCATTCCATTCGTCATACAATATCATTTCTCCCAGCTCTATGGGACCCATATTTAATTTACACACCTCATTTTCTCTTGTATTCTGTAAAATCTCTCTCAGTGTATTGCTTGCTAGCTTTCAGCCTGTTTATTTTGAGTCAGAGTAATATCTTATGCATCTCATGTATTGATAATTATTGTGTTTTTATTATTATTGTGTTGTCTTATTTTGTTTTTTTTGTGCTGCATTGGATCCAAATTACAATTATTTTGTTCTCCTTTACACGTGTACTGGGAATGACAATAAGATTCTTGAATCTTGAATACAGGCCCTTCAGCCCAACATGTCCATGCCAGTCAGAGCCCATCCAGCCGATCCTAATTTCTTTTCTCTCTCTCTCTCCCTCCCTCCCCCCCCCCCTCTCTCTCTCTCTCTCTCTACCCCCCCCCCCCCCCCCGCCTTTAAATGTACCTACCCAATTTCTGCCTGAGTGACATTATTGTACTTGCCTCAACCACTTCTGGGCTTTATCAACTTTTCTGTCAACTTTGATGAATTTTAAAACTCCTTCAGTGCTCAGCATTGTTGTTCATTTGTTTTAAATTAACATTGTAATTTTCTTAATTTATTACTAACATCTTCTGGTTTTGTTTTAAATTTCAGAGTCAGAATCATTTTTAAAATATCACTAGCTTATGTTGTGAAATTTGTTTTGTAGCAGCAGTATATTGCGTACACAATAGTAAAAAAAACAATGACAACAAGAAATACAATTTTAAAATAATGTAAATAAGTAGTACATAAGAGAACAAAAAAAAAACAAAAGAAAATATTGAGATAGTGGACATGCGTTCATTATCCATTCAGAAATCTGATGGTGGAGGGGAAGAAGCTGTTCCTAAAATGTTGAGCTAACATTTACTGTCTATATACAATTACGACTGATATAGAGGTAGTTTAAGTCACCACACCAGTGGGCCTGGAGTCAAATTCAGGAGAGACCTGATAAGAAGCTAAGCATCCTTTCCTGCACAGCATTAGTGAATCACTAGACACTAGAACACTACAGCACAGTACAGAACCTTTGGCCCTCGATGTTGTGCCAACCCATATATTCCTTAAAAATACTAAACCCACACTACTCCATAACCCTCCATTTTTCTTTCATCCATGTGCCTGTCCAAGAGGATCTTAAATACCCCTAATGTTTTAGTCTCCACCACCATCCCTGGCAAGTCATTCCAGGCACTCACAACCCTCTGTCTAAAAAACTTACCCCTGATGTCTCCCCTAAACTTCCCTCCCTTAACTTTGTACATATGCCCTCTGGTGTTTGCTATTCGTGCCCTGGGAAACAGATACTGGCTATCCACTCTATCTATGCCTCTCAAAACCTTTTAGACCTCTATCAAGTCCACTCTCATCCTTCTACACTCCAAAGAGAAAAGTCCCAGCTCTGCTAACCTTGCCTCAAAAGACCTGTTTTCCAATCCAGGAAACATCCTGGTAAATCTCCTCTGCACCCTCTTCCATAGCTTCCACATCCTTCCTATAATGAGGTGACCAGAACTGAACACAATACTCTAAACGTGGTCCCACCAGAGATATGTAGCATTGCAAAAAGACCTCTCTACTCTTGAACTCAATCCTCCTATTAATGAAGCCTAGCATTCCATAGGCCTTCTTAACTATCCTATCAACCTGTGCAGCGACCTTGAGGGATGTATGGATTTGAACCCCAAGGTCCCTCTGTTCATCCACACTCTTCGGCCCTCACAGGTGAGAAGATAGCTGAAGCGTCTCCACCCAAGCAAGGCTGCAGGCCTGGATGGTGTCAGCCCCAGGGTGCTCAAAGCCTGTGCCCCCTAGCTATGTGGAGTACTTCACCATGTCTTCAACCTGAGCCTGAGTCTCCAGAGGGTTCCTGTGCTGTGGAAGACGTCCTGCCTCGTCCCTTTACCGAAGACGCCGTGCACCAGTGGCTCCAATGACTACAGACCGGTGGCACTGACCTCCCACATCATGAAGACCCTGCAGAGACTTGTTCTAGAGCAGCTCCGGCCTATGGTTAGGCCACACTTAGACCCCCTCCAGTTTGCCTATCAGCCCCGACTAGGAGTTGAGGATGCCATCGTCTACCTGCTGAACCGTGTCTACGCCCACCTGGACAAGCCGGCGAGCTCTGTGAGGGTCATGTTTTTTGACTTCTCCAGTGCGTTCAACACCATCCGCCCTGCTCTGCTGGGTGAGAAGCTGACAGTGATGCAGGTGGATGCTTCCCTGGTGTCATGGATTATTGATTACCTGACCAGCAGACCACAGTACGTGCGCTTGCAACACTGTGTGTCAGACAGAGTGGTCAGCAGCACTGGGGCTCCACAGGGGACTGTCCTGTCTCCCTTTCTCTTCACCATCTACACCTTGGACTTCAACTACTGCACAGAGTCTTGTCATCTTCAGAAGTTTTCTGATGACTCTGCCATAGTTGGATGCATCAGCAAGGGAGATGAGGCTGAGTACAGGGCTACGGTGGGAAACTTTGTCACATGGTGCGAGCAGAATCATCTGCAGCTTAATGTGAAAAAGACTAAGGAACTGGTGGTGGACCTGAGGAGGGCTAAGGCACCCGTGACCCCTGTTTCCATCCAAGGGGTCAGTGTGGACATGGTGGAGGATTACAAATACCTGGGGATACGAATTGACAATAAACTGCACTGGTCAAAGAACACTGAGACTGTCTACAAAAGGGTCAGAGCTGTCTCTATTTCCTGAGGAGACTGAGGTCCTTTAAAATCTGCCGGACGATGCTGAGGATGTTCTACGAGTCTGTGGTGGCCAGTGCTATCATGTTTGCTATTGTGTGCTGGGGCAGCAGGCTGAGGGTAACAGACACCAACAGAATCAACAAACTCATTTGTAAGGCCAGTGATGTTGTGGGGGTGGAACTGGATTCTCTGACGGTGGTGTCTGAAAAGAGGATGCTGTCCAAGTTGCATGCCATCTTGGACAATGACTCCCATCCACTCCATAATGTACTGGTTAGACACAGGAGCACATTCAGCCAGAGACTCAATCCACTGAGATGTAACACTGAGCATCATAGGAAGTCATTCCTGCCTGTGGCCATCAAACTTTACAACTCCTCCCTCGGAGTGTTGGACACCCTGAGCCAATAGGCTGGTCCTGGACTAATTTTGACTTGGCATAATTAACATTATTATTTAATTATTTATGGTTTTATATTGCTATATTTCTACACTATTCTTGGTTGGTGCGGCTGTAACGAAACCCAATTTCCCTTGGGATCAATAAAGTATGTCTGCCTGTCTGTCTCTTAAGTAACCGACCATTAACCCTGTACTCAGCCTTCTGGTTTGTCCTTCCAAAATGCATCACCTCACACTTATCCAGATTGAACTCCATCTGACACTTTTCTGCCCGACTCTGCAATCCTGTCTATATCCTCTTGTAACCTTCGACAACCTACAGCTCCATCCACAACTCCTCCAAACTTCATGTCATCCGCAAACTTGCTCACCCATCCTTCTGCCTCTTCATCCAGGTCATTTATAAAAATCACAAAGAGCAGGGGTCCCAGGACAGATCCTTGCAACACTCCGCTAGTCACCGACCTCCAGGCAGAATACTTTCCTTTCACTACTACCCTCTGCTTTCTTCCTGTAAGCCAATTTTTTATCCATCAGCCAAGGTTCCACTGATCCCATGACTCATAACTTTCTGGATGAGTCTCTTGTGGGGGACCTTGTCAAATGCCTTGCTAGAATCCATGTAGACCACATCTACCACCCTACCCTCATTAATTTCTTTTGTAATCTCTTCTAAAAACTCAATTAGGCTCATGAGGCATGACTTTCCCTTCACAAAGCTATGTTGACTATCCTTGAGTAGAATCAGATGAAGATAATGGATTACATTTCTAAGACTAGATTGCTTTCCTTTAAAAATATAATTATTTGCTTTAACTTTAATTCCCCAACCATATGCATCTGAATTTGAAATAAACCAACTACAGGTCATCCCCAGGTTATGGCAGTGTTCCATTCTTGTAAACTGAATGCTAGTCAGAAATGCGGCCATGAACCAAGTTCTCTCACTGCAGTCTTCCAGTACTTCACCTGTGGCTAATAAAACTACAAAAATCTTTGCCAGGTTCTCCTCTGAAGTTTCTTCCCTTGTTTCCCACAATGGTTTCCTACATTCTTAATACTCCTTAAAGGATTGATTAGATGCCAGATTACTATACCTGACACGTGCTCCTTCTTCTTCCCGACCAGAAAGTCTGTATTACTCGTCAGTCAGGGTTCCCTTATCCTGCTAGCCTTGCCCTGCAAGGAACATGTAGGTCCTGAACCTTCCTATCCCACTAAAGTTTCCCAGTAACCCGATGTCCCTTTACCTGTTAATAGCCTCTTCTTTAGATACAGGTTCTGCAGTTTAAAAAACTGACATGCACTGAAGGAGCTCATAGGGATAGCTATCCACATTTCCACCTTACTTTCTCTGTATTACCTTCTCTGTATTATTTATTCATGAACACAAGAAATTCTGCTGATGCTGGAAATTCAGAGCAACACACAAAAAATGCTGGAAAAACGCAGCAGGTTAGGCAGCATCTACGGAAATGAACAAACAGCCGATGTTTCAGCTGAGACCCTTCTTCAGGCAACATTTATTTATTGTCTTTTTTTGAACATATTTGCACACTGGTTGTTTGTCTGTTTTGTGTGTAGTTTTTCTTTAATTCTGTTTTATTTCTTTGTACTAGACCATAAGACATAGGGGCAGAATGAGGCTATTCAGCCCATCAAGTCTGCTCTGCCATTCAAACATGGCTGATTTATAATACCTCAAAACCTCATTCTCTTGCCTTAGCCCCATAACCTTTGATGCCCTTACTAATCTAAAGCCAATTAACCTCTGCTTCAAGTATACCCACCCAAGGACTTCTACTGCGAATGCCTACAAAAAAAGCAAATCTCATGGTAGTGAATGGTGACATATATGTACTTTAATAATAAATTAACTTTGAAATGGCTTATATGAGGTGTTTGGAGTAATGTACAGGGGGTGTTAGTAGTAGCTTTTTTTTAAATACAGAGAGTGGTTGGTGGTAGTAGAGGTGGATGCATTAGAGGTATTTAAGAAACTCTTAGATAGACACATGGATGGTAGAAAAGCGGAGGATCACGTAGATAGGAAGGGTTAGATTGATCTAAGAGCAATTTAAAAAGTTGGCATCACATTGTGGCCCAAGGGCTTCTGCTGTTATGTTCTATGAAAAGCCATCCAATTGGCCAATACAAGCTGTTTGGAGGAAAGTATAGGGTGGACGTCAGAGGCCGCTTTCTTAAAATTAAAAAACAGACTGGTGGATGTGTGCAATGCTCTGCCACAGGTGGTGGTAGAGGCAGAAACATTAGGTGTTATTTAAGAAACTCTTAGATAAGTACATGGATGTAAGAAAAATGGAGGGCTCTGTAGAAGGGATCTTGGAGTGGATTAAACCTAATGCATAACATCATGGGCAAAAGGGCCTGTACTGTTGGATGTGCTTTAGTGTAGGTAATGAATGTTTACTGGGCCTGCAATCAACATTGATACAAACACATCAGGCATGCAGCTGTTAATCAGGTTCAAGGGTGCCGCCAAAATGCTGGAAAAATGGGGAAAATGATAAAAAGCAACATAAAGATAAAGAAGGTCACAGAGTAGAGATCAGGAGCAGACAGGATAGGAAGAATTTTTAATCTGTGTTACCAGACAGCATTATTATGCAATGACCAATGTATGACTGGTAAATCAGGTTCCCAGAAGAGATATTCTGAAGTTTGGTTCCATGACATTGCACATTTGATTATTACACACTGGCGCTTTACATAAGATCTCATGCTTAGTACAGTGGTGTCAATGTCAAAACAGCTGAGCCAAGTGTACGGAACCAAATGCAGTCACTTCAAGCTTAAACTCCCTTACTGTGCATGTACACTATATACATGTTGCGTACATGCACAGAATATATATATCTTTTTGCTCTATTCTTGCCTTACTTATTTAATTTATATATTTATTGTTTATTGTAATTTATAGTTTTTAGAAATTACGCACTGTACCGCTGTCGCAAAACAAATTTCATCCATGCCAGTGATATTAAACCTGATTCTGAATCTAACTTTAAATTCAGAAAGGCAGAGTCGAACAGTACTTCAAAGAAAATGAGGAGGGAGCGTGTGACGATCAGCAGCTCCTTCCACCCGTGTGCCGCAGCTCTCCCATCTCCAACACAAACGATTTTACTCACCTCGTTTCACATTCACTCGCTCTGCAAACTTGAACACCCGGGACCGACACACTCAATAACACAGCGCTTCAGCCAGCTCACATGAAATCCAACATTGTGTGTGAGCGTTGCTCGACATTTCAATCATCTGCAGAATCTCTTGCGTCTGTGGCTTCAGACAACTACCACTTCGACCTGAATGTGTAATCGCCCTAGAATTCTACGGTGGCTCGGTTATACGAACGAGAGTTCAGCCTTCGCTGTAGCACATCGCACAGGAACTGGAATAAGTTTCCGACCTGCAACATATCTAACGCCGCCAAAGTGCCCAACGCTTTCAAATCTGTTTAACCAATCAACTGTTCTTCAATATCATTCACAAAATGCTGCAGGAACTCGGCAGACCAGACAATATCAATGGAGGGGAATAAACAATCGACATTTCGGACCGAGACATTTAAACGACTTTTAAGAGCCATGGAGGCTGTGAGAGTCGAAGTAAATTAAGATGTGCGTTTCTGAAAGAGGTCGGGGTTAAAGTCAGAAAACAAATGTGATTTAATTATGTCTGGGTTAAAGTCAGAAAACAAATGTGATTTAATTATGTCTGATAAGCAGGAATGCAGAAGCGCCTGACAAATTAACTGCTTGTGGAATCATTGAAGTCCTGAGATATGGACTATTGTTTTACAGAAATGTGTAAAAAAACGACTCCAAATATGGAATGGGATAAGACTATGTATCTCCCGAGTCAGGGAGGGGGGTGGTAAGGAAGAAGGATAAAACCTGCTGCCCTGTAAGGTTCAGGGTTCCCTTCTCTGAAGGCACCCAGCTCTGCAGAACTGTTAATAAACTTTGTTTCCTTGAATTTGTCTTGAAGCCATTATTCGGGAGTGTGGCTGGTTTCTGACAGAGGCCAACTCATTGGGTATATTTAAGGTTCTTGATTAGTCAGGGTGACAACAGTTACAGAGAAAAGGCGGGATAATAAGGTTGAGAGGGATAGTATATCAGCTATGATGGAATGGCAGAATGGACTTGACAGGGACTGAATGGCCTAATTCTGCTTCCATGTCTTAAGGTCTTACGTTGTAGACGGAGTGAAAGTATTCGACAAAACAGACCCCAAATCTCTTGGGTTTCACTAATGTACAGGTAACTTATGGTTTATAACTTCAAAACAATAAACTAATTCAAAGGAAGACATAGCAGTCAGAAATGTGAGTCTAATTTAATGTTTACTTCAAGCGAGACGCCCACGTGTGACATGGTAGCGTGATAATGGCTGCAATTCAGGTATTTATAAAACACACACACACACACAGAAAGTTTTCATGTTTTATTATTTTACAACATTGAATCACAGTGGATTTAATTTGGCTTTTTTGACACTGATCAACAGAAAAAGACACTTGTGTCAAAGTGAAAACAGATCTCTACAAAGTGATCTAAATTAATTACAAATATAAAACACAAAATAATTGATTGCATAAGTATTCACCCCCTTTAATATGACACCCCAAATCATCACTGTCAATTGGTTTTAGAAGTCACATAATTAGTTAAATTGAGATTAGTGTGTGCAGGCAAGGTTTTTCAATTGATTATAAAAATACACCTGTGGCTGGAAGGTCCAACTGCTGTTGAGTCAGTATCCTGGCAATAACTACACCATGAAGGCAAAAGAACACTCTAAGCAACTCCGTGAAAAGGTTATTGAAAAGCACAAGTCAGGAAATGGATACAAGAAAATTTCCAAGTCACCAAATATCCCTTGAAGTACAAATAAGTCAATCAGCAAGAAATGGAAAGAATATGGCATGACTGTAAATCTGCCTAGAGCAGGCCATCCTCAAAAACTGAGACATCTTTAGGGAGCGGTGTCTCAGAAGGGCTGCGTCTAGTATTAAGGACCTCCAGCACCGAGGGCATGCCCTTTTTCTCACTGTTACCATCAGGTAGGAGGTACAGAAGCCTGAAGGCACACACTCAGAAATTCAGGAACAGCTTCCTAAATGGAGATTGAAGCTTTGGACACTACCTCACTTTTTTAAAAATATACAGTATTTCTGTTTTGTGCACATTTTTAAAAAGCTATTCAATATACATAATTGATTTACTTGTTTATTATGTTTTATTTTTATTTTTTTCTCTCTCTGCTAGATTATGTATTGCATTGAACTGCTGCTGCTAAATCAACAAATTTCACATCACATGCCGGTGATAATAAATCTGATTCTGATCGTGCAAGAAGGGGACTAGTGAGGAAGGCCACCAGGAGACTTATGACAACTCTGGAGGAGTTGCAAGATTCAGTGGTTGAGGTAGGAGAGACTGCACATACAATTGTTGCCCGGGTGCTTCACCAGTCACAGCTTTATGGGAGAGTGAGAAAACCACTGTTGGGGAAAAAAAACTCACATGAAGTCTCGGCTAGAGTTTGCCGGAGGCATGTGGGAGACACTGAAGTCAGCTGGAAGAAGGTTCTCTGGTCTGATGGAAACCAAAATTGAGTTTTTTGGCAATCAAACTAAATGCTATGATTAGTATAAACCAAACATTGCACATCATCATCCCTATTGCGAAGCATGGTGGTGGCCGCATCATCCTGTGGGGATGCTTCACTACAGCAGGCCCTGAGGAGGTAAATGGGCAAGTGGAGTAAAGGGAATTACAGAGGAGCTGGTCAAAGTCGATTTAAAGGGACAGTAGTAGGGATGATGGCAGAATAACAATGGCTAGTCTCCTGCTATTAACTAGAGGCAACTTGGAAGGCACAGGATAGATAGGACTCAAGACAAATAAGTATTCTAAAGGGATGAGGCAACTATTGCTGACAAGGGAAGTCGAAGATGGCATAAAAGCAAAACCGGGAATATCATCTAGCAAAAATTAGTGGGAGCTCAGAGGGCTGGGAATTTTTATAAACTAATAGAAGGCATTGAAAAAATACATAAGGAGAGGAAAAGATGAAATATGAAGGTATGCCAATAATATAAAAAGCGTACTAAAAGTCTTTTCAGATATATAAAGAGTAAAAGAGAGGCGAGAATGAATATTGGACTGCTGGAAAATGATGCTGAAAGGTAATAATGGGGACAAAGAAATAGGGACCAAACTTAATAAGTATTTTGTGGAAGACACAAGCAAGTTAGAAATTTGAGAGTATTGAGGCAGAAGTGAGTGGAGTTGCTATTACTAAGGAGGTGGTGTTTGGGAAGCTAAAAGGTCTGAAAAGTCACCTGGACCAGATGGACTACACCCTAGGATTCTGAAAGAGGCCGCTGAAGAGTTTGTGGAAGCATTAGTAATGATCTTTCAAGAATCACTAGATTCTGGAATTGTTCTGGAGAATTGGAAAATTGCAAATGTCACTCCACTCTTTAATAAGGGAGGGAGGAAGAAGAAAGGAAATTATAGGCCAGTTAGCCTGACGTCAGTGGTTGGGAAAGTGTTGGAATTCATTATTAAGGATGAGGTGTCAGGGCACTTGGAGGCACATGATAAAGTAGGCCAAAGTCAAAGTTGTTCCTTAAGGGAAAATCTTACCTGACTAATCTGTTGGAATTCTTTGATGAAATAACGGACAAGATAGACAAAGGAGAGCAAACACGAGGAAATCTGCAGATGCTGGAAATTCAAACAACACACACAAAATGCTGGTGGAACACAGCAGGCCAGGCAGCATCCATAGGGAGAAGCACTGTCGATGTTTCGGGCCTGTGTTTGTTGTTTACTTGCATTTTCAGAAGGCTTTTGACAAGGTGCTGTGCGTGAGGCTGCTTAACAACATAAGGGCCCTGGTATTACAGGAAAAATACTAGTATGGACAGGGGATTGGCTGACTGGTCGGAGGCAAAAAGTCAGAATAAAGGGGATTGACTGTCGGTGACATGTTCTTCAGGGGTTGGTGTTGGGACTGCTTATCTCATTAAATGTCAGCTATTTAGATGATGAAATTGATGGCTTTGAGGCCAAGTTTGCAGATGATACAAAGATAGTTGGAAGGGCAGGTAGTGCTGAGGAAGCAGGAAGTCTGCAGAAGGACTTAGACAGATTAAGAGAATGGTTAAAATAGTGGCAGATGGAATGTAGTGTAGGGAAGTGTATGGTCATGCATTTTGGTAGAAGGAATAAATGTATAGACAATTTTCTAAACAAGCAGAAAATTCAAAACTCCATAAAACCATAAGACCATAAGACATAGGAGCAGAATTAGGCCACCTGGCCCATTAAGTCTGCTCCGCCATTCAATCGTGGCTGATCCTTTCTATCTCCTCCTCAACCTCAGTTCCTGGCCTTTTCCTTGTAGCATTTGATGCCATGTCCAATCAAGAACCTATCACTCTCTGCCCTAAATACACCCAACGACCTGGCCTCCACAGCTGCATGTAGCAATAAATTCAACAAATTCACCATCCTTTGGTTAAAGAAATTTCTCCGCATCTGTTTTGAAAGGGTGCTCCTCTATCCTGAGGCTGTGCCCTTTTGTCCTAGGCTCTCCCACCATGGGAAACATCCTTTCCACATCTACTCTGTCTAGACCTTTCAACATTTGAAAGGTTTCAATGAGATTCCCCCCTCATCCTTCTGAATTCCAGTGAGTACAGACTCGGAGCCATCAAACGTTCCTCGTGTGATAACCTTTTCATTCCTGGGATCATCCTTGTGAACCTCCTCCAATGCCAGCATATTTTTTCTAAGATGAGGGGCCCAAAACTGTTCACAATACTCAAGGTGAGGCCTCACCAGTCCCTTATAAAGCCTCAGCATCACATCCTTGCTCTTGTATTCTGGACCTCTTAAAATGAATGCTAACATGGCATTTGCCTTCCTCGCCACCTTCTCAACTTGCAAGTTAACCTTCAGGGTGTTCTGCATAAGGACTCCCAAGTCCCTCTGCATCTCAGATTCCTGTATCTTCTCCCCGTTTAGAAAATAGTCCGCACATGCATTTTCCAACATTGTATTTCATTTGCCATTTTCTTCCCTATTCTCCTAATCTAAGTCTTTTTGCATCCTACCTGTTTCCTCAACACTACCTGCCCCCCACCAACCTTCATATCATCTGCAAATGAAGATTGGCAATAAAGTCATCTATTCTATCATCTAAATCATTTACACACAGCATAAAAAAGAAGCGGTCCCAACACCGACCCCTGTGGAACACCACTAGTCACTGGCAGTCAACAAGAAAAGGATCCTTTTATTCCCACTCGCTGCCTCCTACCAATCAGCCAATGCTCTAACCATGTAATACCATGGGCTCTTAACTTGGTCAGCAGCCTCACGTGTGGCACCTTGTGAAAATCCAAATATACAACATCCACTGCATCCCCTTTATCTATCCTACTTGTAATCTCCTCAAAGAATTCCAACAGGTTCGTCAAACAGGATTGTCCCTGAAGGAAACTATGCTGACTTTGTACCATCTAGTCCTGTGTCACCAACTCATCCTTAACAATTGACTCTAACATCTTCCCAACCCCTGAGGTCAGGCTATTTAGTTTATAATTACCTTTCTGCTGTCTTCCTCCTTTCTTAAAGAGTGGAGTAACATTTGCAATTTTCCAATCTTCTGGCACCATTCCAGAGTCCAATGATTTTAGAAAGATCATTTCTAATGCCACCATAATCTCTAACACTACCACTTTCAGAACCCTAGGGTGCAGTTCCTCTGGTCCAGGGGACTTGTGTACCTTTAGGTCTTTCAGCTTTTTGAGCACCTTCTCTCTTGTAACAGTAAGCCACTTCTCATCCTTCATGCACTACAGCATCAAGCATAATGTTAGTGTCTTCCACAGTGAAGAATGACGCAAAATACTTATTTGGTTCATCAGCCATCTCCTTGTCCCCCATTATTATTTTTCCTGCCTCATTTCTCTTTTACTTTTAAACATACTTGAAAAAACTTTTACTATCCACTTTGATATTATTTGCTAGTTTGCTTTCATATTTCATCTTTTCCCTTCTAATGATTATTTTTAGTTGCTCTCTGTAGGTTTATAAAAACTCTATGCTCTATCTTCCCACTAATTTTTTGCTTTGTTGTATGCCCTTTCTTTTGCTTTTACAATGGCTTTGACTTCCCTTGTCAGCCACGGTTGTATTATTTTACCATTTGAGTATTTCTTCAGTTTTGGAATACAGTACACATGTCCTGCACCTTCCTCATTTCTCCCAGAAACGCACACCATTGCTGCTCTGCTGACATCCCTGCCAGCAGCTCCTTCCAATTTACTTTGGCCAACTCCACTCTCATACCACTGTAATTTCCCTTACTCCACTGAAATACTGCTACATCAGACTACTTTCTCCCCATCAAATTTCAAGTTGAACACAATCATGTTGTGATCACTGGTTCCCAAGGATTCTTTTACCTTAAGCTCCCTAATCACCTCCGGTTCATTACACAACACCCAATCCAGGATAGCTGATCCCCTAGTAGGCTCAATGACAAACTGCTCTAAAAAGCTATTCCTTGGGCATTCAACAAACTCACTTTCTTGAGATCCATTACCAACCAGATTTTCCCAATCAACCTGCATGTTAAAAATCTCCCATGACTACCATAATATTGCCTTTTTGACTCACCTTTTCTATTTCCTGTTCCAACCTGTGGTCCACCTCCCAGCCACTGTTGGGAGGCCTGTATACAGTATCAACGTCCTTTTAGCCTTGCAGTTTCTGTCGTGGTTTCTCGTGCCCCACATACGACCAGGAGACGGGCAGAAGATTCTTCAAGAAGGGTTAAACTTTAATTTGCAAATCAAAGCTGAGACAGTCATTGAGCTAGTCGCTGATTGCCCACCGATCCCCGGACACAGCATTTTTTATAGCAATCTCCTGGTTTAGTTGCATTAGCATATCCAATCGGTCTATAGTTGCGTATCACAAGTACATCCACCACTATTGTTTCTACCTATTGACTTAATCATGTTCTAATCTACATCTCTTAGCTACCTCTCATTAACACACCATTATAATCTGCATCTCTTAGCTAGCCTCTCATTAACACCCCATTGTCTTCTACATTCTTAAGATTTCATTCTCCTACTAAATTGGATACATGCATAGCAAATAGCAAGCTCAAAGCTGACTACATAGTTTTGGTTACACAGCAAACAATGCAACTTTTATACTCCAATATATCCCCCCTTTGAGTCTCACACAGAGAAAGAAGACCAAGAGTCCACGCACAAAAGCCCCAATAAACCCAAGCACTTATTCCCAAATCTCGGGTTAAACTATAATTTTCTGCGCCAAGACCTCAAAGTATTCTCTCCCTGTTACCCTGGACTGCTGAGCCAAAAATCTGTCCCTTTGTACCTGAGACAGGGAAAAAAACTCAGAAGCCCTTACAATCTACTCCCACACTGTCATTTTGCTCTTGTTCATCCTGCAGGTGTTGTAGGCTGTAACGATACATTTTCGGTGTTTCTCCACTAAGCTTGCTTCAGTAATTGCCACGAGCATCGGAAATTGTTTGGTTGCAGCACACACTACAAGAGACTTGAGACAAGGAAGAAAACAGCACAGAACAAGCGCACAGCTCAACAATATAATACTGACAGTTATTGCCATTTTAGTCAGCCATGCTCCCCATCCTCCGAGTCTACTTTCTAACCAGTCAAATAACTGATGTCCAAACCCTGCATTCTGTGCGCATACCTCGCACTGTGACAAGACAAAGTCCACTGAGCCTTAAGGTGACCAAAATCCATCCTCCTTTATTTTCTTTATCACTTCCCCCCTTGCACAATGGTCCATCCCATGTGCTTCTGAAATCAGAATCGTCAGTAGAGGGGTGGGCGCTACCAACAAACCATCTTCCATGCTCCACAAGCCTTCTGGGTTCTGCTTGGCCCCCCTTCATCTCCACATTGTCTGTTCTGCCAAAGTTGCCTTACCTTGTATTTCAATTAGGTCCTTGTGAGAGTTGAAGTAAATTAAGATGTGCGTGGGCTTGGAAGAGGTTAAAAGTCAGTGCAGAAAACAAATGTGATTTAATTATGTCTGGGTTAAAGTCAGTAAACAAATGTGATTTAATTATGTCTGATAAGCAGGAATGCAGAAGCGCCTGACAAGATTAACTGCTTGTGGAAAACAGAGCAGATATGCGAAGATTGTAATCATTGAAGTCCTGAGATATGGACTATTGTTTTACAGAAATGTGTAAAAAAAAAAACAACTCCAAATATGGAATGGGAAAACACTGAATCTAAGACTGTGTACCTCCCGAGTCAGGGAGAGGAGGGGTAAGGAAGAAGGATAAAACCTGCTGCCCTGTAAGGTTCGGGGTTCCCTTCTCTGAAGGCACCCAACTCTGCAGAACTGTTAATAAACTGTTTCCTTGAATTTGTCTTGAAGCCATTATTCGGGAGCGTGGCTCATTTCTGACAGTCCTCTACCTTAGGTTCTGGAGTTAGGCTTACCTGGGGGGCAATGACAGCTGATGTACATCCAGACGCTTTTCTGGCTGCCTCGTCTGCAGCTTGATTTCCCTCTGTTATTACATAATTTCCCTTTTTATGTGCCTGGCATTTTACTATAGCCAATGCTTTAGGTTTCATCATGGCTTTTATTAAGTCTAGAATTTGCTGACAATGTTGTATGGAATCTCCACTGCTTTTTTAAAAACCTCTCTGTTTCCACACTGCCCCGAACAAATGGCATACTCCATGAGCATATGCCGAATCAGTATAGATGTCTACTTTCTCACCTTCCATCATTTCACACGCAGCTGTCAGGGCTTTGATTTCCGCTAGTTGGGCGGAACACGGTTGGGGACAGGACTCCATCCTAATAATCTTATAGCTCGACTGATCCTGCTGCACTACTGAGAACCCTGCATGATTTCCATCATAATCCCTATAACAAGAGCCATCTACGAACAGAACCTTTTTATCTGCATCCTCTAGTGGTTCTGACCGTAAATCTGCTCTCAATTTGGCAAATGCCATCTTCTTCCCTACACAATCATGGGGTTCTCCTTCATAGCCCAAAGGGACAAAATCGGCTATATTACTGGTAGTGCATCTCTGTATAGTTATGTCTGGAAATGTCAATAGCATCTGATACGCTGCTATCCTGGCTGGCGTCAGCACAAATTTCCCTCTTTCCAGCAATTCTGCTACTTTGTGGTGTGTGTACAGAGTCACAGGGTAGCCCAGGGTTACAGATGATGCCTTTTCATATGCATAGTACAGCGCCGCCAATCCCTGATAACAGGGTGGATACCCCCAAGCCTCCTCATCTAGTCTCGTACTGTAGTATGCTATCGGCTGCTTTGCTTTTCCTGTGCCTGTCTCTTGTGTTAGAACCGCTGTGACATAACCCTCCTGTCGGTTGGATACATACAAATGAAAAACCTTCTCGTAGTCAGGCAAACTAATGCTGGTCCTGACTGCAATTCCTGCTTAATAGTATTGAAAGCTATCTCCGCCTCTTCATTCCACTGTAAGCCGTTCTTCAAATTTGTATGTCCTGCTTCTTTCATTATCTTTCTCAAAGGTGCCACAATCTCAGCATTTTCTCCTATCTAATCTGAGCTGTACCCTGCCATTCCCAAAAACGTCATCATCTGCCCTACAGTCTGGGGTTTTGGGGCCTTAGTTATTGCCTCAATCTGAACTGGTGCTATCGCCTTCACTCCCTTGGATATTACCCTGCCTAAGTATTCCACTTGCTGCGTGCAAAATTGCAGTTTCTTTGTGGATACTTTATGTCCTCCGTGCGCCAGTTTCTCTAACAGAGTTATAGTGTCCTGCTCACACTGTTCCTTACTGTGGGAGCAAATCAACAGGTCATCCACATACTGTAACAATGTACTTTCCAATGGTTTGCCCTCTAGGTTTGCCTTCAACACCTGATTAAAAACATGTGGTGAATGTTTAAACCCTTGCGGCATTCTGGTATAGGTATACTGAGCACCTCTGTAAGTAAATTGTTACGAATGTGCCACAACTCTGAGGGGCTGAAGGGTACAAAGTAGCCCCCTCCTTTTTGAGAATCACAAGATTGCTATTAATTCGGGTCTGGGACCCAGGAAATGAGAGAGAGACGTCCAGAATACACAAGGCTTGGAATGTGTCCTGGCCTCAGCAAGGCGGAACCATTGATAACGGCTATTGTCTCTTCGAGACAGAATTGTGTATCGAGTACTGTACTATTCATTGAAGCCCTCAGGGAATGACCAGAGTGGGCTGGTTGAGGGATTGCATCATCCCTACCTGATTGACATCTGAGACCCCGTGAGTAAGGATAAAAGAGGGTCTGGGGAACAACCCCTTTAGACGCACCAGGAGAAATGCTAGAAATCCTGTGACAGTGTTTAATAGCGACAGCCGGTGGGGCTCGCGTGCATCCTTTTCCCTTGCCTGGGAATTGGCAGGCTCGCCACGGAAGAACGGCTTTAGCTAAAGGAGAGGCCACACCAACGGAACTCTGGAAGGATCGAAATCACAAAAGGAAAAGCTGGCAAGTTCTAAAAATCTCTCTCTTGACTCCAACCAAAGGCTGCAGCCTGAATGAACTGAGTGACTTTTATATTTCCATCGGACAATACATTTATCCCCTGGACAACGATAGAGCTTATTTCTTCTTATTATTATTATACCTGCACTTTTAGATTTAGTATTGACAACGTATCTTATCTGTATGTTTGCATTGATATTATTTTTGTGTATTTTTACCAATAAATACTGTTAAAGATAGTACCATCAGACTTCAACGGACCTCTCTATCTTTGCTGGTAAGTGACCCAGTTACGGGGTTCGTAACAACTTGGGGATCTCGTCTCGGGATTTGATACCAAATTGGAGGGCCAGTGAATCGGGCTTGTAAGTCCAAACTTGGATCTGGTTGCGCGGGTAGCCAGATGGGAAATCAGCAAAGATGGACGTGGATGAATTTATAGAAAACTCGACTCTGGAGGCACTAGAGGCGGCCACAAAGTCGGAATTGATAAATATTGCGAAAGGACTAAACCTCGCAGAGGTGAGGTTGTCAATGAAAAAGCGGGAGATGCGGAGGGCCATAACTCAGTATTATATTGTGAAGAATGTGTTTTCAGCAGACATATTGGAAAATATCCCTGAAAAGGTACCAGCTAGTGGGACGGCTCAGTTAGAGTTGGAGAAATTGAGGTTGGACGCAGAACAGAGGAAAAGGGAGCATGAGCTCCAGCTAAAGGAGTTAGAGGTGAAAAGGGAGCAGGACAGAGCTGAGAAACAAAGGGAGCATGAAATTCAGTTAAAACAGCTGGAAGCAGCTGAAAAAGAGAGGGAGAGAGCTGAGAAAGGAAAGGAAAGAGCCGAGAAGGAGAGGGAGGCGGAGAAACAGAGGCAACATGACTTGGATATGGAGAAGTTAAGGCAAAGGCAAAGAGTTCAAGGGTCAGACCGAGAGGAGCGGTTTAATGTTAGTCGGGAGTTTAGGTTAGTACCTCCGTTCGAGGAAACGGATGTTGATAGTTATTTCTTGCATTTTGAAAAGGAGGCAGTGAATCAGAAGTGGCCCAAAGAGCAGTGGGTGGCGTTGTTACAAAGTGTGTTAAAAGGGAAGGCACAACAGGCATATGCGGCATTGTCCATGGAGGAGGAGGAGTCTGAGAATTATGAGAAAGTAAAGGAGGCCATTCTTCAGACCTATGAATTGGTACCTGAAGCCTATAGACAAAAGTTCAGAAATTTAAAGAAAGGGTGGAATCAGACGTATACCGAGTTTGCCTATGAGAAGGGTGTGCTCCTGGATCGCTGGTGTGCAGCAGAAATAGTGGACGAAGATTTTTGGCGTCTCAGGGAGTTAATTCTGATTGAGGAATTTAAAGGTTGTGTTTTGGATGATATCCGGATGTATTTGAATGAGAAACCGAATAAGTCCATCTCCGAATTTGCTAGGTTCGCAGATGAATATGCCCTAAACCACAAGACAAAGTTTTCCTCGAATTAAAGTTACCAGAGAGACCGTGGGAACGGTAGAGAAAGCTCGCCGGCTGAGGCAGAGGTCCCGCCGGGAGCTAGTGGTAAGATTGAGGAGGAGAGGCAAGACGGCAGGAGAGGTCCTGGCTTGACCTGTTTTAATTGTGGAAAGGTGGGTCATATTGCATCCAAGTGCCTTGCTCCGAGGAAGGAGACAGGAAAATGGAAAGCAGCAGTCCCTATAGGATGTGCTGTGGTGATCAGTAAATCGACGAGAGAGCCCCAGGTAGACAGAGTACGAGAAGGGTCTGAGACATGTATTTCAGAAGGAACCGTGTCTGTGAGAGAGGGAGACCCACCAGTTCCAGTGCGGATCTGGAGAGACACGGGAGCTGAACTGTCATTGATTAGCAGTAAGGTACTAGATTTTGGTCGCTAGACTGGAATGGTAGCTTTGAGAGGAATAGGAAAAGGGACAGAACTGGTGCCCTTGCATAGGATCATTATAAATTGTGATCTGGTATCTGGACCAGTTGAAATAGGGGTGCGATCAGAATTCCCGAGAACTGGCGTGGACGTCCTTCTTGGTAACGATTTAGCCGGTGGTAAGGTTTGGTCAGCAATGAAGCTGACGAGCCAGCCTGTAAAGTGTTGAGGTCCCGCCCCTAGATTCCAAGATCTATCCCACATGCACGATCACTCGCAGCATGTCGAGAAAGGCAGCTGAGAACGAGAGCAGTTTAAATCAGGCCAGTATCGATTTGGCCGAGACGTTTTTACCGACCCTGTTCCAAGAGGGTTTAGAGGGTGGTAAAACGGAGAATAGTAAAGTGAAAGAGAGTAAGGGAGAGGAGGTAGTCCTGCCCTTAGCCAGGAGAAAATTTATAGAAGCACGAAGTAAAGATGAGAAACAGATAAGGCTGTTAAAAGGTCCAGGGTTGGACATGGATGATCTGTCTGGTTTGGCAGAACTGTTTGAAGAAGTTGAAAATTCTAAAGATGTTCCCGATAATGAAATGAGAGCAGTCCTAGATGAAAAGGATGCCATTACCTTGAAGAAGTCTGCTGGGTTGGCAGATGGGGTTGAGTTTACACTGGAAGGGAGTTGCCCAGAGAGTAACTGGGAGGATCAGGGGAATTTAGAATTTGAAAAGGGTACGGGTATTGAAAGCCTGGAAGAGGCAAATGTCCCGTTTGAGTGTGTCCAAGGTGTGGATGTACGAGGTACCGAACCTAGTAATGGAGCTCAGAAAAAGTCTGAGGTATTTGATTCAGTTGAAAAGGAATGCAGTCCTTGTGGGTCAGATGGACTTGGTTCAGTGAGGAAAGGGTTAACCTTGGTAATAGTGGGAAGTGAGAATTCCCAGTTGTTTGTGCTCGAAGGTGTGTTAAAAGTTAGTGAGGAGATAAAAGGTGGTGATGTGAATCTTATTATTGAAGGAAAAGGGAAAAGTGTAGTTCCTAAATTGAATGAAGAAATTTTAAAGTCTGGATTGATGTCAGAAGCAGCAACCAGGCTACAGAGACAATGGCTTGGTAACACATTGCCTGCGAATCAATTACAGGTTGAGTTGGAATGTAAAGGTGCCCCACACGCTATTGTTATTCAAGAGTGTGGTGTGAAAAAGCAGAATTCAAAATGCTGTTTGAACAAAGAGGGATCGCTTGCAGATCTTAAATTGAGAACTAATAGCATGAAGGGTCCTGAAGAGAAAACTAGCAACTTGCTTAAACTTAAAGAATTGTGTGGAAATTCGGAAAATGGTATAAGTTTGGAACACATTGTTGATAAAATAACTCCTATGAAAGGAGCGGGCGAAAGCCTATTTCGCCATGGTGCACAAGCTCACCACGTGGGAGTTAACTGGAAAAAGGGTGAGGGTTGACGGGCTGCCATTTTAAATAGCAGGATCCGGTTTTAAGGGATTTCGACAAAGCATGTGAATAATAAAGACAACCCCCATGGAAGATTGACTGTTAAGTTTGAAAGTAACATAAAGATTAGTATTTGCATGAACTTTTGTAGTATACACGTAAGCTAAGATCACAACTCTTTAGTTTTTGTTTGCTGAAGAAAAGGAATAAAAATAGGTGGTTAGCCAATTGAAGTCTGATGCTACAAGACTTTAGTAAGGTACAAGATGTTAAGATATTAAAGGAAGTGACAATGTAATTGTTAACTGTTTAGATGCTGAATTGAATGTATAACTGTATTACTCTGTAGTGAAAAAAAAACTCTTTTGTATTGGGTTAGATTCTAAAATCCTGTAAGACTGTATTACTTCATTTTTACTGATGGTAAAAAGGCTTTGAAGGAAGGGGGTGTTACGAATGTGCCACAACTCTGAGGGGCCGAAGAGTACAAAGTAGCCCCCTCCTTTTTGAGAATCGCAAGATTGCTATTAATTCGGGTCTGGGACCTAGGAAATGAGAGAGAGACATCCAGAATACACAAGGCTTGGAATGTGTCCTGGCCTCAGCAAGGCGGAACCATTGATAACGGCTGTTGTCTCTTGGAGACGGAATTGTGTATTGAGTACTGTGCTATTCATTGAAGCCCCTCAGGGAATGACCAGAGTGGGCTGGTTGAGGGATTGCATCATCCCAACCTGATTGACATCTGAGACCCCGTGAGTAAGGATAAAAGAGGGTCTGGGGAACAACCCCTTTAGACGCACCAGGAGAAACGCTAGAAATCCCGTGACAGCGTTTAATAGCGACAGCCAGTAGGGCTCGCGTGCGTCCTTTTCCCTTGCCTGGGAATTGGCGGGCTCACCACGGAAGAACGGCTTTAGCTAAAGGAGAGGCCACACCAACGAAACTCTGGAAGGATCGAAATCATAAAAGGAAAAGCCAGCAAGTTCTAAAAATCTCTCTCTTGACTCCAACCAAAGGCTGCAGCCTGAATGAACTGAGTGACTTTTATATTTCCATCGGACAATACATTTATCCCCTAGACAACGATAGAGCTTATTTCTTATTGATTATTATTATACCTGCACTTTTAGATTTAGTATTGACAACGTATCTTATCTGTATGTTTGCATTGATATTATTTTTGTGTCTTTTTACCAATAAATACTGTTAAAGATAGTACCATTATTGGAGTATAAAAGTATAAATTTTAACTATGAAGTCAGTTATTTGCTATGCATGTACTCAATTTAGTAGAATGAAATCTTAGGAATGTAGAAGACAATGGTGTGTTAATGAGAGGTAGCTAAAGAGCTAAAGAAATGTAGATTAGAACATTGCTCAGTTCTGAGTTTGCTATTTGCTATGCATATATCCTAAAAATGTAGAAGACAAAGGTGTGTTAATGAGAAGTAGCTAAGAGATATAGATTAGAACATAATTAAGTCAATTGATAGAAACAATAGGGACAATGATGTACGTGAGGTACGTATAATACGCAACTATAGATCGATTACATATGCTAATGCAACTGGACCAGGAGATTGCTATAAAAAATGCTGTGTCCGGGGATCGGTGGGCAATCAGCGACTAGCTCAATGACTGTCTCAGCTTTGATTTGCAAATTAAAGTTTAACCCTTCTTGCAGAATCTTCTGCGTCTCCTGGTCATTTGTGGGGCATGAGAAACCTCGACAAAATTGGCGACCGCGGCAGGACTGGATAGAGACCCGCGGAAAGGAAACGGCAGATTGGGAACGCTTCCCAGTCCTCTAGGGACCCCCACAAGGCTAACAGAATTAAGGGTGCACCCAAACAAAAGGAAAGCGCTTTTTGCAACAATTTGGACTAAGAATTCTGTTGGCTTTGGGGAGGTCTTGGAGTCTCAGAAGTGTGGAACCGCTGCCGAAGGGTCTCTCCGGTCTAAAGAATCTGGCAGAATTGGGGGTTATCAGGAGGCTCAGAGGATTGATCAAGAACACTGCAGTGAGGGTAAGTACAAATAAGTTAATAAGACGTTAAGAAAAAGTCCACGTGGTGTTGGTAAATCCCTGTGGGTACCGCTTCGTATGAAGCGAGGGGCTGAACGGGCAGGGAAAGGAAAATGGACTAGGTGTAGAATTAGAGTTAGATTAGTTAAGGAAAAAGTCCACGTGGTGTTAGATTAGTTTAGGAAGAAAAAGTCCACGTGGTGTTAGACTAGGACTAGTTGTAGAATTAGAGTAAATAATATTATCCAGTAAACAAACTGTGAATCTCTGAAATACCTTAAAAGAGAGAATAACATGACAGGTAAAGGAACGGCAGTAGAGATTCTGAGCAAAAAATTCCAGTTAATTAAAAATGAGATCACAAAGGCTTCAGAGGAGTGGGAAAAAAGAACCAAAAACCTGGTCACAAAGAGAAGGAACGTTTGATGTAAGTTTGTGCGAAGAAATGGAGGGACTAATTAAAAATTACAAACCAAAAGATAAATCTAAGAAAAGAGGGCAAAAAAGAGAACGAGAAGTGAAAGTGCTAAAACTCTTCAGAACGGAGGGGGAAAGGCTGAGGAGGACAGGTAGAATATTGATTACAAGCGAGGAAGACACTAAGGTGCTGGAGAAACAGCCTGTTAGAGAGAGAGGAAGGTACAGTGAGAAGCTAGCTTCGGCTCCGTACCCGGATGCGAAAGAAACAGAAAAGCCCCCTCCCTGTAATGAGGAAGGAACCCCTAAGCAGTGTCCCCTGCTGACAGGAACAGTAAACATGCAGGGAGAAGTACAGGTTTGGGATAATGAGGAGGAAAAAAAAACAATACGAGAAGGAAAAAGCGGCGATATGGAAGGAGATACAGGCAGAAAGAATAAAGGTGGAACAGGTACAGAGAGAAATGGGAGAAGAGATTGAACGGATGAAATACTTGAGAGAGGAAAAGCAGTATGAGGAGTATCGGTTATACTATAGAAATAAACAGACTAGAGAAGAAAGTGGCTCATCAGGGCAGGAAGAGATGAGGCATTCAAGAAGAGGTGGGAAAAAGATAGGAGATGAGAGTCTTGGAGAAACACAGGAGAGAAGGGAATCAAGCATGAGTAAGGGTCATGAGGAGTCCCTGCCACAGGTGTACAGACACGGACAGGAAGAAAGAGAAGGTGACTCATTGGAGGAGCAAGAGTTAAGTAGAAAGAGAGAGGATGCGAGAATTTGTGGGGAAGAGGTAGGAGGCAGAACCTTAGAAGGACAGAAGGAGGCGGTAGGGGAGCGACTTGCGGAAGTAGAGAGAGAGATAGATAAGTTACTGAGAGGGGATTGCCAGAGGAGATGCGAAAAATACTCTTGGGGCCAACCAAGTATTGAATCAAGACAGAAAGGAAGGACTCCATAGGGAGACCGAGGGAAGAAGAGGACCCTGGAGACATTTGTGTGGGAGGCAGTAAAGACATACCCTGAGACAGATGGGGAGTCAGGCGAGGAGGAAAGCCAGGGCAGGTGGGAAGGAGCAGGAAGAATGATGCCGTTGTTAGTTAAAGGATCAGGACAAGTGCAGTATATCCCTTGGGGATCCCAGGACCTAGAAGGGCTGAAAAACACTCTGCCCAATTTACATGAAGGAGCAGGGAAATGGATTAGAGCCTTTGAAGAAGAAACAGCGGGACGATTATTGGCTATGGGAGATTTGAAGGCACTGTTGATAAGGTTGATGGGAACCTCCAAATTTAACGAACTAATGGAAATGGCTGGCAAAGTAAACTCGAACGACCCAAGAACTGATGGAGATGGGTTTGACAGAGTGAGGCAGAGGGTATGGCAGGCCCTCAGAAAACTTTATCCACCCAAAGTGGACCCCAAAGCCTTAAAAGGGGATCCACTGGGAGACACTGAAAACCCAGCAGCCTACGTAGAAAACCAGTTGAAAAGGTGGAGACTGGAGACTGAGCAAGAGGTGGAGAATAGCTTATTTATGACTTCACTGTTCCGACATAGCATTTTGGATGCAATGCCTCCACAAGTAAAATCTAAACTGGAGGAAGTGGTTGGGCTGACGTCAATGACCCCACAAGAATTTAGAGACCATGTAGTCCATGCGGTTGAGAAATATCGGAAAGACAAACAAAGGTTGGCTGAGCAGCAGGAAGAGGTGCAAAGAAAGTTAATACAAATACAGCTCGAAGAACTCAAAAAGAAGGAAAAAGAGAAAAACAAAAAGATGCTGCCAACAACCACCGGTTCGAGTACAGCCATCGAACTGGACAAAGCACTGCTATATGGAGGGACCGATCATACTGTAAGACAAGGGCTGGAAAACCCCATGCCAATAATTGACTTTGAGGGAGCATTCCCACAAATGCTCTATCAGGAACAGACTAAATTCAAACAGCCCAGACAGGACTGGAAGTCCCAAGGAGGGGGACAGAGGAGCTATGGGCAAAGGGGAGGCAGATGAGGAACCCATTGTTCAGGTTATGTTAGAAGGGCAACTGACACCAATGATGATAGATACTGGAGCCACGTACACTTGTGTACAGCCACAGTATGCCCTTCACCTTCCCATGTCAGGAAAGTTTATTAAGACGGTAGGGTTCTCGGGGAAAACACAGTTGATACAGTGCACAGCTCCAGTGCGGTTGAGAATGGGAAATAAAGAAATTGTTTTGCTGGTGCTAGTATTTAAAGGAACTCCGATTAATTTGTTAGGCAGAGATGCCTTGTTGAAACTGGAATTAAAATTAGAATGCACCAGAAATGGGCTGAGTGTGAAAAGAGCAGGGGCTCAATTGTGTAGGGAAGACGATGGCATTTGCCAAATTGAGAGCAGATTTACGGTCAGAACCACTAGAGGATATAGATAAAAAGGTTCTGTTCGTAGATGGCTCTTGTTATAGGGATTATGATGGAAATCACGCAGGATTCTCAGTGGTGCAGCAGGATCAGTCGAGCTATAAGATTATTAGGATGGAGTCCTGCCCCCAACCGTGTTCTGCCCAGCTAGCAGAAATCAACACCCTGACAGCTGCGTGTGAAATGATGGAAGGTGAGAAAGTAGACATCTATACTGATTCGGCATATGCTCACGGAGTATGCCATTTGTTCGGGGCAGTGTGGAAGCAGAGATGTTTTAAAAAAGGTAATGGAGATCCCATACAACATTGTCAGCAAATTCTAGACTTAATAAAAACCATAATGAAACCTAAAGCATTGGCTATAGTAAAATGCCAGGCACACAAAAAGGGAAATGATGTAATAACAAAGGGAAATCAAGCTGCGGACGAGGCAGCCAGAAAAGCATCTGGGTGTACGTCAGCTGTCATTGCCCCCCAGGTAAGCCTAACTCCAGAACCTGACATAGAGGACCTAATTGAAATACAAGGTAAGGCAACTTTGGCAGAACAGACAATGTGGAGAAAAAGGGGGGCCAAGCAGAACCCGGAAGGCTTGTGGAGCATGGAAGATGGTTTGTTGGTAGCGCCCACCCCTCTACTGACGATTCTGGTTTCAGAAGCGCATGGGATGGACCATTGTGCAAGGGGGGAAGTGATAAGGAAAATAAAGAAGGATGGTTTTTGGTCACCTTATTTACAGGCTTCAGTGGACTTTGTTTTGTCACAGTGCGAGGTATGTGCACAAAATAATATTCGGAAGGGAATTACAACCCCAATAGGTCACATTCCTGTACCTGAAGGACCATTTAAACATTTAGTGATCGACTACGTAGACATGATAAAGACAGTGAGAGGGAAAAGATACATGCTGGTAGTAATTGATCGATTTAGCAGATGGGTGGAGGTGGTACCTTCAAGAGATCAAGGGGCAAAGACAGTGGTAAAATTCCTGACAAATGAAGTGATCTCAAGGTTTGGAATACCTACAGAGGTTAGCTCAGACAATGGTTCAGCTTTTATCCAGAAAGTGGTCAAACTGGTACTACAGGCGCTGAGGATAAAGCAAAGATTTGGATGTGTATACCACCCTCAGTCGCAGGGCATGGTAGAGAGAATTAATGGAACCCTGAAAGCCAAACTAAACAAAATTTGTGCAGACACTAAACTTAATTGGGTCGATGCTTTACCGTTAGCATTGATGAGTTACCACATGCAAACTAATCGAATAACATGCCTGACACCGCATGAGATGCAGGCTGGAAAGCTATCATACCTGTGATAGGGGTAAGCAAAAATGTTGAATGGATAAACTATATATACTACAATCAACAGAGGTTCATCAACTACACCGATGATGCACTGGAGGCCTTAGGGCAACAGCTAGATGCAACTAGCAGGGTGGCGTGGCAAAACAGACAGGTACTGGATTGGCTTTTGGCAGAAAAAGGGTGTGTGTGTGTGTAGTGTTTGGAGAACAATGCTGCACTTTCATACCAAACAATACTAGCCCAGAAGGGTCTTTCACCAGAGCAATGAATAAGTTAAGGAATTTGCGGACGGAGGTCAAACAGAATGCAGGGTTTGGACATCAGTTATTTGACTGGTTAGAAAGTAGACTCGGAGGATGGGGAGCATGGCTGACTAAAATAGCAATTACTGTCAGTATTATATTGTTGAGCTGTGCGTTTGTGCTGTGCTGCTTTCTTCCTTGTCTCAAGTCTCTTGTAGTGCGTGCTGCAACCAAACAATTTCCGATGCTCGTGGCAATTACTGAAGCAAGCTTAGTGGAGAAAGAAACACCGAAAGTGTATTGTTACAGCCTACAACACTTGCAGGATGAACAAAAGCAAAACAACAGTGTGGGAGTAGATTGTAAGGGCTGCTGAGTCTTTTTCCCTATCTCAGGTACAAAGGGACAGGTTTTTGGCTCAGCGGCCCAGGGTAACAGGGAGAGAATACTTTGAGGTCTTGGCGCAGAAAATTATAGTTTAACCCGAGATTTGGGAATAAATGCTTGAGTATATTGGGGCTTTTGTGCGCAGACTCTTCGTCTTCCTTCTCTGTGTGAGACCCTCTGGGTCTCAAAGGGGGGATATATTGGAGTATAAAAGTATAATTTTTAACTATGAAGTCAGTTATTTGCTATGCATGTACTCAATTTAGTAGAATGAAATCTTAGGAATGTAGAAGACAATGGTGTGTTAATGAGAGGTAGCTAAAGAGCTAAAGAAATGTAGATTAGAACATTGCTCAGTTCTGAGTTTGCTATTTGCTATGCATATATCCTAAGAATGTAGAAGACAATGATGTGTTAATGAGAAGTAGCTAAGAGATATAGATTAGAACATAATTAAGTCAATTGATAGAAACAATAGGGACAATGATGTACGTGAGGTACGTATAATACGCAACTATAGATCGATTACATATGCTAATGCAACTGGACCAGGAGATTGCTATAAAAAATGCTGTGTCCGGGGATCGGTGGGCAATCAGTGACTAGCTCAATGACTGTCTCAGCTTTGATTTGCAAATTAAAGTTTAACCCTTCTTGAAGAATCTTCTGCGTCTCTTGCTCATTTGTGAGGCACGAAAAACCACGACACCATCAGACTTCAACGGACCTCTCTATCTTTGCTGGTAAGTGACCCAGTTACGGGGTTCGTAACAAAATGCAAACAGATACTGACACTGGTCGGCTAGAGGAATGCTGAAGAAAGCTGAACACAAATCAATCACTGAAAAGTAACTTGCTTCTGGTGGAACATTAGTCAAAAGCGTGTGTGGGTTGGGGACTACCGCTGGCCAGTCCTCTACCACATCGTTTACCGCTCGCAAATCATGCACCAATCTCCACTTAGATTTATCTGCTTTTAAGACCGGCAGCAACGGGGTATTGCATGGACTGTTTGTTCTTTTAAGCACTCCTATTTCAAGCAACCCCTGCACTGTCGATGCTATTCCCTCTTCTGCTTCTGGTCTTAGAGGGTATTGTGATCACCTGGGTGGAATTGCTCCTCTTTTCAGCCTTATTTCCACCGGACTAGCTGTTTTTATTTTCCCTACGTCCGTGTCATGCTGTGACCACAGAATAGATGGCAACTCATCTAACCTATCTTTCTGCTGGCCTCTTTCCTTTCCCAGCAATGGCATGTGTGGTTGGGGAGTTAGTTCGACCTCTCTCACTGTCCCTACCATGTCTACACTTACCATTATTTTAATGCAATTGTTGTCTTCTGATATCCACACCTCTGGTGTGATTTTCCTCCACACTGTTACGGTTTCAGCACTCTTAACTAAAGGTCCTAAGTCTTTAGACTGATATCCCTTGTTTACCAACAACGTTATGGGGGGCGCAGCCTCTGGTATCCTGTACCATTTTTCTAAAAAGGTGTTCCAATTAACTTGTAAAGCTGCCCCTTGCTTTCTAATTATCACAGCCTCCCCTTCCAGGTGCTGTTGGGTACATGCCTCCAGGTGCCATCTCTCCTCTAACTCCCTGTTCTGAGTCTCGTCAAAAATCACTGTACAATGTAGCTCAGATTTGGGCATTACAGCCCTGGGTAATATAGCCTGCACGTCCTTTTTCCATTTTTCCCAGGTTTCCTGAATCTGATCTGTGATGTCTCCTATCCAAAAGACATTAGCCTTCTTGTCTTCTCGTACTATCAATTGAGCCCCTGCTCTTTCCACACTCAGCCCATTTCTGGTGCATTCTAATTTTAATTCCAGTTTCAATAAGGCATCTCTGCCTAACAAATTAATCGGAGTTCCTTTAAATACTAGCACCAGCAAAACAATTCCTTTATTTCCCATTCTCAACCGCACTGGAGCCGTGCACTGTGTCAACTGTGTTTTCCCCAAGAACCCTACCGTCTTAATAAACTTTCCTGACATGGGAAGGTGAAGGGCATACTGTGGCTGTACACAAGTGTACGTGGCTCCTGTATCTATCATCATTGGTGTCAGTTGCCCTTCTAACATAACCTGAACAATGGGTTCCTCATCTGCCTCCCTTGTTATCATTGGGTAATGTCCCTTCCCACTCAAGTTCTCGGGGCACCCCTAATACCTCGCATAGGGGTTCACGGGTCCGCTTGGGCCTGTTGGGGCTGGTCCTTGGCTAAACTTTAGTTCCCTTCTTATCAGTTCCTGCTGGTGTGTGACAGGCTATGGTGTAAACGGACAATCTCTTCTCATGTGACCTGGCTGATTACATCCCCAGCACAGTCTCTCTACCTCTCTTTCCGCCTGTTTCCTCACTGGTCCCCTTTGCCCATAGCTCCTCTGTACCCCTCCTTGGGACTTCCAGTCCTGTCTGGGCTGTTTGAATTTAGTCTGTTCCTGATAGGGCATTTGTGGGAATGCTCCTCCAAAGACGTTGATTATTGGCATGGAGTTTTCCAGCCCTTGTCTTACAGTATGATCGGTTCCTCCATATAGTGGTGCTTCATCCAGTTCGATGGCTGTACTCGAACCGGTGGTTGCTGGCAGCATCTTTTTGCTTTTCTCTTTTTCCTTCTTTTTGAGTTCTTTGAGCTGCATTTGTATTAACTTTCTTTGCACCTCTTCCTGCTGCTCAGCCAACCTTTGTTTGTCTTTCCAGTATTTCCCAACCGTATGGACTACGTGGTCTCTAAATTCTTGTGGGGTCATTGACGTCAGCCCAACCACTTCCTCCAGTTTGGATTTTACTTGCGGAGGCATTGCACCCAAAATGCTATGTCGGAACAGTGTGGAGATAAATAAGCTATTTTCCACCTCTTGCTCAGTCTCCAGTCTCCACCTTTTCAACTGGTTTTCTACGTAGGCTGCTGGGTTTTCAGTGTCTCCCAGTGGATCCCCCTTTAAGGCTTTGGGGTCCACTTTGGGTGGATAAAGCTTCCTGAGGGCCTGCCATACCCTCTGCCTCACTCTGTCAAACCCATCTCCATCAGTTCTCGGGTCGTTCGAGTTTACTATGCCAGCCATTTCCATTAGTTCGTTAAATTTGGAGGTTCCCATCAACATTATCAATAGTGCCTTCAAATCTCCCATAGCCAATAATCGTCCCGCTGTTTCTTCTTCAAAGGCTCTAATCCATTTCCCTGCTCCTTCATGTAGATTGGGCAGAGTGTTTTTCAGCCCTTCTAGGTCCTGGGATCCCCAAGGGATATACTGCACTTGTCCTGATCCTTTAACTAACAACGGCATCATTCTTCCTGCTCCTTCCCACCTGCCCTGGCTTTCCTCCTCACCTGACTTCCCATCTGTCTCAGGGTATTGTCTTTACTGCCTCCCACACAAATGTCTCCGGGGTCCTGCTCTTCCCTCGGTCTCCCTATGGAGTCCTTCCTTTCTGTCCTGATTCAATACTTGGTTGGCCCCTGGAGTATTTTTCGCATCTCCTCTGGCAATCCCCTCTCAGTAACTTATCTAGCTCTCTCTCTACTTCCGCAAGTCGCCTCCCTACCGCCTCCTTCTACTCTTCTAGGCTTCTGCCTCCTACCTCTTCCCCACAAATTCTCGCATCCTCTCTCTCTCCACTTAACTCTTGCTCCTCCAATGAGACACCTTCTCTTTCTTCCTGTCCGTGTCTGTACACCTGTGGCAGGGACTCCTCATGATCCTTACTTTTGCTTGATTCCCTTCTCTCTTGTGTTTCTCCAAGACTCTCATCTCCTATCTTTTTTCCAATTCCTCTTGAATGCCTCATCTCTTCCTGCTCTGATGAGCCACTTTCTTTTCTAGTCTGTTTATTTCTATGGTATAACCGATACTACACATACTCCATTTCCTCTCTCAAGTATTTCATCCGTTCAATCTCTTCTTTCATTTCTCTCTTTGCCTGTTCCACCTTTATCCTTTCTGCCTGTATCTCCTTCCATATCGCCGCTTTTTCCTTCTCATATTGTCTTTTTTCCTCCTCATTATTCCAAACTTGTACTTCTCCCTGCATGTTTACTGTTCCCGTCAGCAGGGGGCACTGCTTCGGGGTTCCTTCCTCATTATAGGGAGGGGGCTTTTCTGTTTCTTTCGCATCCGGGTACGGAGCTGAAGCCAGCTTCTCACTGTACCTTCCTCTCTCTCTCTAACAGGCTGTTTCTCCAGCACCTTAGTGTCTTCCTCGCTTGTAATCAATATTCTACCTGTCCTCCTCAGCCTTTCTCCCTCCGTTCTGAAGTGTTTTAGCACTTCCACTTCTCGTTCTCTTTTTTGCCCTCTTTTCTTAGATTTATCTTTTGGTTTGTAATTTTTAATTAGTGCCTCCATTTCTTCGCACAAGCTTACATCAAACGTTCCTTCTCTTGGCCATTTTGTGACCAGGTTTTTGGTTCTTTTTTCCTATTTTTCTGAAGTTTTTATGATCTCATATTTATTTACTGGGAATTTTTTGCTCAGAATCTCTACTGCTGTTCCTTTACCTGTCGTGTTGTTCTCTCTTTTTAAGGTATTTCAGAGTTTCACAGTTCGTTTACTGGATAATATTATTTACTCTAATTCTATGCCTAGTCTATCATCTATCTACCAGCGCTTTAAACTATATATTGGACTGTCCTTGTTTCCTATTCTGTTCTGCCCGTACAGACCTCTATTCAGAGTGGTATCCACAGAACTTTCTCTTTACACCTCGTCTATTCAGACCCTTATCTCTTAAGGCGGTATCCACGAGGATTTTCTCTATTTTCCCTTTCCCTGCCCGTTCAGACCTTCGTTTCATACGAAGCGGTATCCACAGGGATTTTCTCTATTTTCCCTTTTCCTGCCCGTTCAGACCTTCGTTTCATATGAAGCGGTATCCACAGGGATTTTCCAACACCACGTGGAATTTTTCTTAACTTAACTTCTTATTAACTTATTTGTACTTACCCTCACTGCAGTGTTCTTGATCAATCCTCTGAGCCTCCTGTTAACCCCCAATTCTGCCAGATTCTTTGGACCAGAGAGACCCTTCGGCAGTGGTTCCACACTTCTGAGACTCCAAGACCTCCCCAAAACCAACAGAATTCTTAGTCCAAATTGTCGCAAAAAGCGCTTACCTTTTGTTTGGGTGCACCCTTAATTCTGTTAGCCTTGTGGGGGTCCCTGGAGGACTGGGAAGCGTCCCCAATCTGCCGTTTCCTTTCCGCGGGTCTCTTTCCGATCCTGTTGCGGTCGCCAATTTTGTCGTGGTTTCTCGTGCCCCACATACGACCAGGAGACGCAGAAGATTCTTCAAGAAGGGTTAAACTTTAATTTGCAAATCAAAGCTGAGACAGTCATCGAGCTAGTCATCAGAGGCTGGTCACTGATTGCCCACCAATCCTTGTACACAACATTTTTTATAGCAATCTCCTGGTTTAGTTGCATTAGCATATCCAATCGGTCTATAGTTGCGTATCACAAGTACATCCGCCACTATTGTTTCTACCTATTGACTTAATCATGTTCTAATCTACATCTCTTAGCTAGCCTCTTATTAACACACCATTGTCTTCTACATTCTTAAGATTTCATTCTCCTACTAAATTGGATACATGCATAGCAAATAGCAAGCTCAAAGCTGACTACATAGTTTTGGTTACACAGCAAACAATGCAACTTTTATACTCCAATATTTCTTAACTGAATCGACAAGGATTCAACACCTTCTGATCCTATGTCACATCTTTGCACTGATTTGATGCCATTCTTTACCAGTAGAGTCACACCACCCCCTCTGCCTATCCTCTATCCCTCCAATATAATGTGTAACCTTGAACATTCAGCTTCCAACTACAACCATCCTTCAGCCATGATTCAGTGATGGCCACAACATCATACCTGGCAATCTGTAATATTGTAAGATCATTCACCTTATTTCTTATACTATGTGCATTTAGATACAACACCTTGAGTACTGTATTTGCTATCCTTTCTGAATCTGCATCCCTAATGATTTGATACCCAGCCTCTTGGCTGCAACTAAGTCCCATCAACTGCCTGCCCTTCTTGACAATCTGACTGCACGCTATCTTCACTTTTTATCACCCATCCTTTCCTGAGTCCCTTCATTTGGCTCCCACCCCCCTGCCAAGTTAGTTTAAACCCTCTCCAACAGCTTTAACAAACCTGCCCTCGAGAATATTGGTCCCCCTCGGGTTCAGGTGCAAATCATCACTTTTGAACAGTCATACCTCCCCGATCAGCCTCCACATACAACACTTTATCTTCTGCAATGTCCGCCATCTCCACTAAACATATCTTTATCTCTTCCCCCCCCCCCAGCCCCCGCTTTGCACAGGAGTCACTCCCTCCGCTGCTCCCTTGTCTGATTCCCATTCCTGCTCCAACGTGTCAATCCATGGCCTCCTCTATGCCACGACGAGGCCGCCCTCAAGTGGAGGAGCAACACCTTATATTTTGTCCAGGTACTCTCTAACCTAATGTTATGAATATTGATTTCTCCTGGTGAACAAAACTCTCCCCACCATTCCCCACTCTGGCTTTTTACTTCTATTACCTGCTTATCACTTCCCCCTGGGACCCTTCTCCTTCCTTTTCTCCTATCATCCACTCTCCTCTATCAGATTTTTCTACTCCAGCCCTTGACCTTTCCCTCCCACCTGGATTCACCTATCACCATCCAGTTAGCATTGTTCCCCTCCACCCCCCCCCTTTTTATTCTGGCAACTTCCCTCTTCCTTCTCAGTCCTGATGAAGGTTCATGGTCCAAAATGCTGACTGTTTACTCTTTTCTATAGATGCTGTCTGACCTGCTGAGTTCCTTCATCAACTTGTGTGTGTTGCTTTTGATGTTCATGAATCCTAGTGTATGGTTTTCTCCCAGTTTGGCCAGCGTACTATTTGCTGCAGCCACGCATTGGATTTTGTAGACCATGTTGGTCTTGTCTAATAGGCTGGTTCATTCTTTTGTCTGCAAGATACAGATCAGATCCTAAATTATCACAGCAACCACCCAAAACCACACAATAAAAGCTGTATCAAACTTTGTTCCAAGGAGCAGAGACACAGTACAGCACAGCAGAACTGAAGGATAAAGAGGAGAAACATCTCCTTAAAGTATTCACATGAAATGGATACCAGCTGAACTTCATACAGGTATGCCTACGAGGTTGACAATGCACCAGCGAAGAAGTGACCAAACAAGTTGTCCTTCCACACATTCAAAATATCTCAGAAATTACAGCCTGATTGCTCATAGAATTTCAGTTGCACACAAGCCAACAGCAACATTGAGGAGAGTACTTTGCAGACCAAAAGAACAAACTAAGCTATTGGACAAGATCAATGTGGTCTACAAAATCCAATTTGGGGACTGCAGTAAATATTACGTCAACCAAACTGGGAGAAAACTATCCACAAGGATCCATGAACATCAACTGGCTGTAAAGCAACATGGAACTCTTCTTAGTCTATATCCATGAAGATCAAGAGGGGTACAAATTTGACTAGGCATCAGTGAACAAGTGAACATGCAAGAGAATCCCTAGAAGCATGGTTTTCCACACACAATTCTTTAAACAAAAATGTACACCTTAATCCTATTTATGAGATGGTGCGGGCAAAACTTCTGACCACAATGCATGGAGTTTACCACACAGCCAATCAGCAACAAGATTTCTTCCCTGCATCACAAATGAGTTTCTGAAATGCCATCCAATCAGTTGATTGGATTTTATTTATTTATAATATATATGGAAAAAGTTAAATTAAATATGTAATGCAAAAAAAGTAAGGAGGTTGTGTTATTGGGTTCAATGTACACTCAGAAATCTTATGGCAGAGGGGAAGAAGCTATTCCTGAATGGTTGAGTGTGTGCCTTCAGGCTTCTGTACCTCCTCCCTGATGGTATCAATGAGAAGAGGGCATATTCTAGGTGATGGGAGTCCTTGATGATGGATGCTGCCTTGAGGCATCACTCCTTGAAGATGTCCTGGATACTACGGAGGCTAGTGCCCATGATGGAGCTGACTGAGTTCACAACTTTCTGCAGCTTATTTCAATCCTGTGCAGTAGCACCCCTCCCTAACACCAGACAGTGAAGCAGCCAGTTAGAATGCTCTCCACAATATATCTGTAGAAATTTGGCGTATCTTTGGTGACATACCATATTCTTAAAACTCCCAATGAAATATGGCCACTGTCATGCTTTCTTTGTAACTGCATCAATATGTTGGGCACAAGATAGATCTCGTTGATCCAGGAACTTGAAATTTCTCACTCTTTCCTTCTGAGCCCTCGATGAGGACTGGTGTGTGTTCTCTTGTGTTGCCCTTTCTGCAGTCCACCATCAGTTCTTTAGTCTTACTGACCTTGAATGCAAGGTTGTTTCTGTGACACCACTCAATTAGCTGATACATCTGACTCCTGTACACCTTCTCATCACCGTCTGAAATTCTGCCAATAGTTGTGCTGTTGACAAGGTCATAGATGGTGTTTGGGCTGTGCCTTGCCACGTAGAGAGCAGAGCGTGGACGAAGCACACATCCCTGAGGTGCGCCAGTGTTGATTGTCAGCAAGGCGGAGATGTTATTTCCGATCCACAGAATGTGGTCTTCCAGTGAGGAAGTAGAGGATCCAGTTGCAGAGAGAGGTACAAAGGCCCAGGTTTTGGATCCTTTTGATCAGAACTGCAGGAATCTTTGTGTTCAACACTGATCGGTGGTCAATAAACAGCATTCTGACACAAGTATTAGTATTGTCCAGGTGATCTAAGGCCGTGTGAAGAGATCGCTTCTGTTGTAGACCTATTGTGGTGATTGGCAAATTGCAGTGGGTCCAGGTCCTTGCTGAGACAGGAGTTGATTCAAACCATAACCAACCTCTTGAACCACTTCATCACCACAGAAGTTAGTGCTACTGTACAATAGTCGTTAAGGTAGCTCACCCTGCTTTTCTTGGGCACTGGTACGATTGTGT
Source organism: Hemitrygon akajei (assembly GCF_048418815.1). NCBI lineage: Eukaryota > Metazoa > Chordata > Chondrichthyes > Myliobatiformes > Dasyatidae > Hemitrygon > Hemitrygon akajei. Next base: position 116,727,847 of record NC_133128.1, read on the forward strand.
CCTTTTGAAGCAGGTGGGAACTTCAGTCTGTAGCAATGAGAGATCGAAAAGCATCTTTGAACACAGTCACAAGCGTCTTTGACACAACTTTTACCTGTCAGGTACTCCATCAGATCCTGTCGCCTTGCAAGGGTTCACCCTCTTGAAAGACAATCTGATGTTGGCATCTGAGATAGAGATCACACACGGTCACCAAGAGCTACAAGGATCCTCAAAACTAGTTTTATTCTCTCTTTCAAAGCATGCATAAAAGGCATTTAAGTCATGGAGCATCACTGCCATTCACAATGTTAGGCTTTGCTTTGTAAAAAGTAATGGCCAGTAAACCCTGCCAGAGTTAATGTGCATTCAATTCTGCCTCTAACCTCATTCAGAATTGTTCCTTTGCTCTTCAGCTAGCCCTCTGCAAGTTGTACCTGGTCTTGTCTTGGATCCCCAGACTTGAATACCACAGAACTAGTCCTCAGCAGACAACAAACCTTCTGGTTCATCCACAGCTTTTGATTCGGGCATGTACAGTACATTTACATAGGCACACACTCATCCACGTAGGTTTTAATGAAGTCAGTAATAACTGTGGCGTGCTCATTCAGACTTGAAGATTAATGCCTGAGTAAAGTCCAGTCCACTGACTCAAAGCAGTCCTGTAAGTGCTCCAGCACCTCCCTTGTCCATACCTTCTTGGTCCTCACTATTGTTGATGCAGTCTTCAGTCTCTGCCTATACTCAGGGAGTAGAAGTACAGCTGGGTGATTATAATTTTAAAAATGTGGGTGTGGGATGGTACGGTAAATGCTCTTGATGCTAGTATAACAGTGCTCAAGTGTATTAGTTCCTCTGGTGCCATAAGTGACAGGCTAGTATAATTATTTAGAGACTTTTTCAAGCCAGTTAAAACTCCTACGGCAGATAAAATATCAGACATTTGATCGCAAGGTGTTCCAGATAGGGTGATTAGGACTGGGACAGCACCACTACATTTGTATACCACAAGGAATTGATCATAAAGCATACTCCATCTCCTCTGCTTCTGAAAGACTTAGCAGTTCGTGGCCTAAGGCAGAAGGAGTCAATTTTAGAAAACCTAACACAGTTATTTTTCAACATAGTCCCCTTCTACATTTACACACATAGTCCAGCGGTCGTGGAGCATAAGGATCTTGGACCTCCAGAAAGTGTCCACAGCAGGGGTGATTGATAAGTTTGTGGCCTAAGGTAGAAGGAGATGAGTTATACAGCTCTCATTACATTCACATGAAGTTCAACTCTTTGAGTGATTATGCAGAAAGTTTGAAGTTAATAACTCATCAGGGTGATTGATAAGTTCGTGGTCTAAGTAGAAGGAGATGGGAACTTAAATTATTTTTAAGTCTGATAGGTCATCTAATTTCCCCTTTGTCTCTTTAAAGTTCAAAGTACAAAGTATGTACACATTATACAAACTTGAGATTCGTCTCCTTACAGGTAGCCACAAATCAAGAAACACAAAAAAACATTTAAAAAATCCAACAAACACCCATGTGCTTAGCAGCACAAAATGTCGTGGAGCCCGCAGACACGAAGCCTGGAGCAGCTGGAACAGGCCTACAGCCTCAGCGCAGCCAAGAGCAGACAAACCTCAGAGCAGGTAGCAGAACTGATCCAACATTCACTTTCGGTCTCGACACCCTGCCTTTTCAATCCATTCAGCCTGGGGTTTAGATCGTCCAAACAGCGGTTCATTCCTTGCTCTAAAACCCAGGCACTGTCGCATCGATACACTCTGGCCCTGGATCCCATCACCATACTCTGGCCCATACCCAACCTTTCCAAATCTGCCCAGCATTTAGATCGATCAAACATCGCTCTCAGTCTAGGTGGACAGGCTCTGAAACTCCTCCACGACGACTTTTCTCCACTCCACTCACTTAAACTCCATCTCAGACTTCTACCACCTCTCCTCAAACATGCCTCAACCTAGATCTAGAATTTACCCTTAATTTTCCAATGGTTGGTGGTTTGCCACACCAGTTTTACCCCTCAACCATCAGACTCCTGAACTGGCATGGATAACTTCACTCAGCACAATACTGAACCGATTCCACAACCTATGAACTCACTTTCAAACAACTCATGTTCTTAATATAATTTATTATTTATGTTTCTATTACTATTAGTTTTTCTTTTTGCACATGCAAGATTGGTCTTTTGCACATTGATTATCCATCTTTGTGCATAGTTTTTCATTTATTCTATTGCATTTCTTTGTATTTACTGTGACATATACAGTATGATCTGCATAATAAATTTACTTTGAAATTTGATTTTGTGGCATACAAAAATGGATAAATCCCTGGTGTCTCATCAAGTGTATTCACGGATATCGTAGGAAGTTAGGGAAGAACTGTAAGGATATTTGCTTCATCTTTAGCCAAAGATGAGGTATCCAAGAACTGGAGGCCTAATGTTGTGCCTTTATTTAAAAAGGGCACAAAGAGAAGCCAGGGAACTATGGCTAATGAGCCCAACATGAGTGGTGGGAAAGTCATTGGAGGGGATTCTTAGGGACAGGATCTCAGAATTCAGAAGTTTAAAGTATATTTATTATCAAAGTATGTATAAATTATACAACCTTGACATTTGTCTGCTTACAGGCAACTTTACTCAGAAAGAAACCCAGAAGAACCAGATTTAAAAAAAGAAGGACCAACACCCGATGCACAGAGAAAAAACACGCATCATATAAACAATAGAACCAAGCAACAGCATTCCGAACCACATTGAGTCCATAGATCTGGATGCTCAGACATGCGCTCTTCTCATTATTACCATCAGGGAGAAGGTACAAAGCCTGAAGATACATTCTGTACTCAATGTTTTAGGAATAGCTGTTCCATTGTGCCATCAGATTTCTGAATGGACAATGAACCAACCCATGAACACTATCTCACTATTTTGCTCGCATTTTTGTGTTGATAATATGTCTATTATAATTTATATATATATATATTTAAAAATATATTGTATTATTTTATTGCTGCAAAACAAAGTTCATGACATGTCAGTGATAATAAACCTGATTCTGATGAGAAAGTAAAAGTGACAAACGAATTATGCTGAAGAGGGAAGATTTTCTTCATGATTGACCTATATGGAAGAGAAGTGGTTGTGACTCCAGAAATAAATGATAAAAAAATCCAAAAGATTCATAGGAACTGAAATAAATATAGAAAATGCTGGAAACACTCAGCATTTAAGCCAATTGAACAAGTGTACTGGTCAGAAACGAGACATGGAGTGACAAGTCATAGGCCCTTTGGCCAATTTGTCCGTGACAACCGACATCTCTATTTGAGCTAACAACAACACACACAAAGTGCTGGTAGAACACAGCAGGCCAGACAGCATCTATAAGGAGAAGCACTGTCGACATTTCGGGCCGAGACCCTTCGTCAGGACTAATCGAAAGGAAAGATAGTAAGAGATTTGAAAGTAGTGCGGGGAGGGGGAAATGTGAAATGATAGGAGAAGACTGGAGGGGGTGGGATGAAGCTAAGAGCTGGAAAGGAGATTGGTGAAAGTGATACAGACAATAGACAATAGACAATAGGTGCAGAAGTAGACCATTCGGCCCTTCGAGCCTGCACCGCCATTTTGAGATCATGGCTGATCAATTACTATCAATACCCGGTTCCTGCCTTGTCCCCATATCCCTTGATTCCCCTATCCATAAGATACCTATCTAGCTCCTTCTTGAAAGCATCCAGCGAATTGGCCTCCACTACCTTCCGAGGCAGTGCATTCCAGACCCCCACAACTCTCTGGGAGAAGAAGTTTTTCCTTAACTCTGTCCTAAATGACCTACCCCTTATTCTCAAACCATGCCCTCTGGTACTGGACTCTCCCAGCATCTGGAACATATTTCCTGCCTCTATCTTGTCCAATCCCTTAATAATCTTATATGTTTCAATCAGATTCCCTCTCAATCTCCTTAATTCCAGTGTGTACAAGCCCAGTCTCTCTAACCTCTCTGCGTAAGACAGTCCAGACATCCCAGGAATTAACCTCGTGAATCTACGCTGCACTTCCTCTACAGCCAGGATGTCCTTCCTTAACCCTGGAGGCCAAAACTATACACAATACTCCAGGTGTGGTCTCACCAGGGCTCTGTACAAATGCAAGAGGATTTCCTTGCTCTTGTACTCAATTCCCTTTGTAATAAAGGCCAACATTCCATTAGCCTTCTTCACTGCCTGCTGCACTTGCTCATTCACCTTGAGTGACTGATGAACAAGGACTCCTAGATCTCTTTGTATTTCTCCCTTACCTAACTCTACACCGTTCAGATAATAATCTGCCTTCCTGTTCTTACTCCCAAAGTGGATAACCTCACACTTATTCACATTAAACGTCATCTGCCAAGTATCTGCCCACTCACCCAGCCTATCCAAGTCACCCTGAATTCTCCTAACATCCTCATCACATGTCACACTGCCACCCAGCTTAGTATCATCAGCAAATTTGCTGATGTTATTTTCTATGCCTTCATCCAAATCGTTAACGTAAATGGTAAACAGCTGTGGTCCCAATACTGAGCCCTGTGGCACCCCACTAGTCACCACCTGCCATTTCGAGAAACACCCATTCACCGCTACCCTTTGCTTTCTATCTGCCAACCAGTTTTCTATCCATGTCAATGCCTTCCCCCCGATGCCCTGAGCTTTGATTTTACCCACCAATCTTCTATGTGGGACCTTATCAAATGCCTTCTGAAAATCGAGGTACACTACATCCACTGGATCTCCCCCGTCTAACTTCCTGGTTACATCCTCGAAAAACTTCAACAGATTAGTCAAGCATGATTTACCCTTGGGAAATCCATGCTGGCTCGGCCCAATCCTATCACTGCTATCTAGATATGCCACCATTTCATCCTTAATAATGGGACTCTAGCATCTTCCCCACCACCAATGTCAGGCTGACAGGTCGATAGTTCTCTGTTTTCTCCCTTCCTCCTTTCTTAAAAAGTGGGATAACATTAGCCATTCTCCAATCCTCAGGAACTGATCCTGAATCTAAGGAACATTGGAAAATGATTACCAATGCATCTGCAATTTCCAGGGCCACCTCCTTTAGTACCCTAGGATGCAGACCATCTGGACCTGGGGATTTGTCAGCCTTCAGTCCCATCAGTCTTCTCATCACCGTTTCCTTCCTAATGTCAATCTGTTTAATTTCCTTTGTTACCCTATGTCCTTGGCCCATCCATACATCTGGGAGATTGCTTGTGTCTTCCTTAGTGAAAACAGATCTAAAGTACTCATTAACTTCTTCTGCCATTTCTCTGTTTCCCATAACAATTTCACCCAATTCATTCTTCAAGGGCCCAACATTGTTCTTAACTATCTTCTTTCTCTTCACATACCTAAAAAAAGCTTTTGCTATCTTCCTTTATATTCCTGGCTAGCTTGCGTTTGTACCTCATTTTTTCTCCCCATATTGTCTTTTTAGTTAAGTTCTGTTGTTCCTTAAAAACTTCCCAATCATCTGTCCTCCCACTCACCTTAGCTCTGTCATATTTCCTTTTTTTTAATGCTATGCAATCTCTGACTTCCTTTGTCAACCACTGTGGCCCCTTTCCCCCCTTTGAATCCTTCCTTCTCTGGGGGATGAACTGATTTTGCACCTTGTGCATTATTCCCAAGAATACCTGCCATTGCTGTTCCACTGTCTTTTCTGCTAGGCTATCCGTCCAGTCAACTTTGGCCAGCTCCTCCCTCATGGCTCCATAGTTTCCCCTGTTCAACTGCAACACTGACACCTCCGATCTGCCCTTATCCTTCTCAAATTGCAGATAAAAGCTTATCATATTATGATCACTACCTCCTAATGGCTCCTTTACTGCAAGATCGCTTATCAAATCCTGTTCATTACATAACACTAGATCCAGAATAGTCTTGTCCCTGGTCGGCTCTCGTACAAGCTGTTCCAAGAATGCATCCCATAGGCACTCTACAAACTCCCTATCCTGTGGTCCAGCACCAACCTGATTCTCCCAGTTCACCTGCATGTTGAAATCCCCCATAACTACTGCGACATTACCCTTGCCACATGCCAGTGTTAACTCCCTATTCAACTTGCACCCAATATCCATGCTACTGTTTGGTGGCCTGTAGAAAACACCCATTTGGGTCCTTTTGCCCTTACTGTTCCTCAGTTCTATCCACACAGACTCTACTTCTCCTGACCCTATGTCCCCCCTTGCAAAGGACTGAATCTCATTCCTCAGCAACAGGGCCACCCCACCCCCTCTGCCCACATTTCTGTCCCTACGATAGCACGTATACCCTTGTACTTTCATTTCCCAGGTCTGATCTCCCTGCAGCCATGACTCCGTTATCCCAACAACATCATAGTTACCCATTTGCACCTGGGCTTCAAGCTCATCCGCCTTATTTCTGACACTTCGTGCATTCAGATATAGAATTTTTAGCCCATTTCTCCTCTCTCTGTTTGAATCGCTGCCTATTGTGCTTAACCCAGCTCCCCGAACTCCCATCGGGCTATACGCCCCTAGAATTTTGTTGTCCCTCCTAAATTTACTTATTCTTTCAACACATTTAACTCCATGTTCTGTCAGACCATCCCTCTGTACATGAGTCCTCCTTATCACTTGTTCTACCCCACCTTCCTCTACAGAGCTGGAGAAGGGAAAGGATCATGGGACGGGAGGCCTCAGGAGAAAGAAAGGGGGGGGAACACCAGAGGGAGATGGAGAACAGGCAAACTACTAAATATGTCAGGGATGGGGTAAGAAGGGGAGGAGGGGCATTAATGGAAGTTAGAGAAGTCAATGTTCATGCCATCAGGTTGGAGGCTACCCAGCCGGTATATAAGGTGTTGTTCCTACAACCTGAGTTTGGATTCATTTTGACAATAGAGGAGGCCATGGATAGACATCAGAATGAGAATGGGACGTGGAATTAAAATGTGTGGCCGCTGGAAGATCCTGCTTTCACTGGCGGACCGAGCGTAGGTGTTCAGCGAAACGGTCTCCCAGTCTGTGTCGGGTCTCACCACTATATAAAAGGCCACACCGGGAGCACTGGACGCAGTATACCACACCAGCCGACTCACAGGTGAAGTGTTGCCTCACCTGGAAGAACTGTCTGGGGCCCTGAATGGTGGTGAGGGAGGAAGTGTAGGGGCAGGTGTAACACTTGTTCCGTTTACAAGGATAAGTGCCAGGAGGGAGATCGGTGGGAAGGGATGGGGGGGTACGAGTGGACAAGGGAGTTGCATAGGGAGTGATCCCTGCGAAAAGCAGAAAGGGGGGGGAGGGAAAAATGTGTTTGCTAGTGGGATCCCGTTGGAGGTGGCAGAAGTTACGGAGAATTATACATTGGACCTGGAGGCTGGTGGGGTGGTAGGTAAGGACAAGGAGAACCCTATCCCGAGTGGGGTGGCGGGTGGATGGGGTGAGGGCAGATGTGCGAGAAATGGGAGAGATGCGTTTGAGAGCAGAGTTGATGGTGGACGAAGGGAAGCCCCTTTGTTTAAAAAAGGAAGACATCTCTTTTGTCCTGGAATAAAAAGCCTCATCCTGAGAGAGCTGTTCCCTTTTGCCTGTGTTTGGCTTATATCCCTCTAAACATTCTTATCCATGTACTTATCTAAATGCCTTTTAAGCATTGTAATTGTACCCACTTCTACAGTCTACAGTTTCCACTGGCAGCTTATTCCATATTCCCACCATACTCTGTGTGGAAAAAGTAGCCCTTCAAGAACCTTTTAAATACAGTGCCTATAAAAAGTATTCACCCCGCCCCCCACCCTTAGAAGTTTTCGAGTTTTGTTTTACAACATTGAATCACAGTGGATTTAACTTGGCTTTTTTTGACACTGTCAACAGAAAAGACTCGAATCAAAGTGAAAATAAATTTGTTCAAATTGGTCTACATTTATTACAATTACTAAACACTAATTGATTGCATGATTACTCACCTCCTTCAAGACAGTTTTAGTAGATGTACCTTTGGCAACAATTACAGCCTTGAGTCTGTGTGGATATGTCTATCAACTTTACACATCTAGATACCACAATTTTTCCCCATTCTTCTTTACAAAGCTGCTCAAGCTCTGTCAGATTGGATTGGGATCATCAGTGAACAACGCTTTCCAAGTCCAGCTACAGTTTCTCAATTGATTTGAGATCAGGACTCTGACTTGGCTACTCCAGGACATTAACTTTGTCATTTTTAAGCCATTCCTGTGTAGCTTTGGATTTATGCTTGGGGTCATCAGACATCCCACCTCTCCCAGAAGTTTCTGGAGTCTCCCACATGTTGATAGTGGCTCCCTGATGCCTGCAAATGATATACAATATCCCAGAAATTGATTTTTGAGGGGGGAGGGGAGAAGAGAGAGGAGTGGGGAGGGGGGAGGGTGATGGGGTGAGGGAGAAAGAGAATGAGAATCCTGATTGGTCTCTCTTTGTGCTACGTAGACCTATCAGTTTTCTCTGTGGGCGGAGCTTTACAGTCAACCTCTCTTTCTCTTTCATTGTCCAACAGTTCAGTTTAGTGTCCTGCAGCGCCATGGCAGAGTGTTCCAAAAAAAGAAAATATAAAACATACATCACCCCAGACTACACTTTATAAAGTGTACCCCTGCCTAATAGGGGACAAAAAAATTACAGTGTTGCTCACTGCACTGTTTGCAACAGTGACTTTTCTATTGCCCATGGTGGGTTAAATGACTGTAAAAGACATGTTAAGGTGAGTTTAACAGGTGTCATTCATTTATTAGCATAGCTAACGTTATTTAAACTAGCCGGCTAGCTGCTAAGGAGCTACTATATTGATGAGATGTGATGAGATGAGACCAAATGATGAGATGAGATGATGTGATGAGACCAAACTCCCTGCAGACTTGCTTAACGACTCCATGATAATATAATTGTGAATCTTGTGAATCTGATGTCTTGCAAACTTAACAAATTCATTGATACAGACTACTATGAGGTTGAGACTTCTGGCAAAATGCTTAAATCTGCCACGCAAGCCACATCACAGTACAAGGAAAGTTTGAAAAAGAAATAGAAAAGCTATTTGCATTAGCATTTATCTATTAGCATTGAGACTGCCAACAAAATACTCAACAAGGAATATATATGTGTGTGTGTAAATACTTTGTAGTTTCAATATGTGATCAAATAAATTGTTGTGTTCTTTCACAATCAGATGTCCTGTATACATACACCCCTGGAGGTTGACGGGGGGGGGGGTATATGGAGTTATGGGGGGGACCCTACTGGTGCATCCACAAGCTGATGCTGATTCAGGCACTACTGATGCTTCAGACAATGCTGTGGGTGTTGTGCATGAACAGTTGGTAGGAGGGCCGTGGCAGCTGCTCACCTCCTTCAGGCGGTAGCTCTGTTCCCCCCTCAAAACGAAGTACAGCACGTTAGACCTTGAGTTTCTCTGTGTCTAGCTAGCTGTCTGCCATTTACGTTTTCTTCCAGATGGTTGGCATTTCACAGCGTTTGTTGACCTCAAACACTTTATGCACGCAACGGCCAAAATATCAGACCATGGTCTGCATGGCAGCAATGCCAACTGGCCTTCATATCAGAGTTCACAAGTGATATTCAATGTATCATGGAGGAAAATAATGCCATGGCTCTCATGGTCAGTCATTGAGGCCGTACACATAGGGGTCGACTATGCTGGCATGGTGGCCAACCAAGATACTGACCCAGAGGTCCAGCCTTACCGAACAACAGTCATGGGCCTGCGGTCAGCTGATATTAAGTTCAGGGAAGCTAGGGTTTCTCTCGTGCAATGTCTCAACCAGTTGGCCTCACCCCATCGTGCCCGGAAACTGGAAGTGAACATTTTTTGACCCCATACATGGCTTCTCACACCCAGGCTGGAAGGTCTCACAGAAACTGGTTGCACTAAAGTGTGTGTGGCACAGCTCTATAAATTACATGCATGATTGGACTGCAGCCTTTGTGGAGTGCCGGGGGTGAAAATTTACCATCATGTTTAGGCATAATTGACACCTTTTGTGGTCCCTGAGCGACAGTTGGTCCTCTTCCCTCCCTCCTGCGGTTTCACGCACCTCACCATCGTGGACCATATCACCAGGTGGCCAGAGGTCATTGCTCCATCATTGAGAACGGCTGCAGACAGGGTTTGGGTGTTAATCAGCACCTGGGTTGCTTGGTTTGATACCCCATCTGATAATAACTCTGTCCGCAGTCCCCAATTCATTTCAGGCATCTGGGCTGTGATGTACCAGAGCCTAGGCGTTAGGCTACATCACAACATGGCGTATCACCTGCAGTCCAATGGCCTGAGTGAGCGGTTTCACCGCTCCTTAAAGGCTGCTCTGAGGGCTTCCCTAACCGATGAGTGTAGGCATGATAGTCTACCGTGGGTCCTGCTGAGGCTCAGAACTGCTCCAAAAGAGGATCTGCAGTCTTCCATGGCTGAGTTGGTACCGTATATGGGCAGCCATTACAAGTGCAGGGTGATTTTATTCCTGATGCCATGACCAGGCAGCCTCTCAACAGCGTTCAACTCTCCAAAGTAAATTCAATTCCTTCGCACCAATTCCTACCTCCCATCGTGGCACACAGCACTTTTGGGTTCCTGTTGACCTATAATCTGCCTTGTTTGTTTTCCTGCACCATGACGCACACCAACATCCCCTTAGGCCCCCTTATGTTAACCCATTCTGCGTTTTGGAACGGGGAAAAAGACTTTTATCATAGATAAGAGGGGTAAACTTGAATGTATTTCGGTAGCTCACCTTAAACCGGTCCACCAAGATTTGGAGGATTCCGCCGTCCAGACACCTCCACCCATGGAACACAGTCCAGACAGGCTCATAATGTTGGTTTTAGTGAATTCTTGGCGGTGTGCTGTGTAGGGTAATGTAATTGGTGGAGGGTACAGAATTCACAGCCACCCACATCGAGTTGGGGTTTCCTTTAAGATGCTGGTCTGACGTGATGACATAATGAGGTAAAGGTAAGTTTTTTTTACATTATTTTTACACATGGAATAACTTGCCAGGGATGGTGGTGGAGGCTAAAACATTAGGGCTATTTAAGAGCCTCTTGGACAGGAACATGGATTAAAGAAAAATAAGAGTACTTTTACCGCGCTGTGTTCAGTGCTTGGAGTACAATAAATGAGTCGTTACGGTTTTTCTTAAATATAAAACGCCTCACGTCGTTTTTATTTGCGAAAACCGACAAGGTCATCCGACTCTGGCTTTCACCCCACCTTGGTGACGGACTCGAATTAATGAAAATAATGTAGAAAGCTGACCCGCCGCTGTGGCATTGTCCGCGCAGGAGACGACGACTCGAAAGCCGTCGAGAAAGGAGCGGCGTGCGCGCGCACAGGGTGTGAGCTCGCTTCCCGCCACTGCGCGAGGAGTCGTGACGTGCACTTGCGCAGGAGTTCTTACTCCAAGTGCCGGCGGGTGAGGTGGGGGGGCCTGGGTTGAAAACTCAAGAATTTTTTGTAGATGCTGGAAATCCAGAGTAACACACAGACACAAAATGTTGGAGGAACTCGGTCGGTTAGGCAGCTTTCATATAAAGGAATAAATAGTCGCTGTTTCACGGACGAAACGCCGAATCTTTTTTTCCCATTTCCATGGAAGCTGTCTAAACCGTCACGTTCCTCGGGCGCTGCGATCCGGTGTGCGCATGCGCCCTCCCTCGGGGAAGGTGGGGCCCTGGCGCGTGAGGGGCGTGGCTGTCGGTTGGGCGCTGTTTACCGTTAAACGGGACTGGGTGGGCGGGGCAGGGAAGAAAGGGCAAGTGTGGCGTCGGCGTTTAACCGTTCCGCCCCGGCAAAAGTAAGCAGACGGCGTCGGGGGTTTGTACCGAGGCCTGCTGCTCGCCCTCTCGCCTCTTAACGGTAGAGTAGACGCCCATCAGCCCCGATCCCGGAGGAAGGGCGGCGCGCCCCCTTCACCCCCACTGAGACATGCACCAGTCCTGCCAGCGGGCCGTCGTCTCGTACCCCGACCGGACCGGCGAACAGTTGGAGAAGGAGCTCCACGATGGCCTTGAGGAGGGCAAGGAGCGCTTCAAGGACCTCAACGACCGCTTCGCGAAGTACATCAACAGCACTGTCCTCTGCCTCATGCGCCGCAACAAGGAGTTGCTGGCCGAGCTCAGCATCGCCGAGAAGGACGAACCCGGCCGCTCCGAGGCCATCTTCCAGAAGGCAAGGAACGACCTCAAGTGTCGGTTGGAGGAGCAGCAGAAGGAGCTTAGCTGCCTCAAGGCAGATAAAGAAAAATACAAAAAAAGGTGAGGAGTTGGCGAGGTGGACATTTCCCCCTCAACTCTCATCAAACGGAGCCTGGTTATAGGGAGGGGTTGGGCAGGCTGGGCCTTCTTTATTTGAAGCAAAGGAGAGCGGGCGTGACTTCGTAAAACTTATTTGAAGACTTCATTCCTTGAGATGATGGTGGGGGGGGCGGGGTGGAGACCTTCTCGAAGTATATAATGAAGTCGTCTTAGGTGTAGGAGATAAGGGGTGGGATGACCATAGGGAGGGTTTACATGAGGTTGGGGGCGGTGATGGGGGAGCTGAGGTTTAACGTGATAGAGGGAAGATTTGGGAGGGATCTGAGAGGCAATTTGGTCTATGGAGCAAGCTGCCAGAAGGTAAAATAACAATATTTAAAAGACACTTGGATGGGCTGTATGCATAGAAAAGGCATGGAAGGTTATTGGCCAAAACCTAGGCAAATAGGATTAGATTGGATGGAAATGTTGGTTGGCATGGAGGAATTGGGCCGAGGGGCTGCTTCTGTACTGCATTGCAATGACTATAACTGACCTTTGGCCCTGACTTCAGTCTTCCACCACCTCCAAACATTAATCCTAACTCCAACCAAACCCCGTCACCAATTACAAATTTTAACTGATGATTTTTAACTACATGCCTTAAACCAATCCCCATGCAAAATGTTGTGAACTGTTCATTGTCTTCCTTGTTCCTGATTATCAGGTGAACATTTATGTCAATCAATTTCAGTGATCTGGAAGGTATCTTTATTTATTCATCTTCTATCATTCTGTTAAATCACATTGATCACAGCCATAATGTTGCAGGCTGATTGCAGGTGCTTTTGCCTAACCTCTCAAGACACAGCTGAGGAAGAGTTTGGGACATGGGAGTGTTCACATAATATGTTTCTCGATGGCAAGGATGCATTACCCAAGATGCTTGTTCAGCAATGCCTTGAACAGTTGCAGTAAGGCTTCCCTAATTTTATGTTTCAGGCTCTTTGAAATACAAACCTTTATTACCCGCTGCGCTTGTGTGTTAATTTGGTGTTTTGAGCACAAAGACTTTATTTGCAGCTTTTTTTGCAATTATTCTCCAATTAACTAGAACATAGAACACTACAGCATAGTACAGGTTCTTCAGCTCACTATGTTGCACTGACCTGTTAACCTACTCTAAGGTCAATCTAACCCTTCCCTCCTGCATAGCTCTTCATTCTTTTGCCTCATCTATGTGCCTGTCGAAGAATTTCTTAAATGCCCCTAACGTATCTGCCTCTACCACCAACCACCACTCCAGGTCAATTTAAAAAAAAACACCTCTGACACTTGCCTTCTCTCTTCCCCCCCCCCCCCCCCCAATACTTCAATCACCTTAAAATTATGCTATCTTGTATTAGCCTTTTCCACTCTTGGAATAAGTCTCTGACTGTCTACTCGATTAATGCCTCTTATCATCGTGGCACTCCTATCACCTCCATACACCTCCTTCAGCTTTAGCCATACAGTAGGTACAGAAGACTGGAGAATGCTAATGCAGTGCACTTATTTGATAATGGATGCCAGAACAAGTTCGGGAAGTACAGGACAGTGAGCCTAACAACAGTGTTGGGAAAGTTACTGAAGGGGATTCTGAGGGGCAGGATCTCTCACAGCATTTGGAAAGGCAAGGACATTAAGAATAGTCAGCATAGCTTTCTGCCTAGGAAATTCAGTATCACAAACTTGATTTTCATGAAGAGATGATAAAGGGTATGGAGGAGGGTAGATGGATTTCTGCAAGCTTTTGAAAAGGTCACTTAAAATAGGAACAATGTGGCAACAGAGGTAGGCAGACCAGTGAAGAAGGCTTTTGCCACATTGCCTTCATCAATCATTACATTGAGTACAAGATGGACGACCTCTATACAAGTCATTGGTGAGACCGCACTTGGAGTATTGCAGGCAGTTCTGTTCACCTAGTTATAATAAGGATAACATTAAGCTGGAAAGGATGCAGGAAAGATTTAAGGATATCACTGGGAGTGGTGGTTGAGTTAGAAAGGAGGAGTAGAGCATAGGAGATGGAGGGTTGACCCAATGGAAATGTATAAAATCATACGGAGCATTGATGCACTGGGTAGTCAGTTTTTTTTTTCTCCCATGGTAGTGTAATTTAAAACTAGAGGGCATTGATTAAAGGTGAGAAGGGAAAGATTTGAAGAGGACCTGAAAGGCAAGTTTTTCATGCTGAGGATGGTAGATAAATGGACTGAGGTGCCAGAGAAAACTAGAGGCAAGTACTGTTAGAATGCTTAAAAGACCAAATTTGGACAGCTACCTGGATGTGAGCCAAACAAAGGCAAATGTGACTAACTCATATACCTTAATTGCCCTGGAAATATTAGGTCAAAAGGCCTGTTTCCATGCTTTATAACTCTGACTCTAGCACTAAAAAACAAGGTTATCAGGAATAGCCAACAAAACTGTGAATGGATTGTGAGTGTTTCATAGAGAAAAGGCTCAAAGCTGTCATCATAGGTATTATAAGTAGGATACCAAGTTAAATACAAGGTATCAAACAGGAACAATTAATATGATTTTGTTACAGAGAAGACAACATTCAGGAGTGTTTCTTGGACACCCCACTCTGGTTCTCTGTCTCCTCCAGATCTTTTTATCTCAAATTGCCGAGGAGACATAACCATCTCAACTTCAGGACTTCTCTCTCCTCCAACCTTACCCCCTCTGAATGCACTGCCCTCTGTTCTCTCCACACCAATCCCGACCTTTCCATCAAACCTGGAGACAAGGGGGATGGTTTGGAGTGTGGTGCACTGACCTCTACCTTGCTGAGGCCAGGCAGCAACTCTCAAACACCACCTTATACCTACCCCTTGAAGAGGACCCCACTCCAGATGATCAGAAAACTGTCTTCTTAACCATCACTGACCTCATCAACTCTGGAGAACTCCCATACATTGCCATCAAAGTCATAGTCCCTAACTTCTGGCTTCTACCTTCTACCCAATATCCACAACCAGACTGTCCAGGGTGACCCATTGTCTCTGCTGCCCTTGCCCCACTGTACTTGGGTCCATAAGACCATAAGATACAGAAGCAGAATTAGGCCATTTGGCCCATTGAGTCTGTTCCATCATTTCATCATAGTTAATCTAAATTTTCTAAGTCCTAATCTCCTGTCTTTGCCCCAGCCAATCACGAATCTGTCAACCTCTGCCTTAAATATACATAACAACTTAGCCTTCACAGCTGCTTGTGACAAAGAATTACTCAGATTCACCACACTCTGGGTAAAGAAATTCCTTCTCATCTCAGTTCTAAAAGGACGCCCCTCTATTCTGAGGTTGTGTCCTCTGGTCTTGGACTCTCCCACCTTAGGAAACATCCTGGGCACATCCACTCTTATCAAAGCCGTTCGCCATTTGATGGGTTTCAATGAGGTCACCCCCCTCATTCTTCTGAATTCTAGTGAATACAGACCCAGAGCTATCAAAAGCTCTTCATATGATAAGCCATTCAATCCTGAATCATTTTTGTGAACCTGCTTTGAACACTGTCTGGTTTCAGCCCATTCTTTCAAAGTCAAGGGCCCAAACCTGCTCACAACAAGTGAGGCCTCACCGGTGCTTTATAAAGCATCAGCATTACATCCTTGCTTTTATATTCTAGTCCTCTTGAAATGAATGTTGACATTACATTTAGCTTCCTCACCACAGATTCAATCTGTTAATTAACCTTTAGGGAATGCTGCACAAAGACTCCCAAGTCCCCTTGCACCTAGTTTTTTCTATTTTCTCTCTATTTAGAAATAGTCAACCTTGCATTTCTTCTACAAAATGCATGACCGTACACTTCCTGACACTATTCCATTTGCCATTTTTTTTGCCCATTCTCCTAATATACGTTCTAGTGTGCCTCTCTACTTCCTCAAGCTACCTGGTTCTCCACCTATCTTCATATTGTCTACAAGCTTTGCAACAAAGCCATCAAATCCATCATCCAAGTCATTGACATATAACATAAGGAATTGGTCCCAACACAGATCCCTGTAGAACACTGCTTGTCACTGGCAGCCAGTTAGAAAAGGCTCCCTTTATTCTCGCTCTTTGCATCCTGCCAATCAGCCACTGCCTTATTCATGCTAGAATCTTCCTGTAATACCATGGGTTCATAGCTTGTTGAGCAGCCTCATGTGTGGCACCTTGTCAAAGGCCTTCTGAAAATCCAAGTGCACAACATCAACCAATTCTTCTTTGTCTATCCTGCTTGTTGTTACTACAAAGAATTCCAACCGATTTGTCAGGAAAGACTTTCCCTTTGGGGAAACCATGTTGACTATGGCTTCTTTTATCATGTGCCTCCAAGTACCCTGAGAGCTCATCCTTAATAATTGACTCCAAATTTTTCCCAACCACTGAGGTCAGACTAACTGGTCTATAATTTCCTTTCTTCTGCCTTTCTCACTTCTTGAAGAGTAGAGTGATATTTGCAATTTTCCAGTCTTCTGGAACAATTCCAGAATCTAGTAATTCTTGAAAGATAATGCTTCCACAATCACTTCAGCCACCTTTTTCAGGACCCTGAGGTGTGCACCATCTGGTCCAGGGAACTTCAGACCTTTCAATTTCCCAAGAACCTTCTCTATAGTAATGGTAATTTCATACATTTTATTCCCTCTGACACCTGGAACTTTTACCATACTACTTGTGTCTTCCACAGTGAATACTGATGCTGAAGTACTTATTCAGTTTGTCCACTATTTCATTGTCCGTTATTACTACCTCTCCATCATCATTTTCCAGCAGTTCAATATCCACTCTTGCCTCTCTTTTATGCTTTATGTATCTGAAGAAACTTTTGGTATCCTCTTTATTGTTATTATTGGCTAGCTTACTTTCGTATTCCATCTTGACCTTAATAACATTTTTTTAGTTGCCGTCTATTGGTTTTTAAAAGCTTCCCAATCTCATAGCTTGATCTCATTCTAACCCTCCATTCAGTCCCTTTTCATCCATATCCGCAACACTTCTCATGCCCTCAAAATCCTCCAACTTTAAATTCCCTGGCCTTGACTGCCTCATCTTCACCATGGATGTACAATTCCTATATACCTCTACCCCCCCCCCCCCCCCAATCAAGAAGGCCTCAAAGATCTCTGCTTTCTTGACAAAAGAACCAACCAATCCCACTCCACCACCTTGTGGCAGAACAGGTCATCACCCTGGACAATTTTTCCTTCAGCTCAACCCACTTTCTCCAATTTTGAGGGGTAGCTAAGGGCACGCATGGATCCCAGCTATGCCTGCCTCTTTGGTTACATAGAACTGTCCATGTTTGAAGCCTTTCCTGGTTATACTGTCCAAGTCTTCCCACCACATTGACGACTGCATTGGTGCCCATGCTGAGCTCATTAATTTTATCAACTTTGCCTCTAACTTCCACCCTGCCCTGAAATTCACTTGGTCCACACCTCCCTTCCCTTTCTTGATCTCTGGAGACAAACCTACTGGTTCCCAGTGTTATCTCAACTGTACCTCTTTCCACCCTATCTCCTGTAAAAATGCTATTACCTTTTCTCAGTTTCTTCACCTCTGCCGCATAAGTTCCCATTCCAGGACATCAGAAATGTTCTCCTTTAAGAAACAGGTTATCTCCCCCTACTGTTGTTGCATCCCTCACCCACATCTCCTCCATTTCCTATACATCCGTGCTCACCCCATCTTCCTGCTGCCTTAACAGTGATAGAGTTCCTCTTGCCCACCACTCCCATCAGCCTCTGCACATGACACATTATCCTCCACGGCTTTCACCATCTTCAAAGGGATCCTACTACTAAACTTCTCTTTACCGTTCTCCTCCCCCCTGCTTCCCCCATCCCTGCTTTGTGCAGGGATCACTCCCTCTGCAATTCCTTTATCCACTTATCCTTCCCCACTAACTTCCCCTCCCGGCACTTATCCCTTCAAGTGCCTGAAGTGCTATATCTACCCATACACCAGCCCTCACCTCCATTCAGTGCCCCAAATAATCCTTCCAGCTGAGTAACACTTCACCTACAAACCTGCTGGGATCATCTATTGTGTCCAGTGCTCATGAAGTGGCCTCTCCATTGGTAAAACCCACCATAAATTGAGCACCTCCACACCATCTGCCACAAGCAGGACTTTCCAGTGGCCAAATATTTGAATTCTGATTCCCATTCTTGTTTTGATGTGTTGGTCTATGGCTTCTTTGTGTGCCAAGATGAGGCCACCCTCAGGATGGAGGAGCATCACCTTGTATTCTGGGTAGTCTCCAACTAATGACATGAATTTCAAATTCTCAATCTGGTAAAGAAATCACCCATCCCACAGCCTCTTCTGTTCCCCACTCTTATCTTTTACCCCTTTTCACCTGCCTATCACCTCATTCTAGGTTCCTTCCTCCTTCCCTTTCTCCTATGGTCCACTCTCCTCTCAG
The DNA here is from genome assembly GCF_048418815.1 of Hemitrygon akajei. Lineage (NCBI taxonomy): Eukaryota > Metazoa > Chordata > Chondrichthyes > Myliobatiformes > Dasyatidae > Hemitrygon > Hemitrygon akajei. The sequence continues at coordinate 116,746,616 of NC_133128.1, forward strand.
ATTCCTTCTCCAGCCCTTGACCTTTCCCACACACTTGGCTTCACCTATCACTTTCCAACTAGCCTCCTTCCCTTCATCCCCCTATCTTCCCCCTCAAACGTAATGAAGGGTTTTAGCCTGAAACCTCGACTATCCATTCATTTCCATAGATGCTGCCTGGCCTGCTGAGTTCCTCCAGCATCTGTGTGTGTGAGAAATTTCCATCATCTACAGATCTTCTTGTGGAGGAGAACAAAATAATTGTTAGTCCAGATCTGGTGCATCACGAAAAACACAATTAGAGAAAGAACATGTTAATATATAAATATATAGCTTATATTAATGGTTTGTACATAAAGTGCTGCTAGGCGCTGGAGTGTCTGTACAGGCAGTCCCCGGATAACGTACGAGTTCTGTTCCTAAGTCTGTCTTTAAGTCGGATTTGTACGCAAGTTGGAAAAGTACATCCGGTATTTTTTAGTGTCAGTCAAACGTTTGTCTTAGTATATAGTATATATTTTACCTTTCTATGAATATAAAACACTTAAGAAATGTATGTATTCCAATGATTAAACCACTCCGTAGCTTAGTAATAATTGTAGCTTCCATCGGGGCAGGACCTTTCACATGCTCCATTATTCTCACTTTATCCGTTATCCTTTAAAATTGTTCCGATTATTGACCGACTGTAGCCTAACGATTTTCCAATGACCAATGGCATTTCACCTCTTTCCAAATGCTTTATTATTTCCACTTTATTTTCAATCGCAATCGCTTCCCGTCAATGGAACAGAAACACTGTGGGCAGTGGGTCCCGAGCTGCGCCGGCTCCTAAGGTCCGCTGGGTCCTAAGGACCACCGCACTGAGACAGGCTGAATGGGACAAGTGGGGGCTGTGCTGTGTTTGGGTATTTGATCCTCCACAATATTCTGCGTGGGAATTTAAACTGGAGGTGGCAGTGTTTTTTATGAGGTCGAGTTGGGAGCTCCACATCTCCACATCAACCCGGCACAGGTGGTACGGGAGTCACTGGATCGAATTCGGGAACTTTCATTGTCGAATCTCGAGCCCAGCACTGATCTCACTGTGCCACCAGTTGACCGGAACGGTGGGTGGCACGCAAGGTCAGGGTGAATCTTACTAAGAAAAATTTAAGCCAAATACAAAGTTAAACACTCAACACAGTGTTAACGGCAACGACTTAAAATGGTGGACGGCATCGCAATCCGAGTTAAAATGGTGGACAGTGTTCTCCTTCCTCGGTTTGTAAGTACGAGTTGTCCGTAAGTGGGACGTTCATAACTCGGGGACTACCTGTACATAGAAATCCACAGCTCATTAGGCCAACAATGTTGTGCCAACCATGTAAACTACTCTAGAAACTGCCTAGAATTTCCCTACCACATAGCTCTATTTTTTTCTAAGCTCCGTGTACCTATCTAAGAGTCTCTTCAAAGATCCTATTGTATCTGCCTCTACCACCATCGCTGGCAGTGTATTTCACACACCTACCACTCTCTGTCTGATGTGTACCTGTACCTACTTCCAAGCACCTCAGAACTATGCACCCTCACGTTAGCCATTTCAGCCCCAGGGTAAAAGTCTCTGGCTATCCACACTATCTATGCCTTTCATCATCTTGTACACATCTATCAGGTCGCCTATCACTGCAAGGAGAAAAGGCCAAGTTCACTCAACCTATTCTCATAAGGCATGCTCCAATCCAGGCATCATCCTTGTAAATCTCCTCTGCGCACTCTCTGTAGTATCCACATCCTTCCTGTAGTGAGGTGACCAGAATTGAACACAGCACTCCATGAGAGGTCTGACCAAGGTCTTGTGTAACTGTAACATTACCTCATGGCTCTTGAACTCAATCCCACGGTTAAAGACCAACATACAATATGCCTTCTTAACAACACTGTCAACCTGAGCAGCAGCTTTGAGTGTCCTATGGACATGGATCCCAAGATCTCTCTGATCCTCCACACTGCAGAGTCTTACTATTAAAATTATTCTGTTTTCAAACTTGACAAAGTGAACCACTTCACACTTAACTGGATTGATCTCCATCTGCTACTTCTCAGCCCAGTTCTGCGTCCTATCAATGTCCCGCTGTAACCTCTTGCAACTCTCCAAGCTATCCACAACACCCCCAACTTTTGTATCATCAGCAAACTTAACAACCCACCCTTTTACTTCCTCATCAAGTCATTTACAAAAATCAGGAATGCAGGGATCCCATAACAGATCCCTGCAGACCATCACTGGTCACTGACCTCCATGCAGAGTATGAACCATCTACAACCACCCTTTGCCTTCTGTGGGCAAGTCGATTCTGGATCCACAAAGCAAGGTCCCCTTGGACCTCGTGCCTCCTTATTTTCTGAATAAGCCTTGCATGGGAAACCTTATTGAGTGCCTTACTGAAATCCATATACACTACATCCACTGCTCCACCTTCAATGTGTTTTGTTACATCCTCAGAATTCAATCAAGCTCGTAAGGCACAACCTGTCCTTGACAAAACCATGCTGACTATCCCAAATCAGATTATGTCTCTCCAAATGCTCTCAAATCCTGCCTCTCAGCATCTTCAACAACTTCCCTACCACTGAAGTAAGACTCACTGATCTATAATTTCTTGGGTTATCTCTACTCCCTTTCTTGAATAAGGGAACAACATTTGTACACCGCCACTCCTCTGGTACTTCTCCCATCCATATTGATGATGCAAAGATCAATGCCAGAGGCTCAGCAATCTTCTCCCTTGCTTTCCACAGTTGCCTGGGGTATATATCTTGTCCAGTCCCGGTGACTTATTTAACTTAATACCTTTCAAAAGCTGCAGCTCATCCTCTTTTTTTTTTAAATGCCTATATGCTCAAGCATTTCAATTTGCTGTAAATCATCCCCATAATTGCCAAGGTTCTTTTCACTGGAGAATACTGAAACAAAGTATTCATTAAGGTTAAAGACGGATAGGAAATGATAAAGTAGTAGTAATTGGTGGGGGCTGGGGGTGTAGTGAGGTGGGTTTTTGGGTAGAAGTGTTGATCAGCCTTGCTGCAAAAAGCTAATTTCTTGGCCTTTATACCCTATATATGCTTATGACAATAATCTTAAACTTACTTGAACCATATGAATACTAAATATTCAAAACAGCATGTAGGCGATAGTTCTAAGCAACCCCACAATTAAGTGATTCAATCAAATGTACAATGCTGCCATATTTGGTTTTGAGTAATAGTAGATGTTTGACAGAAACATCAGTATTTAAATGTCCTCCAAGCTGTCATTACTACTCACAACAAACATCTTCAATTCAGTAAATAGTGAAAATCTTAGTGATGTCATGGCATATTCATGTTATGAATATTTGACTACTTATTTTGCTGGGAGATTATTTAGGAAGTTATATAGTCAAAACTCAGCAAGTCTTATTTAATACTACATGTGCCAGCATGATCAATAAATAGTGTTATTTAATTAATTGCATGCATTAAAATCATATTTACAGATTTTGCTTGGATGTTGAATAACTTTTTAGTAACATTTTATATATTTTTCTTTTCAAAAAACTGTATAAGTTACATAATGTAGACAAACGAAACAGAAAATGCTTGCAGGTCAAGCAGCATTGGTGAAGAGAGAAACAGACTTACAGTTATGATTTAAAAACTCATTGAGCCAAAAAACTCCACTGATGCTGACTAGTCTAATATTTTCAAGATTTTTTATTTTTCTTTCAGATTTTCAGTATTTGTAGTATTTTGTAACTATTCTTATTGCAGATTAGAAAAAGAAATTCAATTAAGAAAGGAAGCTGAAAAAGATTACGAAGATTTAAGAAAGGCAAGTACCTTCTCTAATATATAGGAGCTGAATTGGGCCATTCAGCCCATCGAGACTGCTGTGCCATTACTTCATGGCTAATTTATTATCCTTCTCATCCCCATTCTCCTGCTATCTCCTCATAACCTTTGATGCCCTGAATAATTAAGAACATATTAACCCCACTTTAAAAATACTCCAATGACTTGGCCGTCCATGGTAATGCATTCCACAGATTTACCACTCTCTGGCAAAAGGAATTCCTTATCCGTCTGTTCTAAAGGGATGTCCCTCTATTGTGAGGCTGTGGTCTCTGGCCCTTGACTCACTCACTATAGGAAACATCCTCTTCACATCCACTCTAGGCCTTTCAATATTTGATAGGTTTCAATAAGACCCCCCCCCCCCCATTCTTATAAATTCCTGCCTGCACAGATCCAGAGCCATCAAGTGCTTCTCATGCATTAACCCTTTCACTCCCAGAATCATTCTTGTGAACTTGCTCTAGACCCTCTTCAATGCCAGCACATCTTTTCTTAGAAATGGGGCCCAAAACTGCTCACAATACTCCGTTTGGCCTCACCAGTACCTTATAAAACGTCACATTACGTCCTTGCTGTTATGTTCTAGTCCTCTCAAAATGAATGCTAACATTCTATTTGCTAACCTTACCACAGATTCATCATGCAAATTAACCTTTAGGGAATCTTGCACAAACACTCCCAAGTCCCTTTTCACCTCTGATTTCTGGATTTTTCTTCTCATTTAGAAAATAGTCTACACCTTTATTCCTTCTACCAAAGTGCATGATCATACACTTCCCTACACTATATTCCATCTGCCACGTCTTAGCTCATTCTCCCAATCTAAGCCCTTCACTACTTAGTATTTTCATACACTTCTCTGCACTATATTCCATTTGCCACTTACTTGCTCATTCTCCCAATTTTCACCTTAAACTTGATGATTTCCTGGTCCTTTGCATTAACCTTACACGCACACAATTTTAATGCCAAGTCCTCATGAAGATTACACTATCACTGCTCTCCTTTGAAAGCTCTTGAGGACCTATCCTACTCCCAGCACATAAATGCAATGTAGGGGTAAAAAAGAGGTACCCAATGTCTCCTGGAGATTCGGTATGTCATTGAAGAATCTGACAAACTTCTAGAGTTGTACAATAGAAAGCATTGCAAATCCAATGTATGGAAACGCAAGAGGCTACAGAGAAGTTGACTTGGCCATTTCCATTGTAGGTATAGCTCTCACTACCACTGAGTACATCCAGGAGGCAATGTCAAGGTTCAACAACAGCTTCTTGCCCACTTCCATCAGATTCTTGCCTAACTTGAAAAACTTTTTGTTGTTCAATCATTGAGTATGACTCTTCGTGACCTCATGAACTCCTGCACACCAAGCCATCTTGTTGGAAACTGACTCTCTAAGATCCCCCAAGGTTATATACATTGTCTGATTAGTATTATCTGTCCATTGTAGCCACTGTCATCCTCCCAAGTATTGACTTGTTGGATCTTCTTGCTTTCCAATGAAGTCTTAACACTTTCCTCCAGCATTCAAGTTCAAAGGCATCGATTCTTTTGTATTCAGCCTTACTAATAGTCCAGCTGTCACAGCCTTATTTCACAACTGGAAATACCATAGAGTTGACTATATGGATCTCGATAGACAAAGTTATGTCTCTCTCTCTCTCTCCAGTATTTTATCTAAATTTGCCATTGCTACCCACCCTAGAAGTAAGCACTGTTTAATTTCGTGGCTGCAGTTACCATGTATAGAAATCTTTGAATCGAGGAAGACAAAATCTGTCACTGCTTCCACTTCCTTTCCAATTATTACCACAGTGTTAATAGGGCTGGTCGACATAATCTTGATTTTCTTAATATTGAGCAACAAGCCAGGTTTTGCACTTTCTTCTTTCACTTTGATTAGAAGCTTTCTCAGATCCTCCTCACTTTCAGCCATTAGAGTAGTGTCATCTGCAAATCTGAGGTTGTTAATATTTCGTCTGGCAATTTTGATTCAAACATTTGAGTCCTCTGGACCAGCATTCCACGTGATATGTTCAGCATATAGATTAAATAAATAGGGTGAGGGTGACAGTATGCAGCCTTGTTGTACTCCTTTCCCAATCTTGACGCAGTTTGTTGTTCCATGTTCAGTTCTAACTGTAGCATGCAATTTGCCAGCAGATCTCGAAAGCCCAACAATGGCCTTTAGACTGGAAAAGATCAGTTTCTATCCCAATTCCCAAGAAGGAAAATGTTAAGAAGTGTTCAAATTATCAAACAATTTCACAGAAGGCTGCGGGTGAACGGCTAAGGACTTCTGGAGCGAAGGCAGTTTTACTACTCGGGGTAAAAGAGAGGCAAGACTGTGCAAGCGAGTGATGTCAGCCAGTAGAGGGGGAAAAGTTTAAATAGAACACTGCCATATCCAGCAGGCAGTGTTTGAAGTAGGCAGCAGAGTGAGAGGTGGCAGAGTGATAGGACTTTGGCTCAACGGGCTTAGGCAGTAACAAGGCCAAGTAGGTCTACCTGTGTTAATTGCGGAAAGGAAGTAGTATGTGTGTGAGGCTGGTTTTCTGTGCTCGGTGTCAGATGTGGGAGGTCCTGGAGACTCCCAGCCTCCCAGATGGCCATATCTGCACCCAGTGTGTCGAGCTGCAGCTCCTAAGGGACCGGGTTAGGGAACTGGAGATGCAGCTCGATGACTTCGTCTGGTCAGGGAGAGTGATGCGGTGACAGAAAGGACTTACAGGCAGGTGGTCACACCAGGGCCACAGGAGACAGACAAGTGGGTAACAGTCAGAAGAGGGAAGGGGAAGAGTCAGGCACTAGAGAGTACCCCTATGGCCATACCCCTTGAGAATAAATACTCCTGGTTGAGTACTGTTGTGGGGGGGAGGGGAACAGCCTACCTGGGGAAAGCAACTGTGGCCATCCCTCTGGCACAGAGTCCGACCCTGTGGCTCAGAAGGGTAGGGAAAGGAAGTGGAAGGCAGTAGTGATAGGGGACTCTATAATTAGGGGGTCGGACAGGCAATTCCGTGGACGCAGGAAAGAAACTCGGATGGTAGTTTGCCTCACAGTTGCCAAGGTTCGGGATGTTTCAGACCGTGTCCACGATATCCTGCAGTGGGAGGGTGAACAGCCAGAGGTTGTGGTACATATTGGTACCAATGACATAGGTAGGAAAAGAGAAGAGGTCCTGAAAACAGACTACAGGGAGTTAGGAAGAAAGTTGAGAAGCAGGACTGCAAAGGTAGTAATCTTGGGATTACTGCCTGTGCCATGCGACAGTGAGTATAGGAGTAGAATGAGGTGGAGGATAAATGCGTCGCTGAGGGATTGAAGCAGGGGGCAGGGATTCAGATTTCTGGATCATTGGGACCTCTTTTGGGGCAGGTGTGACCTGTACAAAAAGGACAGGTTGCACTTCAATCCCAGGGGGACAAATATCTTGGTGGGAAGGTTTGCTAAGGCTACTGGGGAGAGTTTAAACTAGAATTGTTGGGGGTGGGAACTTAACTGAAGAGACTGGGGAAGAGGTGGTTGGCTCACAAATAGAGAAAGCTTGGAGACAGTGTGTGAGGGAGGATAGGCAGGTGATAGAGAAGGGATGCTCTCAGACCAACGGTTTGAGATGTGTCTATTTTAATGCAAGGAGTATTGTGAACAAAGTGGACGAGTACTTGGAGCTATGATGTGGTGGTCATTACAGAGACTTGGATGGCTCAGGGACAGGAATGGTTACTTCAAGTGCCGGGTTTCAGATGTTTCAAGAAGGACGGGGAGGGAGGCAAAATAGGTGGGGGTGTGACACTGTTGATCAGAGATAATGTCACGGCTGCAGAAAAGGTGGATGTCATGGAGGGATTGTCTACGGAGTCTCTGGGTGGAGGTTAGGAACAGAAAGGGGTCAATAAATAGGTGTTTTTTATAGGCTGCCCAATAGTAACAAGGATGTCGAGGAGCAGATAAGGAAACAGATCCTGGAAAGGTGTAATAATAACAGAGTTGTAGTGGTAGGAGATTTTAATTTCCCAAACGTCGATTGGCATCTCCCTAGAGCAAGGGGTTGAGATGGGGTGGAGTTCGTTAGATGTGTTCAGGAAGGTTTCTTGACACAATATGTAGATAAGCCTACAAGAGGAGAGGCTGTACTTGATTTGGTATTGGGAAATGAACCTGGTGGTCAGGTGTCAGATCTCTCAGTGGGAGAGCATTTTGGAGATGGTGATCATAATTCTATCTCTTTTACCATAGCATTGGAGAGAGATAGGAACAGACAAGTTAGAAAAGTGTTTAATTGGAGTAAGCGGAATTATGAGGCTATCAGGCAGGAAACTGGAAGCTTAAATTGGAAACAGATGTTCTCAACGAAAAGTACGGAAGAATTGTGGCAAATGTTCAGGGGATATTTGTGTGAAGTTCCGCATAGGTATGTTCCAATGAGACAGGGAAGTTATGGTAGGGTACAGGAACCATGGTGTACAAAGGCTGTAATAAATCTGGTCAAGGAGAAAAGAAAAGCTTACAAAAGGTTCAGAGAGCTAGGTAATGTTAGAGATCGACAAGATTATAAGGCTAACAGGAAGGAGCTTAAGAAGGAAATTAGGAGAGCCAGAAGGGGCCATGAGAAGGCCTTGGTGGGCAGGATTAAGAAAAATCCCAAGGCATTCAACAAGTATGTGAAGAGCAGGAGGGTAAGATGTGAAAGAATAGGACCTATCAAATGTGACCGTGGGAAAGTGTGTATGGAACTGGAGGAAATAGCAGAGGTACTTAATGAATACTTTCCTTCAGTATTCGCTATGGAAAAGGCTCTTGGTGATCATAGTGACAACTTGCAGCAGATTGAAAAGCTTGAGCATGTAGATATTAAGAAAGGGGATGTGCTGGAGCTTCTGGAAAGCATCAAGTTGGATAAGTCGCCGGGCCTGGATGAGATGTACCCCAGCCTACTGTGGGAGGCGACAGAGGAGATTGCTGATCTTTGCATCATCAATAGGGACAGGAGAGGTTCCAGAGGATTGGAGGGTTGCGAATGTTGTTACTTTATTCAAGAAAGGGAGTAGAGATAGACCAGTGAGTCTTACCTGAGTGGTTGGTAAGTTCATGGAGAAGATCTTGAGAGGCAGGATTTATGAACTTTTGGAGAGGTATAACATGATCAGGAATAGTCAGCATGGCTTTGTCAAGGGCAGGTCGTGCCTTATGAGCCTGATTGAATTTTTTGTGGATGTGACTATACATATTGATGAAGGAAGGGCAGTAGATGTAGTGTGTATGGATTTCAGCAAGGCATTTGATAAGGTACCCCATGCAGGGCTTATTGAGAAAGTAAGGAGGCATGGGATCCAAGGGGACATTGCTTTGTGGATTGAGAACTGGCTTGCCCACAGAAGGCAAAGGGTGGTTCTAGATGGGTCATATTCTACATGGAGGTCAGTCACCGGTGGAGTGCCTCAGGGATCTGTTCTTGGACCTTTACTCTTCGTGATTTTTATAAATGACCTGGATGAGGAAGTGGAGAGCTGGGTGAGTAAGTTTGCTGATGACACTAAGGTTGAAGGTGTTGTGGATGGTGTGGAGTGCTGTCAGAGTTTACAGTGAGACATACAGGGTGCAAAACTGGGCTGAGAAGTGCCAGATGGAGTTCAACACAGATAAGTGTGAAGTGGTTCATTTTGGGAGGTCAAGTATGATGGCAGAATATAGTCTTAATGGTAAGACTCTTGGCAGTGTGGAGGATCAGAGGGATCTTGGGGTCTAAGTCCACAGGACGCTCAAAGCAGCTGCGCAGGTTGACCCTGTGGTTAAGAAGGCAAACGGTGTATTGGCATTCATCAATTGCGGAATTGAATTTAGGAGCCAAGAGGTAATGTTGCAGTTACATTGGATCCTGGTCAGACTCCACTTGGAGTACTGTGCTCGGTTCTGGTCGCCTCACTACAGGAAGGATGTGGAAGCCATAGAAAGGGTGCAGAGGAGATTTACAAGGATGTTGCCTGGATTGGGGAGCATGCCTTATGAGAATAGGTTGAGTGAACTTGGTCTGTCATCCTTGGAGCGACGGAGAATGAGAGGTGACCTGATAGAGGTGTACAAGATGATGAGAGGCATTGATCGTGTGGATAGTCAGAGGCGTTTTCCCAGGGCTGAAATGGTTGCCACAAGAGGGCACAGGTTTAAGGTGCTGGGGAATAGGCACAGAGGAGATGTCAGGGGTAAGTTTTTTTTACGCAGAAGAGTGGTGAGTGCGTGGAATGGGCTGCCGGCAATGGTGGTGGAGACGTATACGATAGGGTCTTTTAAGAGACTTTTGGATAGGTACATGGAGCTTAGAAAAATAGAGGGCTATGGGGAAGTCTAGTAATTTCTAAGGTAGGGTCATGTTTGGCACAACTTTGTGGGCCAAAGGGCCTGTATTGTATGTAGGTTTTCTATGTTTCTGTGTTAACTGTCAAATGTACAAGCTGGTTTTAGAAGAGGCAGGAGCACAAGAGACCAAATTGCTAACCTACACTGGATAATGGAGAAATCGAGGGAATTCCAAAGAAGTATTTGTTTTATTGACTACTCTAAAGCCTTAGACAATGTGGACCATAATAAACTATGGCAAATCATTAAAGAAATGGAGATACCTGGACATCTTATCTGCCTTTATAAGAGACCTATACAAAGATCTGAAAAACTCTACCTTATATTTCAGAGTGCACATATACAGTATTGTGGCGACCCACTTTCTGCGCAGGCGAACCGGCTCACAAATAGCCAGCGCGCGGGGGGAGATTTTGGTAATGCACCTCTGACGTCATTTCTGCCTGGAGAGGGTGGGCGCTAGGGATTAAATGCCAGCGCCGCGAAGTTTGAATAAACTAGTCTCGAAACGACTTACTGACTGCGTGTCGTTATTTCAGCGCTGTGTGTAGCACATCGCAGCTGCAGTTCGGCAGCCTCCGGTTCACGTGGGACTTCACACAGGCTGCCATGGCCCAATCACTCCTGGGGGGGGGGCAGACTTCTTGCGAGCTCACAGCCTGCTGGTCGACTTGCAAGGGAAAAGACTGGTACATGTTGAGACTTTCCAGACATTCTCCCTGGATGAAGCCAAGTTGCCGGCCCCACACCTGGACTCCCGTCACACTGTCGGACAACGAATTCACCAGAATCCTGGTGGACTTTCCATCGATTCTGGCACCGCAGTTCACGGCAGCCATGCCCAGACACGGGGTACAGCACCACATTCCAACCCAGGGACCACCCCTCCACACCCGCGCACGAAGGCTCCCCTGGAAAAGCTCCGCCTGGCGAAGGAGGAGTTCAAGAGGATGGAGGAATTGGGGATCGTACGGAGGTCCAACAGCCCATGGGCCTCCCCCCTGCACATGGTGCCCAAAGCAGCCAGGGGTTGGAGACCATGCGGCGACTACCGCAGACTGAACGAGGCTACCACTCCAGACCGCTACCCTGTGCCGCACATACAGGACTTTGCAGCGAACCTGCACGGGGCAAGAATCTTTTCCAAAGTAGACCTCATCCGGGGATACCATCAAATCCCGGTGCACCCTGAAGACATCCCCAAAACAGCACTCATCACCCTGTTCGAGTTCCTCCGAATGCCGTTCGACCTGAAGAATGCCGTACAGGTGTTCCAGCGGCTAATGGATGCGGTGGGACGCGACCTGGACTTTACGTTCATCTATTTGGACGACATCCTTATAGCCAGCAGTTTTCGTCAGGAGCATCTGTCCCACCTCTGCCAACTCTACTCCCGCCTGAGTGATTTCGGCCTCACGATCAACCTGGCCAAGTGCCAGTTCGGTCTCGATACCATCAACTTCCTGGGTCACAGGATTACCAAAGACGGGGCAACACCTCTGCCTGCCAAGGTAGACGCGATCTGCCACTTTGCCCGGCCCAACACAGTCAAAGGCCTGCAGGAGTTCGTTGGCATGGTGAACTTCTACCACCGTTTCCTCCCCTCAGCAGCCTGTATCATGGGCCCTTTGTACACCCTGATGTTGGGTAAAAGCAAGGACATTACTTGGGACGAGGAGGCCGTGGCCGCTTTCGTTAAAGCCAAGGAAGCCTTGGCAGATGCCGCGATCCTGGTGCACCCCAGAACGGACGTTCCGACCGCCCTCACGGTGGACGCATCCGACACAGCAGTCGGTGGAGTGCTGGAGCAGCTCATCGAGGGGCGCTGGCAACCCCTGGCGTTCTTCAGCAAGCACCTACAACCACCCGAACTCAAGTACGGTGCCTTCGACCGGGAGCTGTTGGCACTGTATCTGGCAATCCGGCATTTCAGGTACTTCTTAGAAGCTGCGTTCACGGATCACAAACCGTTGACCTTCGCGTTCACGAAGGTGTCCGATCCCTGGTCGGCTTGCCAGCAGCGACACCTGTCCTACATCTCCGAGTACACGGCGGACATCCAGCATGTCTCGGGAAAGGACAATGTCGTGGCGGACGCACTCTCCAGACAAGCTGTCCAGGCCCTGTCCCTGGGGGTGGACTGTGCAACACTGGCGGAGGCGCAGCTACCGGCCAACCTCGCCCCATCGTCCCGGCAGCCTGGAGGCAGCGAGTTTTCGACTCCATACACGGTTTGGCGCACCGATCTATCAGGACAACCGTCTGGCTGGTCTCCAGCAAGTTCGCGTAGCACGGACTTCGCAAGCAGGTCAGTGAATGGGCCAGAACGTGTGCGCAGTGCCAAACAGCCAAGGTGCAGCGGCACACTAAAGCCCCGCCGCAGCAGTTCAAACCCACCCACCAGAAGTTCGACCACATTCATGTGGATATCGTGGGCCCCCTACCAGTGTCCCGAGGAGCGCGGTACCTCCTAACTATGGTAAACCAGTTCACGAGGTGGCCAGAGGCGGTCCCGCTCACCGACACATCTGCCAATTCCTGTACCCGAGCACTGATCGCAACCTGGGTAGCACGCTTCGGGGTACCAACCCACATTACCTCTGACAGAGGCGCCCAGTTCACCTCCAGCCTGTTGGGAACGCAGCTGCACCACATAACTGCCTACCACCCACAGTTGAACGGACTGGTGGAACGCTTCCACCGTCACTTGAAGTCGGATCTCATGGCCCGCCTGAGAGGACCTAACTGGGTGTACGAGCTTCCCTGGGTCCTGCTTGGAATTCGTACAGCGCCCAAAGAGGATCTGCATGCCTCATCGGCCGAGTTGGTGTACGGCACGCCCCTGGCCATCCCGAGAGAGTTCATACCAGCCCAAGGGGGCAAGAGGAAAAACCCGCAGCAGTCCTGGACAGGCTACGCGAAAGGCTCGGCAACCTGACCCCCGTACCAACTTCACAGCACGGACGGACCCCGACCCATGTACCCAAAGACCTGCAAAACTGTAAGTTTGTGTTTGTACGAAGGGGCGGACACCGGGCGCCGCTACAGCGGCCATACGAGGGGCCGTTCAAGGTGATCAACAACAATGGGTCCACGTACGTTCTGGACATTGGGGGGAAAGAGGAGGTTTTCACGGTGGACCGACTCAAACCAGCCCATGTGGACTTGGCGCAGCCAGTCGAGGTTCAGGCACCGCGACGCAAAGGCAGACCTCCCAAACAGAGGCTGATCCAGACTGTGGACATTGGGAGGTGTATCACCGGTTCTGGGAGGCGTGGGGGTTATGTGGTGACCCACTTTCTGCGCAGGCGAACCGGTTCACAAATAGCCAGCGTGCGGGGGGAGACTTTGGTAATGCACCTCTGACGTCATTTCTGCCTGGAGAGGGCAGGCGCTAGGGATTAAATGCCAGCGCCACAAAGTTTGAATAAACTAGTCTGGAAACGACTTACCGACTGCATGTCGTTATTTCAGCGCTGTGTGTAGCACATCGCTACGGTATCACCAAATACTATACTGAGATTCATTTTCTTGTAGACACTCCCATAAGACTACAAGATATAGGTGCAGAATTAGATCATTAACTCCATTGATCCTGCTCTGCCATTCCATCATGGATGATTTATTATCCCTCTTTACTCCATTCTCCTGCCTTCTCTCTGTAACTTTTGACACCCTTACTTCCCAAAAACCTATCAACAAACAAGGGAAAATCTGCAGATGCTGGAAATCAAAGCAACACACACAATGCTGGAGGAACTTAGCAGGCCAGGCAGCATCTATGGGAAATAAATACAGTCAACATTTCAGGCTGAGACCATTTGGCAGGACTGGAGAAAAAAAGATGAGGAGTAGATATAGAAGATGGGAAGGAGAGAAACGCAAGGTGATAGATGAAACTGGAAGGGGGAGGGGTGAAGTAAAGAGCTGGGAAGTTGATTGGTGAAAGAGATATAGGACTGGAAAAGGGGGAGATCTGATGGAAGAGGACAGAAGGCCATGGAAGAAAGAGACGGGGTGGGGGGAGGTAAGGAGCACCAGAGGGAGGCGATGGGCAGGCAAGGAGATAAGGTGAGAGTGAGAAAAGGGGATGGGGAATGGTGAAGGAGGTAGGGTGGGGGGGGGGGGTGGTTTGTTGCATTACCAGAAGGTCGAGAAATTGATGTTCATGCCATCAGCTGCAGGCTACCCAGAAGGAATATAAGGTGTTTTTCCTCCAGCCCAAGTGTAGCCTCATGACTGCAGAGGAGGCCATGGATTGACATATCGGAATAGGTAGTGGAATTAAATTGGGTGGCCACTGGGCAATCCCACTTCTGGCCAATGGAGGTAGGTGCTCAGCGAAACAGTCTCCCAATCTACACTGGGACTCACTGAAATACAGGAGCACTGGATGCAGTAGATTACCCCAACAGACTCTCACATAAAGTGTCACTTCACCTGGAAGGGCTGTTTGGGGCCCTGAATGGTAGTGAGGGAGGTGGTGTGGGAACAGGTGTAGCACTTGTTCCACTTACAAGGATAAGTGCCAGGAGGGAGATCAGTGGGACTTGACATATGGACAAGGGAGTTGCATAGGGAGCAATCCCTGCAAAAAGCAGAAACTGGGGTGGGGGGGGTGGGGGGGAGAGAGATGAGATCCACGGATCTCTGTTGGAGATGGTAGAAGTTGTGGAATATTATGTGCTGGATGTGGAGGCTGGTGGAGTGTTAGGTAAGGACAAGAGGAATCTTATCCTTGGTAGGGTGGTGGGAGGATGGGGTGAGAGCAGACGTGTGAAATAGAGTGAAGGCAGTGTTGGTGGAGGAACAGAAGCTACTTTCTGTGAAAAAGGAGGACATCTTCAGTTTGGAATGAAGTCCTGAGAGCAGATTTGGCAGAATCAGAGGAATTGAGAGAAGAGGATGGCTTTTTTTTTTACAAGTAACAAGGTAGGAAGGGGTATGGACCAGGTAGCTATGAGAGTACGAGGGTTTTTAATAGACATCAGTAAATAAGCTGTCACCAGAGATAGAGACAGTAAGATCAAGAAAAGGGAGGGTGGTGTCAGAAATGGACCAAGTAAATTCAACGCTGGGTGGAAGTTACAGGCAAAGTTCATGAAGTCAGCAAGCTCCGCATGGGTGCAGGAAGCAGCACCAATGCAGTCGTTGATATAACATAGGAAAAATGAGGGACAGACACCAGTGTTGGCTTGCAACATAGCATAGCTGACAAAAAGTCAGGCATAGCTGGGACCCATGTGAGTGCCCTTGGCTACATCTTTTGTTTGAAGTAACTGGGAAGAGCCAAAGGAGAAACTAAGAGTGAGGACAAGTTCCGCTAGATGGAGGAGAGTGGTGATGGAGGGGAACTGATTGGGTCTGGTGTCCAGAAAGAAATGATAGTTTTGAGACATTCTTGATGGGAGATAGAGGTATATAAGGACTGAACTTCCATAGTGAAAATAAGATGATGGGGGCCAGGGAACTTGAAATCATTGAAAAGAGCATGTAAAGTGTCATGGATATAGCTAGGAAGGGACTGAACTAAGCAGGGATAAAACAGAGTCGAGGTATGTAGATATGAGTTTATTGGGCCAGTAACAAGCTAAAACCATGGATCTATTTAACAGAAGCGGGTTTGCGGATCTTGGGTGAGAGGTAGAAATAGGAGGTGCACGGTGTGGGAACTATGAGGTTGTTGGCAGTGGATTGGAGATCCTCAGAGCTAATAAGGTAAGTGATGGTGTGGGAGACAATGGCCTGGTGCTCCTTAGTGGGATCCTATTCGAGGGGTGAGTAAGAGGAGGTGTCCGAGAGTTGTTGCTGGGCCTCAGCACGGTAGAGGTCAGACTGCCAGACTACTACAGCACCCCCCCTTATCTGCGAGTTTGGTGATGTTAGGATTGGTGCAACAGGAGTGGATAACAGAGCTTTCGGAAGGAGTGAGATTGGAATTGGAGAGGGGAGTGTTGAAGTCGACAGTTGATGTCCCATTAGCAGCCGGCAATGAAAAAGTCCAGAGCAGGCAGAAGACGAGGGCAGAGTGTCCAGGAGGAGGAGGGTTGAAGATGGGAGAAGGGGTCATCAGTGCAGGGTGGGAGTCCTTGTTAAAGAAATAAGCTCAGAGATGGAGGCAGTGGATGAAAAGCTCAGTGTCATGGCGAGCAAGGAACTCGCTGAGGTGTGGGCACAGAGGGACAAAGGTGAGCCCTTACCGAGGACAGAATGTTCTGCTTCAGAGAGGGGAAGGTCAGAGGTAATGGTGAAGACCCGGCACAGATGAGCGCTGGGATCGGAGGGGGGGAAGGGAGTTGGTAGTTTCTGAGGAAAAGGAAGGTTTTGGGTGTTCAGCGATAGTGGGGTGAGAGGAAGATGGAGTCTCCAAGGACCCAAGAGCTAGTGGTGGGACCTGAGAGTCTGGGTTTTAAATCTGCTCTGGATCATTTGAGTGGTTGTGTTCAGCAGCATGAATCGTGGTTTGGAGACGTCTGGGCACACACAGCAGGTTCTGTGGTTTATAGACAAGCAATCTTAAGTCGTAGAATTGGCAATTGAAAGAGTGGATCCGATGGAGGATCATTTGGAGAAGGAAGTCAGAGGATCAGAACGGGAGTGCGGCGGGAGCCATCTTGAATTTTTCTTATTCTCATTGGAGTTAAGAGAGGCGAGACTGCACAGGCGTGTGACGGTGGGCAGTGAAGTGGGGAAGATTTAAAAAGGACACAGCCTTATACAGCGGGCAGAGGAGTGAGCCGGGAGCAGAGTGAAGGCTTAAGGGCTTTGGCTGAACGGGCTTAGGCAGAAACGGGCAAGGCAAGGTAGGTTTAGGTTTCAGTTTTTCCTGTTACTTGAGGAAAGGGGAAGTATGAGTGTGAGGGCAGCTTGTTGTTCTCGGTGTCGGATGTGGGAGGTTCTGGAGTCTCCTAGCCTCCCGGAAGTCCACATCTGCGCCAGGTGTGCCGAGCTGCAGCTCCTAAGGGACTGTGTTAGGGAACTGGAGCTCCAGCTCGATGACCTTCATCTGGTCAGGGAGAGTGAGGAGTTGATAGAGTTACAGGCAGGTGGTCACACCAGGACCACGGAAGGCTAAGACAGGTGGGTCACGGTTAGGAGGGGGAAGGGGAAGAGTCAGGTACGAGAGAGTACCCCAGTGGCTGTACCCCTTGACAATAAGTACTCCTGTTTGAGTACTGTTGGGGGGGGACAGCCTATGTGGGGGAAGCAACAGTGGCCGTGCCTCGGGCACAGAGTCCGGCCCTATAGCTCAGAAGGGTAGGGAAAGGAAGAGGAAGACAGTAGTAATAGAGGACTAGGTAGTTAGGGGGTCAGATAGGCAATTCTGTGGACGCGATCAGAAGACCCGGATAGTAGTTTGCCTCCCTGGTACCAGGGTTCGAGATGTTTCTGATTGCGTCCAAGATATCCTGAAGTGGGAGGGTGAGGAGCCAGAGGTCGTGGTACATATAGGTACCAATGACATAGGTAGGAAAAGGGAAGAGGTCCTGAAAGGAGAATATAGGGAGTTAGGAAGGCAGTTGAGAAGAAGGACCACAAAGGTAGTAATCTCAGGATTGCTGCCTGTGCCACGCAACAGTGAGAGTAGAAATGGAATGAGGTGGAGGATAAATGCGTGGCTGAGGGATTGGGGCAGGGATTCAAGTTTCTGGATCATTGAGACCTCTTTTGGGGCAGGTGTGACCTGTACAAAAAGGATGGGTTACACTTGAATCCTAGGGGGACCAATATCCTGGTGTGGAGATTTGCTAAGGCTACTGGGGAGACTTTAAACTAGAATGGTTGGAGGGGGTGGGAATCAATTTGAAAAGACTAGGGGAGAGGAGGTTAGTTCACAAATAGAGAAAGCTAGTAGACAGTATGTGAGGGAGTATAGGCAGGTGATAGAGAAGGGGAGCGCTCAGACCAAAGATGTAGGGGAGAAGGAAGAAAAAGATAATAAAGTTGATCGCATTGTTAGGGATAAACAGAGGAAGAGGTGGAGAGTTTCTTAAATGCATCTATTTTAATGCTAGGAGCATTGTAAGAAAGGTGGATGAGCTTAGAGCATGGATTGATACCTGGAAATATGATGATGTAGCTATTAGTGAAACATGGTTGCAGGAGGGGTGTGATTGGCAACTAAGTATTCCTGGGTTTCATTGCTTCAGGTGTGATAGAATCAGAGGAGCAAGAGGAGGAGGTGTTGCATTGCTTGCTTGAGAAAATATTACAGCGGTGCTTTGGCAGGATAGATTAGAGGGCTCATCTAGGGAGACTATTTGGGTGGAATTGAGGAATGGGAAAGGTATAGTAACACTTATAGGGGTGTATTATAGACCACCAATGGGGAGCGAGAATTGGAGGAGCAAATTTGTAAGGAGATAGCAGATATTTGTAGTAAGCATAAGGTTATGATTGTGGGAGATTTTAATTTTCTGCACATAGACTGGGAAGCCCATACTGTAAAAGGGCTGGATGGTTTGGAGTTTGTAAAATGTGTGCAGGATAGTTTTTTGCAGCAATACATAGAGGTACTGACTAGAGAAGGGGCAGTGTTGGATCTCCTGTTAGGGAATGAGATAGGTCAGGTGACGGAGGTATGTGTTGGGGAGTACTTTGGGTCCACTGATCACAATACCATTAGTTTCAATATAATTATGGAGTGGACCCAGGGTTGAGATTTTTGATTGGAGAAAGGCTAACTTTGAGGAGATGAGAAAGGATTTAGAAGGAGTGGATTGGGACAATTTGTTTTATGGGAAGGATGTAATAGAGAAATGGAGGTCATTTAAAGGTGAAATTTTGAGGGTACAGAATCTTTATGTTCCTGTTAGGTTGAAAGGAAAGGTTAAAAATTTGAGAGCGCCTTGGTTTTCAAGGGATATTGGAAACTTGGTTCGGAAAAAAAGGGAGATCTATAATATAGGCAGCATGGAGTAAATGAGGTGCTCGAGGAATATAAAGAATGTAAAAAGAATCTTAAAGAAATTAGAAAAGCTAAAAGAAGATACAAGGTTGCTTTGGCAAGTAAGGCAAAAATAAATCCGAAGGGTTTCTACAGTTATATTAATAGCAAAAGGATAGTGAGGGATAAAATTGGTCCCTTAGAGAATCAGAGTGGACAGCTATGTGTGGAGCCAAAAGAGATGTGGGAGATTTTGAACAATTTCTTTTCTTCGGTATTCACTAAGGAGAAGGATATTGTTTAAGGTAAGGGAAACAAGTAGGGAAGTTATGGGAACTATGACCATTAAAGAAGAGGAAGTACTGGCACTTTTAAGGAATATATAAGTGGATAAGTCGAATGTACTTCCTAAGAAGGTTGGCGTCATTCAATGTCTGTAGTGAGATGCTGAAGATGTTCTATAGGTCAGTTGTGGAGAGCGCCCTCTTCTTTGTGGTGGCGTGTTGGGGAGGAAGCATTAAGAAGAGGGACGCCTCACGTCTTAATAAGCTGGTAAGGAAGGCGGGCTCTGTCGTGGGCAAAGTACTGGAGAGTTTAACATCGGTAGCTGAGCGAAGGGTGCTGAGTAGGCTACGGTCAATTATGGATAACTCTGAACATCCTCTACATAGCACCATCCAGAGACAGAGAAGCAGTTTCAGTGACAGGTTACTATCGATGCAATGCTCCTCAGACAGGATGAAGAGGTCAATACTCCCCAATGCCATTAGGCTTTACAATTCTACCGCCAGGACTTAAGAACTTTTTAAAAGCTATTATTAATGCTTTTTGAGACGGTGATTTAGATGCATATCATATTTTTTTTTACTGAGTTAAGTATTGTATGTAATTAGTTTTGCTACAACAAGTGTATGGGACATTGGAAAAAAAGTTGAATTTCCCCATGGGGATGAATAAAGTATCTATCTATCTATCTATCTATCTATCTATCTAAATCTCTGGGTCCTGACAGGATATTCCCTAGGACCTTGAGGGAAGTTGGTGTAGAAATAGCAGGGGCTCTGACAGAAATATTTCAAATGTCATTAGAAACGGGGATGGTGCTGGAGGATTGGCGTATTGCTCATGTGGTTCCATTGTTTAAAAAGGGTTCTAAGAGTAAACCTAGCAATTATAGGCCTGTCAGTTTGATGTCAGTGGTGGGTAAATTAATGGAAAATATTCTTAGAGATGGTATATATAATTATCTGGATAGACAGGGTCTGATTAGGAATAGTCAGCATGGATTTGTGCGTGGAAGGTCATGTTTGACAAATCTTACTGAATTTAAGGCCTTTGACAAGGTTCCGCATGGAAGGTTAGTTAGGAAGGTTCAATCATTAGGTATTAATATTGAAGTAGTAAAATGGATTCAACAGTGGCTAGATGGGAGATGCCAGAGAGTAGTGGTGGATAACTGCTTGTCAGGTTGGAAGCTAGTGATTAGTGGTGTGCCTCAGGGATCTGTATTGGGTCCAATGTTGTTTGTCATATACATTAATGATCTGGATGATGGGGTGCTAAGTTGGATTAGTAAGTATGCAGATGATACTAAGGTAGGTGGCATTGTGGATAATGAAGTAGGTTTTTGAAGCTTGCAGAGAGATTTAGGCCAGTTAGAAGAGTGGGCAGAACGATGGCAGATGGAGTTTAATGCTGATCAGTGTGATGTGCTACATTTTGGTAGGAATAATCCAAATAGGACATACATGGTAAATGGTAGGGCATTGAAGAATGCAGTAGAACAGAGTGATCTAGGAATAATGGTGCATGGTTCCCTGAAGGTGGAATCTCATGTGGATAAGGTGGTCAAAGCTTTTGGTATGCTGGCCTTTATAAATCAGAGCATTGAGTATGGGATGTAATGTCAAAATTGTACAAGGCATTGGTAAGGCCGAATTTGGAGTATTGTGTACAGTTCTGGTCACCGAATTATAGGAAAGATATCAACAAAATGGAGAAAGTACAGAGGAGATTCACTAGAATGTTACCTGGGTTTCAGCACCTAAGTTACAGGGAAAGGCTGAACAAGTTAGGTCTTTATTCTTTGGAGCATAGAAGGTTGAGGGGGGACTTGATAGAGGTATTTAAAATAATGAAGGGGATAAATCGAGTTGACGTCAATAGGCTTTTTCCATTGAGAGTAGGGGAGATTCAAACGAGGACATGATTTGAGAGTTGGGGGGGCAAAAGTTTAAAGGTAACAAGAGGGGGAATTTCTTTATTCAGAGTGGTAGCTGTGTGGAATGAGCTTCCAGTAGAAGTGGTCGAGGCAGGATCGGTATTGTCATTTAAAGTAAAATTGGGTAGGTATATGGACAGGAAAGGAATGGAGGATTATTGGCTGAGTGCGGGCCAGTGGGACTGGGTGAGTGTAAGCGTCGGCACGGTCTAGAAGGGCCGAGATGGCCTATTTCTGTGCCGTAATTGTTATATGGTTATATAGGATAAAGTAACGGACAAGTCCATTGGAGGCAGCGGAGAGAGAATCAGAGTTACGGAAATTCCTGGGATAGGGACACCAGGTACTTCCTCGTGGCAGAAAGTGTGGCATGTAGAACATGGTGGGAGAAGTAGTGAGAGAAACTATCAATTGAATGTGGGTACCTGGGGTCCTCAAAGGGTCCAAATCAAGAAACTTGAAAATGAATCTGGAAGCCATGTGATACAAGCTGGCAGGAACATGTTCCCAGCCAGGAACCTGTCAACCTTCACTTGATCTTTGCAATGAATTCCATAGATTTTCCAGAACAAAAAAAAATAATAGCATCAGTGAAGATCTGCACACAAAGACTGATGAGCAACCGATGTGCAAAAGAAGTGAAACTGCAAATACAAAAAAACAGATAATTACAAATAAGTAATACCAAGAACATGAGTTATTGAGTCCTTGAAAATGATCCATAGGTTGTGGTCAGTGATTAGTTCAGTGTTGTGGTGATTGAAGTTGTCCACGTTGGTTCAAGAGCTTGATGGTTGAAAGGTAATTATTAATAACTGTTCCTGAACCTGGTGGTGTGGGATCTCTGACTCCTGTACCTCCTTCCCAGTGACTGCTGTGAGAAGAGAGCATGACCTGGATGCTGTTTTCATGTGGCATTGCTCCTTGTAGATGTGCTCAGTGGTGGCAAAGGCCTTTCTTGTGATAGGACTCTATCCACCACTTTTCCGTTATAAGGTTTTAGTGTTTCCATACCAGGCTGTGATGCAACCAGTCAGAATGCTCTCTACTGTGCATCTATAGAAGTCTGTCACAGTTTTAGATAACATGCTGAATCTGTAGGGGGGGAAAAGGTCAAAGAAAGTAGAGGTGCTGTCTTGCCTTCTTTGTAATGGCATTAAAATGTTGGTCCCAGGAAATAAGTTACTAATCCTCTCCATCTCTGATCCCCTAATGATCTCCTGTTCATGAACCTCTGATTTCTTCCTCGTCAATAATGAATGAAAGGTGGTTGTTAAGGCACCATTCAGCGAGATTTTCATTCTCCCTCCTCTATGCCAACTTGTCACCACCTTTGATTCTACATGGTGCGTATATGGAATGAGCTGCAGGAAGAAGTGGTAGTGGCAAGAATAATTGCATTTGAAAGACATTTGGACAGGCACATGGATAGGAAAGGCTTAGAGGTATGTGTATCAAACACATAAATGGGGTTAGGCACTGAGCTGGCATTTTATAACTTGTGTCAAAAGGCCTGTTTCTGTGTTGCAAACTATGACCAGCATAGAGAAGCCCATATTGTGGCATTGAATGAAAATAAATTCAAATGAATTGCAGCTTTACCTGGAAAAGTTTGGGTAGGATGGACAGTGTAAACTTGTTTCAGTTGGATTGTGAAAGGCTTGGAGACACCAGGTGAAGAATTTGAATTATAAAGAATTATATATGATGAAAAACGATGATAATGGTCTAGAACATGCCATCTGCAAGAGTGGAGAAAACCAATAATTTTAATGGGAAATTGAACAAACTGTTGAAGGAAATAGATTTGCAAGGATATGGAAATAGCTGAGGGGAATGGGACTAACTGGATTACTCTAGGCCAGAGAGAGTTACCATGGAGTCTCAAACTACAAGCAAAGGTTATGATATGCTGAAATAAGTTTTAATTAAAGCTGTGCCTTGTATTGTTGTGTGGACTTTAGAACCCAAAGGGAATTATGTCAAATTATTTTCTCACTGGATGGGCTTGTAAGTGTTAAATTGGTTAAATAGGTTATTAAACACAGTACCAATGCACAGTGAAAAACTTTGTTTTGCATGCATATTATTTCATTACACTAGTACATTGAGATAGTACAAGAGAAAAGCAGTAGCAGAATGAAATAATGTTATTTATTTAGAGATACAGCATGGTAACAGGCCCTTCCAGCCCAATAAGCCCATACTGCCCAATTACACCCATGTAAGCTACTAACCCATATGTCTTTGGGTTGTGGGAGGAAACCAGAGCACCTGGAGAAAACCCATGCCATCACAGAGAGAACATATCAACCCTTACAGACAGTGGTGGGAATTGAACCCTAGTTACTGGTGCTATAAATCTTTACATTGACTGCCCAGCTATCATGCCGTGATCTGTGTCGAGTCTTAATTTCATTTCCCTTGAATCTAAATCTTTTCCTTTCTTGGTAACAGTATTGATTTGGAAGGTGCTATTGAAAAAGCCTTTGCTAGTGACAGGAGTGTATTTTGTAGTTGAATCAAACTAGAGAGCAAGATTTTAGGCTCCAATACAAAAGTAGGAAGTGCTTTGGTTAGGCACTCAGTGTATTGGGAAGGGAGTAAATATTCCATGTAATGGATGGACTGCTTTGCCCTGGCCAATTAGAGAATCCAATCTTCTCGACCCGATCTTGTGCTTTGCTGTTGGCTTTGTGATGTCAGAAGATGAGTCTTTTGCAGCAGAAGCTGTCTGGCCAGTTGTACCTCTTCTCCAACCACAATATTTCTTCATTGTATGCCCAGTGGCGCCCCCCCTGCCTGAACCTTCACCAAATTCAAAATGTCGATAGAAGATTTAAGAACAAAAATGTCAATAGTGGTGGTTAAACCTTGTGCTTTTGGAGATGGAAATTGCCTTGTACTTGGAATATATGTTGCTCATCAGTCTAAATATCAACTTTATCCAGATTTATTATAGTGAAGTAAAATAAGTTGGCATGAGAGGGGAGCTGGCCAAAGTTGACTGGAAAAGGACACTTGTAGAGATGAAGGTAGAGCAGTAATGGGTGGAGTTTCTGAGAGCAATTCAGAAGTAATTGGGATAAGTAAATCCCAAAGAAGATGTATTCTAAAGGCAGGATGATGCAACTGTGGCTGACAATGGAAATCAAAGGCAACATGAGAGAAGAGAGCATATAATAGAGCAAAACAGTGGAAAGTTAGAGGATTGGGAAGCTTTTAAAAACCAACAGAAGGCAACTTAAAAAAAAAACATGAGGAAGGAAAAGATGAAATGTGATAGTAAGCTAGCCAATAATATCAAAGAGTATACCAAAGTTTTTTTTTCCCAGGTATATAAAGAGTAAAAGAGAGGTAAAAGTAGATATTGGACTGCTTAGAAAATGACACTGGAGAAGTAGTAATGGAGGACAAAAAATGGCAGACAAACAATAAGTATTTTCCATCAGTCTTCACTGTGGAAGATACTAGTAGAATGCTGGAGGTTTGAGAGTGTCAGGGCACTGTTGCTATTACTAGGGAGAGGGTGCTTTGGAAACTGAAAGGTCTGAAGGTAGGTAAGTCACTTGGACCAGATGGACTACACCCCAGGGTTTTGAAAGAAGTAGCTGAAGAGATGGTGAAGGCATTAGTAATGATCTTTCAAGAATCTGTAGATTCTGGCATGGTTCTGGAGGACTGGAAAATTGCAAATGTCTTTCCACTTTTGAAGTAGGGAGGGAGGCAGAAGAAAGGCAATTATAGGCCATTTAGTCTGACTTCAGTGGTTGGGAAGATGTTAGAGTTGATTGTGAAAGAAGTAGTTTCAGGGCACTTGGAAGCACATGATAAAAGTAGGCCAAAGTCAGCATAGTTTCCTTAATCTTGCCTGACAAATCTGTTGGAATTCTTTGAGGAAATAAGAAGCAGGATAAACAAAGGAGAATTGATAGATGTTGTGTACTTGAACTTTCAGAAGACCTTAAGGTATCACACATGAGTTGGTTAGCAAGTGTTAGGGTTAGAGCCCATGTTATTATAGGAAAGGTACTAGTATGGATAGAGCATTGGCTGATTAACAGACGAAGAGTGGGAATAAGTGAAACCTTTTCTTATTGGCTATCTGTGACTAGTGGTGTTTTACAGGGTTCAGTTTTGGGACTGGTTCTTTTTATGCCATATGTCAATAATTTGCATGATGGAATTGATGGCTTTGTGGCTAAGTTTGTGAACAGTACAGAGATAGATGGTCAGATAGTATTGAAGAAACGGAGGCAGCAGAAGGATTTAGACAAATTAGGAGAATAGGCAAAAAAGTGATAGATGGTACAGTGTCAGGATGTATACGGTCATCACTTTGCTAGAAGGAATAATAGTGTAGATCATTTTCTAAATGGGGAGAAAATTCAAAAACCTAAGGTGCAAAGGGATTTGTGAGAGATCATGTAGGATTCCCTAAAGGTTAACTTGTAGATTGAGTCAGTGGTGAGAAAGGCAAAGCAATGTTAGAATTCATTTTGAGAGGACTAGAATATAAAAGCATGGGTGTAATGCTGAGGCTTTATAAGACACTTGAAGTATTCAATAGTCTGGGCCCCTTATCTAAGAAAGGATGTGCTGACATTGGAGAGGGTTCAGAGGAGGTTCACGAGAAGGATTCTTGAAATGAAAGGCTTATCATATGATGAGTGTTTAATGGTTCCGGGCCTATACTCAATGGAGTTTAGAAGGGGAGGGTGTGGAATCTCATTGAAACCTATAGTATGTTGAAAGGTTTAAATAGTGTGGATGTGGAAAGGATGTTTCCTATAATGGAAGAGCCTTGGACTAGAGGGCACAGACTCAAATAGAGGGACTTCCAATTTGAATGGAGATAAGAAATTTCTTTAGTCAGTGGGTGGTGAATCTGGAATTTGTTGCCACATGAGACTGAAGGCCAGGTCATTGGGTGTCTTTAAGGTGCAAGCTGATGAGTTGTTGATTAGTCAGGGCGTGAAAGGTTACATGGAGAAGGCAGGAGAAATGGGGTTGAAAGGGCAATGGATCAGCCATGATGAAATGTTGGAGCAGACTCAATAGGCCAAATGGTCTAATTCTGCTCCTATGTCTTATGGTCTCACTGCTTGTAGGCATGGACTTTGGGTGGATGTGATTTTTAAAAAAGCTCAGCACATTGATGATGCAGAGCAAAAATGAAACTGGCAAAAATTGGAATTGTATTGAAACAAATTGGTCCTGTTTTCAGTCTGGAAAAGCTGGTGGGAAGCTGATTTAACTCTTTAAAAACAAACCATGGGACTACAAAACACTTTTTTAACGAAGATTGTAAAATTTCTCATATCCTATAGTGCGGAATGTAGATAGGTCAATCAGGATAAACAAGTAGATTTGGTTTTAAGTGATGGTGAATTTTTAGTGCCCGTTAGATGTTGAGTGAACATTTACTCCATACTACTATGTTTAAGTAATATAATAACTTGTCATGCTTCAGTTTTCTAAAAATCTGGCTTTCTAAATATGGGGGAAAATAGCATTTCCAAATAGATCTAAGGACAATATGAAATACTTAAGGAAAATTAAAGGAGACAACAGACCTAACCAGATCTCCTCCACCACCACCCTTCTATGTCTGGCCCCAGCTATGCCTACCTTTTCATCACCTATGTGGAATAGTGTATGTTCCAAACTTACATAGGGAATGCTCCCCAGCTCTTCCTGCACTACATCAACAACTGCTGCTTCCTGTACCCATGCTGAGCTTATAAATTTCGTTAACTTTGACTCTATCTTCCACCCTGCCCTCAAATTTATTTTGTCCCTCTCGGGCACTTCTCTCTCCTTTCTCGATTTCTCTGACTTCATCTCTGGAGACAAGCTGTCTAATTATATCCTTTATTAAAAATGCTTGACTCTACCTTTTCCCACACTGTTGCTTTTTAAAAATACTATTTCCTTTTCTCTGTTCCTCCATTTCTGACACATCTTAGGATGAGGCTTCCCATTCCAGAACATCTGAGATGTCTTCCTTCAAAGAACAGTTTTTCTTCCTCTGCCATCTTCTAGCTCCCATAACAGGCAGAGTATCCCTTGTCCTTGTCTACCACCCCACGATCCAGCACATTATTCTCTGTGGCTTCTGCTACCTCCAAATGGATAAACACGTCTTTCCTTCATCCCAAGTATAAAACACAACAACCACAAACCAATGAAAGTTTCTTTTAAGTGCCTTTAACACTATTTCTGTTTGTGTGTAGCCCACACTTGTCCAAAAGAGGTGGTCTTAGATCAAATTTCTAGCATTGAACCATCTGAAATAATTTACAGATCTTATCTCTATAATTAAAATAATTATTTTGCAAAGACAGAAAATTAACACCTTAGCTGTTTTTGTCTTTGTTCTCTTTTAAGTGAAATGATACTATAAAATTGAACTTACAGAAAACTGATGAAACCAATGTTGCGGTGGATAAACTTCAACGTAAGGTTAAGTTTATGGAAATACAGTTATCTCAATTAGAAGACATACGTGATCAGGTGAGTACAAAAAAGAAAGTGGCTTCTGAATATTTTAAGGACATGTGCTAAATCATATACATAGAACAGAACAGTCATCCCACAATGTTGTACCGTTCTTAAATGCCCTCCCACATTTTTCTCCACTTTTTTCACCCATGTCCCTATGTACGAGCCTCTTAAATGTCAATAACGTATCATTCTCTACCACCACCCTTGGCAATATGTTCTATGCACACACTCTGTGTATTTTAAAAAAAGTTACCTCTGACATTCCCCTTGTACTTTACTCCAATCACCTTAAAATCATGCCCCTTCGTATTAGCCATTTCTGGGGGTGGGGGAAGGTGCTGGCTGTCCATTCTAAAAGAAAAAAAATGCCTCTTATCATCTTATACACCCCTATTAAGTCACCTCTCATCCTCCTTTCCTCCAAAGAAAAGTCCTAGCTTGCTCAACCTTTCTTCATAAGATATGCTTTCTGATCCAGGCAGCATCCTGGTAAACCTCCTTTGCACCCACTCTAAAGCTTCCACATCCTTTCTGTAATGAGGCTACTGAACACAGTACTCTAAAACTGGTTAGACCAAACTTAATAGAGCTGCAACATTACCTTGTAGCTCTGGAGCTCGGTCCTCCAACTATTGAAGGCCAACACACTAGAGGCCTTCTTAACCACCCTATTAAATTGTGTGGCATTTTGGTATACTGTATATGAACGTGGATCCCAAGAATCTTTTGATATTCCACACTAAGCATGCTGCCATTAACCCTCTGCTCTGCCTTCAAGTTTGATCTTCTGAAATTTATAATTTCATACTTTTCCAGATTGAACTCTATCTGCACTTTTCAATACAGCTCTGTATCCTATTAGATAGATAGATAGATAGATACTTTATTCATCCCCATGGGGAAATTCAACTTTTTTCCAATGTCCCATACACTTGTTGTAGCAAAACTAATTACATACAATACTTTCCTATTATAACTTCCTCAACCTTCGCTACCCACAGCATCACCAACATTCATGTCATCTGCAAACTTACTAACCCACCTTTCCACTTCACTGTCCAAATAATTTATAAAAATCAAAGGACAGGGGCAGAACAGATAATTGACCTCCAAGCAGAATATGCTTCATCTACTACCACCTTCTGAGAGCAATCCATGCAGCCAGTTCCCTTGATCCCGTGTCTTCTGACTTTCTGAATAAGCTGCCTATGGGGAAACTTGTTGAACACCTTGTTAAAATCCATATTCACTGCTCTACCTTCATCATTTTGTTTTGTCACTTCGGCAAAAAATTCATTCACACTTGTGATGTCGACCTGCCTTCACAAAGTCATGCTGACTGTCTCTAATCAGGCTATGCTTCTCCAAGTGCTGGTAAATCCAATCTCTAAGAATCCTTTCCAATAATTTGCCTACCACTGATGTAAGCCTCACTGGTTTATAATTCCCAGAATTATCTTATTACCTTTCTGAACAATAGAATAACATTTGCCACCCTCCAATCTTCAGGTACCACTCCTGTGATCAGCGAAGACCAACACTTAAGGTGCAACAGTGGTTTCCCTTATTTCCTGTAGTAACCAGGGATATATTCCACCTGGCCCTGGGAACTAATCTAATGTTTATGAAATGATCCAGCACATCCTCTTTATGTCAACATGTTCCTGCATATTAACCTGCTCTACACTGTCTTTACACTTGACAAAGTTCCTCTCACTGGTAAATACTGAAGCATAACATAATATTCATTAAGGACTTCCCTACCTCCTCCAACTCCCAACATGTTTTCTCTTTTATCTCTGATTGTCCTCCCCTCACTCAAGTTATCCTCTTGTTCTTCACGTACCCCATGTAAGTGCTCACTGAACAACCTCCACATTTCCATTGTGCATTTCCCTGAATACATCTGTTCCCAATTTACACTCCCAAGGTTTCACCTAATCACATTATAATCTCCCCTCTCACAATTAAATACTTTTCCATGCCTTCTATTCCTATCCCTCTCCAAGGCTATTGTAAAGGTCAGAGATGAGGTCACTATCTCCCACCAAGAGATCTGTCCCCTGATAAATTTCATTGCCTAGTACCAGATTCAATATTGCCACTCCTCTAGTCAGTCTGCCCACACATTATGTTGGAACCCTTCCTGGACACACCTAGCAAATTTTACTCCATCTAAATATTTTGCACTAAGGAGGTGATGATTAATACTATGGAAATTGAAATTGGCCATGACAACAACCCTCAAACAAGAGAAAGTCTTCAGACGCTGGAAATCCAAGCAACACACACAAAATGCCTGATGAACTCGGCAGGCCAGACAACAGCTTTGGGTGGGGGGGGGGGGGGGGGGGGTTGTGGCAAGTACAGTCGACATTTTGGGCTGAGACCCTTCAGCGGGACCTGCCGAAATTTGCCTCTCGACCTGTTCCTTGATGTTTCTGTTGTTACTGACAGTTCTATAGAATAATCCCAAAAGAATAATTGCTCCCTTCCTGTTTCTGACTTCCATTTAAACTGACTGAATAGATGATCCCTTCAGGATATCCTCACTGTCTTCAGCTGTGATACCATATCTGACTAGCAATGCCACTTCTTTCTTCTCTTCCCCCCCCCCCCCACTTCTTTTGCCTCTCTCCCTGTTGCCTTTGAAGCATCTAGACCCTGGAATATCTAGCAACCGTTCCTGCACTTGTGACAGCCAAGTACATGAACCATGCGTAGTTCCATATACTGATCTATGCTCTAGATTGGGCACTCTTGTTCCTGATACTACTTGTATTAAAGTAGACCCATTTATGCCCTATCCACTTCCTATCCGGCCTCACTGTTTCTCTACCAGCTGTATCTACCTTTACAGCAACTATTCCAGCCTCTGACCTATCACTCTGATTCCCATTCCGACTGCCAACTTAGCTCCAGGAAAAATAGTTCCAGTCTATCCAGTCACCACTCATTATCCAAGTTCTCCAGTCCTAACAAAATCCTTGTAAATTTCTTCCGTATCTTCCCTTGCTTAATCACATCCTTCCTATAGTATGTCGACCAAATCCAAGTACAGAACACCCAAGAGGGGTCTTACCGATGTCCTTTATAGCTGTTACATGACATGTCCACTTTTGTACTCGAATATTTAAAAAATACTTCGAAGTGAATACAAAGAGCTGTTATTGACATAGTGTAAAATGTCCTACTGTGTTGTTAATTTTCAATGTTTGTATCCTTTTATTATGAAGAAAACAACGCCAGCTTGTGCATTTTCCATCTAGATTAACAGCCTTGACAATTGTCTTGAACTCACATTTCATAAAAATTTTTATATGGCCTCCCTGCTTTTGTTTTCTGCCTTTTGGCCATTAAGGGCAAGTATCCACCCAAAATGCTTGAGGAGACCTTGATCATTTGTATTCCTATTTCCTTGTGTTCCAGTGTTGCCTACAGCTCTTTAAAGGAAGAATAGGTCAATAAAATAGATAACGTATACAAGAGATGTGCAAACTGTGAGCATTTCAAACTCCTTGGAGTACATATCTTGCACAAACTCTTAGCAAAGGTTTCAAAGGTACATCTAATGTCAGAGAAACGTATACAATATGCTTTTTCTTTGCATCCATCCATGAAAACAGAGTGCCCCAAAGAATGAATGATAGTTAAATGTTAGAACCTCAAAGTCCCCCCCCTGCAGCTCCCCTCCCTCCTGTGCATAAGTGGCAGCAAGCAAAAATCCCCCCTTCCCCCCCCCCCCACCAAACCACCACAGGCAAAAAGAAAGCATCGGCACCTGCCACTGAGCACTCAAGAGTGAGCAAAGCAACAATAATAATAATAACTTGCAGTTATCCCAAAGACTACATTGTTCACCTGGCATTTGACGTACCACAGGCTCTCTTTCTCTTTCTATTAAGGGAGAACGAGATGTCTCCGTTTTCACAGTGAGTCATTGGTTTCCAATGTTAAAAGTCGGTTACGTTGCTTTTTTTGTAAGCTCTGTGCCCAAAGATCTCGAGTCTCTGGGCACACAGCTGTAGATTTTCCGACTCCCCCGAGGACACACGGGTCTCCTGCCATGACACCAACCTTCGATTTGCCCATCTCCAGAGCCCCGAGATCTAGACCTCCAAAGCCGAACCAGACTCTTTGGCTGAGCCCTTGGCATGCCAAACAACGGCCAGTTACAAAACCCTGAGAGCAGGTCCCATTCCCACAAGGAACTGTAGTCAGTGTGTAACTCCAGGTCAGGGTCTTCAAAAGAACCTGAAAGAGAAAAATAGAGATATTGAAGATGGAAATAGAGTTGTTTCCAAAAATGCTAGCAAAGGAGTCGCTGTGTAGCGCCATCATCATTCCACTCTGCCTCTTAAATGTCTTAACTCTTATGGTCCCAGAAAGCATTATACACAATCAGGTAAGCTCTCTGACACCTCTACTTTCTGAGGAGGCTGAAGAGAGCTGGGCTTTGTATATCCATGCTCAAGTTATTTTACAGATACACAGAGAGCATCCTAACAAGCTGCAGCACTGCTTGGTATGAGAACTGCACTGCAGAAGGCAGGAAGGCTCTACAATGGGTACCTATTTAAGAGGCTCTCAAGACCCTATTGTATCCGCTTCCACTATCGCTGCCAGCAGTGCATTCCATGCACCCACTCGCTGTGTGGAAAAACCTACCCCTGACATCCCCTCAGTACATACTTCCAAGCATCTTAAAATGATGCCCCTTCATGTTGGCCATTTCAACCCTGGGAAAAAGCCTCAGGCTATCCACACGATCAGTGCTCCTCATCATCTTATACACCCTTATCAGGTCACCTCTCATCCTCCGTCGCTCCAAGGAGAAAAGGCCAACTACACTCAACCTAGTCTCACAAGGCACGCCTTCCAATCCAGGCAACATCCTTGTCAATCTCCTCTGCACTCTCTCTATAGTATCCACATCCTTCCTGTAGTGAGGTGACCAGAACTGAACACAGTACTCCAAGTGGGGTCTGACCAAGGTCTTGTATAGCTGTAACATTTTATTGTTTGACAACATTGAATCACAGTGGATTTAATTTGGGGTTTTTTTTTACACTGATCAACAGAAAAAGACTTATTTGTGTCAAAGTGAAAACGGATCTCTACAAAGTAATATAAATTAATTACAAATATAAAACACAAAATAATTGATTGCATAAGTATTCATTCTCTTTCCTTCTCTCCCCCCCCCCTTAATATGACACATCAAATCATAATTAGTGTAGCCAATTGGTTTTAGAAGTCACATAATCATAAATGGATATCACCATGTGCAGTCAGGGTGTTTCAATTAATTGTAGTAAACATACACCTGTACTGTACTTGGAGGTCAAACTGCAGGTGAGTCAGTATCCTGGCAAAAACTACACCATAAAGACAAAGGAACATCCCAAGAAACTCCATGGAAAGGTTATTGAAAAGCACAAGTCATGAGATGGATACAAGAACATGTCCAGGTCACTGAGTATCCCTTGGAGTACAGTTAAAGCATTCATCAAGAAATGGAAAGAATATGGCTTAGCTGTAAATCTGCCCAGAGCAGGCTGTCCTCAAAAATTGAGTGGCTTGGTAAGAAGGGAATTAGTGAGGGAGGCCACCAAGAGGCCTATGACAACTCAGGAGGAGTTACAAGCTTCAGTGGCTCAGATGGGAGATACTGCGCATACAGCAACTTGCTCAGGAGCTTCACCAGTTGCAGCTTTATGAGAGAGTGGCAAAGGGAAAGCCACTGTTGGGTGGGGATTCACGTGACATCTCAGCTAGAGTTTGCCAGAAGGCATGTGGGAGACTAAAGTTAGCTAGAAGGTTCTATGAAGCCAAAACTGAGCTTTTTGGCCATCAGATTAAACGCTACGTTTGGTGTAAGCTGAACGCCGCACGTCATTGTAAACACACCACTACTGTGAAGCACGGTAGTGGCTGCATCATGCTGTGGGGTTGCGTCACTGCAGCAGGCCCTTGAAGGCTTGTGAAGGTAAAAGATAAAATGAATGCAACAAATTACAGGGCAATCCTGGAGGAAAACCTGATGTAGTCTGCAAGAGAACTGCGATTTGGTAGAAGGTTTGTTTTCCAGCAAGACTGACTCCAAGCATAAAGCCAAAGCTACACAGGAATGGCTTAAAAACATCAATTAAATGTCCTGGAACATCAAATAAATGTCCTGGAGTGGCCAAGTCAGAGTCCAGAATTCAATCTAATTGAGAATTTGTGGCTGGACTTGAAAAAGGACTGTTCACTCACGATCCCCACGCAATCTGACAGAGCATGAGCAGTTTTGTAAAAGAATGGGGAAATATTGCAGTGTCCAGATGCGTAAAGCTGATAAACAGACTTGAGGCTGTTTATTTTTGTGTTTTATTTTGTGTTTTATATTTGTAATTAGATCATTTGTAGAGATGTTTTCACTTTGACACAAAAGTGCCTTTTTCTGTTGATCAGTATCAAAAAAGAAATTAAATCCACTGATTCAATATTGTAAATCACTAATTCACAAAAACCTTGAAGAGGTGATGCATACATATTATAGGCACTGATATGCAGAAAGGTGCTGGAAAAGGGCCAGTGACCACATGAAGGATCCCACATTTAAATACTCTTGAATCTTTCCTGCACATGCAGTGAAAGGATATTTGAGCAGGGAGGATAAGTTAGAACTCTATACAACACCAGGTAGCTTGAGTGCTGTTTTGGTGACCCACGAGCAGGAAAGAAGGTATACAGCATGTTGCCTTGCTACCGTACAAGAGAAGATTGTTAAACTAGAGTTGTTTTCTTTGGAACTGGAGACTGAGGAGAGATTTAATTAAGATGAGAGGTGTATATAAAGTAAATAGGAAGGACCTATTACTGTTAGAAGACCTATTTCTGCATTTTATGATTCAGTAACCATCAGTACAGGTATAAAATCACTGTAAATAGGATTAGAGGAGAAACAAGGAAAGCTTTTGCCTCTAGAGGGTTGTAGGAGTTTGGAATTTATTGTCTGAAAGGAAGGTAGGTAGATGAACAATTAAAACGACAAAACGCTATTGGGGGACAGTGGAATGGACCAATATGGACATAGAGAAGCAGCATCCATCATCAAAGATCCTCAGTACCCAGGCCATGCTCTTTTCTCACTGCTGCCATCAGGTAAAAGTTACAGGTGTCTCAGGTCTTGCATCACCAGATTCAAGGACAGTTACTTACCCTCAACTATCAGATTCTTGAACAAAAGGGATTAGCTGCATTAATTTAAGGACTCATTTGACCCTGTTATATTGTTATTTCATGTTCATTATTACTATTTATATCTGCATTTGCAGTTTGTTTACAGTTAACAGTTCTTGAAGTTTGCAGTTTAGTTACTGTTCTATAGATGTGCTGAGTGTGCCACAGAAAAAGAATCACAGAAAAAGAATCAGGTTGTATCTGGTGACATGTATGTACTCTGAAAATAAAATTTACTTTGAACTTTGAATTGCTAGAAAACAGGATCAATATAGATAAATATGTGATACTGGCACAGATAAAGTGGGTGAAAGAGCCTGCTTCACTGCTGTGTGACTGCATAATTCTGTGACCATGAGTATAAATTCAAAGTCATTAAATTGAAAGCACAATTAGTTTTCAAGAGGTGATAAATGGGATGGGTTTCTAGTTTAGATAGTTGTCAGATATTTTGAAAATTTAAAATGAAATTAGGCTAAGTAAATTAAAGTTGGATTCCACCTCCCGCTCACGGACATGTAAAATATAGCCGCCTTCTGTCCGCCTTTAATCTCTCCCTTTTATGACTTAAACCTTGAAATTTCAACTTTATTCAGTGGGATCTGTAGAGCAACAGTTATAATTATGGCTACTTTAAGGCGAAATCCGGACCCAGCTAACAGAAAGTCTAAAAATGCTGACGAGTTCTCGGAAGAACCCTTTTGGGTGAAATCTCAAATTAGCAGTATCGGCACTGAATTAACTCAACTAAAAGAGAAATTTGAAGAAAAAATTGACTCTCTGAGCCTTGATCTTAAAGAAGTTAGTCGAAATGTGGCTGACCTTCTCGTTTGGAAAAGGCTCAACAACGAATCGTGGATCTGGAAGCTCGGTCGTGTCAGAATAATATTGGAATTGTTGGATTAAAAGAGAAATCAGAATCTGCCGACACACTGGATTATTTTGCTAAAATGTTTCGGTCTTTATTTCTGGAGGTTTGTTCGCAACTCCCGGAGATTGAAGCGGCTCACAGAACCGGTGCTTTAAAACTTTTGGATGAAGGTAAAAACAGGCATATTGTTGTGCATTTTCTCCGTTTTAGAGACAAAGATCACATTATTAAGCTTGCAAGAAAACAAAGGTTATTTCACTTTCAAGGTTCGGATATTTGCTTTTTTGAAGATTTTCCACACAAAATTGTTAAGAAGTGTACTGCATTTGCTCCGGTTATGAGATTAGCATATGGGGAAAAAAAGCTCTTTACATCGTTACAATACCCAGCCAAATTAGGGCTTTTTGATGATCCAGCCGAAGCATTATGTTTTATTAACTCTTTTTCTGACGAGTCCAATGACGAGTATGAAGCCTGAAGTTTGAATGATATACAACAGTTTGATTGTCACGTGGCGTAAAGTGATGAAATTGGAAGATTTGATGGTTATAGTAAGTCTTTACCTTAAAATGTATTTTTATCTCTGAAAAAGACTGGTTTGGATGGTTTTAACCTCAGAAGACATAGCGGGAGAACTGTTGAAAGACTGTAGATAATTCTGAACCATCTAGAATTTTTTTTTCTGCAGCATTTAAATTAACTAATTTTTTTTGCTCCCTATGCTTTTGTAAAGATTTTAAAAAAGTAATTACTTGGATTTTTTTACGTTTTAAAGATAGATTGGATAATTTAAAGATGCCGATTGTTTTTCTTTTGTGCAAATATTTCAAGAATTGTTTTGGATGTGTTTTTCTTCCCTTATCTAATATTATGAAGGTTAATTCCTTTTTATTTGATTATGTTCTAATTGAAGTATGGAGGCATATGCATCCGAGTGACAGAGAATACTCTTTTTACTCGCATGTTCATAATGCATATTCGAGAATGGACTATTTTATAGTTGACCCTCGACTTTTATTTAATGTTCAGAAATGTGAGTATGATGTAAATTGTTATCTCTGATCATGCTCCTTTAAATTTAATATTTGAACTGAAAGATGTTGCTTCTACTAGACCATTTTGGTGTTTTCTAGAACACTTGTTACAAAGTTCAGAATTTGTTGAGTTTATTGAAACTCAGATAAAAGTTTTTTCTCTTTAATAATACAAGAAATGTCTCAAAGTTAGTAATTTGGGATACATTAAAAGCCTATTTACATGGTCAGATTACTTCGTAGCTAAACTGAAAAAACAAACAAGAATAGAATTAGATAACATTAATGCAATCTCTCAATGTTCTTTCATTTAAAAGAAAAGTAGAATTACAATCACAATATAATTTATTATTAACATATCCTATTGAAGGATATTTGCTTAAATTGAAAAGTCAATTTTATATTTTCGGGGATAAAAATAATAAGCTCTTAGCCTCTCAATTAAGAGCAGCTAGAGCTAAAAGGCATATTTTAAAGATTTGTAAAAATAATGGAGATATAGCAAGTAACCATGAAGACATTAATTATATTTTTCAAGATTTTTATTCTGATCTTTATAGATCTCAATTTCCTGCAGATTCCTCCAAAATGAAGGCTTTTTTTTACATAAGATTAAATTTCCTCAAATTTCTGCTGAAGATCAACAAATGCTTGATGCTCTAATTATTGAGCATGAAATTCAGAAAGCTATTTTATTAATGCAATCAGATAAAGCTCCTGGACTTGATGGTTATTTGGTAGGATTTTACAAAAATTTTGAAAGATTACTTTCTCCCTATCTTTTAGAAATATTTCATGAATCCTTTGAGAAGGGTAGTTTACCTTCTTCCTTTTATGAAGCATCTATTTCCTTAATCCTTAAAGATAAAGATCCTACTGAATGTTCATCATATAGACTAGTGGTTGCCAACCCGTCGATCGCAATTGACTAGTCGATCTTTGAGACTTTCCCAGTTGATTCCGGGAAATTTTTAAAAAAAAAATACACAAATACTGTTGAGAGATTGTTTCCAGGTTGCGGGGTTTTAGTTCTGTTCTTTCTGTCCAGTGCGCATGCATATAGCTCTCCCGCACTACACAGTGTAATTCACTGGTCCCCAACCACCGGGCCGCAAGGAAACGCTATGAGTTAGCTGCACTTTTTCTCATTCCCTGTCAGCCCACTGTTGAACTTGAACCCACGCGAAGTCATCAGGTGACTAAATGCAGTGATACCCTCGCGCCAGGGATCACTGGTTGCCCTTGGGCGGCTGGCGGGAAGTGCCGTCGCTTCTGGCCTGGATCACTGCCTCTTTAGCACACAGAATGTTCGTGGGGAACCCAGTGCTAAAATATTCACAGATGACCTAATTCAGACTCAGCGTTTCATAAGTATCAGAGCAGCTACCGCTCTGCAATCTACTGAAACAAACATTTGTCGGCCGATAGATCCTACAAGGGGGGCGGGCGGGCGCTCTGTCGCACTCCCCGCTCGGTCGGCCGCACGCTCCAGACTGTGACCACCGCGGCCCCGGTACGGGGACCTCCGGCCCTGACCTTGTCCTCTCACCCCACCCACGACCAGCCACACCTGGCCAAGGTGTCTGGTGGCGGGTGGGCGGGAGGCTGTCTAATGAGGCAATGTCTCAAAACTGCTTCAGTACCCTGCGTCCAAGCACCCAGCACTTAAAGACGAATCCGCTGAGTTTTCTCAGCAGAAAAAACGTGAGCAAGCGGGACAGAAGCCAAGAGCCACGAAAACTAGAATAGACTGGACATAAGGAACCTGCTTGGAGTATCGCTGTATTCTGGTTGTGTTTAAGACCCCCCCCCCCCCCCCCCGTCAGCTGGTCCGCAAGAATATTATCAATATTAAACCGGTCTGCAGTGCAAAAAAAAGGGTGGGTACCCCCAGGTGTTTATATATTATTTCTACTTTTGGGTTGTGGGGTTTTACTTCTGGTCTTTTCTGCCCTGGTGCGCATGCGTGTAACTAATTGATGTGGGGTCGATCTTGCCTTTGACTGAGGCCGAGGTAGGGGATCTTGGGCTTAAAAAGGTTGATGACCACTAATATAGACCTATTTTACTATTAAATGTGGATGCAAAAATTCTCTCTAAGGTAATGGCTAACCGCTTGGAAAATATTTTAACTAAAATCATCTCTATGGATCAGACGGGCTTTATTAAAGGCTGTTACTCTTTCTCTAATGTTGGGAGATTGATGAATATTATATATTCACCAATATCTAAGCAACCTCAATGTGTTATCTCTCGATGCAGAAAAGGCATTTGATAGAGTTGAGTGGCCATATTTTTTTTTAAGTATTAGAAAAATTTGGTTTTGGTAATAATTTTAATAGGTGGATTCAAATGATTTATAAGAACCTTATTGCCACAGTTATTACTAATAATTTTAGGTCCTTTTTTTCCACTTTCTTGTGGCACTAGACAGGGATGTCTATTAAGCCCTTTATTATTTAATCTTGTATTGGAGCCTTTGGCTATAACACTACGTAAAGCTAAAAATATTCATGGTATCTCTTTGAATGGAACCATGCATAAGATATCTCTTTATGCGGATGATCTTTTGGTGTTTGTTTCAAACCCTGAGGTATCAGTTCCTAATCTTTTGGAAACACTTAAAAAAAAAACCCGGTAAACTCTCAGGATATAAACTTAACTTGAATAAAAGTGAATTGTTCCCATTAAATACCCCTGTTTTTATATGTAATGATATTCCTTTTAGAATTGTTAATACTTTTAAATATTTAGGTATTATAATTACTAAAAAATATAAAGATCTTTATAAAGCTAATATAGTTCATTTAATGGACTCCATGAAACAATTATTTTCCAGATGGAATCCACTTACTCTTTCTTTAATAGGCCATATCCATGCTGTGAAAATGATGATTTTACCTAGACTTATCTTTTTAACTAAAACATTTTTTGATCATATTAACACTATTATTTCTTCCTTTATTTGGAACAATAAAAGATGAAGAATTAGTAAGTATCATTTACAAAAATCTAAAAAAGATGGTGGACTTGCACTTCCTAATTTAAGACTATTACTGGGCTGTTGGCGCGTGGCCTAGTGGGCAAGGCATCAGACTAGTAACCTGAAGGTCACTGGTTCGAGCCTCAGCTGAGGCAGCGTGTTTGTGCCCTTGAGCAAGGCTCTTAACACCACATTGCTCTGCGACGTCACTGGTGCCAAGCTGCATGGGTCCTAGTGCCCTTCCCTTGGACAACATCGGTGGCGTGGAGAGGGGAAGGCCTGCAGCTTGGGCAACTGCCGGTCTCCCATACAACTCTGCCCAGGCCTGTGCCCTGGAAACTCCAGGCGCAGATCCATGGTCTCTCGAGACCGATGGATGCCACCACCAATTGGGCTGTTAATATCAGACAATTATGTTTTTGACTATATTGGCTCGACAAGACCCAAAGACCATTATGGGTTGATTTAGAACTAAAAGCTGTTAAACAATTTCATTTAACTTCAATATTAGGAGCTCCATTACCTCTACAACTCTCTAAAATTCCAAATTTAAATCTTTACCCTGATATTAAACAGTCCTTACGGATTTTGTTTCAGTTTTGCAATATTTTTAATTTTAAACAATTTAAGTTGTCTTATTTTCTATATCGAAACTTTTTATTTAAACCTTCAATAACCGATCCCATTTTTCTCCTATGGAGAAATAAAGAGATCCGTTCTTTTACAGATTTATTTTGTGATGGTCAATTGATGACTTTTGAAGTTAATTAATAAATATTCTCTCACTCATACACATTTTCTGCAGTATCTTCAGGTTAGACATTTTTTACAACAATATTTATCCAAGTTTCCATATTTGCAAGAATCTGATTTGTTGGATACCATTTTGAAGTTGAATCCTTTAGTCAGAGGTTCTATTAGCAGAATTTATAATTTACTTTTGTTACAAAAAGAGAACCTCACTAAAGATTAAATAAGATTGAGAGAGAGAACTTAATATGACCTTCGTTAATGAAGATTGGTTGCGAGTTTTGAAAAACGTAAATTCTTCCTCTATATGTGCCAATCACTGTTTAATTCAGTTTAAAATTGTTCACCGTTATTAATTAACAAAGGAGAGACTATCTAAAATATTCCCTAGTATAGATAACCACTGCGATAGGTGTAAAACTGAAGTACCGTAGATTTCGCACTACAGAGCGCACCTGATTAAAAGCCGCTGGCTCTAATTTTAGAAAGAAAATCAATTTTGTACTTGTACAAGCCGCACCGGATTTTAGGCCACAGGTGTCCCACGTTGTAATATGAGATATTTACACAGAAAGATATTACACGTGAGGATTTTTTAACTTTTAATTAAATCCGTATGGTAACATAAACAAATACATATTGCAAGTGCTTTTTTTCGAACCGTGCCTGTAACACGGCTACTTTTAAATATACATACGTATTGGTAACACACAAATTACGTTGCGTATACATTCCAATATCTCCTAACGACTGGTAAAAAAATATATATTGCAGCCTACCAGGAAAAGTTATTGATCGCCTTTAACTTAAAAGCAGCATTTCGCGCGGGTCTAATGCCCCCACCTTCCCGTTTATCGCAAACCGGTATTTCCCACAAGACGCGGCGAAACCGGATGTGACGTCATAGCATCCCGGGATGTAGTACTTCTAACTTTAACTAGAAAATACTAACAAATGAATTACTAAGCGAAAATATTATAAACTAAATAACTGCCATAAAGGCAGCACAATGCTTTTCTTCGAGTGTTTTCCATGTTGATGAGGGTGAGTACAAATGACTGATTTACAATAATTTGTGAAAGTGCGCTTGATTTATCGTACAATTTCATTGGACCTCTGTGAACTACTCATCAATTTTATTGGTCTACTGTTACGAGGCAAAATGTTTTTGGCGGCATGAAAAAAAACCATGCATTAGCCGCACCGTAGTAAAGGCCGCAGTGTTCAAAGCTGTTCAAAATGTGGGAAAAAAGTAGCGGCTTAAAATCCGACATCTACGGTAGCTACTTTGTCACATATGTTCTGGTCATGTTCTTTATTAAAACCATTTTGGAAATCTTTATTTTCTACAATTTCTAAAGCTCTGAAAATTAATTTACAACCTAATAGATTGAATGTTCTATTTGGAATAGTTCCGCATCATATTCAGGGTATTTCATCTTCGGATCAATATGTAATTGCATTTGTTACATTATTGGCAAGAAGGGCTATTTTATTAAAATGGAAAGATATTTCTGTCCCTACATTGATTGAATGGTTTTCTCAAGAAATGTTATGTCTCCGTTTGGAAAAAAATTAGAAGTAGAACTTCTGATCCCCGATTCGACTTTGAGAGAAGATGGGGCTCTTTTGGCAAATATTATCATTTAATTTGAATTTTTTTATATGGTTTCCTTCCAATTTTATTTTATATAAATATGAATTGGTGGTTGATTTTTTTTAATATATAGAGGATGGTAAGACATATTGCTCTGGGGGTTGATTCCTTATGGGTTTTTTCCCTTTTTTTTGTAGTCAGTGGGTCTTTTTTTCTTAGTTAGATGGGGCTCTTTTTTTCTTCTTTCCCTTACATAATTTTTTTTTTCATTTTTATATATTATGATCAGTTTTTATTTTCTTCAGCTTTATTAATTGTATATATATTAAATTGTTGAAGTTTTGTATCATCTTATAGCTGTAGAAGATT
This sequence comes from Hemitrygon akajei, assembly GCF_048418815.1. NCBI lineage: Eukaryota > Metazoa > Chordata > Chondrichthyes > Myliobatiformes > Dasyatidae > Hemitrygon > Hemitrygon akajei. Next base: position 116,789,280 of record NC_133128.1, read on the forward strand.
ATGTAACAATAAAAAATTCTAAAAATGAAATGTAAATTAAAGTTTAAACAAATCTTCATTTGTGTATGTATTTTGTACTTAAGATTGTTTCATGTTCAACCAAGCAGCCAGGTGAATGACAATGAGATATGTCAACCAGCCATTATGGACCTTGATTCTATATACATATTTTGTTTCACAGGAACGCATTTATTGGCAGAAGAAGGTAGAGCACATACAAAGCCTTGAACAGGGAGACACACACAAGGCAGATCTAGAACAAGCTCTTAAAGAAATTCATGCTGAACATGAACAGCTTGCTAAGAGAAATAAAGAGAATATGGACAAATATAAGCAAAAGGTATATTTGGATCATAATCATTGCAGTGTTATTTTAAGATACTTTATGCAGTTATTGGCTATCAGTAATAGTAATACACTCCTTAGCAACCACAGCAACTGTTAAAATCGAAAGCTGCTGAGGAAAGAAGGGAAAAAGCAAGGGCTCATGACTTTCCTGCCTCATATGCTATGTTCTTATACCCGGTCCCTCACAAACGTTTCAAATTCACATTTACTTATCATGTATACATCGAAACACAGTGAAATGCGTTATTTGTACTAACAACTAACAGAACCTAAAGATGTGCTGAGGTCAGCCCACAAGTATTGACATGCATTCTGGCACCAATGTAGCATGCCCACATAACACAAAATAACACAAACAACAATAACAAACTTTTTAAATGTTATATTTTAGCGATGCAATACCTATTGAACCCTGGCCTAGTTACAGGACAATTTACAGTTACTAATTAACCTACTAACCATTACTTCTTTGGACTGTGGAAGTAACCAGAGCACCCAGAGAAAACCCGTACAGTTCATTGGGAGGACATACAAATATTTTTAGACAGCACCAGAATTGAACTCCAAACCCTGACTCCCTGAGCTGTAATAGTGTTGTGCTAACTGCTGCACTACTGTGGCACCCTGCACTGGAGGAACTCAGCAGGTCCACTACACCTATGGGAAAGGGTTGACTCATTGGTCTGAGACCCTTCATCAGGACTAGGAACGAAGGAAGAAGCCAGAATCTAGAGCACAAAGCAGCAAAACAAGTTTCTTTCCCACCTTCCCACCCAGTTACCCGTTAACTCAAACACACGGGTCTTCAAACCCAGGACAGGGAGTCTCTGCTCTCCAGTCCTTGACCCTGGACACTCAGACTTGCATTCTTTTGGTGAAGTAAGATCACTAGTCACTCATATACTGCTCAAGCCAGAGGGAGGTTGTTTTGGTCATGTGTTCACCTTCCACCATAAGGTATTCATGGAGCTGGAATGCTGAGGGGTGCTTACGCATGTGCATGGAAGGTCACTCCAGCCCCTGGTTCTTCATTTACTACTCCTGATCTCTAATTCTCTCTCATCCTTGCCCTTAAAGGCTAACATGACCCTGACTCCCCACACTCTCCGTGCTCATACTGGTCCCTAGTCGGTATGAGCCACACTAGACTGCAGCTGCTGAAATCGAGAGCACAGAAGCAAACTACTGTGGGAACTGGTGTGGAGACAAAAGGATAGTCAGTGTTTCAGGCCAAGTCCCCACATCAGCACCCATTACGTTGGCCACCCCTTTTCCTCCACAGATGCTGCTTGACTGCCAAGTCCCTCTGGTAATTTTTCTGCCCTAGCCAATGTAAGGTGAGGTCGTACTTACTGTGAAGGAAATCCAAGCTATACAATCAAACGCACACAGCTGAGTGGTTGTGTAAGTAGATTAATAACTAATCAGACAGTCAGAATGAGAGGCCAAAAACATTGATGCCCCAGGTAGCAAACCTAGTTTCATATTAAAGTTAAGAAGGTTTTCAACCTGAAACGTCAACTGTTTATTCATTTCTATAGATGGTGCTTGATATGCTGAGTTCCTCCAGAATTTTGTGTGTGTTGCTCTGGATTTCCAGCATCTGCAGAGTCTCTTGTGTTGATAAACAGTTGGCGATCTTTGTTTATGTTGTCATACATTGAATGCATTTTTCCAGGCAATGTCTAATTCACTTTTGTCACTCTCACAGTTTGAGGAGGCCAGCACCAGGGCACTAGAGAATGCCAAGAAGGAACTGGAATGCTATCGTAAAGAAATGAATGAGCTGAAGTTAAAAGTAAGTATGTTATCCGTTGTTATGTCACCTATATCCTACTGCAATTAGATGGCTGAATTAAAGAAAATATTTTGGTAATTTGGTAGATTTTCTCTCTTTGACCTGGAATTTGGGTTCAGTAACAAACTGTATTACTGACCCCAAAGAAAGCTGCTTGCAATGAATTAGTGATGTTTGTGGTATGGATTTCTCCACTCTCAGTCCACGTGCAGGGTTCCAACCTAAAACATTGACAATTCTTTCCCTCCCACAGATGCTGCTTGACCTGCTGAGTCTTCCAGCAGATTGTTTATTGCTCCAGATTCCAGCATCTGCAGTTTCATGCATCTCCCTTGATTATTAAGGAACCTAAAATGTTGAGCTTTATGGTGAGGGAGAGTAGAAAAGCAGCAGGGAAATTTTTATTGATCTGTACAGGCTGCTGGTGAGAACACACCTGGAGCAATATATACAGTTTTGCTTTCCAAATATAAAGAAGCTTGTGCTAGCATTAAAAGCAGTACAGAGAAGGTTCACTGGGTTGATTCCTGGGATGAAGGATTAATGCATATTGGTCCTAAACACTTTGGAGGAAAACAGCGAGATGTGAACGTATTGAAATATGTAAGATTCTATTAGGAGTTTGTACATCCTCCCTGTGAATCATTTGGGTTTCCTGTCACAGTCCAAAGATGTTCCAGTTTAGTAGGTTAATTGGTCACTGTAAATTGTTCTGTAATTAAGTGGGTTGCTGGGCAGTGTGGCTCTTCGGGCTTATTCTTATGGGGTTTGACAAAGTAAATACTGAAAAGACACTTCCTCTTGTGGTGTGTCTGAAGTAATAAGCAGGTTGTAAAATGGGATTAAAATTTTCTTTGTTTCAGTTATTTTGGAATTCCCAAACTGTGGAATTCCACAAAGAACTGTGGGGCTTCAGTCACTGAATATATTGAAGGCTGCATCTGAAAGGAAGCACAGTAATTGAGGGTTATAGGAACTGCTGGGGAAAATAGAGGTCCAAATCCAAATCATTGACCTTACTGAAAGGTAGAACAGATTTAGTGGGTCATAAGATCTACTGCTGTTCCTATTCCTCATGCTCTTCCTGTGTGTACGTTGTTAACTCTCATGTTTTCCTAGAATCAATCCTTCACTTTTTAATTCCTTACATGTTGCCCTTCAACAATATTGTGTGACTGCAATAATATTGATATTTTCACTGACATTTTCACTGATATTTTCCCAGTTCTATCTCAGCACCATCCTCCACTGTATGTATTTACAGCTGGAGATAATGAGTAAAAATTAAGGCATGTCTTTAGACTGTTGAAAACACCATTCTCTGATTATTGCTATATTTATCAGCAATGCTTTCAGTCAGCCTTAAAATATACCTCTTTATTATCACTGACATGTGACATGAATTTGTTTGCAAAAACACAAAAATCTATAAATCACAAAATTAAATAATGCAACTGAAAAGTAACTTTAAAGTTTGTGTTCATGGGTCACTAGGAAATCTAATTGTAGAAGGGAAAAAGCTGTTCTCGAACTGTTGAGTTTTGGGTATTCAGGCTCCTGTATCTCCTCCCTAATGAGAAGGTTTAGAAGTATGGCACAGTGACAGGTCCAAACAATCCCACGGTGCCCCATTACCTCATGTGACCTACTAATCCGTACATCTTTGGAATATGGGAAGAGAATGGTGCAACTGGAAGAAACCTACACAGCCACAAAAACCTTACAGACAGCATCAGAATTGAATCTGTCACTGGCACCGCTATACTACCGTGTCACCCATTTGTCAGATCCTGAAATACAGTGAAAAGCCTGTCGCATACTGTTCTTTCTTTTTACAATATTTTTATTCAGAAGAAAAAAAATTTACAGAGTGCAACACATAGATACATCTCAACATAACTTGTGTGCATTCATATATTGTAATAAGATTGATCAAAATGTTATAGCATAACACATAAAGATATACCACTCTGTAATAAAAAATTTAAAGATAGGTCATACATCATAAGAAATTTTTTATATATATATAAAAAGTCAACCCCCTACCAACTACCAAAGAAAAAAGCTGATGGATGACAATGGATAATTAGGAAAAAAAACATATTCACTTAAGAAGAGAAGATAAAAACATACATAAAAGTCTGCGCACTGTTAAACTTTATAAATTAGAAAAGTAATTTAGGAAAGGTCCCCAAATATCATAAAAAGATTGTTTCGAATTTAAGACTGAGCAGCGGATCTTTTCTAAATTTAAATACGACATAATATCACGTAGCCATTGAAGATGTGTAGGAGAGGTAGACTCCTTCCATTTAAGCAAGATTGCTCTTCTTGCTAAAAGAGAGGTAAAAACTGAAACCTGTAGGTTAGGAGTATTTAAATTTATATCTTCATTTGCAATAATACCAAACAAGGCAGTAAGGGGATTTGGGTCAAATTGGACCCTAAAAAGTTGAGAGAAGGTATGAAATACTTACTGCCAAAACCTTCCAATTGTAGGGCAAAACCAAAACATATGAATTAAAGAGGCATCAGCAGAGTTGCATTTATTACAAAGTGGAGAAACATTCGGGTAAAAACTGGAGAGCTTCTGTTTAGAAATGTAAGCTCTATGAACCACTTTAAATTGTAGAAGAGAATGACGAGCACAGAAAGATGATTTATTAACCCGTATAAGAATTTTATTCCATCTATCATCAGAAATCTGAGCATACTGTTCATACAGATTAATTTATTACAGTGTATTGTGGTAGTACAAGGGAAATCAATCACAGAATGCAGAATAAACTGTTACAGTTAGATAAGATACAGTTCAGGTATCCATTAAAGGTGCAAGGTCATAATGAGGCAGAATATGAGGTCAAGAGTCCATCTTGGCATAATAGGGAACCATTCAGTAATTTTATAACAGTTGAAGCTGTCCTTTTCCTGGTGGTACGTGCTTTCAGGCTTTTATCTTCTGCCCAATGGGAGAGGGAAGAAGAGTGGCCTGTGTGGGTAATGTCTTTGAATATGCTGGCTGCTTTACAGAGGAAGCAAGAACTCTAGAGTGAGTTCATGGAGGGGTGACTGGATTCTGATGCACTGAGACGTATCCATAACTCTTTGCAGTTTCTTGTAGTCACATGTAGAGCAGTTGCCATACCAAGCTACATTTCCAGATGGGGTGCTTCTATGGTGCATTGATAAAAATTAAGGGTCAATGGGAACATTCCAAATTTCTTTAGCCTCCTGAGGAAATAGAAGCTCTCTTGGCCATGGTACCTACATGGGTGACAGGCTATTGGTGATGTTCGCTCCTTGGAACTTGTAACTCTCAACACCATTGATACAGACAAGAGCATGCCTTTCTAAAGTCAATGACCAGCTCTTTTATTTTGCTGACAGTAAGGGAAAGGTTGTTAACATGACACCATGTCACTAGGCTCTCTATCTTCTTTCTGTGACATTGTTATTTTAGATATGACTTGCTACGATGGTGGATAGTGTTAAAGCAGAATTTGGCTATGCAGTCGTGAGTGCACAGGTGAAGCCTTGTGGGATGCCATTTTTGAGGATGATCATGGTGGAGCTGTTGCTGTCTATTCATACTATTCTTGTAGTCTATTGGTCAGATGTGAAGAATCCAGTTTCAGGAGAGATGTTGAACTCCCAGGGTCCAGAGTTTGGTGAGAAGTTTGCTTGGAAGTATAGTATTGAAGGTGGAGCTGTAGTCAATAAACAGTCTAATGTATTTGTCTTTATTGTCCAAATGCCTCCGATTAGTGTAGGGCAAGGGAAATGGCATCACTGTAGACCTGTTTCAGTGATAGGTGAATTGCAGTGGGTCAGGTTGCCTTGGAGGCTAAAGTTAATGCATGCCACGTCCAGCCTCTTGAAGCATTTCATAATGGTGGATATCAGGGTCAGTAGGCGGTAATCATTAAGGCACGTTAACCTTGTTTTTCTTGGGTACGGGGATGATAGTGGCGCTAAAACAGGAGGGAACCACAGGTTGAAGGGGGACTCTCTCCAGTTGATCTGCACAGGATCTAAGGACATGGCCAGGGACAGTATCTGATCCAGATGATTCCTGTGGGCTCACTCTTTGGAAGACTGATCTAATGTTTGCAATCTTGACAGTGGGTCTAACAACCTTGGAGGCCATTGGGTGGATGGTGACTTACCAATCCCTGTCTGTCAAAACGTGCATAGAATGCATTAAAGTCACCAGGAGGGGAAGCGCAATTGTTAGTGATGATGCTTATTGTAGAACTAAGCCTGCCATAACTGACTGTGTCCTGATATGCTGCAGACCTAGACCAGTAAGGAATGAAACATCTGCATTGTCCTTTTTGGTATACATACCTCAGCACACTTGCTGATGCATCTGTGATGGTGGTGATGTACTCATCTAGGCCAGTAATTGAATCTTTGAACTTAGACCAGTCTACTGATTCAGTCTACGTGTAGAAGCTCAAATACTTCCTCACACCAGCACTCTAGGGCTTTCTGTACTGGATCCTACTGTTTCAAGATTTGTTTGTATGCAGGAGGCATAGCATGGTGGTCCCATTTACTGAAAGATCTCTTTGGATCCCAGGCCCCCTTACTTTCTGAAGGAGCCTTGCATGGGGAACCTTATCAGATGCCTTACTGAAATCCATATACATTACATCCACTGCTCTTACCTTCATCAATGTGTTTTATTACTTCCATGCATTTACTCTGTAAAAACAAAACTTTCTCTTGCATCTCCCCATACTTTCCTCCAATCACTTAAAAGTATGCCCTCTTGTATTAGCCATTGCCAGCCTGTGGAAAAAGTCTCTGGCTGTCCACTCTATATATGCCTCTTAATCATCTTATCCTCTATCAAATTCAGAATAAGGTGGATGAACTCATGGCATTATTAAAAATTGGTCAGTATGAAGTTGTGGGCATCACTGAGTCATGGCTGAAATAAGGTCATAATTGGGAGTTTAACATCAAAGGATATACTTTGTATCAAAAGTACAGGTAGGAAGGCATAGGCAGTGGTGTGGCTCTATTGGTAAGAGATGGAATTGCATTTTTAGGAGGAGGTGACAGGGTCAGAATGTTGAATCTTTGTAGAGCTAAAAAACTGCAAAGGTTTAAAAAAAACATTATGGGAATCATATATAGGCTTCCGAATCGTAGCCAAGATGTGGAGTTGAGATTGCAAAGGGAGCTGGAAAAGGCATGTAATAGGGTAATTGTAATGGAGATTGTATGCAAGGAGATTGGGAAAATCAGGTTGGTGTCGGATGGCAAGAGGGAGTTTGTTGAATGCCTACGAGATGGCTTTTTGGAACAGCTTGTGCTCGAGCCTATTAGGAGAAAGACTATCTTAGATTGGGTGTTGTGTAATAACCCAGATTTTATTAGCTTAACATAAAGGAAGCTTTAGGAGGCAGTGATCATAGCATGCAGGATTGAAATCATACTGCAATTTGAGAGGGAGAAGCATAAGTCACGTATATTGGTATCGCAATGGAATGAAAGGAATTATACAAACATGAGAGAGGAGCTTGCCCAGGTGAATTGGAGAGGGATACTGGTGGGGATGACGGAAGAAAAGAGGTGGCTGAAGTTTCTGGGAGTAGTTCACAAGGCGTAGGATAGATATGTCCCACAGAAGAGTTCTCAAATGGCAGGGGTAGGCAACCATGGCTGACAAGGGAAGTTAAGGACTGCATGAAAGCCAAGGAAAGGGTATATAAGGTAGAAAAAGTGAGTTGGAAGTTGGATGATTGGGAAGCTTTTAAAATCCAACAAAAGGCAATTAAAAAGCTATAAGAAGGGAAAAGATGAAATGAGAGCAAACTAGCTGATAATATAAAGCAGTACAGGTAGTCTCCGAGTTACGAACGTCTGACTTAAGAACTGAAGAAGGAGAACACCATCCACCACTTTTAGTCAGATCACGACGCCATCTGCCATTTTAAGTTGTTGCCATTGACACTGTGTTGAGTATGTAACTTTGTATTTGGCTTAAATTTTTCTTAGCATGATTCACCCTGCCCCTGCCCCGTCCCCCTTTCCGGTCGGCTGGTGGCACAGTCAGATCAGCGCGGGGCTTGAGAAGAGGTTCCTGAGTTCGATCCAGGGCCAGACCGCTTCCGAGCGCACTCTCTATCCGTGCCGGGTTGATGTTGAGCTTGCAACTCGACCTTATTAAAAAAACACTGCCACAGCCAGTTTAAATTCCCACGTGGAATATTGTGGAGGATCAAATACCCAAACCCAGCACAGCCCTCACTTGTCTCATTTAACCTGTCTTAGTGCGGTGGTCCTTAGGACCCGGCGGAGCTCGGGAGCTGCCACCTGCTGTGTTTCTGTTCCGTTGACGGGAAGCGATCACAATTGAAAATAAAGTGGAAATAATAAAGCGATTGGAAAGAGGTGAAACATCATCGGTCATTTGAAAAGCGTTAGGCTACAGTTGGTCAACAATTGGAACAATTTTAAAGGATAAAGTGAGAATAATGGAGCATGTGAAAGGCCCTGCTCTGATGAAAGCTACAATTATTACTAAGCAACGCAGTGGTTTAATTATTGGAATACATACATTTCTTGTGTTTTATATGCATAAAAAGGTAAAATATATACTATATACTACGACAAGCATTTGACTAACTGACACTAAATAATACTGGATGTACTTGTTCCGACTTATGTACAAATCCAACTTAAAAACTGACTCGGGAACGGAACTCATTCATAACCCAGGGACTGCCTGTACACTAAACATCTTTTCAGTTATATAAGGAATAAAAGGGAGGTGAGAGTTGATATTGGACCACTGGAAAATGATGCTGGTGGGGTAGTAGTGGCAGATGAACTTAAGTATTTTGTGGAAGCCACTAGCTGTATGCCAGAGGCCTGAAAGTGTCAGGAAGTAGGAGTGAGTGCTTTTGCTATTACAAAGGAAAATGTGCAAAGCAAACTCAAAGGTTTTAAGGTGGATAAATCACCTGGACCAAATAGACCACATCCCAGAGTTCTGAAGGAGATTGCTGAAGAGATAACAGATGCATTGGTCATGATCTTTAAAGAATCACCTGATTCTGCCATGGTCTTGGAGGACTGGAAAATTGCACATGTCATTCCACTCTATAAGAAGCGAGGAAGATAAAAAGAGTGGAAATGATAGGCCAATTAGCCTAACCTCAGTGGTTAGGAAAGTGTTGGAGTCCATTATTAAGGATGAGATTTCCGGGTACTTGGAGACTAATGATAAAACACGTCAAAGTCAGCATGGCTTCTGTAAAGGGAAAACTTGCTTGACAAATCTGTTAGAATTATTCAAGGAAGTAACAAGCAGGGTGGATAAAGGAGAGACAGTGGGATATCACTTTCTTAGATTTTCAGAAGGCATTTGATAAGATGCCTCACATGAGACTGCTTAATAAGATAAAATCCTGTGGCGTTACAGGAAATGTTATGGCATGGATAGAGGTATAGCTGATGGACAGCAGACAGCAAGTGGAAATAAAAGGGGCCTTTTCCTGGTTGGCTGCCAGTGAAGAGTGGTGTTCCTCAGGGGTCAGTATTGAGACCACTTCTTTTCACATTGTTTGTCAGTGATTTAGATAGTGGAATTGATGGCTTTGTGGCAAAGTTTGCAGATGATACAAAGGTACATGGAGGGGTAGGTAGTGCTGAGGAAGCAATGCGATTGCAATAGGACCTAGACAAATTGGAAGAATGGGCAAAAAAAGTGGCAGATGGAATACAGTGTTGGGAAATGTATGATAATGCACTTTGGTAAAAGGGACAATAATGCATACTATTATCTAAATGGAGAGAAAATTCAAATGTCATAGGTGCAAAAGGACTTGGGAGTCCTTGTGCAAGATTCCAGGAAGGTTAATTCACAGGTTGAGTCTGGTAAAGAAGGCAAATGCAATGTTGGCATTTATTTTAAGGGGAATAGAAAAGCAAGGAGGTAATGTGCATTATCATTGGAGAGAGTCAAGAGGAGGTTCACAAGGATTCCAGGAATGGAAGGGTTAACATATGAGGAATATTTGGCAGCTTTGGGCTTGTACTCACTAGAACTTAGAAGAATGCGGGTGATCTCATTGAAGCATACCGAATTATGAAAGAAATAGATAAAGTGGATGCGAAGAGGATGTTTCCTCTGGAGGGGGTATCCAGAACTAAAGGGCACAGCCTCAAAATTGAGGGATGACCTTTTAGAACATAAGTAAGGAGGAATTTTTTAGTCAAAGAGTGGTGAGTCTGTGGAATGCTGTGCCACAGACTGGTGGAGGCCAAGTTCGTGGGTATATTCAAAGCAAAAGTTGATAGATTCCTGATTGGTCAGGGCATCAAAGGATATGATGAGAGAGCAGGTGTACAGGGTTGAATGAGATCCAGGATCAGCTGTGATGAAATGGCGGAGCTGACATGCTGGAATGAATGGCCTAATTCTACTCCTGCGTCATGGTCTAAATCTGCTTTTGTCCTTCTGCATTCCAAAGAGAAAAGCCCTAGATTACACAAACTTTCCTCATCAGGGATGTTGAAACCTAGGAATTTGTAGTCGCTCTCCCTTTCTACTGCTGATTCCTTGATGAAAACAGAGACATAGAGAAGTACAGCACAGAAACAGGCCCTTTGGCCCATTGAGTCCATTCCAAAACCATTTATATTGGCTACTCCCAATGACCTGCACAGGGACCATTACCGTCCATATCCCTACTCTCCGTGTACCTATCCAAACTTCTCTTAAATGTTGACATTGAGCTCACATGGACCACTTATGCTGGCAGCTCATTCCACACTCACAACCCTCTGAATGAAGAAGTTTCCCCTCATGTTCCTCTAAACTACTCACCTTCCACCCTTAAGCCATGACTTCTGGCTGTAGCCTCACCCAACTTCAGTGGAAAAAGCCCGCTTGCATTTACTCAATCTATACCCCTCATGATTTTGTATATCTCTATCAAATCTCTCAATCTCCTATGTTCTAAAGAATACAGTCTTAACCTGTTTCCTTATACAGTCGACCCTCCTTATCCGCGAATCGAGAAAACCCAGAAGTGCTCTTCGAGGACTTGTTAGAGCATGTACAGACTTGTTTTTCTTGTCATTATTCCCTAAACAATGCAGTATAACAACTATTTTACATAGCATTTACATTGTATTAGGTATTATAAGTAATCTAGAGATGATTTGAAGTATATGGGAGGATGTGCGTGGGTTATCGTGGATCGGGATTGAAAAAAATTGGAAGTTCTCTTACTTAGTAAGTTGGAACAGGTACATCTGCTATTATTTAGCATCAGTTAGTCAAATGTTTGTCTTAGTATATAGTATATATTTTACCTTTCTATGCATATAAAACACTTCAGAACGTATGTTTGAGTGCCAGGCTCGGGAGCCAGAGACAGACCGCTTTTGAGTGCGCTCTCCATCCGTGCTGGATTGATGTGGAGGATCAAAAACTCAAAACCTCAAAACCCAATAATTAAACCACTGCGTTGCTTAGTAATAATTGTAGCTTTCATCGGGGCAGGGCCTTTCTCACTTTATTCTTTAAAATTGTTCTGATTGTTGACCGACGTAGCCTAACGCTTTTTACAATAACCGATGGAGTTTCACCTTTTTCTGATCGCTTTATTTCCACTTTATTTTCAATCGTGATTGTGATTATTTTTGTAAACAGAAACACTGCGTATTCAGAGCTCCGCTGCCGGGTCCTAATGTCCACTGCAATGAGACAGGCTAAATAAGGTCTGGGGTTCTGCTGGGCCCTAAGATCCACCTCATTGAGACAGATTAAATAAGGGACTTGAGCATCCACGTTTTTTGGTATCTGCGAGGGGTCCTGGAACCAATCCCTCGCAGATAAGGAAGGCTGGCTGTAATTCAGGTCCTCCAGTCCGGGCAACATCCTTGTAAATTTCCTCTGACTCTTTCAAACATGTTTACATCTTTCCTGTAGATAGGTGACCAAAACTGCACCCAAGATTCCAAATCAGGACTCAACAATGTCGTGTACAACTTCAACATAATTTCTCATCTTCTGAATTGATTTATGAAGGCGAATGTGCCAGAAGCTTTCTTTATGACCCCATCTTCCTGTGATGCTACTTTCAACGAGTTATGTACCTGTATTCCCAGATCTCTTTGTTCTACCATACTCCTCAGTGCCCTACCATTCCCTGGGTAAGACCTACCCTGGTTGATCCTACTGAAGTCCAAAACTTTGCACTTGTCTGCTTTCTGCCAGTGTGAAGTCACATTCAGTTCCTTGATCTTGCAGATATTGACTGAGAGGTGTTTGTTGACAAAAGTTTTGGTCATCTGCCATAATATTTTATTCAAGATTGTTTTATGTCATTTCCTGTACACAAACATAAAGGAGAATGAAACTATTGTTATCCTAGATCCGATGCAGCACAAAATCCACAAAAATAAAGAATACATTAAATAAAAATGCTTAAGACAGCTTGTATACAATGATTGAATGTCCATAAAGTGACACTAGGTTATACATAAGATGACTGACAGGAAATGAAGTGGTAGGGGAGTTAGTGGGTGGAGGTGTTGATCAGCCTTCTTGTTTGGGGAAACTAACTGTGTTTGATCTGCTGGTCCTGGTGTGGATGCTACATAGCCTCTTCCTTAGCGGGAGTCGACAAACAGTCCATGAACAGGGTGGGTGGGATCCTTCATGATGTTACTGGCCCTTTTCTATCACCTTGCTGTATACATGTCCTTGATGATGGGTAGGCTGGTCTTGCATTGGGCAGTTTTGACTACCTGTTGTAGAGCCTTCCTGTATGCCACAGTGCAGTTTCCATACCAAGCTGTGATGCAGTTTGTAGATACTGTACTTCATACCTGCAGAATGACATGAGCACAGATGTGCATAGTCCAACTCTCTTCAGCCTCCTCAGAAAGAGGAGGCAGTGATGAACTTTATGTAATACAAATTTTGTTTCATAGTGTTCCTCTAAAGAATCCTAGATATTTTTCTTGGCTATTTTAAATGGACACTGTATAAATATAAGGCATTCTTGGTCCCAAGGTCTTCATTTTGTCTTAAGTTCTACTCAACCGGTCATCTATATTGGTTTCTTTTTGTCAATAGTATTCAATTATTTTTTTCTGTAAAGATTAAGATATAGCATAGATTTTAACCTGTGTAACATGGTTACAACTGTTAAATATGAAGTTATTTTCTTAAAAGGATGAACTAATGAAGAATTCACTGTTAGAAAAGGACAAAGATATATTCAGACAGAGAGAATGCAGTAAGGTATTGGAGAAAAGGATTGTCCGTCACACAAACGAATATCAGGAACTATTAAATGTAAAGACACAGCTTGAACAAGAGATTGTCACTTACAAAAATTTACTGGGTCAAGTAGAACGGAAAGCAAGGTCAGTATTATCCATAGCAGATTTAGGAAATTGCATTATTTGGAATTTATTTCATTATTTTGAAGCAGTGAAAATAGTCTCTGTAATCTGAAACAAACATATGGAACACATCAGAAACTGCTGAACAGACCAGCTAGTGATATTTTGAATTTCTTTATGCTAGAGATTTGTTCAGACTGAACCAATGAGTATGTAAGGCATGGGAGCAGAATTAAGCCATTCAGCTCATCAAGTTTCCTCTGCTGTTCCATCATGGCCCATCCTCCAGCCTTCTCCCCATAAACTTACTAATCAAAACCTATCAACCTCCACTTTAAATATACCGAACGACTTGGCCTCCACAGCGGTCTGTGGCAATGAATTCAATAGATTCATGACAGACAGAGGGATTTTGGACTACAGTTAACCCTAGTTAATAGGAACAAGCAGGAAAGTGGAGTTAAAGGCCAAAATTTAGTCAGTGGTGATCTCACTGAACAGTGAAGCAGGCTCAAGGGCAATATGACCTTTTCCTACTCCAATAGACGAGACAGAAGTTTCCTTCGAAGAAGCCCTGAGTCCATGGGGTTTATAGAAAACCTCCAGTGACTGATTATTTGTGATGTGTGGAAACTGATTAATCAAATAATGTCATTTATTGGTTAATATTTTTGCTGAAAACTGTGGACCTTTAAAGATGCAAGTAAATTCCAGTTGCAGTGCTCTACAGCAGTGTAATGGTTAACGTAATGCTATTACAGCACGAGTGATCAGTGTTCAATTCCCACCGCTGTCTGTAAGGTGTTTGTACATTCTCTCCATGACTGTGGGTTTCCTCTGGGTGCTCTGGTTTCCTTCCACATTCCAAAGATATACCAGTGAGGATTAATAAGTTATGGGCATATAGTTTTGGTGTTGGAAGCATGGCAACATTTGCAAACTGGCCCCAGCACATCCTCAGACTGTTGGTTGCTGATGCAAACAGTTGCTAACTGTTGGCTGGAGAAGTAATGATGGGGACAAGGAGATGGCAGATGAACTAAATGAGGCAATCAGTCTTCACTGTGGAATACACTAGCAGTGTGCCAGGTGTTGAAAGGCATGAGGGAAGAGAAGTGCGTGCAGTTACTATTATGAGGGAGAGGTGCTCAAAAAGCTTAAAGACCTAAAGGTATACAAGTCACCCAAAAAATCTGAGATGCAAAGGGACTTAGGAGTCCTTGTGCAGAACACCCTAAAGATTAACTTGCGGGTTGAGTCGGTGGTGAGGAAGGCAAATGCCGTGTTAGCATTCATTTCAAGAAGTCTAGAACAAAAGAGCAGGGATGTGATGCTGAGGCTTTATAAGGCACAGGTGAGAGTTCACCTTAAGTATTGTGAATAGTTTTGGGCTCCTCATCAAAGAAAAGATGTGCTGACATTGGAGAGGGTTCAGAAGTGGTTCACGGGGGTGATTCCAGGAGTGAAAGGGCTATCATATGAGGAACATTTGGCTCTGGGCATGTACTTGCTAGAATTTAGAAGGATGAGGTGGGATCTCATTGAAACTTTTGGAATATTGAAAGACCTAGACAGAGTAGATGTGAAAAGGATGTTTCCCATTGTGGGGGAAGTCTAGGATAAAAGAGCGCAGCCTCAGGATAGAGGGGCATACATTTAAAACAGATGCTGAGAAATTTCTTTAGCCAGAGGGTGTGGAGTTTGTTACCACAGGCTGCTGTGGAGGCCAGGTTGTTGGGTACATTTAAGGTGGAGATAAGTTCTTGATTGGCCATGGCATCAAAGATTAGGGGGAGTGGGGCTGAGGGGGTGGGTGGGAAGAAAGAAAAGATCAGCCATGATTAAATGGTGGAGCAGACTACTTCATGGGCCAAATAGCCTTAATTCTGCTCCTATGTCTGATGGTCTAAATGATGCATTTCATTGTATGTATTGATGTGTATGTGACAAATAAAGCTAATCTTTACTCTTATTTAAAATCTTTATATTGCTGGGAATATGGTGAAAATAGAAATTGGCCTAATAGTTTATCCCTGATGAGGAACTGGGTAGCTAGAGATCTGATAAAGTGTTAGAGTTGCTTGTGGTGTAATGAATAACAGTTTGAAGGAGTAAAGAAAAACTTAGAAATCAGTGACATTTTATCAAGTAATACAAGTAAATAATGATTACAATTTTATTGCTTTCTAGGGATTACTCATCTCAGCCAACAATAAGTAAAAAAGGTGTGTATACCATTAGTCCATTTGATGATAATACTATGGACAGTGCTAACTTTGTATTCTCTTTTGCATGAGATATTTCTGAAATTCGCCTAGATTCTAGTTGTGAAGAAGAAATAAGCAGCACGGCACAGATGGTGATGACATCCAGAATAAGGAGTATTGCACACATAACCTTTTCCTTGCTACATTGCCCATGAACTCAAATTATGTTTAGCCTTTCTCCCCACTACAAAACATAGAGGTAACCAGCACAGAAGCAGGCCCTTCAACCCACAACACCCATGCATCTATCTATCTATCAGGACTTTGTGATATGGTGCAACTCAAACTACCTGCGTCTCAATATCACCAAGACCAAGGAGATGGTGGTGGACTTTAGGAGATCTAGGCCTCATATGGAGCCAGTGATCATTAATGGAGAATGTGTGGAGCAGGTTAAGACCTACAAGTATCTGGGAGTACAGTTAGACGAGAAGCTAGACTGGACTGCCAACACAGATGCCTTGTGCAGAAAGGCACAGAGTCGACTGTACTTCCTTAGAAGGTTGCCGTCATTCAATGTCTGTAGTGAGATGCTGAAGATGTTCTATAGGTCAGTTGTGGAGAGCGCCCTCTTCTTTGTGGTGGCGTGTTGGGGAGGAAGCATTAAGAAGAGGGACGCCTCACGTCTTAATAAGCTGGTAAGGAAGGCGGGCTCTGTCGTGGGCAAAGTACTGGAGAGTTTAACATCGGTAGCTGAGCGAAGGGCGCTGAGTAGGCTACGGTCAATTATGGAAAACTCTGAACATCCATCTAGAGACAGAGAAGCAGTTTCAGCGACAGGTTACTATCGATGCAATGCTCCTCAGACAGGATGAAGAGGTCAATACTCCCCAATGCCATTAGGCTTTACAATTCAACCGCCAGGACTTAAGAACTTTTTAAAAGCTATTATTAATGCTTTTTGAGATAGTGATTTAGATGCATATCATATTTTTTTACTGAGTTAAGTATTGTATGTTATTAGTTTTGCTACAACAAGTGTATGGGACATTGGAAAAAAGTTGAATTTCTCCATGGGGATGAATAAAGTATCTATCTATCTATCTATCTAATCCCATTTGCCTATGTTAGGTTCTATACTTTGCTTATTGACGTGCCCAACTTTCCATCTCATCTATATCCTGCTGCAATGTTAGATAACCATCCATATTGATTACATCAGCAATTTATCTGTCATACTTCCAACATTCACATTACAATACTGTGGATTCTGGTTAATTGGGGCACATCAAGACCTGTAAAGTTTGGCCCAATTAAGTGGCTGCCCCAATTCGCTGAAGTTTCATGGAAATAGTTTAAAAAAGTATATAAAAATAAAAACTGTGATTTAACAGTAACAAATTGTGTACTTAAATGAAATTCAGAACAAGTTACAACACTGCCTATAATACTACAGTACTATAAAACTATTAGTTCTTAATGTTGACATGATTTCATCCAGTGTACACTGCCATGTTCTTTTGACTATAGATGAACAATCAGTGCAGTCACCTAATGTAGATAAAAGACTGCCTTCATACAATCCTTGCAAAAACTGCATCGTCCAAACCTTCATTTTCATTGTAACATTCAGGATGATTGTCAATGCCTTAATTCTTTGTAGTTCCTAACTTGGTGAAATCGCTCAATTTTCACTCCCAGCCATTTCTGGCATCTCCAAGCTTGAATGCTTGAAATCGCAGTGAGCAAAACAGTTCTGAATTGTTTTACTGTGTATTTCTCGCCAAATAGCAGTGACAAAAATCACTGCTTTTTAAAAAGGCACATCTGGCGCTATTTATAAACTGTTCAATCTAAGCAGTGTAGTGTCTAAGGATGCAGATGCACATGACAGATGCTAGTTAGAACTGTTCGACAGCAGCCTCTTGTCTCAATTATGTGGCATAGTGTCACAAATTTAAAAAAGGGAAATCCCAGCTATTTTCTCAATTTGTTTTTGTTCCTTAAGAGTTGTGCCAAAAAAAGCAGCTGCTCTGATTAACCAATGGCCCAATTAACCCGAATCCACTGTATATAGGTGGAAAAAAACTTCCACCCCATTGAATTGTCACAAAGTAACAAATATTTTAACTTGGAAGTACTTTTTAAATCCATAAAGCATATAGCATGACTATTGGCAAAGTTGGCTGTCTGAATTCTATATCCAGAAACCAGATGCATATTTCTATAAAAGTAAATAAGTTTTACTGGACCCAAAAACTAATGATTGCTTTTCTTTTAGAAGAGGCAAGAGATATGAATGACACCTGTGTAATATCTTCATCTGATGAAGACAAGGAATCTGAGGCAAGATTAGTATTACATGAATTTTAAAATCTGGGATAGAAATTTTTTTGTTAAAGAAAGGGATTAGTAAATTCTAGTGTGGTTACAGATCTGACTGCAAAGATACATCCAGTTTTTGAGCTATAACACATAACAGGAAAGTTAACAGCTAGTGTGCTCCAGAGTCTTTCTGAATCAGTCTTTATGATTTATTGAACCTTATTGTTCCTTGTGTCTTTCACTGTGCATTGCAAATCAAAATTTCTTAATTTTTATATATGGCTAGAAAGGGAGAAGGGTGCTGGGAATGTGGTCTTGGGAACTAAGGGGGCAATAACCCAAAATGTTTGGGAATCTCTGAATTATTAATAGTATCTTCAATCAAATTATTTTCTGTAGGAAAATGAAGATTTGTGTGCCCTGGATCAAGACTAAAGCTGGTCTGTTGAAAACAAAATGACTGCAGATCTGAGTCCCATCTACTCAATGTTCTCACCTGTAAGAAGAGATCGAAACCTTAAACACATCACCAAAAAATTGACATTAATTCAGTAAATGTGACTGAAAGATCACTATTTCTGCTTGTTTCACATGTGGATTATCTGGGAAATAAAATTTAATGGAAGAGCCTTTTGAACTTTATTGTTTGTGCTTACTAGAAATACATTCATGCTATTTACACATTTTCAAATGTTGACAAGATGCAGTTGAGCAAAAATGTAACTTCCAGACTTTCTGGTGGCAAATATTACCACATGTTTGGAGTATACAGAATGCTGGTGTTTCCACCCTTTACCCCACCTTGTGCTTTAGTGCTCTGACTATGAAACTCCTACAAATGTCTGGTAAAGGTAAAGCAGATTCTTAATTCAATAAATTCCCATAATTTATGCTGCAGACCATAGAGAAACAGAGGCCGTTCATTGGACTGCAATGCTCCTTAAACCTGATTGGACCTTTGACCTATCTATAATGTACTTCCCTTGCTTCTGAATCTATTACATAATACTGCTCCACAACTCACCAGGGTAGAATATTTCCAAGATTTGTGTGCCTCTGAGAAAAGAAATTCCTCATCAGTCAATGAGCACCCCTTTGTGCTAAGACAATGTCCTGCTATTCCAGTTGATGCAACACTTCATCTACAAATTGGGACCATCTACTGTATCCGTTACTCCCAATGCAACCTCGAGATCAAACAAATTGGGGGACTGCTTTGTCGAACACCTCCGTTCAATTTGCAAGAAGTGGAATTTCCTGGATGCCAACCATTGTAATTCCTACCCCTGTTCTGATTCTGACATGTCGGTGCATGGCTGCCTCTTCTGCCACAATGAGGCCACTCTCAGGGTGGTGGAGCAACACCTCTTATTCCGTCTAGGTAGTCTCCAACCTGATGACGTGAACATCGATTTATCCTTCAGGTACTTTCCCCGCCCCCCCCCCCTTCTATGCCCACTCTGGCCAATAACCTCTTCTCCTCACCTGCCTATCACCTCTCCTTGGTACACTTCCTTTGCTTTCTACCAGTCTCCTCTTCTCTCCTACCAGATTCCTCCTTCTCCAGCCCTTTACCTTTTCCACCCAGCAACTCCCAGTTTCTTAATTCATCCCCCTGCCCACACCCATCCAGCTTTACCTGTCACCTACCTTGTGCTCCTTCCCCTCTCCAACCTTTTTATTCTGGCTTCTTCCCTCTTACCCTTCATCAGGACTGGAAAGTATTGGCCAGAAATGTTGACTATTTTATTCCCTTCCATAAATGCTGCCTGACCTGCCTCCGGAATTTCAAAGGTTAATTTATTATCAATGTATACAACTCTGGAAAATCTTCAATTCACCAGGTAACCATGAAGCCAAGAAAGAAATGAAAGGCACTATAACCCCCAAATCCCTCCTCCTGCTCAGTGGGGGAATACTCAAATGATCTCCAAACAGCAAACCATGGGCTCCAAAGGTTCCAGAATCACATTCAAGACAAGAAACAAATGTAAAAGATACGAAAGTGATCTATCCAGAAGATGTTGACCAAAGGAGTATTGTATGCAGGTGCCATCTTGACTGGAACAATTTTTGTGTGTGGAACTGCTATTTCTAGATTCCCCATCTCAGCATCTGCTCTATTACCAGCCCCCCCCCCCCCCCCAGAACTGTATCAATATGAGGCATTCTCAATCTTCAAAATTCAGTCTCCTCTTCCAGAAGTCAATCCAGTCAATTTACTATTATCAGATTACATCACCTACAAACCTTTGTCGCCTCTACTATCACCTCCGAGTCCCTGTCACTATTTCCATCCTCCATTATCACTCCTCCTCACCTGGATCTATCTATCACCTCCAGCTCTTGCTTCACTGCTTCCCCTCACCTCTTTATACTGACCATCTCCCCTCTAACTGCAGTCTTGTGTCTCCGTCTATAGTTTGCCGCATCTTAGTCAATCTATCCAGAGGGAATCTCTAATTATAAAATGACCTGTGACTTTATCGGAGGGAATCTAACTATAGCGTGAACTGTGATAATAAAAAGGAGTAGAATCAAGCTTTTGATACTGTAACTTTTGGTCCTGTTCTTACCACCCTGACCCTGGAGTTACGCCGTTTCGTTTAGTTGTATGCACGAATGATCATGTATGGTTGAATAAATCCCTAATTATAGGGTGGCTTCGAACCTCATTGGAGGGGATCCCTAATTATAAAGTGACCTGTGACGACAAGAAGGAAATAGATCCCCAAGGACACGTAACGCCATCGAAGGTAATGGTCCAAGGAGGGGTAAATCGTGGCTCGGTCAGGTGATCTAGCGTCATGTGACGTACAAGATGGCGGCACGAAGCTTATTTCGTGCGGCCTTGTTCCGGGACCGGGTGGCGGTGGTGACCGGTGGAGGGAGCGGCATTGGCGCCGCCGTGGCTGCCGAACTGTTGGCGCTAGGTGCGGACCCTAGAGCTTGGGAAAGCCCAGGACCCAAATCCGGAGGCGGGAGTCTGATGGAGGTTCGGAGTCGGAGCTCCTGAACTGTGGCTATTAACCTCTGAAATTAATGACCGCCTTTCCCACGTTGCGATGCTCCTTTATATCTGCCCCTTACCATGGTGTGCGACACTCACTAAGTACCGCCCCTCTTGGTGCGGAATGCCCTCAGCTCCTTCCCACGGTGCAGCGTTCTCTCACTATTGCCCCCTTCGCGGTGAGGTACTCCCTTAGGTCCTCCCCTCCCACAGGGTGGCACTCAGAATCAGGTTTACTATCACTAACATAACATTTTACTATAGTGAAAAGAGGAACAGTAATGTAGTGTTGATGGGTTTATGGACCATTCAGAAATCTGATAACACTAGAATACTACAGCAGAATACAGGCCCTTCAGCCCTCGATGTTGTGCTGACCCATATATTACTTTTTAAAGAGTACTAAACCCACACTACCCTGTAACTCTCTATTTTTCTTTCATCCATGTGCCTGTCCAAGAGGCTCTTAAATATCCCTAATGTTTTAGCCTCCACCACCATCCCTGGGGCAAGTCATTCCGGGCACCCACAACCCTCTGTGTAAAAAAAAAACATCCCTGATGTCTCTCCTAAACTTCCCTCCCTTAACTTTGTATATATGCCCTCTGGTGTTGCTATTCGTGCCCTATTCAAAACAGGTACTGTCTGTCCACCCCATCTATGCCTCTCATAATCTTGTAGACCTCTATCAAGTCCCCTCTCATCCTTCTACGCTCAAAAGAAAAAAAGTCCTAGCTCTGCTAACCTTGCCTCATAAGACTTGTTTTCCAATCCAGGCAACATCCTGGTAAATCTCCTCTGCACCCTCTCCGTAGCTTCCACATCCTTCCTATAATGAGGTGACCAGAACTGAACACAATATTCTAAATGTGGTCTCACCAGAGATTTGTAGAGTTGCAACATGACCTCTCTACTCTTGAACTCAATCCCCCTATTAATGAAGCCTAGCATCCCACAGGCCTTCTTAACTACCCTATCAACCTGTGCAGCGACCTTGACAGATGTATGGATTTGAACCCCAAGGTCCCTCCGTTCATCCACACTCTTAAGTAACCGACCATTAACCCTGTACTCAGCCTTCTGGTTTGTCCTTCCAAAATGCATTACCTCACTCTTATCCGGATTGAACTCCATCTGTCAATTTTCTGTCCAACTCTGCATCCTGTCTATATCCTCTTGTAACCTTCAACAACCTACAGCTCCGTCCACAACTACTCCAATCTTTGCGTCATCCGCAAACTTACCCGTCCTTCCGCCTCTTCATCCAGGTCATTTATAAAAATCACAAAGATCAGGGGTCCAACTAGTCACCGACCTCCAGGCAGAATACTTTCCTTCCACTACAGTACTACCCTCTGCTTTCTTCCTGTAAGCCAATTTTTTATTCAAACAGCCAAGGTACCACTGATCCCATGCCTCATGACTTTCTGGATGAGTCTCTCGTCTCATAGGGGACCCACGTTTCTAAAACGTACAGGGTGTGTCTTCAGGCTCCTTTGCCATCTCCCTGATAATACTAATGAGAAAAGGGCATGGATGGTGAGGGTCCTTAATGATGGATGCCACACTCTTGAGGGGAAGTACTACCCCTCCTTCACTTTAACTGTTGCCCAGTGTGATGTTGCCTGTTGGGCTGTCCTAGTGTAAATTGTTGCCTTTTAAATTGACCAGAATGTAATGTCGTGATTGCATCCCGTAAAATCGAGCGACTGCGTGAAGCTGCAGAACAATTTTCAGTGGCACTGGTGGACTCCAATCCTGCAAAAGTGACGCCAATTCAGTGTAACATTCGTAAGGAGGATGAGGTAAGGACTGCAATTATTTCCAGTTCTCATGATAATGATCAATAGGCAGGGAATGGAGGGATATGGACCAGGATTAGCTGGACTGGCATCATGCTCAGTGCAGACATTCAGTTCATTGACATATACATAGATGCACTGGTGAGCTTTCTTGGCCATGACATAAACATGGCTGGATCAAAGTAAATTTATTACCAAAGTACAGTATGTATATGTCACCACTGAGATTCATTTCCTTGTAGACATTTATAGGAAAATAAAGAAACACAATGGAATTTATGAGAAAAAAGATACATAAAAAGACTGACAAACAACCAGGGTGCAGAATAAGATGAAATAAAACTTCAAACATTACAGCACAGCACAGTGTAGGTCCTTTGGCCAATGATGTTGTACCAACCTTTTAAGCTAACCTAAGAATAATCTTATCCTTCAGTCGTACATAGCCCTCCATTTTTCTATCATCCATGTGCCTATCTAAGAGTTTCTTAAATGCCCCTAATGTATCTGCCTCTACCACCACCCCTGGCAGGCTGTTCCATGCACCCAACATTCTCTCTGTGTAAGGAACTGATCTCTGACATATCCCCCTATATTTTCCTTCAATTGCATTAAAATTATGCCTTCCCATGTACATTTCTGCCCTGGGAAAATGTCTGTGACTGTCCACTCTATCTACGCTTCTTATTATTTTCACCCTCATCAAGTCACCTCTCCTCCTCCTTCGCGCCAAAGTGAAAAGCCCCAGCTTGCTCAGCCTCTCCTCATAAGACATGCTCTGTAATCCAGGCAGCATCCTGGTAAATAAAGCAAGTTGTGTAAGTAAGAAGAAATAATAATACTGAGAACACAAGTTGCAGAGTCCTTGAAAGTGAGTCTTCGGTTGTAGAATCAGTTCAGAGTTGTGAGTAAAGCCCTCCATACAGGAGATTGATAGTTGTTCTTGAACCCGGTGATGTGTGATCTAAAACTCCTGTACCTCCTGCCCAGTGGTAGCAGTGAGAAGAGAGCATGGGCTGGATGGTGGATGTTTTTGATGATGGATGCTGCTTTCTTGTGGCAGCGATCCATGTAATTGTGCTTCATGGTGACGAGGGTTCAGCCTGTGACGGATTGGGCTGTGTCCTCCACTTACTGTAGCCTTTTCCGTTCCTAGGCATTCGCGTTTCCATACCAGGTCGTGATGCAACAAGTTAGGATACTCCCCACTGCATCTGTAGAATTTCTTCAGATTTTTTGGTAACATGTAAATATACTCGGTTGCAGTCTAACTCTGCCCGCAGTCACTTGTCCTGGTGTCCTGTTCTTGGTAGGTGAAGAACCTGATGCAGAAAGTCTTGGAGTTCCATGGTCGGATTGATTACCTGGTGAATAACGGAGGGGGTCAGTTCATCAGTCCAGCCGAACACATCTCCACCAAAGGCTGGAATGCTGTGATCGACACCAACTTGACGGGAACATTCCTCTGCTGCCGAGAAGGTACAGGCAACAGAAGCAGGACAGGGGTATGGAGGGGGAAAGGGGGGTCAGTTCAGTGATGGGGAGGAGGGGAGAATCACATTTATTGTCACTGACGTGTGATGTGAAACTTCTTGTTTTGTGGCAGCAGTACAGTGATGCATAAAAAATTAATATGTTACAATAAAACATATTTTAAAAACAGTGTAAGAAGAGAATAAAATGTTCACGGACCATTCAGAAATCTGATGGCAGAGGGGAAGAAGCTGTTCCTAAAGTGCTGAGTGTGGGTCTTGTATCTCCTCTCTGATGGTGGTAATGAGAATGGTGGGATCGTTAATAATGGGTGCCACCTTTGTGAGGCATTGCTCCTGGATGCTGGGAAGGCTTATGCCCGTGATGGGTCTGACTGAGTTTACAACTTTCTGCAGCTTATTTCAATCCCACCCCCCCCCCCCCCGCATACCAGACGGTGATACAGCCAGTTAAAATGTTCCCCACTGTACATCTGTAGAAATTTGCAAGTGTCTTTGCTGACATGCCGAACCTTCTGAAACTCCTAAAGAAATATAGCCGCTGTCAGGTCTTTGTAACTGCATCGATATGTTGAGCCCAGGATAGACCCTCAGAGAGGTTGACACCCTGGAACTTAAAATTGCTCGCCCTTTCCACTGCTGAACCCTCCGGAGGACTGGTATGCGTTTCCTCATCTTACCCTTTCTGAAGTCTACGATTAGTTGTTTGGTCTTACTGATGTGGAGTGCAAGGTTGTGCAGCTCTGATGGAAACTATTTATTCCTCTCGATTGATGCTGAGTTCCTCTAGCACTTTGTGTGTGATGCCACAGAATGCAGAATAAACGTAACAGCTACAGAAACAATGCAGTGCAGACAGACAGACAATGTGCAAGGTCGTAATGAGGTAGATTGTGAGGTCAAGAGTCCATCTTATCATACTGGGGAATCATGGTAGAAGCTGTCCTTAAGCCTGGTGGAATGTGCTTTTGTATCATCTGTCTGATGGGACAAGACAAGTGAGAATGTCCAGGGCGGGTGCGGTCTTAGCTGCTTTACTGAGGCAGTGAAACGTGCAGACAGACTCCATGGAGGGAGGCTGGTTATGTGATGTGCTGAGCTGTGTCTGCAACTCTGTGTTATCTCAGGCTCAAGCTACTGAAGTCGGAATTTTGGATCAGGAACAGCTTCCCCCTCCTTCCTTTCTTCATCCCCTCCCCCACCACGCTCACTCCTTCCCTCACCTTTACTCTTTCAGCATATTGCTCCTGGATGAAAGAGAATGGAGGGGCCATCGTCAACATTCTGGCAGACATGTGGAAAGGATTCCCGGGAGTATCGTGAGTGTCGCATTTCTTCCCAAGGCCTGTGGTTCAGGGAGAGATGATTACACCCTAGCTCCTTGTGCACGTGGACCAATGTCTCCCAGCGCCCCATGTACTTGGGACAATGTCTCTGACCTGTAGGTTCACTCTACCTCCTTCCTGAGATGGGGTTTAATCTGGCCAAATGTGAAATATTCTCCCTGGGGTATCTAGTGTAAAGGGGCAGGGCACAGGTAATGGCAAGACCCTGACAAGTGTAAGAGAAGATTGGTAGCTCGGTTTGGCTGCTTGCTTGTAGGGTTGTGCACCGAGCCTGGGCTAGGGTTGCAGACGTTTTGTCGTCCTGTAGAGGTGACGATCATCAGTGCCCAGTTGAGTGTTGTTTCTGCTGATTGCTCGGGTTTATATAGAACATAGAACAGTACAGCACATTACAGGCCCTTCGGCCCATAATGTTATGCAGACCCTCAAACCCTGCCTCCCATATATCCCCCCACCTTAAATTCCTCCATATACCTGTCTAGTAGTCTCTTAAACTTCACTAGTGTATCTGCCTCCACCACTGACTCAGGCAGTGCATTCCACACACCAACCACTCTCTGAGTGAAAAACCTTCCTGTAATATCCCCCTTGAACTTCCCTCCCCTTACATAAAGCCATGTCCTCTTTTACTGAGCAGTGGTGCCCTGGGGAAGAGGCGCTGGCTGTCCACTCTGTCTATTCCTCTTAATATCTTGTACACCTCTATCATGTCTCCTCTCATCCTCCTTCTCTCCAAAGAGTAAAGCCCTAGCTCTCTTAATCTCTGATCATAATCCATACTCTCTAAACCAGGCAGCATCCTGGTAAATCTCCTCTGTACCCTTTCCAATGCTTCCACATCCTTCCTATAGTGAGACGACCAGAACTGGACACAGTACTCCAAGTGTGACCTAATCAGAGTTTTATAGAGCTGCATCATTACGTCGTGTCTCTTAAACTCTATCCCTCGACTTATGAAAGCTTTCTTAGCAACTTTCAGGGATCTGTGGACATGTATCCCCAGATCTCTCTGCTCCTCCACATTACCAAGTATCCTGCCATGTACTTGGTACTCTGCCTTGGAGTTTGTCCTTCCAAAGTGTACCACCTCACACTTCTCCAGGTTGAACTCCATCTGCCACTTCTCAGCCCACTTCTGCATCCTATCAGTGTCTCTCTGCAATCTTCGACAATCCTCTACACTATCTACAACACCACCAACCTTTGTGTCATCTGCAAACTTGCCAACCCACCCTTCTACCCCCACATCCAGGTCGTTAATAAAAATCACAAAAAGTAGAGGTCCCAGAACAGATCCTTGTGGGGCACCACTAGTCACAACCCTCCAATCTGAATGTACTTCCTCCACCACGACCCTCTGCTTTCTGCAGGCAAGCCAATTCTGAATCCACCTGGCCAAACTTCCCTGGATCCCATGCCTTCTGACTTTCTGAATAAGCCTACCATGTGGAACCTTGTCAAATGCCTTACTAAAATCCATGTAGATCACATCCACTACACTACCCTCATCTATATGCCTGATCACTTCCTCAAAGAACTCTATCAGGCTTGTTAGGCACGACCTGCCCTTCACAAAGCCATGCTGACTGTCCCTGATCAGACCATGATTCTCTAAATGTCCATAGATCCTATCTCTAAGAATCTTTTCCAACAGCTTTCCCACCACAGATGTAAGGCTCACTGGTCTATAGTTACCTGGACTATCCCTACTACCTTTTTTGAACGAGGGGCAACATTCGCCTCCCTCCAATCCTCTGGCACCATTCCCATGGACAATGAGGACATAAAAATCCTAGCCTGAGGTTCAGCAATCTCTTCCCTTGCCTCGTGGAGCAGCTTGGGGAATATTCCGATAGGCCCTGGGAACTTATCCGTCCTAATGTATTTTAACAACTCCAACACCTCTCCCTTAATATCAACATGCTCCAGAACATCAACCTCACTTATATTGTCCTCACCATCATCAAGTTCCCTCTCAGTGGTGAATACCGAAGAGAAGTATTCATTGAGGACCTCGCTCACTTCCACAGCCTCCAGGCACATCTTCCCACTTTTATCTCTAACCGGTCCTACCTTCACTCCTGTCATCCTTTTGTTCTTCACATAATTGAAGAATGCCTTGGGGTTTTCCTTTACCCTACTCGCCAAGGCCTTCTCATGCCCCCTTCTTGCTCTTCTCAGCCCCTTCTTAAGCTCCTTTCTTGCTACCCTATATTCCTCAATAGACCCATCTGATCCTTGCTTCCTAAACCTCATGTATGCTGCCTTCTTCCACCTGACTAGATTTTCCACTTCACTTGTCACCCATGGTTCCTTCACCCTACCATTCTTTATCTTCCCCACTGGGACAAATTTATCTCTAACATCCTGCAAGAGATATTGGTTCGACTCTTTCGTTTGTTGTCACACTGGCCGCTCGTCTCTGTTCGGTCCCAGCCAGTTGGATCTCTGCTGGCTCGTATCACTGGTTATCGGTTGTTGTGAGCATTGGTTCCTCGAGTGTCCAAGGCTCACCCCTCAGCCCCGATCCATCAGGTGCATAGATTTGTAAATTGCATCCAGTTCAATATACTTGTTAATAGGGTCTTGCATTGAGAGCCAGTCTTCTACGAATCCTCATGATTTCTTGTTCTACATGAACCTGTGTTCTTCTTGGTTTACGTGTACTGAGATGAATGACAGAGGGTCGTGTCTTTTTACGGCTAGCTGATGTTCATGTAGTCTTGTGGGTAGGTTTCTCCCTCTGTTTGGGGCTGTTTCCACATTGGATTTGGTTTATTGCGTTTGTTCTCACCATGTGAGCTGTTGGATCTTTGGATCTCGAGACGAGCATTCTGATGGTTGTCCTGGGCTTGTGTGCTACCATTATTCTGTGTAGTTGGAGTCTTGCTGTCATTTTGGAAATATTCCTGATACATGGGTAGGGTTAACCTCTTTCTTGTCTATTCAATTGAAGTTAAAGTTTGTTTCTCTGGACAAGACACCTTCTGATGAAGTTTTTTGGGTAGTCATTGCACGTGAACACTTTAAAATGGTGATTTTCTTCTTTCTTCTTGAGCTCCACTCGGTTGAAAAGCATTTAGATGCAACTTTGTTTGTGGCCTTTGGGGTGATTGCTGTGACAATTGACAACCTGGTCCATATTCGTTTCTTTCCTGTAAACTGATCTTTCAAAACTTCTGTCTGCATTCCTCCTGATCAGCATGCCTAGGAAAGGGAGTTGGCTGTTTGCTCCGACTTCCATGGTAAAGTTAATACGTTGAATACATTGTTGATTCGGTTTTGCACCTCTTGTTTGATTTCATTTGAATATGACCAATATGTCATTGACAGAGTGCACCCATAGTTGAGGTCTGATGATTGGTAATACTGTCCTCTCCAGCTTTTGCAGAACAGCTTCTGTGATGAGCCCAGATATAGGAGATCCCATTGGTGTTCCTTTCAGCTGTTTGTAGAGTAGTCCTTTATATCAGAAGTATATTGTTAAACACAAGTTCAGCAGTTCATTTAACATTTCTTTTGCCAGTTTATGATTTATTGACCTGAAGAATACAGTGACATCGAATGAGACCGTTAATCCATCATTGTCCATTGTATCTCAACAGAAACCTCTGTTAACAAGCATATTGAACTGGATGCATTTTATGAACCTATGCGTCTGTGGAATCAGGGCCAGGGTATGAGCCATGGACACCCGAGAAACCAATGCTTACAGCGACCATCCCTCGTACTGGGCTGCACTTGTGTTGATCGTCCCTCAAGCCAGGCTGTACTGGTGTTGATCATCACTTGTGCAGGTCTGTGCTGGTGTTGATCGTCCCTCGTGCTGGTCTGTGCTGGTGTTGATCGTCCCTCGTGCTGGTCTGTACTGATATTGATCATCACTCGTGCTGGTGTTGATCATCCCTCGTGCTGGTCTGTACTGGTGTTGATCGTCCCTCGTGCTGGTCTGTACTGGTGTTGATCGTCACTCGTGCTGGTCTGTGCTGGTGTTGATCGTCCCTGGTGCTGGTCTGTACTGATATTGATCATCACTCGTGCTGGTCTGTACTGGTGTTGATCATCACTCGTGCTGGTCTGTGCTGGTGTTGATCATCCCTCGTGCTGGTCTGTACTGGTGTTGATCGTCCCTCGTGCTGATCTGTACTGGTGTTGATCGTCACTCGTGCTGGTCTGTGCTGGTGTTGATCGTCCCTCGTGCTGGTCTGTACTGGTGTTGATCGTCCCTCGTGCTGATCTGTACTGGTGTTGATCGTCACTCGTGCTGGTCTGTGCTGGTGTTGATTGTCCCTCGTGCTGGTCTGTGCTGGTGTTGATCGTCCTTCGTGATGCTGATATTAACTATTATTTTGTCTTTTCATCCCAAGACACACAGGAGCAGCGAGAGCAGCTGTGGACAACCTCACCAAGAGTCTGGCCATCGAGTGGGCCGACAGTGGGGTACGGGTGAACTCAGTGGCTCCTGTGAGTATTTATTTACTGAGCAATAATCCCACCCTGCCTTGCTCTTGAACTACTTGTCCCACTCCCATCCACATAGCATCCATGTCAGGACCACCAGACTCAAATACAGTTACTTCCCCCAAGCAGTAAAATTGATCAACACCTCAGAACCACCTTATGTCCAGACACTCCTGTACCTAGCTTCACTTTATGGATGTAGAATCAATCTATTTACATATTTATATTGATTGTTTTTTTTACTTATTATATTCTTTTTCTTACCGTGTTTGCATTGTTACCATATCATAATATTTGGGGGCTCGTTTGGGATCTGAATTCATTTTTGTGTTTAAGTGCCTGTTTAATTACCAGTTCGTTTGGAAAGGGGAATACCCGATTCTTTTGTTTGATTGGTTTGTGAATGGTATTCGGCAACAATGAATATTGACGACTTTCTGGCATCGCCAGACCCAGAGTTATTAGCGAAGGCGAAAAAGAGTGATGTATCTGAGATTGCTAGCGGGTTGGAACTTAGAGGTATTTTGAAGACTACAACAAAGCCTGTAATTCAGAGAAAAATCGCGTCACACTATGTAGAGTCGGGTGATTTTGATGAAGCGGTTTTAGATATGTTTCCAATAAGTAATCTAGAGATGCAGTTACAAATTGAACAAATGAAGTTAGAACAAAGTAAAGCAGACTTGGAGCAATGTATGCTGAAAATGTAAAGAAACAATTGGAAGCTAACTTGGAACTAAGTCGGTTATAAACAGAGAGCATTTGAACTTGTGATGGCTGAATTAGGGTCCGAGAATCAGTCCTCTGATTCTAGGAAAACGTTTGTTGTTAGTCAGGAAATTAAATTGGTTCCTCATCATACAATAACTTCAAGCCCACATCACCCAGAATGGGCCTAGCAGAGAGTTCGGTCAAGGTAGTGAAAGGCCTCATGAAGCAAGTGCCAGATGGATGAGAAGATTTCCACAAAAGTCTGATGATTTACAGAAGGGCGCCACTGCAGAATGGCCTGTCAGCAGCCCAAATGCTGATGGGTTGATGCATACTTACTAACGTTCCAGTGTACAAAAACCTGTTGACACCTAAAGGAGCACACAAGGTCAAATTGGCTAAAGTGAAAGGGAAAGAAAAACAGAAACAGTATCATGACAAGATTGTGAAAAGCCTACCAGGTATGAATCTGAGATCACAATTCCAGCTCATGGTCTTTGCAAGGATAAGTGCAAGAGGAAGCTGCTCCACAGTCAACCAGATCCAGACGAAGCAAGGACGCCTCTGAGCAGGAACCCTGTGGATCTACAACCACAAGCTCCAACCTGTTACCTGTCAGTATATCACTGGGGCCAGCAGATGTAAGAAATGAACATGTTGATCAGAGTTCTCAGAAAGACACATATTGACACAACATATGAAAGCAGTATACGTGTGGAAATGAATAGCAGACAAAAAGGACCATTAAACCACCTCAGAGAATGATTGAAAGTTGTGAGTGGATAAGGGACTTGGCTCATTATAATTGAAGTTAATGTAGAGGTCTTTGTTGGAAAGGATTATTGTTCCTTGCAGATTTGTGAGGACAGAGTATTGTGAATGTTTTTCTTTAAAGGGGGAGGATGTGTTATTATGTGTGCATAATAAGGAGCTTCACTTCCCAGTATGCAATGTGGGTGGTTCACCTGGAACTGAAAGCTACAGCGATGAGAGTTCAGTGTTGATTAGCAGTTCAGTAATAAAATATTCTAACATAAACCTATGCTAAGTTTGTCCTTATTGTGAACAGGCATAACATGTACAAACTCATTACTGACAGCATCAGGAAATGAACCCAGGTTGCTGGCACTGTAGTAGTGTTATGCTAATCCCTACACTACCATGCCACCCAAATGAAGTACATCCATGAAGAGTCTCGGCCCGAAACATCGACTGTTTATTCCTCTCCATAGATGCTGCCTGACCTGCTAAGTTTCTTAAGCATTTAGTGTTTATTGCTCCAGATTTCCAGCATCTGCAGAATCGCTTGTGTTTATGAAAACAACCATATGCCTGCCTGCTCCCTCACACCCATCTGTGTGTGGCTTCCTGCCTCTCTGCTGTCTGTAATTTGTTTTTTTTATTATTACATGTACCAACGTACATTTTGTTTTGCATGCCTTCTGTACAGATTATTTCAATACAGTGCATTGAGGTAGAACAAGGTAAAACAATAACAGTACTGAATTAAGTGTTACAGAGAAAGTGCAGAGCAGGTAGACGGTGAGGTGTTTGGCCATAACAAGGTAGATTGTGAGGTCGAGTGTCCATCTTACTATACTAAGAGACTGTTGTGTATTTAATATTTCAGTAATACTTGAATAATATTGTAAATATATTGTTTGATTAAGCATTCTTTGTTGTGTACATAATTCATTATGGGTTATATTAAAAGTATGTGAATGGCATACGTCATTACATCACCACATCGTGTGTGAGCGCTTAACTAAAAGTAACAGTGTTTTTTTTATTAGTTTTATGTTTTGGAGTTACAGAACATAACAGTGACCGTTCAATGGAGACACCAAGCACTACAGCAGGGCTCTAGTCCATGACGAACTATTATTCTGCCTAGTCCCATCAACTTGTACCTGGACCACAGCCCCTCCATCTCCTTCCCATCCACGTACTTATCCAAATTCTCTTAAATGTTGAAATCAATCCTGCATCCACCACTTCCACTGGCAGCTTGTTTCCCACTTTTACCACGCTCACGTTGCCCTTAAATATTTCACCTTTCACCCTAAACCTATGACCTGTGGTCCTAGTCTTACCCTTCCTTTTATAACAGCAGGGTAGAAGCTGTCCTCAAGATAAAGATAAGGTTACCTTTATTTTACACATGCATTGAAACATAATTCCGGCACCAACATAGCGTGTTACTAACCCTAATCTGTACGTCTTTGAAATGTGAAAGGAAACCTGAACGCCGAGAGGAAACCCGCACGGTCAGAATCAGGTTTATTATTACTGGCATATGTCATAAAGTTTGTTATGCAGCAACATTGCATTGCATTATAATAAAAACTGTAAACTACAGTAAGAAGAATAGATAAAAGTTAAACAAGTTTGGCAAAAAGAGAGAAAAAAAAGGTAGTGAGGTAGTGTTCATGGGTTCAATGTCCATTCAGAAACCTGATGGCAGAGGGGAAGAAGCTGTTCTTGAATCGTTGACTCTGTGTCTTTGGGCTCCTGTATCTCCTTCCTGATGATCATAATGAGAAGTCCTGGGTGATGGGTGTCCTTAATGATGGATGCCATCTTTTTGATGCATCGCTCCTTGAAGATGTCCTGGATATTGGGGAGGCCAGTACCCATGATGGAGCTGTCTGAATTTACACATTTCTGTAACTTATGTCAATTCTGTGCAGTTGCACCTTCACCTATACCAGATGGTGATGCAGCCAGTTAGAATGATCTCCACGGTACATCGATAGAGTGGCTTTGGTGACATGTTAAATCTCCTCAAACTCTTCATGAAATATAGCCACTGTCATGCCTTCTTTATAGCTCCATCGATATGTTGGGCCCAGGTTAGATCCTCAGAGATATTGACGCCCAGGAATTTGAAACTGCTCACCCTTTCCACTTCTGATCTCTTGAAGACAAGTGTTATGTGTTCCCTTGTCTTACCGTTTCTGAAGTCCACAATCAGTTCTTTGGCCTTACTGATGTTGAGTGCAAGGGTGTTGCTGTGACACCTCTCTACTAGCTGATATATCTTGTTCCTGTATGCCCTTTTGTCAGCATCTGCAATTCTGCAAACAATAGTTGTGTTATCAGCAAATCTATAGATGGCATTTGAGCTGTGCCTAGCCACACAGTCATGTGAGTAGAGCAGTGGGCTAAGCACACATCCTTGAGGTGCCACAGAATTGATTATCAGTGAGGTGGAGATGTTATTTCCGATCTGCACAGACTGTTCTTCCAGTGAGGAAGCTGAGAACCCAGTTGCAGAGGAAAGTACAGAGGATTTGGACCTTTTTGATCAAAACTATAGGAATGATTGTATTGAACGCTGAGTTGTAATCAGTGAAAAGCAGCCTGATGTAGGTATTACTATTGTCCAGGTGAGTCAAGGCTACATGCAGAGACCTCTTGTGGCAAAAGGCAAATTGCCTTGGTTCCAGGTCCTTGCTTAGACAGCTGATTTTAGCCATAACCAACCTCTCAAAGCACCGTAGACGTGAGTGTTACTGGACAGTCGTCATTAAGGCGGTTCACCCTGCTCTTCTTGGGCACTGGTAT
This sequence comes from Hemitrygon akajei, assembly GCF_048418815.1. Lineage (NCBI taxonomy): Eukaryota > Metazoa > Chordata > Chondrichthyes > Myliobatiformes > Dasyatidae > Hemitrygon > Hemitrygon akajei. The sequence goes on from NC_133128.1 coordinate 116,823,727, forward strand.
GGTTGCTGCCTTTTTGAAACAGGTGACTTCAGCAGTGAGAGGTTGAAAAGATCTTTGAATACAGCCACCAGTCAATTGGCACCGGTTTTCAGAGCCCTACCAGATACACCATGAGGAGAATGCAGTCAATGGTAGAATTGAACCTGTGTTGTTGGGACTGTAAAGTGTTACACTAACTGCTATGCTACTGTGCTCGGTGGTGGTGTCTCTGGCTGGCTTTTCCATCCCTGCAGAAATTCTACCAATGAGCTGGGCCATCCCCAACCTGCAGTGCGTAGGTCAGAGACAAGCTGATCTCCTCAGATGGATACAGCACACCATGGGGTGATCAGGTAGACACTGATGCCCAAGAATGGAAAAGCCTACAAGAAGTTGTAGATACATCCCAGCACATCACAGGCAAAGCCCTCACAGCTACTGAGCACGTCTCCAAGGAACACAACCACAAGAAAGCAGTGTCCATCATCAAGGACCCCAGCATGAACTCTTCTAGCTACTGCCACGGGGCAGAAGATACAGGAACCTTGGGTCCCACACCAACAGGTTCAGAAACATTATTACCCTCTAACCATCAGGCTTCTGAACCAGCATGGATGACTATTCTCCCCTCAACACTGACCTGATTCCACAACATAAGGACTCGACAACTCATGTTCTGAGTATTATTTATTTATGATTTTTTTTCTTGTATCATGCAGTTTGTCTTTTGCTGATTGGTCAGTCTTTGATTTGTGTAATTTTTCACTGATTCTATTGTATTTCTTCGTTCTACTGTGAATGCCTGCAAGAAAGTGAGTATAATGACAGAAACATACTCTGAATATTGAATTTTGAACTTTGGATTCACCAGCAGGTCACCCTCAATAGTTTGTACTCGGTGACTGACTGAATGAGTGTTTCTTCGTCCTCATCTTAAGTTTTCGATGTCTACTTCCATTAAGGAGCTTGTTTTAATAATCCACGATTATTTGACCAACTGTTGTCGTTGCTGGTTAACTGGAGTCTGACAACTTGCACTCATGTCTCAATCACACTTTACTTGTGCACAAGGAGAACAGCTCAGTCCCAGTCACCACACTGCCCTGAAGTTTAAACAAAGAAATGCCATTTGTGTACATAATAAAACCGTAGGATATAGGAGCAGAATTAGGCTACTTTTTCCATTTCATCATTGCTGATCCATTTTCCCTCTCAGCCCCAATCTCTGCCTTCTCCCTGTATTCCTTCATGCCCTGACCAATCAGGAATCTATCAACCTCTGCCTTAAATATTCATGAAGACTTGGCCTTCACAGTTGCTTGTGGCAAAGAATTCCACAGACTCATCACTCTCTGGCTAAAGAAGTTCCTCTGCACCTCTATTATAAAAGGATGCCCCTCTATTCTGAGGCTGTGTCCTCTGGTCTTAGGCTTTCCCAGCATAGGAAACATCCTCTCCACATTCACTCTCACAAGGCCTTTCAACATTCGATACACTTCAATTAGGTCACCCCGATTCCTCTGATTTCCTGTGAATACAGGGCAAGAGTCATCAAATGCTCTCATATGACAAGCCTTTTAATCCTGGAATTATTTTCATGAACCTCCTTTGAACCCTGTCCAATGTCAGCACATCGTTTCTTAGATAAAGGGTCCAAAGTTGCTCACAATACTCCAAGTGAGGCCTCACCAGAGCTTTATAAAGTGTTAACATTACATCCTTACTCTTATATTCTGGTCCTCTTGAAATGAATGTTAGTATCACAGTTGTCTTCCTCACCATCAACTCAACCTACAAATTCACCTTTAAGGAATCCTGCACAAAAACTCCCAAGTCCCTTTGCACCTCAGATTTGTACCCTTCTATTTTTTCTACCAAAGTGCATGACCATATACTTCCTGACATTTGTATTTCATCTGCCACTTCTTTAGCTCATTCTCCTAATCTCTCAAGTCCTTCTGTAGCCTCTCTGCTTCCTCAAAACTACCTTCCCTGCCACCTATCTTCATATTGTCTCCAAACTTTACAACAAAGCTATCAATTCCATTGTCCAAGTCATTGACATATAGTGTAAAAGGAAGCGGTCCCAATACAGACCCCTGTGGAACACCTCTAGTCACCGACAGCCAGTCAGAAAAGGCTCCCTTTATTCCCACTCTTTGCCTCCTGCCAATCAACCATTGCTTTATCCATGCTAGTATCTTTCACGTAGTACCATGGGCTCTTAACTTGTTAAGCACACCCATGTGTGACACCTTGTCAAAAGCCTTCTGAAAATGCAAGTACACAACATCCACCAATTCTCCTTTGTCTATCCTGCTTGCTGTTTCTTCAAATAATTCCAACAGATTTGTCAGGCAAGAGGAAACCATGCTGACTACAGCCTGGTAGTGATGTGCCATGTGCCTCTTCCCCAAAACCACATCCTTAAAGCTCGACTCCAACATCTTCCCATCCACTGAGGTCAGGCCAGCTGGCCTATAATTTCCCCTCTCAAAGAGTGGAGTGACATTTGCGATTTCCTAGTCCTCCAGAACCTTTTCAGAATTCAGTGATTCATGAAAGATCATTACTAGTACTTCCACAATCTCTTCAGCCACCACTCTCAGAACCCCGGGGTGTACACCATCTGGTCCAGGTTGCTTATCTACATTCAGACCTTAGTTTCCCAGTAACCTTCTCCCTAGCAATGGCAACTTCACACACTTCTGCCTCCTGACACTCTCAAACTCCCATCTTACTGCTCATGTCTTCCACAATGAAGATTGATGCGAAATACTTATTCAGTTCTTCCGCCATTTCCTTCTCCCCCTTTGCTACCTCTCCAGCATCGTTTTCCAGCGGCCCGATATCCACTCTCGCATCTCTTTTACATTTTATGTATCTGAAGAAAATATTGAACCATTGGAAACTGTGTACTCTCAATCCCATCACTTAAGTACAAATCATAATCTATATTTCAGGTCTTAATAACCAATCAAATCTACGAGTAAAGACCAACAATTTGTGACAATTAGTAAAATAAGTGTACTTTAGTAAGTATTGCCGTAGAGTTCTTCGTTTGCATCTTGTGTTGGCATGTTTGGTAACCCTGGTTGAGCAGAAAGTTTATACAAAGTGAGTTGAGCTTTCAAGGATCGTGTTCAGCCTGGGTGAATGCACTGTGCTTGAATACCGTCTCTGTTAGCATCCGGTGGAAACCCAGGTGGTCACGGGGAGATCGTACAAACTCCTTTCAGACAGCGGCGGGAATTGAAACGGTCACTGGCACTGTCACCCTGATTGAGTTAGCTCAGTCCCCCTTCAAGCACCACCTCATTCCAACCTTTAAATTATTAAATTCAATTCAGGATTTTAATATTTAACATTTTTTGTGCTATATAGGGAACGATTTTTTCAGAATCGGCTGTGGCCAACTACAAGGAGCATGGACCTCAAATGTTCAGAAGTTATGTCTCCAAAATTCCTGCCAAGAGACTGGGTGTTCCGGAGGAGGTGAGGTCCCATCATTTGCATTGTACTGTTGCTACAGTGACCATTTGAACACAGAACATTACAACACAATACAGGCCCGTGGACCCATGCTGAGCTTTTAACCTACTCTAAGGTCAATCTAACCCTTCCTCCCCCACATGGCCCTCCTTTTCTCTATCATCTAAATGTCTTAAATATCACCTGTGTCATCTGGTGTCTTAACACACTTGACCACTGCTATGCTACCATATGGAATGCCTACCTTTTAATCCCTAGACCGCATTTTAGGGAATCTGATCATTTGACTGTCCTCTCTCACCACCTGTACTTAGGTACAGAGTAAAGAGCAAGGCTCCAGGGATAAGGACAGCAAAGAGGTAGTTGCTGGAGGCAAAGAAGCTGCGGTGGGATTTCTTCAAGTTGGTGGACTGAGCTGTGCTTGAGGCCCCTTCAGAGGATGCACAGTTGTCACAGACTTTATAAAAACAGTCGTAGATGAGTGTGTCCCCACAAAATCATTCCGAGTCTTCCCAACCCAGAAGCTGCGGATGGCCCATGAGAGTGACAGTCTGCTGAAGGCCACGTGAGTGGCTCTCAGGTCTGGTGATTGTGTAAACTACAAGTGGTCCAGGTACGGTCTCCGGAAAGCCATCACACGTGTGAAGTGGCAATTCCGGGCCAAGCTTGAATCACAGAAGGACATTCAACAGCTGAGGCAGGTTTTGAATGCCATCTCCCCCTTCAAAGTGAAGCCAAGTGACATTGGTTTCGCTCCCAGATCCGTTTATGCTCACTTTGACCATCAAAACGCGAAAGCGCAATCTGTCGTAACCTCCAGTGACCTTGTGTTTCTGAGGCCAGTCTGAGAGCGCCTTTCAGGAGGGTGAACCGATGGCCTAGACGGTGTACCTGGCAGAGTACTAAAGCCCTGTGCTGATCAATGACTGGAATGCTTCAGCACGCTGAGCTACCCACCTGCTTCAAACAGGCCTCAGAAGAACATGACACCCTGCCTCAATGACTGTCGTCCAGTAGCACCTACATCCACTGTGATGCAGTGCTTTGAGTGGCTGGTGATGAAACATATCAACTCCTGCCCGAGAAGCAACTTGAATCGGCTTCAATTTGCCTAGCAGAGTAACAGGTCCACAGCAAATGGTCTTCATTGACTACAGCTCAGCATTCAATACCATCATCCCTTCAAAACTAATTAATAATCTTTAAGACCTTGGCCTCAGTACCTCCTTGTGCAATTGGATCCTCAGTTTCCTCACTTGCAGATCCCAGCCAATTCAGGTTGGCAACAACACCTCCACGATCTCCATCAGCTCAGGCATCTCACAAGACTGTGTGCTTAGCCCCGGGCTATACTCATTTTGTACTGTTATAAGGATTTACCCCTTAGTAATAATGACAGAGGGGCACAGAGAGAATCTGTATTTCTGACAAGTATCCTTTATTATCTCACTTACAAGGCATGTAGGTTCACAACTTAACTACCAGTGTGCACACCCACTGGGATACCTTGGCCTTCCATGAACCATCAATGAAGAAAACAGGTATTACCCGAGAAAAGCAGTCTACGCTGGCTAGGTATTCCTCACGGTCCCACTCATTCTCTAAATGTTCATCAGGTCATCCACATCCACAATGGTTCGTCTCTGGAGAGTTGTCAACCCTTTTGCATTTGGAGCTCCTCACTCTTATAGTGTTCCTCGTCAATTCAAATGATGCATTTTCATCCTGTTGGCTCAAGGTTGCCTGACCCACCTGGGACACCTTATTTGTTCTTATAGCTACTTGTCTGAGGATGGTCTCAGGTTTAGCAGGTCATTAGCTGAAACTCCTTGTGTCCACATTCAGTTGCTCCGATTACGTTATCCCGGAGCAAGAATCAGTTCATCAAACAGTTCACAAAATGGCGCCTGCAAGGACAGTCCCACAAAATGGCTGCATCCATTCCTGCTCATTGACTGTCATTGTTTCTGGTCAACAGTACTTATAACTATGAGGTCAGTACAGCTGCAGTGCCATATTTAAGTTTGCTGACAACATCACTGTGTTTGGCCATATCAAAGGTGGTGACAGAAACCTGGCTTAGTGGAGCCACAACAACAACCTCTCACTCAGTGACAGGCAGCTGATTATTGACTTCAGGGGGAGGAAATCCGAGGTCCGTGAGCCAGTCCTCATCGGGGATCAGAGGTGGACAGGGTCAGCAACTTTAAATTCCTTGGTGTTCACATTTCAGAGGATCTGTCCTGGGGCCAGCATGTAAGTGCAATTATGAAGAAAGCACAGCAGGAAAACAGCATCCACCATCTCTTCTCACTGCTGCCATCAGGAAGAGGGTACAGGAGCCTCAAGACCCTCATCAGGTTCAGGAACAGTTATTACCCCTCAACCATCAGACTCTTAAACCATTGGGGGATAACTTCACTCTTCCCATCACTGAACTGTTTTTGAGTCCTGACGAAGGGTGTCAGCCCGAAATATCGACTGTACTTCTTCCTATAGATGCTGCCTGGCCTGCTGTGTTCCATCAGCATTTGTGTGTGTTGCTTGAATTTCCAGCATCTGCAGATTTCCTCGTGTTTGCACAAACTATGGACTCACTTTCAAGGACTATTCATTTCATGTTCTCAATATTTATTGCTTAGTTACTTATATTATTTCTCTGTTTCTTTTGTACTTGCACAGTTATCTTTTGCACATTGGTTGTCTGTCCTGTTGGGTGAGGTCTTTCATTGAATCTATCATGTTTCTTGAATTTACTGTGAATGCCTGCAAGAAAACGAATCTCAGTTGTATATGGTGACATATGTACTTTGATAATTACTTTGAACTTAAAGGTCCCTAATGTATCTGCCTGTACCACAACTGCTGGCAGTGAGTTTCCACGCACTCACCACTCTCCGTATTAAAAACCCTACCTCTGACATCCCTCTAATCACTTTAAAATTATGCTACCTGATATTTGCCATTTCTGCCCTGGGAAACATCTCTAGCTGTCCACTCAATCTATGCCCTTTATCATCTTGTACACTCCTTCACTTCAAAGATAAAAGCCCCAGCTCACTCAACCTACCCCCATAAGAGATGCTCACTAATCCAAACAGTGTCCTGGTAAATCTCCTCTGCACCCTCTCATGGTCCATCCTGCCTGTCCTGGTGGCATTCAGCCTCATTGCCAACAACCACCTTTTCACATCTTGAAGGTCGCTTTTTGACCATGAACTTTTGGCGGAGCAGTATGTTTGAAAAAAAGCAAAGATTAAAGGTTAGCTTTATTTGTCACATTTACACTGAAACATACAGTGAAATGTGTTCTGTGCATCGTTGACCAAAGCAGGCTGTGTGTGGGCTGCCCGCCAGTGTCAGCACACTTCCAGTGCCAACATAACATGCTCACAATTTACTAACCCTAACCCGTACCTCGTTTTGGATCCGCTTAAAGACGAGTAATATTATCTCCTTAATACCTCCTTTTCATCCCCTTAACCGTAGTGTAGCGGTTGTGCCAGCAATCCAGATCCAATTCCGCCACTGTAAGGAGACGTTGTCCCCGTGACCGCGTGGGTTTCCTTTGGGTGCTCCACGTTCCTCCCTCATCCCGAAGACGTACAGCCTCTAATAAGTTGTGGTCATGCTACGGTAATGCTGGAAGTGTAGCGGCAGTTAAGCCCCCGGCAAAATACTTCGACAGTGTTGGTAATTGATGCAAATGACGCATTTCAGTGTATGTTTTAATCTCTTTAAGTATCCTTATTTAACAAATAAAGCTAATCTTTGAATCATTCTGTCTGTTTTTCCCAGTTCTGAAGGATCCTGGAATCAGATTCAGTATTGGGTTTAATATCACTGGCATATATAATGAAACATTTTAAATGAATTTTAAAATAAAGTTAACTGTTGGCACTACCCAGTGAATAAATAATAAAACATCACACCGTGCAGACGTCTAGGGGTCTTGATTTCAGGTTGTCAGATGTTTTTCATGTTGACCCGTGTCTGGTTCAGTACCCACCTTACGAACTGCCTTTTCCAAAAGCTCCCTTCCGGAATGTGCTACACATCCCTCTGTTGGTCGGGTATGGCCATAGATGTTGCATCCTAGCCGTCCACGTTATTTTTGCAGTGCTATCAGTATGCAAAACGGAGAGCAAGGTGTTGTCCATACAACAGGCTCCCCTTCTCCACACAGCTGATGAATCCAGAGGAATTACAGAGTGATACAGTTCGGCACCAGTAGCATCGAGGGAGTAGCCAGTCAGCATTGAACTCGACCCAGGATTGTCTTAGTGACTCCAGATCTGGATTTTTCCTTGGGGTTAACTCCTGATGCCTTCCTCATGAGTGGGTACAGCCACAAGGCAGCGGAGATTTGAGATCAGAGTTTTCCTTCTCCTAGATGGGCTGCCAGCCATGGCTGATGAACCCCATTTGCTGGAGCGACTGGTTTTAAGCCGCCAGTAACCTGCCTTTGCCCCTTCTCCTGTCAGTAGGAACAGTTCCACCGGGCTTAGCCGCATGTGAAGGCCACGAGCTAGACTTGGTGGTCAGAGGCTATCTGAGACACGCACTATTGGAAGCATTTAATAGGTAATGGGAGCTCATCCCCGCTACCCCATCTCCACCACCAACCACCCCCCCCCCCCCCACCCCGGCTATGACTACCGGGCACTACTGGGCTGTTGGAACAAAAATTTCACACTGTTTTTAAAGTTTCTTCCCCCAGTTAATCTAATCAACCATTATAGTTAGCCACCCCACCCCCTCTATTACCCCCATCACTGCTTTGCACTGTAATCACCTTCAACCACCTTTTATAATGCTGTTTTCATTGTAAATACATGCTGGTATTTATGTATTTAGTACACTTTATACATACTTTAACCTCTAACCTCTGTTTTATATAATTCTTTATCATTGCTTTTTGTTACATACCGTGCTCTTACCAGCACACTGCAGCAAATTTCTAATACACGTAAACCTATGTGGTGAATAAAATTGATCCTCTACCCTTCAGCTGACCGCCTCTTCTCCTCATCTTCAGGTCGCCCCTGTTGTTTGCTTCCTGCTTTCACCGGCCGCCTCCTTCATCACTGGTGAGACCGTGAAGGTTGATGCAGGACAAAGTCTATACCAGAGCCCCTGGGAGATTCCTAGTAAGGATTTGGCTTTCTCTCCCTCTTCAGAGACTCCCTCCCATCCCTCCTGAGTCACGTAATCAACCAGGAGAGCAGAGGACTCTCCAGTGTAGAAATTGGAAAATCATATCACGACTGTATTAGTTACTGTTGTGCCATGACTGCATCAGTTACATCACTAATGAAGTAATGTTTACAGGTCGTGGTCTGATTTGAGATAGTCAACATGGCTTTGTGAGGGGCAGGTTGTGCCTCATGAGCCTGATTTGAATTCTTTGAGAATGTGACAAGCAGTGGGCGTGGTGTATATGCATTTTCAACAAGGTTTGCCTTGGTTGGCTCTTTCACAATATCAGAAGACTTGGCTGGGTGAGTACAGAATTGGCTTGTCCACAGAAGGCAGAGAGTGGTAGTAGATGGAGCCTTTTCTGGCTGGAGCTTGATGACCACAGGGGTCTGATCCGGGGCACCAGCTCTGTGTGATTTTTAATAAATGACTTGCACGAAGAAATGGAAGGATGGCTTAGTAAGTTTGCAGATGACACAGAGGTTGGTGGTGTGGACAGTGAAGATGATTGTAGGTTACCGTGGGACACTGACAGGATGCAGAGCTGGGCCGAGAAGTGGTAGATGGAGTTCAGCCTGGGAGAAGTATGTAGTGATTCACTGTGGAAGGTCAAACTTGAAGGTAGATACAGAGTTCATGGCAGAATTCTTAGTAGTGTTGACCACTAGTGAGGAACAGAGGGATCTTGGGGACCATGTCCATGGATCCTTTAAAAGTTGCCATGCAAATTGATAGCGTGGTTAAGATGGCATGTGAGGTGTTGGCTTTCAATAGTTGGGGGGGGATTGAGTTCAAGAACAATGTAAAACCTTGCTTAAGCCACATTTGGAAACATGTTTAGTTCTGGTCACCTCATTATAGGAAGGATGTGGAAGCTTCAGAGAGGGTGCAGAGATTTACCAGGATGCTGTCTAGATTAGAGGGCATATCTCATCAGGATTGGCTGAGCAAGCCAGGTCTTTTCTGTTTGGTGTGAAGGAGGATGAGAGGTGACATGATAGAGGTGTAGATGATAGACATAGAACGAGCGGACTGCAGAGACTTTTTCCATGGCCACAACTGGTTAATACAAGGAGCATAATGTGATTGGAGAGAAGTATAGGGGTGATGACAGAGGCAAGTTTTTTCACACAGAGAATGGTGGATGGTGGAATCCGCTGCCAGGTCTTGGTGGTAGAAGCAGATCATTAGGGACATTTAAGGACTCTTAGATAGGCAGGTGGATGATAGAAAAATGGAGAAGAGGGTTAGATTGATCTTGGAGCAGGTTATATGGTCGGCATGCCATGAGCTGAAGGACTTGCGCTATACTGCAGTGTTCTGTCATTGCGGGGGAGGCATGTCGCAGTTGCAGAAAGTGTTCAGTCACAAATGGAGTATTGTGTGCAGTTCTGGTCACCACACTGAAGGATGTGGAGGCTTTGGAGTGGGTGCACAAGTTCTTTACCAATTTAACAATTTAGGGAGGATTTAAGAAAAGGGTTAATGAGTTATGGAGGTCTGAGGGGGGCCTTCTTTACCCGGAGAGGGGTGAGTGCTTTGAGCATGGTGCCGGCGAGGACAATGGAAACAGAGTTGCTGATGGTGTTTCAGGACATTATGGGAGTTGGGACAAAAGATCCTGCAGGTGCTGGAAGTCTTCAGCAACACACAAAATGCTGGAGGAACTCAGCAAGGCAGGCAGCATCTATAGAGAGGAATAAACAATCCACATTTTGGGCCCAGATCCTATGTTGTTAAGTCATTGGTGAGGTCACACCTGGAGTACCTTGTACAAGTTTTTGTGACTCTGTACAGGAACAATATGGTTAAACTGGAAAGAGTGCAGAGAAGATTTTATGTGGATGTTGCCAGGCTAGAGGGCCTGAGTTTATAGGGAGAGATTGGCAGGCAGGGTCTTTCTTCCTTGGAATATATGAGCATGAGGGGTGACCTTACAGAAATGTTTTAATATTTTGAGATGCATAGATAAGGTTGACAGTACCGTAATAATCTTTTCCCCAGGGTAGGTCAGCCCAAAACTAGGGGGCATAGTTTTATGGTGAAAGGGGAAAAACTTAATATGCATCTTAGGGGTGACTTTTATACAGAGGGTGATGAGTATATGGAATGAGTTACCAGAGAAGGTGGTTAAAGGCAAGTGTCATTTACAAAACACTTGAGTAGATACATGGAGGGATATTGCCTGATTGCAGGAAATTGGCTTGGGCTGAAGGGCCTGTATCTGTGTATGGCCCTATGACATGTCTACAGAAGTAAAGGAATCGTCCAGGGATCGGATGCCCCAGTGCTGGGAGGTGGGAGTAACACAGTTGATGCCCACTGATTAGTATGGATGAGGTGGGCTCAATGGTCTGTTTCCCTGCTGTATAACTGCTCTCATTTTTCCATTTACATCTCCTCAGACCATGACTGCTGGCCATCAGCTCCAGAAAGCAGGAATTCTGAACTTATGGCTGCTTTTCTCTCTGGAAATCCACCCTCGAAAGTGTAGCAGTGCCAGGAATTTCCACAGGACAGATGACACGCCAGAGCGATCACTTTGCAGCAATTGCACTGATTGGGGGTTGAAGAATGGACTCAAGATAATTATTTCCAATAAATTAATGCTCAATCAGTTGCTGACTCTTTAATAGAAGTTCCCTTTACCCTGTTCTGGGTCACGGCAGGAAGAACAGTTCAGTTACAAATGGCTAGACAAGAGGGCAAGGCATAAGGCACATTTGCTTTCATTGGTGTGGGTTTTGAGTGCAAGTCAAAATGAGTTATGTTGATCTTTAGTCAGACTGCACATCAGGAAGAATGTGAAGGCTATAGAGAGGGGGAAGAAGAGGTTTAACGGGAGCCTGGATTAGAGGGTAGGAGCTATAACAAGTTGGACAAACTTGGGTTGTTCTAGAGCATTAGAGGCCAAGGGGGAGACCCGAGAAGTTTCTAAAGTTCTGAGAGGCATATATAGAGCAGACGGGCAGAATCTTTCCCTAGGATAGAAATGTCAAACCCTTACAAGAGGACATATTTTTAAGGTTAGAAGTGGAAAGTTTAAAGACTTGTAAAGGGAATTTTTTTTTCCAACAGACTGGTAGGTACCTGGAATGGGATCAAAGGTAGAGGTCTGGTGGAGGTTAGGAGGGATATTGAGGCCCTGATAGGGTCAACCATGGATGTTGCATCCCAGCTGTCAAATGCAAGCTGGGGCAGTACGATATGAAGAGCAAGCTGTTGCCCATTGGGCAGGCTCCTCCTCTCCACACAGCTGATGAATCTAAAGGAAGCACAGAGATCAAAAGAGTCTGGCACCAGCAACATAGCAATTGTTAGTGTTGAACTCAAAGTAGGACTGCCTTAGGGCCTCTAGCTCCAGATTTTTCCTCCGGGTTTACTCCAAAAGCCTTCGCCATGAGTGTATAACCACAAGGCAACGGAGGTTTGATTAGCTTCTCCCAGATGAGATGCCAACCACGGCTGATGAGCCCCATCTGCCCGACACAGGAGGGGACATTTAATGCAAATCAGCATCTAGAATGGCATGACATTGTGAGCCTGTCTTGTGTTGTAGTGTTTGTTCTAAATGTAACAGACATTTAATAGAAAATAATTATTTATTCCAACATCTCTCCAACTGAGAGCAAAGATAATAAATATCCCAAACATTGTGCATGTGTTTTCAATGTGAAAACCACAGTCCCGAGCAGCTGTGTGCGCCCACAGCGCTCACTTCCTGAAGCGTTTGAAGAGAGGGTGGATGTTCTTTCCCAGGCTCTTGCTGCGCTGGTATTCCAGGTAAACGGTGTCGTCCGCTCCTGACATGGAGCTCATAGTGCCAGCACGCCGCAGCACCTGCAGGGGCAACACATCAGGGTGAGAGCCATCTTAAACCAGAGAAAATCTGCATAAGCTGATTTGAAATGCAAAGCAAGACACACAAAATGGAGGAACTCAGCAGGCCAGGCAGCATCTATGGAAAAGAGTAAACAGTCGACATTTTGTGCTGAGACCTTCCATCACGACTGCTGCTTGGCCTGCTGAGTTCCTCCAGCATTTAGTGTGTGCTGTTGCTCCTGAGTCCAACTTGTTACCTTTCACTTTATTTACTTATTTAGAGATACAGTGTGGGATAGGCCCTTCTGGTCCTTTGAGCTGTGCCACCAGGAAACCACCTATTTAACACTAGCCAAATCACAAGACAATTTACAATGACCAGTTAACCTAACTGGCATGACTTTGGATTGTGGGAGGAAACAGATCCCTGAAAGTTGCCTCACAGGTAGATAGGGTAGTTAAGAAAGCTTATGGAGTGTTAGCTTTCATAAGTCAAGGGATAGAGTTTAAGAGACGCGATGTAATGATGCAGCTCTATAAAACTCTAGTTAGGCCACACTTGGAGTACTGTGTCCAGTTCTGGTCACCTCACTATAGGAAGGATGTGGAAGCATTGGAAAGGGTACAGAGGAGTTTTACCAGGATGCTGCCTGGTTTAGAGAGTATGGATTATGATCAGAGATTAAGGGAGCTAGGGCTTTACTCTTTGGAGAGAAGGAGGATGAGAGGAGACATGATAGAGGTGTACAAGATATTAAGAGGAATAGACAGAGTGGACAGCCAGCGCCTCTTCCCCAGGGCACCACTGCTCAATACAAGAGGACATGGCTTTAAGGTAAGGGGAGGGAAGTTCAAGGGGAATATTACAGGAAGGTTTTTCACTCAGAGAGTGGTTGGTGCGTGGAATGCACTGCCTGAGTCAGTGGTGGAGGCAGTTACACTAGTGAAGTTTAAGAGACTACTAGGCAGGTATATGGAGGAATTTAAGGTGGGGGGTTATATGGGAGTCAGGGTCTGAGGATCAGCACAACACTGTGGGCTGAAGGGCCTGTAATGTGCTGTTCTATGAAACCGGAGCATCCTCATGAAACCCACACGTTCATGGGGAGGCTGTACAGACAATGTCCAAATTGAACCCTGAAATCCATTGCCAAATGGATCCACTGCAATATCGAAGTGCTAACCACTACGTTATCATGACGCCTGAGCAGTTGGTATCATCAGCTATTTACTGAAATATATAGAAACAACCTCGGCTCAAGTTTAGACTTAAAGATTAAATATCTTAAAGGTTACGTTTATTTGACACGTCTGTGGGAAAATGCAAGCAGGCTTTTTCCCACTGAGACTAGAACTAGAGGTTAAAAGGGTGAAAGGTGAAATGTTTAAGGGGAATCTAAAGGAGAACTTACTCATTCAGAAGGTAATGAGTGTGCAGAATGAGCTGCCAGTGGAAGCAGTGGATGTGGGTTCAATCTCAATGTTTAAGTTCTGGAAGTACATGGATGGGTATAGAGGGATGTGGTCCAGGTGAAGGTCGATGCCATCAGGCAAAATAATAGTTTGGCAAACTAGGTGGACCAAAGGGCTTTTTTTAATGCTCAGTAACTATCTGAATATCAAAACATACAATAAAATGTGTTGTTCACAATCCAAGGATGGGCTGGGGGCAGCCCACACATGTTGCCACACTTACAGCTCCAACAAAGCATGCCCACACCCTGCTAAACCTTACTAACCCGTATATCACTGGGAAGTGGGAGGAAACCGGAGCACCCGGAGGAAACCCACGTGATCATGGGGAGAACGTACAAACTCCTTACAGACAGCAGTGGGAAGCATCTGGTTTAGGAGGATTGGAAAATTGAAAATTTCACTCCGCCCTTCAACAAGGAAGGAATGCAGCAGAAAGGAAATTGTTAGGGATGTGATTTTGGGGTATGTGGAGGCACATGATAAAATACACCAAAGTCAGCATAATTTCCTCAAGGGAAAATCTTGCCTGATAAATCCATCGGAATTCTTTAAGGAAATAACAAGCAAGATAGGCAAAGGAGAATTGGTGGATTTTCAGAAGGCCTTGGACAAGATGCTGCATGTGAAGCTGCTTACACAAGGTAAGAACCCAAGATATTACAGAATGGATACGAACATGGATAGGGCATTGGCTGGATTGCAGGAGGCAAAGAGTGGGAATAAAAGAAGCCTCTTCTGATTGGCTGCCAGTGACTAGTGGTGTTCCACAGGGGTCGGTGGAGGGACTGCATCTTTTTACGTTGTATTTTAATGACTTGGGTGAGGGAATTGACAGAGTTGTGCGGTGGAAACGAAGATAGATGAAGGGCAGGTAGTGTTGAGGAAGCAGGGAGGCTGCAAAAAGACAGATTGGGAGAATGAGCAAAGCAGCAGATGGAATACAGTATCAGGAAGTGATGGTCATACACTTTGACAGAAGGAATAAAAGTGTAGACTATTTTCTAATTGGGGAGAAAATTCAAAAATCCACATGCAAAGGAACTTGGGAGTCCTTGTGCAGGATTCCCTAATTTGCAAGTTGAGTTGGTGGTGAGGAAGGCAAATGCAATTTTGAAAGGACTAGAATATAAAAAAGTGGAAAGCGGCCAGTGAGGGAGTGGGCCAGTGAAGGAGTGGAGCTTTGAGGCTTTGACTCGAGAGGCTTCGACGAGAAGAGGCGGAGGACGAGCTTGTTCCCAGTTAGTCTTTACAATGACTCCTGAGCTGGTGATGTGCCTCTCCTGTGAGATGTGGCAGTCTTGGGGGAACTCCCCTCTCCCACAGAGTCACATCTGCCAGGAGTGTTTGCGGTTGGGCGATCTGGAAGACCGTGTGAGGAATCTGGAGCAGCAGCTGGATGACCTTCAACTCATAAGGGAGAACAAGGCAGTCATAGATGAGAGCTACAGGGAGGTAGTCACACCTAGGCTGCCGAAAGCAGGTCGTTGGGTGACAGTCCGAGGGGGGAAAGTGAAGGAGAGTAGACAGGTAGTGCAGAGCACCCCTGTAGCCATTCCCCTGAATAATAAGTTTACCGTCCTGGATGCTGTTGGTGAGGACGACCGACCAGGTGTGAGCCAGGGTGGCAGGGCCTCTGGCACAGAGTCTGACCCTGTGGTGCAGAAGGGTGGGGCGGAGAAGAGGAGAGCTGTCGTCATTGGAGACTCTTATAGTCAGGGGAGCAGACAGGAGATTTTGTGGATGTGAGAAGGGCACCCACATGGTTTGTTGCCTCCCGGGTGCCAGGGTCCGGGATGTCTACGAAGCAAGGATCAGATGGGTCTATTGAGGAATATAGGGTAACAAGAAAGGAGCTTAAGAAGGGGCTGAGAAGAGCAAGGGGGCACGAGAAGGCCTTGGCAAGTAGGGTAAAGGGAAACTCCAAGGCATTCTTCAATTATGTGAAGAACAAAAGGATGACTGGAATGAAGATAGGACCGATTAGAGATAAAGGTGGGAAGATGTGCCTGGAGGCTGTGGAAGTGAGCGAGGTCCTCAATGAATACTTCTCTTCAGTATTCACCAATGAGAGGGAACTTGATGACGGTGAGGACAGTATGAGTGAGGTTGATGTTCTGGAGCATGTTGATATTAAGGGAGAAGAGGCGTTGGAGTTGTTAAAATACATCAGGACGGATAAGTCCCCAGGGCCTGATGGAATATTCCCCAGGCTGCTCCACGAGGCAAGGGAAGAGATTGCTGAGCCTCTGGCTAGGACCTTTATGTCCTCGTTGTCCACGGGAATGGTACCGGAGGATTGGAGGGAGGCGAATGTTGTCCCCTTGTTCAAAAAAGGTAGTAGGGATAGTCCAGGTAATTATAGACCAGTGAGCCTTACGTCTGTGGTGGGAAAGCTGTTGGAAAACATTCTTAGAGATAGGATCTATGGGCATTTAGAGAATCATGGCCTGATCAGGGACAGTCAGCATGGCTTTGTGAAGGGCAGATCGCGTCTAACAAGCTTGATAGAGTTCTTTGAGGAAGTGACCAGGCATATAGATAAGGGTAGTGCAGTGGATGTGATCTACATGGATTTTAGTAAGGCATTTGACAAGGTTCCACACGGTGGGCTTATTCAGAAAGTCAGAAGGCATGGAATCCAGGGAAGTTTGGCCAGGTGGATTCAGAATTGGCTTGCCTGCAGAAGGCAGAGGGTCGTGGTGGAGGGAGTACATTCAGATTGGAGGGTTGTGACTAGTGGTGTCCCACAAGGATCTGTTCTGGGACCTCTACTTTTCGTGATTTTTATTAACGACCTGGATGTGGGGGTAGAAGGGTGGGTTGGTAAGTTTGCAGACGACACAAAGGTTGGTGGTGTTGTAGATAGTGTAGAGGATTGTCGAAGATTGCAGAGAGACGTTGATAGGATGCAGAAGTGGGCTGAGAAGTGGCAGATGGAGTTCAACCTGGAGAAATGTGAGGTGGTACACTTTGGAAGGACAAACGCCAAGGCAGAGTACAAAGTAAATGGCAGGGTACTTGGTAGTATGGAGGAGCAGAGGGATCTGGGGGTACATGTCCACAGATCCCTGAAAGTTGCCTCACAGGTAGATAGGGTAGTTAAGAAAGCTTATGGGGTGTTAGCTTTCATAAGTCGAGGGATAGAGTTTGAGTCGCGATGTAATGATGCAGCTCTATAAAACTCTGGTTAGGCCACACTTGGAGTACTGTGTCCAGTTCTGGTTGCCTCACTATAGGAAGGTGTGGAAGCACTGGAAAGGGTACAGAGGAGATTTACCAGGATGCTGCCTGCTTTAGAGAGTATGGATTATGATCAGATTAAGGGAGCTAGGGCTTTACTCTCTGGAGGAGAGGAGGATGAGAGGAGACATGATAGAGGTGTACAAGATATTAAGAGATAGAATGGATAGTCAGTGCCTCTTCCCCAGGGCACCACTGCTCAGTACAAAAGGACATGGCTTTAAGGTAAGGGGAGGGAAGTTCAAGGGGGATATCAGAGGAAGGTTTTTTACTCAGAGAGCGGTTGGTGCGTGGAATGCACTGCCTGAGTCAGTGGTGGAGGCAGATACACTAGTGAAGTTTAAGAGACTACTAGACAGGTATATGGAGGAATTTAAGGTGGGGGTTATATGGGAGGCAGGGTTTGAGGGTCGGCACAACATTGTGGGCCGAAGGGCCTGTAATGTGCCGTACTATTCTATGTTCTATAAAAGCAAGGATGTAATGCTGATGAAGCCTTGGAAGTACTGTGAGCAGTTTTGGGTCTCTCATTTAAGAAAGGATGTGCTGACATTGGAGAGGATTCAGAGGAGGTTCACGAGAATGTTTCCAGGAATGAAAGGGTTATCATATTAAGAGCGTTTGATGGCTCTGGGCCTGTAATTGCTGGAATTTAGAAGATGAGGGGAGATCTCAATAAACCTCTCGAACGTGAAACCACTCGACAGAGTGGATGTGGAGAGGATATTTTCTATGGTGGGGGAGACCAGAACCCGAGAGCACAGCCTCAGAATAAAAAAGCATCCATTTAGTACGGAGTTGAGGAGCAACTTCTTTAGCCAGAGGGTGATGAAGCTGTGGAATTTGTTGCCACAGGAGGCTGTGGAGGTCGATAGGTTCTTGATTAGTCAAGGCGTGAAAGGTTACAGGGAGAAGACAGGAGATGGGGTTGTGAGGGAAATGGATCAGCCATGATGAAATGGCAGAGCAGACTCAATGGACCAAATGGCTCCCACGTTTTATCAAGACTGAAAGGAAAGGGAGCAGAAGCCAGAATTAAAAGGTGGAGGGAAGGGAAGGAGTACAAGCTGGCAGGTAATAGGTGAGAGGGACGGTGGATGAAATAAGCAGCAGGGAGGAAATAAGTGGAAAGAAAGGGCTGAAGAAGGAATCTGATAGGAGAGTGGACCACGGGAGAAAAGGAAGAGGAGAGGCACTACAGGAAAGTAATGGGCAGGTGAGGAGAAGGGATAAGACAGGAGCCAGAATCGGAATGGAAAAAGAGAGAAGAGGGAGGAGTGGAGAAATGACCGTAAGTTTGAGAAATCAATGTTCATGCATCAGACTGGAGGCTACCCAGCCAAATATGAGGTGTTGCTCCTCCAACCTGAGAGTGGCCTCATTGTGACAGTAGAGGCCTTGGACCAACATGTCAGAATGAGAATGGGAAATCAAATACACTCTCTGGTGTGGCGAGGCAGCACAACCACCCGCTGTGCCTCTGTGCTGTTCCTGTAGCTTCACCATTCCCTTTAGTAGCCCAGGGCTCGGAACAGAACCCCTTACCTGCCCCTTGGAGCTGAACTCCCCAAGCACCACCTCCTCCTCTGCATCTAGGTCAGAGGCAGCAAGGACCTTCTGCAGTAGTTGTTGCTGCTCCTCCTTGGTAGCAAAGGACAGATCTTCCTCGTCCATTCCAGCCAGCTTCGTGATCACCTGCAGAGACACGGTTCCCGTTCAGTCTCAGGCCATTGACGACAGGCAAAGCGCAAGCATAAATCTCCTTGTGTTCCAGAGATACAGCACGAGGGCCGTGTGCATGCCAGTCATACAGATCAATTCATCACAACAGTGCATTGAAATTGTACGTGGGAAAACAACAGCAGAATGCAAAATTAAGCGTTACACTCACAGAGGAAGTGCAATGCAGGTAGACAATAAAGCCAAAGTAAAATTTATTATTGAAACATATATAGGTTACCATAAACAGGTTGAGGCCACTGGGGAAAAAGCAATTCTGTATTGGGTGTTGTGTAATCAACCAGATTTGATGAGGGAGCTTAAGGTAAAGGAACTCTAAGGGAAGGAAGCAGTGATCATAATATGATAGATTCATCTTGCAGTTTGAGGGGTAGAAGTTAAAATTGGATGTATCAGTATTACAGTGAGGAAAGGGATTCACAGAGGCATGAGAGAGGAGCTGGCCAAAGTTGATTGGAAGGGGACACTAGCAAAGATGACAGCAAAACAGCATATCTGGAGTTTCTGAAGGCAATTCAGAATGTGCAGGATAGATATATCCCAAAGATGAAAAAGTATTCTAAAGAGAGGATGAAGCAGTTGTAGCTGAAAGAGAGGGCATGTAATATAGCAAGAATATTTGGAAGATAGAGAATTAAGAAGCTTTTAAAAACCAACAGAAGGGAACAAAAAGCAATAAGGAGAGCAAAGAAGAAATATGAAGGTAAGCTATCCAGTAGGATACCACAAGTTTTTTTTCCAGATATATAAAGATTAAAAGAAAGAGGAAAGTAGATTCCAACCCCACAACCCTTCCTGAACTCCAAGTGTGACTACCATCCCTCAGGGCAGCTTACCTTAAAGCTGTAACCCTGGTCCACCAGGAACCTTTGCCTTTTAACAGAGTAAGCCATCTCCTGGGTATCCTGGGACACCAGTGAGTAGAAGAAGGCATTGTACTCCTCAGCCACCATCCCTGTGAAAGAGGCAATGACCAAACATTTGAAAGTTGGAATCTGCGTTGAGGGAGACAGAACCCATTCAGGCTTTGGGATCAGAGCATGGAAACAGATCCCAACGTGATCCCACTCGAGGCCAGTGGTGAAAGGTATTGAAGGAATCCATTGAGGAGAGTTGTGAAAGAGAGTGCCCTCCCCACAACTGACTCGGCACACACCCCACACACCACCCTGTCCACACTCAAATACCCCAATATCCACACTCTATTACCTCACACCTTTCATCACCCTCCCAACAGCCTCTCTAAACGTCACCTTCCCCACACCTCACCCCTACACTACATCACCACTCTCCCCACTCTCATTACAACCCATACCCCACCCCAACATGCCACTGTCCTCCCCACACCAAACTACTCAACCCCACACATCACCCTCTTCACATCCAACCACCCACACCCGCCACCCTCTCCACACCCCACGTTCTACCACCACCATGCCTCACTCCATACTGCCCCCCGAACATCCCCATTTTCACTTTACCCACCCCCACACAAACCCCCCCCCCGTCTCAGCACACCACAATCTTCAACCCACCATGCTCACCCCAGCACTCTCACCAACCCCATTTCCCTGACCTCCTTCACCCACCTTTCTTTGCCCGCAGCACCCTGCCCAGCCGCTGGGCTTCCTGCCTTCGGGATCCGCCATGCGAGGAGATCTGGATCAAGACGTTGGCCTCGGGGAGATCGAACGAGGTGTCACCCACCTGCCAGAAATCAGAGTGTCAGCTCTGCCACCCTCTCTCTCCAGCCCAAGCCAGGTGAAAGAACAGTTGACAGCCCCACTCTCACACACAGAAAACACACGTTCACTATATTCCGTGCACCGCCCCCCCCGGTACTAGCTTCCTCAGCATTGAGGACATCTTCAAAAGGCAATACCTCCAAAAGGCAGCATCCATCATTAAAGACATCCATCACCAAGGACCAGCCCTCCTCACTGCCACCATCAAGGTAGTGGTACAGGAGCCTGAAGTCACACACTCAACATTTCAGGATCAGCTTCTTCCTCTCTGCCATCAGATTTCTGAATGGACAATGAACTTAAGAACACCAGCTCACAACTTTTTTCCTCTTCTTGCACTATTTAATTTTTTTTTGTAATTTATTTTTTTATTGAAGTTCATCAAACAAACATTTCCATAAGATGTATTTCAGACATTGTACATATATATCATATAATCATATATATCACAAATCTCTACAAAGTATTTATCTGAGGTACAGACTTATAGAAAAAGAGCAGAAAGAAAAAACAAGCAAAAGGAAAGAACTATGTACAAGTAGGGAGTGATTTTTTTTACAACAGATTCATTGATTTGTGAGAATAAAATCAGGTCTATGAGGCATTATGTAGTAAACTATTTTTCCCAGTATGAATCAAATTGTTCCAGCTTATGATTAACAGATGCTGTTATCTTCTCCATTTTGTAAATGTCCATTGTAATTTCCATCCATGTATTTAAAGTTGGGCTCTCCCGTGATAACCATTTCCTAGTAAGAGTCTTTTTACCAGCCACCAACCGTATAATCATTAAATATTTATCTCTTTTCAACCATTCTTGAGGTATATATCCAAAATATATGGTCTTACTCTCCAAGGGTATTTTACATTTAAAGATGTCTTGTAGGGCATTGTGTATCTCCCTCCAATAGTTTTTGATAACAGGGCAGTCCCAAAAAATATAATAATGATTTTGATTTCCACAATTTCTCCAGCAAACAGGGTTAATATCATAATGGGATTTCTGAGAGGGTGTAATAAAATATCTTATCAAGTTTTTCCATCCAAACTCCCTCCATTTCTGTGAATTGGTACACTTCCATTGATAACTCCATATTGTTGTCCATTCTTCCTCAGATATAATTATCCTTCCTTCCTTCTCCCATTTTGTTTTAATGTATGAAGTCGAATGTGTTTTAAGATTTGACAACCCCCTATACATGCTTGAAATGATTCTACTACCATTATCTGAATTATATGCTTTTCTAAAGAGCTCTATCAAGCATGTATTTGCCTTGGTTACATTTTTAAGCGTCTTATTAACATATTGTCGCATCTGTAAATACCGATAAAAATCTTGGTTTTCAAATAAATGTTTCTCTTTAAGCATTTCAAAACTGAACAGTGTTCCTTCTTTCATTATGTTGCAAAGAACTGTTATTCCTTTAGCTGTCCAGTCCTTAAATCTAGCATCCAATTTGTTTGGTGTAAAATCAGAGTCATATGCACACCATTTAAGAATTGCAATATCTCTCTCTAGATTATATTCTTTTATAGTAGTTTTCCATATTTTAAGAGTCCATTTCACCCATGGGTTATCAATAGTATTTATGTACCTTTGCAGGTTGTTATCAGCCAAAATTGCTTGTGTGGGGATGGGAAGTACCCGCTCCTCAATGTTTTTCCATTGAGCGTCATATGATGGGTTGCACCAACATATCACAGCTCTCAACTGTGCTGCAAAATAATAATCTCTAAGAGAAGTTAGGCCCCCTTTTCCTTGGCTAGTTGCAAATTTTTGAGATGAACTCTGGGCCTTTTACCTGGCCATATATATCTTGATAACATTTTGTTCCATTCATTGAATTGATTTTGATTAATCTCTATTGGTAGGGTCTGAAAGAGATATAACAGTCTGGGCAGTATATTCATTTTAATAGACTCAATCCTTGAACTGAGACTGAAAAAAGCAATCAAGCTCCATCTTGCCACATCTTCCTTAATTTTTTTTTAATATAAAGGCTGATAATTACATTCTGATAATTTTGCCAAATCTTTTGGCATAATGATGACCAAATATTTGAAAGACTCTGGGTGCCATGCCCAGGGGTATCGACTTTCAATTTCTCTTGGTGGGCTACAGTAATATGAAAGTAATTGGGTTTTTATCTATGTTGACCTTGTATCCTGATAATTGACCACATTGTTCAAAGGATTGCATCAATTTAGGTAAAGAGTATGTTGGTTGCCCTAGATAGATCAAAATGTCATCCGCATAACAAGCCAATTTATACTCTGTCCCTTTAATAGTAATTCCCCTGATATCTTCATTTTGTCTGATGTATTGAGCTAATGGTTCCAGATATAATGCCAAGAGTAGCGGTGACCATGCACAACCCTGTCTCGTGCCCCTTTCTAGGGTAAGACTATTTGATAAATATCCATTGATTTTAATCCTAGCAGTAGGATTGTCATATAGTGTCTGTATATTTTTAATAATTGTGTCTTGGAAACCAAATCTATGTAAAACTCTGTAAAGAAAATTCCAATTAACCGAATCAAATGCTTTTGCAGCGTCCACGCTTATCACTATTGCTTCGATTTTATTTTTTTTGTATATGATCCATAATGTGAAGTGTCCTTTGTATATTGTCTTGAGTCTGGCGTTGTCGTATAAAACCTGTCTGATCATTATATATCAGTATGGGTAGAAACTCCTCTGATCGTTTGGCCATGATGGAGGTAAATAACCTATAATCTACATTAAGAATGGATATTGGTCTAAATGACCCCCATTCCATTTTGGTATAGCTGAGATTATCGCTTCCTTCCAACTGGGTGGCATTTGTGCCTTTTTTAGAGCCCAGTTCAGTGTGGGGAGTAAAACAGGAATTAACTCATTTTTAAATTCTTTGTACCACTCTACCGTATACCCATCTGATCCTGGTGACTTGCTTAATTTAAGTCTACTAATTGCAGCTTTTAATTCAACTTCAGTTATGTCAGCAGTCATCATTCTATTTTGTTCTTCGCTTAAAGTGGGTAACTCTAGAGAATTCAAGAAGGTGTCAATTTGGGTTATGCTTCCCCCTGGAACTTTGGAATATAGAGTTTTGTAAAACACTTCAAAAGCTTCTTGACTTTCACTTAGCTTATTTTTTATCATTTTCGTTCTTGGGTCCCTAATTCTATGAATTGTATTTTCTGCTATCTTTTTTTTTCAGTTTCCACGCCAGTATTTTCATAGATTTCGATCCACTTTCATAATGTCTCTGTTTCAGAAACATTAAGTTTTTCCTGATTTCTTGCGTAGCCAAATTACTTATTTCATTCCTAATTCTTTTAATTTCCCCTAATGTATCCTGTGCCAAATTCAATTTGTGTTTTTTCTCTAGTTCCTTCAGCCTGTTTTGTAATTCCTCTAATGTTTTATTCCTTGTTTTTTTCTTATATGAAGATATCGCTATAATTTTCCCTCTTAAGACCGCCTTCAGAGTATCCCATAAAATGGGAGGTGAAACCTCTCCATTATCATTAAATTCTAAGTAGAGACCAATTTCTTTTTTAATTTGTTCCTTAAAGTACGGATCATTGAGTAGACTTGAATTTAGTTTCTAAATAGTATTCTTTGGTTGTAGGTCAAAATCAACAGATAAATATATAGGTGCATGGTCACTTACATCTATTGTCCCAATTCCACAGGTGTTTCTTTTGTCTTTGTCTTTTCCAAATGTTATGAAATAGTCTATTCTTATATATACAGAATGTGGAGCAGAATAATGAGTGTTATCCCTTCTGTCAGGGAAAAGGTCCCTCCATATATCAATTAACCCAACATCCTCAAAAAGTGTATTAACTTTCTTATGTAAAGATTTTGTTTCATAGGTTTTTCTATTGGAAGAGTCTAAGTTTGGTTGTAATTGTAAATTTAAGTCTCCCCCACATATCAGGAGACCTTCTGTTTCCGTTACCATAGTATCAGTAATTTTCTGAAAGAAACCAACATCACTTCCCGGGGGTGCATATATATTCAATAGAGTAACTGAATTGCCATCGATATTCCCCCTTACCAGAATATATCTGTCTTCTTTATCTCCCATTTCGAATATTTTTTCAAAATTTAGCGTACTTGAGATAAGAATAGCAACTCCTCTCCTATGTCCTGATTTATATGAGGAGAAAAACAGATTAGTGAAGCCCATTCTCTTTAGTTTTTTATGCTCATTATCACTTAAATGAGTTTCCTGTAAATATACTACGTGGGCTTGTTCTTTTTTCATTTTGGATAAAATTCTCTTACATTTGATTGGATTTAATAGCCCATTTACATTAAAAGAAATGAATTTTACCTTGTCCTTAGCCATCTGTATTTATCTGTCAATGTATCACTGAAATTAGAATAAAACTTAATCGATCTACTCCCTGAACAAATAACAACCAAGAAACTCAAAAATAATTAACAAAAATGGCAACGAACGTGTGATTCCACGGCTGAGGTCTCTAGTAAATGACCCTGCATTGGGCTAGAGGAAATGTCTAGAAAAGATTTCCCTGTGTACTCCTCCTATATATATATATACACGCACACACACAAATATATATATATGCATACATATACACACACACACATATATATATACATGCATACACACACACACATAACACACATACACATATACACACACACACACACACATACACATATATATATATATATTCTCATCTTGGTGGGGAAAAAGGAGTAAGTGAGCGAATAAAGAATAACAACTAAGTAATATAAAATCCACATTATAATAAGTATTTCTCGAGATAGGTATATCACCGTGTACTTTTGCTTCTGTTTAGCTTCTCAACATTTTTAAAGTTAGCCAAACCTTATGGCTCTTCTGAAGGGGGTGAGGACTGTCTTTGGGAAACTCCCGGTCTCTTCCTGATATGTTTCTCTCAGCCTCCTCCCGTTTCCTGCCTTCTCATTTCTCGCACTATTTCCCAAGCCGAGCGGGATAATTCCTCAGCCAGGCTTTCCTTCGTTTTGGTCACGCTGACGGGCAACCCTCTGGCCTTCATGTCTATAGTCGCCTCTTCCACTGTCTGGTACAACCGCGTCCCGTTGTCATAAAACACTCCAAGCTTAGCAGGGTACGGAGTTGGAAATCTAATCTTACTTTGCTTTAATACTTGCTTTACTTCGGAGTATTCTTTGCGTTTCTGGAGGACCGTGGGGGGGGGGGGGGGGGGGGTAATCTTGGTCGAAATATATTAACTTATCCTCAAAAAACGCTCTCTTCTTTCCCCAGGCCCTTCGTAGAATCTCCGCCTTGGTGCTGTACTGAAGGAATTTTATTATTATTGAGCGTGGTTTTCTATCCTGGGTAGGTTTTGGGACTAACGCGCAGTGGGCTCTTTCGACTTCCAGCTTCATAGCCAGGGGAAGATCCAGCGCGTCCCACAGTAACTTTCCTACAAACTCCGTCATAGACGAGCCCTCCACTCCTTCGGGAACGTTGTAGATTCTGATATTTTTCCGCCGTGATCTTCCCTCCAGGTCAAGCAGTTTACCTTCTTGGTGATGTATTATTTTTATTGTCTTGCTCAGTATCTGTTCCACGTTTTGAACGCGATCTTCCACCTTCTCAATGTGAGTCTCTGCCACCGCTATTTTTGATTAATGCTGGCGAGCTTTGCCTTAATATCATGGAGCTGCTGCTCTATTTCTTTCCAGAACTCCTTTATCTCTTTCAGGATTTCGAACATATTCGCCGCTTCACCTGAGCGAGGCCCAGCAGCCGCCTCACTAGCACACGGTCCGGTCGGAGAGCCGCTCACTGCACTCCTCTCGGACACAGGCTCCACAGTGGCGCTTTTTTCATTTCCATTTCTTCTCCCCATTCTTGCCCCTCTTTCCAGTTCAAATATTTTTCGAAAAATATTACATTTGACGGGTTAATGGGGCTTAATACGCGTTTTTCCGGAGGAGCTAGTGACTTAAGCTGCCATTTTCGACGATGACATCACCGGAAACCTTAATTTATTTTTTTATATACTTATTGTAATGTATAGTGTTTTTCTATCATTCTATATTGCAATGTACTGCTGCCGTTAAACAACATATTTCATGGTATATGCCAGTGATATTAAATCTGATTCTAAAGTGTCTTCACTTTACCATTTACAACACACCTGAGACTGACACGTCATTCTACTGAAACTCCCGATTCGCCATAACAAACACCAATTTCCCCTTCCTCAGTAAAACAGCCAACATTATCAAGAACCCCTCCCACCTCAGTCATTCTCTCTTCTCCCCGCACCATCTTCCCAATCAGACAGAAGGTATAAAAAGTTTGAGAACATGTACGACCAATTCAAGGACAGCTTCTATATGCCTTTTTAACGGTTAATAACAGTGAATGCTTGGAACAAAACAGCACAATAATGGCCTTTCACTATGTTGTGTCAGCCTCTTAACCTACTCTTAAGATCAATCTAACCCTTCCCTCTCATAGAGCCCTCCATTTTTCATTCATTCATGTGCCTATGTATCATCCCTAATGTATATGCCTCTACCACCACCTCTGGCAGTGCATTCCACTCTGTGTAGAAAAAAACTACCTCTGACACCACCCCCACCATCCTTTCTTCCAATCACCTTAAAATTGTGCCCTCTCCCATTGGCACCCTGGGAAAAAGAATGACTAGCCACTCGATCTGTGCTTCTTATCATCTTATACGCTTCTATTAAGTCATCATCCCTTCACTTTAAAAAGAAAAGCCTTAGTTATCCTCATAAGACATGCTCTCTAATCCAGGCAGAACCCTGGTAAAATCTCTTCTGCACCCTCTCTAAAGTCTCCACATCCATCCTATAATAAGGTGACCAGAACTGAATACAATATTCCAAGTGTGGTCTAACCAGGATTTTATAGTCAAAGAGCACTACTGAATCAGACCCTTCAGCCCACCTAGTCCATGCCGGTGTTATTCTGCCTAGTCCCATTGACTCGCACCTGAACTACATGCCACATGCCCCTCCCATCCATGTACTTATCCAAACTTCTTTTAAATATAGCAATCAAACCTGGATCCGCCACTTCCATCGGCAGCTCGTTCCACATTCACGCCACCCTTTGAGTGAAGTTCCCCCTAAATATTTTACCTTTCACCCTAAACCTATGACCTCTAGCTCTAGTCTCATCCAACCTCAGTGGAAAAAAGCTGCACACATCTACCCTACATAATCTTTCTTAATTTTGTATACTCCTCTCAGAGCTGCAATACTACCCGCTCCTCTTAAACTCAATCTATCGAATAGCAAAGACCACACACCATACGCTTTCTTAACCACCCTTATCAACTTGGATTGCAACTTTGAGAGATTAATGGCTGTGGACCTCAAGATTCCTCTGTTCATCCAGACTGCAGGCGGAGTGGAAGAACTCCTAATCTCCCTATCTACCTTGTTGTAGCCCTGATACCATATTTGATACCTGCACTGCACTTTCTCTGTAACTGTAACACTATATTCTGCACTCTATTATTGCTTTTCCAGTAAAAATTAGTCCAAATAGAACACAAGTAGCAAGGTAGTGTTCACGGAACATTCCCAAATCTGATGGCGGAGGGGAAGAAGCTGGTCCTAAAATGCTGAGTGTGGACCTTCAGGCTCCTGCACCTCCTCTCTGATGGTAGCAACGAGAAGAGGACATATGCTAGAAGATGACTGTCTTTCATGATGGATGCTGCCTCCCTGAGGCATCACTGTTTGAAGATGTGAGGGGAGGCTAGTGCCCGTGAGCTCTCTGCAGCTTTTTTCCAATCCCGTACATTGGTGCCTCCATACCAGACAGTGATCCAACTAGTTAGAATATTCTGCACCTAAAGCTACAGAAATTTTCTAGTGTCTTTGGTGACAGAAATATAGACAATGGCCTGCTTTCTTATGTATGGATTGTCTGTATGGCTTGCAAACACAAGCTTTTTAGTACCTGTGACTGTAATAAAGCAACTTCCATTTACCTTGGAGATGAAAATGGTGTTGATCTTAGGGTTGTGAGTGAAGTTTTGGAGAATCTGCATCCTCTCTCCTTGGGATGTGGGACCATAAATGTACGGCCTGAAATGAAGGAAACCCTCAATGAACGGTATTACATAAAACTCAACCTAACCCCAATAATCCTGGAGTCCAGCCACTACACACAACAACCAATTCATAAGGTAACACACGCAAAATGCTGGAGGAACTCAACAGGTCACGCAACATCTATGAAAGTGAATAAGCAGTTGACATTTCAGGCCGAGACCCTTCATCAGGACTAGAAAGTAAAGGTACAATGTCAGAATAAGAAGGCGGGGAGGAGAAAAAGGACACGCTATCAGTTGATAGTCACAAAATGCTGGAGCAATTTCCACAGATGCCACCTGACTTGCTGAGTTCCTTCAGTATTTTGTTTGTTGCTCAAGCACTTGCAGTATTTCTCATGTTCAGATCATACAACGTTACAGCACAGTCCACGATGTTACGGCAACCTTATAACCTACTCTAAGATCAATCTAACCCTTCCCTCCTACATAGCACTCCATTTTTCTGTCATCCTTGTGCCCATCTAAAAATTTATGAATGTAATACATCTACCCCAGGTAAAAAGGTCAGCACAACATTGTGAGCCGAAGGGTCTGTACTGTGCTGTGTTTTTCTCTGAGCTACTGTATATATTCATAAATTCAGACAATTTCCTTCCTTCCCAGCACCTCGCTCTGCCCTCACCGTCATCAAAAAGCACCAGTCAAATTTGAACCCCTGCTGTAACCAACCCCGCTGTCACCGATCTCAGCTTCACTAAAGCCCCGGTGTGTACGGTGCAGGAAACACCCTGTTGCAGTACTTCTCCTGCAAGTCTGTCAGGGTCATCCACTACCAGTACAGCCTCCGCTGTATCAGTGAGACCCAACAGAGCTAGGGGGACCGCTTCACTGTACACCTTCATTCCATCTGGGCTGTTCTGGTGGGCACCCATTTCAATTCTACTTCCCGTTCCCATTCCAACATGTTAGTTCGTGGCCTCCTCTACTGCCATGATGAGGCCACTCTCAGATTGGAGGAGCGACACCTCATATTCCATCTCTAACCTGATGGCATGGACATCAATTTCTCTGATTTTGGTAATTTCTCCCCCTCCCCCTTTTCTCATTTACCATTCTCCATTCTGGTTCCTCGCTCACATCTTCTCTTTTTCTCATCTGCCCATCACTTCGCTCTGGTTCTCTTCCTCCTTCCCTTTCACCCATGCTCCACTCTCCTATCAGGTTCCTTCTTCCTCAGTCCTTTACCCTATTCCACCTATCATCACCCACCTCCTCACCCCTCCCCCAGTTGCACTTTGCCAGCTAGTCCTCCTCCCCCTCTTTCCACCTTCTTATTTTGGCTTCTACTCCCTTTCTTTTGAGTCTGAAACATTGAAGCTTTATTTCCCTCCAGACACTGCCTGACCTGCTGAGCTCCTCCAGCATTTTGTGTGTGTTACTCTGCATGTCCAGCATCTGCAGAATCTCTATGCCTTACCTGTTGAGCCTGATCGCGTACTCCTTCAGTGCAAACACGTTGTCAGCAAACACGATGATCTTATCGTTCCTCCGCTCGTGGAAGCGAATCAGGAACTGACAAGCTCTGAACTTGTTGGGATTCATCACATACAGCAGCATCCGCTTTTTCGTCTTGATGGCAACATACTCTCGGTAAAATTCTGGAGACATCGGGCACCAGACCTGCACGATAAACCAGGGATTACCGAGGCATTTGAGCATCTCTCCCTGGAAGCAAGATGCACTGAAGGCAAGCAGCATGTCATAGAGTAAGCAAATGAGGCGTTTACTGGTGCTGGGAGAGAACCTTACAAAGGCATATAGGCAAAGCCATTAGCCAGGGATTGAGCTTAAGAGCCACGGCAGAATGTTGCAGCTCAGAAAACCCTGGTTACATCACACTTAAGAGTATAGTGTTCAGTTTTGGTCATGTTATTCTTAAACATTATTTAAAATCTTAAAACTGGAAGGATATGGAAGCTTCAGTGAGGGTGCACAGGAGATCTACCAGGGTGCTGCCTGGATGAGAAACCATGTCTTAAGAAGATCAGTTGAGCAAGCTTGGGTTTTCTCTTTAAAGCTAAGGAGGATGACAGGTGACGTGACAGAGGTGTATAACAGGCATAGAGAGAGTAGATAGCCAGAGACTTTTTTACCCAGTGTGGAAACAGCAAATATGAGAGGGTATTATTTTAAGGTGATTGGAGGAAAGTATAACATAGAGGGTGGTGGGTGTGTGCAATGCATTGCCAAGGATGGTGGTGGTAGAGGCATTCAAGAGACTCTTAGACAGGGACGTGGATGAAAGAAAAATGGAAGGCTGTGTAGATTTCTCTCTATGTAAGACTCACCTCGGCACACTGCACCTTGGCGATGTACCCACTATTCTGAAGCTCCATCCAATTCGCCTCAAATAGCTTGGGCCCAATGAGGAAGTTGAGGTCCACAATCTTGTCATCTTCCCGGACCAGGGTGGCCGTCAGCCCCAGCTTACAATGTGCCTGGACAATGGTGAGGACACGGCGGAACATCTTCGCTGCACAGAACACAGGACTGGATCACTGCCACTGACACAACCAAGTACACGTTTCACAACAGTAAAACAATGCTAAAGAATCGGACCACACAGAGAGTCAGCGAGGAGCATTGTGCTGGTGACACCATATTTTAGGTAAGAATACAGCTGCCTCTACACTGTGACCAAACACCATCAGAAACTTCCTGGTTAGATGCAGAGTAGATCTTCACAGGCACTATTGAGCCCCTAGCCTACTGTGTCTTGCTGATTCAAATGGAAGATACAGTACAGTAACAGGTCCTTTCAGGCCAATAAGACCACTCGGCCCATTTACACCCATGTGACCAATTAACAAACTAACCTGTACATCTTTGGAATATGGGAGGAAACCAGAACAGCTAGAGGAAACCCATACAGTCACAGGGAGAGCATACAAACTCCTAACAGATAGTGGCAGGAATTGGACACAGGTTGCTGGCGCAGTAATAGTGTTATGCTAGCCGCTACGCTACCTTCCCACCCTACACTGTCTGACCAAACACCATCACATACCTACTGGTTAGATACAGATCAACTTACAGGCATCTAGTTATACAGCACTAACAAACACTCAGCTGTACCAAGGCCCTTTACCAGCAAACTTGATCCACAGTGTCTCACTCAATCAAATGCTTAAGTGGTGAGAGTCTCCGCTTGAAAGCACCTGCCACCGTTCAGCAATACTTTATCCCTACTATTGACAGGTCCCTTATACATAAGGCAGACTCTAGACCTCACCAACTACCTCACTGTGATCCTGCATGTTATTGTTTGCCTGAACAGCACTTTCACTGTAACTGTAACACTATTCTGTATTGTTCCTGATTTACCTTCTTATGCCCCTCAATGATCTGATCTGTATGAAGAGTATGAATGCCAAGTATTTCACTGTAGCTTAGTACAAGTGACAATAATAAACCAATACCAATTCTACACTGGCATGCATTGTCAGGGCATTATTTTACTTTATTTAGATATACAGCAGGCCCTTCCACCCTTTGACTGTGTTGCCAGCAACCCACCTATGTAACCTTAGCTAAATCACAGGACAATTTACAATAACCAATTAACCTACTAACCAGTATGTCTGAGGATGGAAACCAGAGCGCCCAGAGAAAACCCACGAGTTCCTCGGGGAAATAAACTCCTTACAGAGGACATGATGATTGAACTCTGAACTCCAACACCCCAAGCTATAATGCCCATGGCAATCAAGTCTTTCTCTGTTACTCAACTGAGTGTCTAACAGTGACATACACCCATGTCTCCCATGACTGTGTGGAGCCATATGCCATCAGTGATAACACAACTGTTGCCAAAATCTGAGATGCTGAGGAGGAGGCATACAGGAGTGAGAAAGATCAGCTGGTTGAGTGGTGTAGCAACAATGACCTTGCACTCAATGTCAGTAAGACTACGGAATTTATTGTGGACTTCAGGAAGGGAAAGTTGGGAGAATACACACCTCAATGAGTCAGCAGTGGAAAGGGTGAGCACTGAACATCTATCATGGGCTCAACATATTGATGCAGTTACTAAGATTGCATGCCAGTGGTTGTAATTCATTATGAGTTTGAGGTGATATGGTAAGTCACCAAAGACTCTAGCAAATTTCTACAGATCCTCTACTATGGAGAGGCAATTGCACAGGATTGGATAAAACTGTAGAGGATTGTAAACTCAGTCATGGGCACTGCCTTCTCATCATTGAGGTCATTTTCAAACGATAATGCTATCATTAAGGGCCCACACCACCCAGGACATGCCCTCTTCTCATTAATACTATTATTAGGGAGGAGATACAGGAGTCTGAAGACGCACACAACTTTTAAGGGAACAGCTTCTTCCCCTCCACCATCAGATTTATCAACAGTCCATGAAGCTGTGAACGCTAACTATTTTTGCTCTCTTTTTGCCCTGCTGATTTTTAATATATTGCAATTTACTTTGGTGAGGCAAAACTTGGAATATTGTCTGCAGTTCTGGTCACCTACCTACAGGAACGATATCAATATTGAAAACAGTGGAGAAAATTTACAGGAACTTGAGGACCTGAGCTCTAAGGAAAGCTTGAATAGGTCAGGACTTTATGGCTTGGAGAGTAGAATGAAGGAGATTGGATAAAGTATACAAAAATTATGAGGGGTACGTGCAAGCAGGCTTTTTCCACTGAGATTGGGTGAAACTAGAACTGAAGGTCACAGTTTAAGGGAGAACGGTGAAATATTTAAGGTGTGAATGTGCCAATGTGGAACAAGATGCCAGCGGAAGTGGTGGATGTGGGTTCGAATGCAACAAATTTCAGGAGATACATCAGTGCTGATAAACTTGATTCTGAGTCAGTGCCATTTGACCTCAAGACATAGGAGAATTAGGCCACTCAGCCCATCGAGTCTGCTCCATCATTCTACCATGGCTGATTTATTACCCCTCTCAACACCATTTACCTGCCTTTTCCCTGTAAGTTTTGACCCCCTTGCTAATCAAGAACCTATCAACCTCTGCTTTAAGTATACATAATGACTTGGCCTCCACAGTCATCTCTGGCAATCAATTCCATAGATTCAGTACCCTCTGGCTAAGGACATTTCTCATCTCTGTTCTAAAGGAATGTCCTTCTATTTCAAGGCTGTGCCCTCTGGTCCTAGTCTCCCCCACTCCAGGAAACATCTTTCCATGTCCACTCATTCTAGGCTTTTCAGTATTTGAGTATCATCAATTTGACTTCAGCAGGGACTGGCCTCTCATGCATGGCAGTGAGCATTACCGGGAATGGTGTGCACCTCATCGAGCAGCATCAGCCCCCATTCCTGGCTCTTTAGCCATTCCATCACCCTCTCGGCCTCCCAGGAACGTTTGGTCGTGTGCCCCAGCATTGAGTAGGTGCTGATGGCAATGGAGCAGCCTATTGGTTTATCTTTGGCGTCCGAAGTGAATCGGCAGATCTGGCTGTCATCGATGGTTGACCACATCTTGAACTGCGACTTCCACTGCTCGACAGACACGGCCGAGGTACACAACACTAGGCATCGCTTCCGCACAGTGCAGGCGGCTGTTACACCCACCAAGGACTTGCCGGCACCTGGAGAAACCGAACCCAACAAAATCAAGGAGAAAGTTCTATTATCCATGTGCATATCGAAGTCTCCTAAATGACCCTAATTAGCCTTGAGGCTGTCCTGCAGCTGAACTCTCCCCTACTGAGGGAGGATGTCCTCAATTAGCTTTGAGAAAGCAAGTCCCCAGGGTTGGACGGGTTGACTGGGGAATGCCACTTGCTTTCTGGTTTATGAGCACCCAGTAAGGAGGGGGCAGGTCACTCAGACTTGCACCTGGGCCACGTCAAGATGGCCATTCGAGGGTCCAGGCAACGGGCTGTCGAGGGCTCTGCCCGAGCCGACTATCTGCCCCTTTTCCAGGGCTATATTTGTGCCCTGGTGTCCTTGGACAAGGAACATGTGATCATTATGGGTACAGTAGGGTATTTATGTGAACAGTGGCCCCCTCCCCCAGGGAATTGAGTGTATTATAGATGGTAATAACTATTTTAATTTGAAATTACTAAGTGTTTAGTAATACCTAACTTTTGTATTTCTTCTGTATTTGAAAAAAAGATTTGTATGTTTGTTAAAAAAAAGGGGGTAGTACTGAGGAGGGTCAGCACTGAAGGAGGGTTACACTGTGAAGGGACAGTAGAGAGGGAGTTTCACACTGTGGAAATGGTGGTACAGAGGGAGAGTAATACTGTGGCAGAGGAACTGAGGGTGGGACATTTCGGATAAGTGCTCTACAGTAGTCTCCTGACTGCAGTCTTGTAACGCACATGTGATTGAGCATTAAAGCATGGAATTCTCATCACATCTAACCACAGGCACCTACCACAGGGAAGGACAATAACGCCCGACCTGGCCCGGCCATTCCCAAACATCTTCCGGAGGCTCTTTTCCTGGTAGGGCCGCAGCACAGCCGTGGGTTTCAGGTCAATGTTAACATCAGGGTTGACCGTATCATTCCTGAAATCATATTCCGCCAGCAAAGGGTACTCCATTTGAATGCAACGTTTCTGCAGCTCCTCGATCATTTCCTGCGGGAAGCAACTCATCAACACCACCACACTAATCCTCTTTAATAATATTTATATTGTAATTTCCTTTGGAATCAATAAAGTATCTATCTATTTTCATAAACATTATGAGGGGCATAGATAGGATAAGTGCAAACAGGCTTTTTACACTGAGGTTGGGTGAGACTAGAACGACAGATCATGTGTGAAGGGTGAAAGGTGAACTGCTTTAAGGGAACCTGAGGGGGAATTCTCACTCAGAGGGTGGTGAGAGTGTGGAATGAACTGGTAGTGGAACATTTAAGAGAAATTCTTCAACATATAAGAGAAGTTTGGATAAGTACAGGGATGGGAGGGGCATGAAGGGCTATTGACTGGGTGCAAGTTAATGGGATTAGGCAGATACTAGGCAGAGTCTGGCACATAGTAGATGGGCCAAAAGGCCTGTTTCTGTGCTACTGACTGTAAGAGATTCAGAAATCTAGAGCAACACACACAAAATGCTGGAGGAACTCAACAGGCTAGGCAGCTGGCTTTTTTGGACTTCATCAGGATAGTTTTGTCTTGTACTGTATTGCTGCTACAAAACAACAAATTTCATGACATATACACAGACAGTGCCTATAAAAAGTATTCACCCCTTGGAAATTTCCATGTTTTATTATTTTACAACATAGAATCATTGCGGATTTAATTTGACGTTTTTTGACACTGACCAACAGAAAAAGACTCTTTCATGTCAAAGTGAAAACAGATCTCTACAAATCAATCTAAATTAATTACAAATATAAAACACAAAAGAATTGATTTCATAAGTATTCATCCCCCTCCCAAATATGACGCACCAACTCATCACGGGTTTCAGAAGTCACATCATTAGTTAAATGGAGGTCTGATTTAGGAGACCTGTGTGTAGTCAAAGTGTTTCAATTGATTGTAGTAAAAATACACAGGTAGCTGGAAGGTTCAACTGCTGGTGAGTCAGTATCCTGGCAAAAACTTCACCATGAAAAAAAAATAACACTCCAAGCAACTCTGCAAAAAAGGTTATTGAAAAGCACAAGTCAGGAGATGGATACAAGAAAATTTCCAAGACACTGAATATCCTTTGGAGTACAGTTAAGTCAGTCAGCAAGAAATGGAAAGGATATGGCACAGCTGTATATCTGCCTAGAGCAGGCCATCCTCAAAAACTGAGTGACTGTGCACGAAGGGGACTCGAGGGGGAGGCCAACAAGAGACCTATGACAACTCTGATGGAGTTACAAACTTCAGTGGCTGAGTTGGGAGAGACTGTGCATACAACAACTGTTGCTTGGGTGCTTCACCAGTTGCAGCTTTATGGGAGAGTGGCAAAGAGAAAGCCACTGTTGAAAATAAAACACATGAAATCTCAGCTAGAAGGCATGTGGGAGACTCTGAGG
Organism: Hemitrygon akajei; assembly: GCF_048418815.1. NCBI lineage: Eukaryota > Metazoa > Chordata > Chondrichthyes > Myliobatiformes > Dasyatidae > Hemitrygon > Hemitrygon akajei. The sequence goes on from NC_133128.1 coordinate 116,860,522, forward strand.
TCAGCTGGAAGAAGGTTCTATGGTCTGATGAAACCAAAATTGAGCATTTTGGCCATCAGAATAACTGTTAAGTTTAGCATAAGGCAAACACCGCACATCATCAAAAACACACCATCCCTACCGAGAAGCATGGTGGTGGCTGCATCATGGTGGGGGGATGCTTCACTGCAGCAGGCCCTGAAAGGCTTGTGAAGGTAGAGGGTAAAATTAATACAGCAAAGTACAGGGAAATCCTGGAGATGTGGTCTGCAAGAGAACTGTGACTTGGGAGAAGATTTGTTTTCCAGCAAGACAATGATCCCAAGCATAAAGCCAAAGTTACACAGGAATGGCTTAAAAACAAACTTAATGTCCTGGAGCAGCCATGTCAGAGTCTAGACTTCAATCCAACTGAGAATTTGTGGCTGGACTTGAAAAGGGCTGTTCACTCACGATCCCCATGCAACCTGACAGAACTTGAGCAGTTTTATAAAGAAAAATGGAAAAAAATTGCAGTGTCCAGATGTACAAAGCTGATAGAGACCTATCCACACAGACTCAGAAGCTGTAATTGCTGCTAATGGTGCATCCACTAAATGACTTGAAGGAGGTGAATATTTATGCAATCAATTATTTTGTGTTTTACATTTGTAATTAATTTAGATCACTTTTTAGCGATTTGTTTCCACTTTGACACAAAAGTGTCTTTTTCTGATCAGGGTCAAAAAAGCCAAATTAAATCCACTGTGATTCAATGTTGTAAAACAAAAAAACATGAAAACATCCAAGAAGTTGAATACCTTTTATTGGCACTGCATAATCTCTGGATTAGAGAGCATGTCTTATATGGACAAGTTGAGCAAACCAGGGCTTTTCTCTTTGGAGAGAAGGAAGATGAGAGATGACTTGATAAAGGTGTACAAGATGACAAGAGGCATAGATCAAGTGGAGAGCCAGAAATGGCTAATACCAGGGGGCATATTTTACGGCGATTGATAGTCAGAGGTAAGATTTCTACAGAGTGGTGAGTGCATGGAACGCTCTGCCAGGGATGGTGATAGAGAAAGATAGGGACATTCAAGAGACTTTTAGATAGGCACATGGATGATAGAAAAATGTAGGGCTATGTGAGAGGGAAGAGTTGGATTGATCATAGAGTAGGTTACATCATGGATCAAAAGATCTGTACTGTGCTGTACTATTCTAAGTCTCTAGACCTCTCAGCTTTTAAAGTTCTCAGTTAAATTTTGTCACAAACTGTAATTGTGAAAAATCGAGGTGAAATATTACACATCCTCAGCACCCTGAGCTCCGAAGCATCTCCTGAACTGCTGGATTTATGAGTGGAATTGGTCACCTGCTTGACTTCGAAGGAGACAGTATGAAGCTCCTCCTCCTCTTCCTCCTCCTTGTCCATCTGCTCGTAGAAATCAAACAAGTCCGAGGGGACATCGGCCTTCAGGGACGCAGGCTCCCCACCCCTCGATGTTGATGCCGCTCCATTACTCTGTGAGGGTTTGGGCATCTGTGGAAAGACAATCATTTGTGACTTAGCCAGGGAATGAACTCCAGAACACTGAATCGTGACCAATAGATGCAAACTGCTGGAGGGAAAACAGCCGAGAAGATCACCACGATCTTCCCCTCCAGCACCTGTGATATTTACCAGGAGCATTGTAGACAATGGGCCCGAAGCATTGTCGCAGATTCCTACCACCAATTCCACAATCTCTTTGACCCACTACCATCAGGAAGGAGGTAAAGGGGCTTCAAAGCTAGTTCTGCCAGCTTCTTCCTTCAGACTGAGAGACTAATGGATACCCTGCCACTAGTTAAATCTGATCACTAGGACAGCAAGCTGTTTATCAGTGCTGTGCACTGCATACATATTTGAATTCTATTTTATTAACTTATTTGTGGTAATAATTTGTTTTACGTGCTGAGTGATATGTGTTCTGTGGGTGCACTATGGTCCAGAGGAACACTGTTTCATTTGGCTGCATTTACAGTCAGACGACAACAAACTTGAACTTAGCAGGTCAAGCAGCATCTATGGAGGGGAACTGACTGGGAGATCAAGAGCCCATCTTCAGTGTGCAGCAGGACCATTCCAAAGCCTGTTAACAGCGGGATATGACATTGGAATTGGTTTATTATTGTCACCTGCACTGAGGTACAGTGAAAAACTTGTCTTGCATACTGTTTATTCAGAGCCAATCATTACACAGTGCATTGAGGCAGTACAAGGTAATGACAGAAAAATTCATTATCAAAGTACATATGTGTCACCACAGGCAACCCTGAGATTTATTTTCTTGGGGGTAGTCTCAAAAATTAGAAAGAATCATTACAGAATCAATGGAAAAACACACACAACAGAGACGGACAAAAAACTCATGCAAAAGACAACAAACTTGCAAATACAAAGAGAAAAAAAGGAGATAGATAAGCAAGGAATGAATATCGAAAACATAAGTTGTAGGATCCTTGAAAATGAGTCATTAGGTTGTGGAATCAGTTCAGTGTTGAGGTGAGTGAAATTATCCAGTCCGGTTCAGGAGCCTAATGCTCGAAGAGAAACAACTGTTCCTAAACCTGATGGTGTGAGTTCTGAGACTCCTGTACCTCCTTCCCTTTGACAGAAGCGAGAAGAGAGCATGACCTGGGTGGTGGGGATGCTGCTTTCCTGCAGCAGTGCTCCTTTTAAATGTACTCAATTAAGCCCTTCTTAAGCCTGATGGTACATGCTCTCAGGAGTTTGCTTGTTAGGATAAGTCAGAAGGGAGAATGTCCAAGATGGGAGTAGTCCTCAATTCCACTGGTTACTTCCCCGAGGCAGAAAGCAGTGTAGACAGAATAGTGGAGGGGAGTCAAAAGTAAATTTATTATCAAAGTATGTATATATTACCATTATTACCTTGAGATTCATTTTCTTGCAGGCATTTACAGGAAAATAAAGGAGAACAGTAGAATTTATGAAAAACTACACATAAATAAAGTCAAACAATAAACGTACAAAAAACAAATTAATACTGAGAACATGAGTTATGAAATCAGTCCAGAGCTGTGGTGAGTGAAGTTGTCCACACTGGTTCAGAAGCCTAAGTTGTAGGGTAATGACTGTTCCTGAAGCTGGATGCCTGGGACCTACGGTTTCTATACCTCTAGCCTGATGGTAAAGAAAAGAGAGCTTGGCCTGGATGGTAGAGGTCCTTGATGATGGATGCTGCTTTCTTGTGGCAGCAGTCCTTGTAAACGTGCACCATGGTGGGGAGGGCTTTGCCTCTGATGGACTCAGCTTTATCCATCACTTTCTGTAGCCATTTCAGTTCCTGGGCATTAGTCCTCCCACACCAATCTGTGATGCGATCAGTCAGGATCCTCACCACTGCTTATCTGTAGAAGTTTGCCAAGGTTTTAGGTGACGAGCTGAATCTATGCAAACATCTGAAAAAGCAGAGGTGCTGGTGTGCCTTCCTTGTGATGGCACTTATGCACTGGCCCCAAAACAGATCCTTTGATATTCTAATGGCAAGGAACTTAAAGCTCCTTCAGAGGCTTGTTTGCTTGATGGACCGGCTGTGTTTACATCTCCAAGCTAAGGACACTGACTTACCAGCATGGCAGATTTACTGGAGATGGTGCCCATGATGAGCTCGGTGTCATCCCCTTCATCTGTCCGCAGACGGCACTGCTTTATGACCTTGTCTTGCAGCAGCTTCTGAATCACATCAGGATGCGTGCTCTCCACAAAGTACCTGCAGCAACGGGAGTGTGCTCAAATCACAGAACATCACCACAGTGTAGAGAACAGACCAGCTGCCCCTCCGTCCCATCTTCTAAGAAAGTTTGTGATGGCATTGGAGAGGGTCCAAGACAACAATCCCAGGATTATCACATGAGGAGCATTTGATGACTCTGGGCCTGTACTCACTGAAGTTTGGAATAACAGTAGACTCTCAATGAATCCTATTGAATACTGGAAGGTCTAGATAGAGTGGAGAGGATGTTTCCTATAGTGAGACAGTCTATGCCAAGAGAGCACAGCCTTAGAATAGAGGGATATCTCTTTAGAACAGAGATGAGGAGGAATTTCTATAACCAGAGGATCGTGCAGCTGTAGAATTCATTGCCACAAACAGCTGCAGAGGCCAAATCATTGGGTATATTTAAAGTGCAGGTTGAAATGTTCTTCATTAGTAAGGGGATCAAAGGTTACAGGGAGAAGGCGGGATAATGAGGTTGAGAGAGATAATAAATTAGCCATAATGGAATGGCAGAGCAGACTCAATGGGCCAAATGACCTAACATTGGTCTTGTGCCTTAGGAGCAGGAAAACACTGGGAAGGCTTGGACTTTATTCCTTGGGAGTCTAAAAGGCAGGTACTCTGACAGAGGTGAGCAGATGTTTGCTTGGAATAATTCTTCCACAAAGGACAAGTAATGGGATGTTGCCTGGCAGTGTTCTCCACAAAGTACCTGCAGCACGGCAGTCAAAACATAGAACGTCACTGCTGCATAGAGCACCAACCCAGCAGTCTAAGTCAAAGTTCAAAGTAAATTTATTATCTAACTATGTATGTCACCAAATACTACTTTGAGGTTCATTTTTTATAGGCACCCACAGTAGGACAAATACAATATAAACAGGGTCATTTTGAAAGAGTTGTAGAGTCTTTGAAAGTGAGTCCGTAGGTTGTGAAATCAGTTCAGAGTCGAGGTTACTCACACTGGTTCAGGCGCCTGCTGGCTGAAGGACCCCCTCGCAACCAGGGCCATCAGAGACAGAGGAGTAGGGAGAAATTGAGAAGGTAAACTTTATTCCTTGGAATGTAGAGAGGGGCACAGATGGAGTGAACGGAGTCAGCCTCTTCCCCAAGGGTTGGTGAATCAAGAATGAGAAGGCAGAGGTTTAAAGTGAGAGGGAAAATTTAAGAGGAATTTGAATTGTTTTGTTAAGAGCTTTGGAATGACCCAAGATCCCAACCCCGAGTGTCTTCTGACTTCTTCAAAAATTAAGATCACACTGACTACACAACCAAAGAGAACACAATGATCAGTTTCCCTACCTGTTATGCTTAAGGACCAACTTCAACTTCCCATAACTAACAGTGCAGAGCTGCAGGAAAAAACATAATATTCAGACACATTTCATTTGAAGTCGAAGATAATTTAATTATTTTGCATTCAAGAAGGCAACATCCTTCAAAGATCCCCACAATCCAAGCCTTGCCATCTTCTCAGACCTATCATCAGGCAGGAGGTACAGACGCTTGAAATCCCACACCACCAGGTTCAAGAACAGCTACACCCCTTCAACCATTCCATTCCATTCCTGAACATTAATCACTACAGTTCAGCAAGACTATGAATACTTCAAAACAAAATAAACATTTTTGCTCTAACTGGATTGTGGAAATATTGTGTTTTTACCCGAGGCAAGTGGGTTGGTCAGTTAATTGGCCATTGAGAGTGGTGGATCGGGGTTGATTGGAAGTGGAATTGGTCTATTATTATCACATGTACTGCGGTATGGTGAAAAGCTGGTCTTATATATTGTTTACTCAGATTAAATCATTGCACAGTGCATTGAGGTAGAACAAGGTAAAACAATAACAATGTATAATAAAGTGTAAATAGTTACAGAGAAAGGGCAGTGCAGGCAGACAATATGGTGCTAGATCATAATGAGGTAGACTGTGAGGTTAAGAGTACAGTTTATGGTATGAAGGGCCATTCAATAGTCTAATAATGGGATTACACAGTATAGGCCCTTCCGCTCCTATGTTATACTGACCTTTTAACCTACTCTAAGATCAAACAAACCCTTCCCTCCCACAGAACCCTCTATTTTTCTTTCATCCACGTGCTCACCTAAGAGTCTCTTAAATGTCCATATTGTCAAATGTACCACGATACAGTGAAAAGCTTATCTTGCACACTGTTCATACAAATCAAATAGTGCATTGAGGTGGTACAAGGGAGTACAGCAACAATACAGGGGGAGGGGGAAGAAGAGCTAATGAGGGGAGAATAAAATAGGAAGGAGTGGGATTAGTGTACAAATGGGTGCTTGATGGTTGATGTGGACTTGATGGGTTAAGGTACCTATTCTAATGCTCTGCCTCTTAATAACTCAATTACTTTATCAAATGCACAATTTTATGAGTGGCACAGCAATTAGCAAAATGCTTTACAATGCCAGTGATCAGGGGTTGCTGTCTCTCGGCAATTTGTATGTTCTCCCCGTGACCGCATGGGTCTCCGCTGGGTGCTCCGGTGTCCTCCCATATTCTAAGGATGTATGGTTAAGGCTAGGGTTAGTAAGTCGTGGGCATGCTATGTTGGCTCTGGAAGCATGGCGACGCTTGTGGACTGCCTGCCAGCACATCCTCAGACCGTGATAACCGATTTTGCAAATTACGCACTTCCCTTTATGTTTCGATGTACGTGTGACAAGCAAAGTTAAATATTTAATCTTTAAGTTCTGTTACACCACAAGGACAAGTCTTGAAAAACATTACCTTAATGAACTGCAAGATGCCATCGGGAATGGACGTCTTGCTCAATTTCTGCAGATACTCAATGATGTCGCTCGTCTGTAGCCCAACACTTACAGCCGCGTACAGGGAGTAGGCAGTCAGCTTGTACTCGTGAGTATGCGTAGGTCTGCAAACAGGCTCAGCAATGGCCACCAGGAAGTCCTGTGCGTACTTATATATCGGAGAGAAGGCTTCAAGGAAAATGTGTCCATCAGGAGCCTGTAGACATGAAATAAAACATTTCGGTAAGTTCAAAGTTTAAAAAAGCAGAAGATGTTCAGTAAAGCAGTAAGGTACGCAAAATGCACTAATCAACATAGAAATGGATGGTGAATGATATTGCTAAGCAGGCATTTAGTCCAGTAAAAGTTAGAGAGGGTGCAAAGGAGATTTACCAGGATGATGCCTGGATTAGAGAGTATGTCTTATGGGGAGAGGTTGAGCGAGTTAGTGCTTTTCCCTTTGGAGCACAGAAGGATGAGAGGTGACTTGATAGAGGTGTACAAGCCGTTAAGATACATAAACCAAGTGGATAGCCAGAGACTTTATCCCAGAGTATAAATGGTTAACATGAACTTGAAGGTGATTGGAGTAAAGTATGGGGGGGGGGGGGGGGGGATGCCAGAGGGCTAGTTTTTTTTAATATAAACAGACAACAGTGAGCGCATAGAACATGCTGCAGAGGTGATAAAGGAAGAAACTCTTAGATAGGCACATGAATGATAGAAAAATGGAAGGCTGTGTGGGAAGAAAGGGTTAGATTGATCTTAGAATAGGCTAAAAGGCTTGCACAATACAGTGGGCCAAAGAACCTGCATGTTCTATATAAGCTTTTGCTGTCTCCTTGAAAGATCCATCTGAATATTCTCTCTTGTGCTTCCCCAGTAGCTGTACAAATTGTTCCTTTTGCAATTACCAATTCCATTTTGAAAGTAACAACTGACACTTTCTGGAGCACTGAGGAGTACCCATTTTGTACATAACGTACTGCGTAACAATTTGATCTGTATAAACAAGTGACACAAGACAGAGGCACGAGAGAATGCGGATGCTGGAAACTGGAGAAACAAACAATCTGTTGGAAGAACCTAGTAGGATGATCGGTATCTGTGGAATGGAAAAGGAAATATCAATGTCCAGCGTCTAATCTTCGCAAAACCACTCAGCCCAACTCTGAGGAGACTCTGCGAAGCATAGGCACCTACTATGTGGCGACACTTGTGGGCTGCCCTCAGCATACCTCAGGTGTGTTGGTTGTTAGCAACGCAAACGACACATTCACTGTATGTTCAATGTACACATGATAAATAAATTCCAATCTGATTCCACAACCCACAGATTCACTTTCAAGGCCTCTACAAATCATGTTCTCAGTATTATTTTATTGTATATAATGTCTTCCTTTAAACATACGTTGTCTGTCAGTGATTATGTATAGTTTTTCATAAATTTTATTGCATTTATTTTCCAAAAAATGTCTGCAAGAAAATGAATCTCAAGATGGTATATGGTGACAAATACATACTTTGGTAATAAATTTTACTTTGACAGCAGTGACAGAGCAGAGAGCAACTCTGCTCTCAGTCCTGATGTAGGGTTTTGATTTGAAACAACAACGGTTCCTTTTCCTTCATGTTGCTGCTCAACCCACTACTTTCTTCCCGCAGATGTGATTCCAAAATCACAGAACTTGCTCCAAAAAAATCACTTTTTGAAATTTAACCAGCTTTGTTCATTAAAACTCAAATCTATTCCTTCCCACTCTCTCACTTTACTGAAGAGCATAGACAATGGGAGGAGAGCATTTTAATGAGATGGGAAAGACAGACAATATAAATTATTGAGATTTATCATTATTGCCCTTGTTTAATTTTGTGTTTGGCAGAAATGCACATCCCCTCCATCCATCCTCACATCCAGATGGATTGCATCACAATTACAGAAAAACTCAAGCCAGTTCTGTTAATGATTTCCACAAACAAAAATGAGTGGCAGATCAAAGACTTCGCCCCTTCCTCTCTAAGACAGGCCAGCGTCTTAGGTTAAGGAAGCTCAGCTTGTCATCTAACAGGGTGTCATGGTAGCATAGCAGTTAGCACAGTGCTATTACTGCTCAGGGCATTGGAATTCAATTCCAGGGCCCTCTGTAAAAAGTTTCTATGTTCCTCCCGTGAGTATGTGGGCTTCCTTCAGATGCTCTAGTTTCCTCCCACAGTCCAAAGATGTGTGGATTACGGCTAGTGAGTTGTGAGCATGCTACGTTGGCACCAAGTGTCGCCTCCAGCATAATCCTCGGACTGTGTTGGTCCTTGACACAAATAACACAGTTATTGTATGTTTTGGCATTTCGCTGTACTTGTGACAAATAAAGGGAATCTCTAATCTTTCTTTAATACTCTATCAAATTTCTACAGATGTCCTGTTGAAAGAATCCTGACTGGTTGCATCACGGTCTAGTATGGCAATTAAAATGTGCAGGAATGTAAGAAGCTGCAGAGAGTAGTGGACTCAGCCAAATACGTTACAGGCACGTCCCTCCTACCATCGGAGGTATCTACAGGAGGCGATGCCTCAAGAGGGCAACACCCACCCTCAATGATCTCCACGCCATCCTTCTGCAGCTACCTCTGGGCAGGAGGTACAGAAGCCCGAAGAAGAACAGCTACTTCTCTCAATCATTTGGTTCCTGGGGGAAAAAATGAATCAGCAAAACCCTAATTCAGGATTCACAATTGTTCAATGTCATTTCCAATACACAAGTGTAAAGGAGAATGAAATAATGGAACCCAGGTCACTGGTGCTGTAAAGTACGAGGGGTGATTGATAAGTTTGTGGCCTAAGGTAGGAGTCAATTTTAGAAAATCTAGCACATTTTTCAACGTAGTCCCCTCCTACATTTACACACATAGTCCAGCTGTCATGGAGCATATGGATCTTGGACCTCCATTAGTGTCCACAGATGGGTGATTGATAAGCTTGTGGCCTAAGGTAGAAGGAGGTGAGTTATTAACTTCAAACTTTCTGCATAATCACTCAGAGTTGATCTGCATGTGCATGTAACGAGATCTGTATAACTCATCTCCTTCATTTCATTGTTTTGATGTTTAATCTACATGTTACAAATACAGCTAATCTTTGTTAATCTCTTCCAACACACTGCTCCACCAAGAGCTCACAAACAAAGAGCAACCTTCAAGATGTGAAAGGGTGTTACATTACCACGCTACCCTGAATTCCATTACCACTTGAGCATGGATACATTAGTCAGCCAATCTTTACCCCGTGCCATGACCTACCACCCAAAGGGGCCTAGAGGAGTGATCGTCCTTCAGTGTCATCTGGATCCTGTAGTCCTTGGCTCCATACTCATCCTCCTTAACCACAGCCTGTTCCACTTGCTTGCCAGCAGCGGAGGGAACTGCTTCCTCAGAGTCTGCTCCCATAGCCAGCTCTTCGTCCTCCTCCTCCTCCTCATCATTACGACGCTTCTTCGACTTCTTCTTGTCTGTGGACATAATCAAACAAAATTGGTAATGGATTTACAACATGCGTATACTGTCATGTAGTGCCTACCCTGCTAACTCAGTCAGATTCATCAGGATTGTTTCATGTCATTTCCAGTACACAAGTGAAAAGGAGAACAAAATCATTGTTACTCCGGATCTGATGCAGCACAAAAAAGACAATAAAGAACACAATAATTTTTTTATAAAACCACGATCGATATAAATACATAAGATAGCTTGTATACATAAAGTGACGCTAGATACACGAGTGTCTGTACATAAGGTGACTGACAGGAAGCTCACTTCAACCCACAGATCATCCAACTTCACTCAGAACTGTGGCTCAGTGATTGTGTTATACAATCAGAGATTCGGAGACCTGGATCGTTCATGAGATAGTTCAATAGGATAGGCTGAATGTGTTTGAGCTTTTCTCTCTGAAGCGAAGGTAGATGAGAGGTAAATGGCTAACGCAAGGGGGCATAATTTTAAAGTGATTGGAGGAAAGTATAGGAGGGATGTTAAAGGTAAATTTCTTTACACAGTGTGGTGGGTGTATGGAACGCCCTGCCAGGGGTGATGGTAGAGGCAGATACATTAAGGCATTTAAGAGCCTCTTAGAAAGAAACATGAATGAGAGAAAGTGGAGTGTTATGTGTAAGGGAAGAGTTAGATTGATCTTGGTGTAGGTTAAAAGGTCGGCATAACACCATGTGTTGAAGGCCCTGTACTGTTCTATGTTCAATTAAATAAATCTGGAAATAGGAACCTAGAGTAACAATCTACTGGAGGAACTCAGAGGGTTGAGCAGCATCAGTGGGAAGATAGAAATTGTTGATGTTTTGGGTCGAAACACTGCATCAATGGACTAAATAAAACACTGCACTGCTATCAGTTAGAAGACCATAAGCTACAGGAATAGAGAATTGGGCCATTCAGCCCATCACATCTGCTCCGCCATTCCATCATGGCTGATTTACTTTCCCTTTCAATCCTGCTTGCTGCATTCTCCCCATAATCATTGTCACCATGACTAATTAAGAATCTATCCACGTCTGCTTTCAATATACTCAATGACATGGCCTGAAGCTATCTATGCCAATAAATTCCAGAATCACCACCCTCTGTTCCTAGATTGCCCCACTGCAAGAAACATCCTATCCATATCCACTCTATTCAGTATGTATCAATGAGATTGCCCACATTCTTCTTCACTCCAGTGACAAAAGGCCCAGAGTCAACAAACGCACCTCAAACGTTAACACTTTCATTCCAGGATCATTCTGGTAAATCTGCAGACCCTCTCCAATTGCCAGAACATCCTTTCTTAGATAGGGGCTCAAAACTCTTCACAATACTCCAAATGTAGACTGACCAATGCCTTATAAAACCTCAGCATTACATCCTCGTCCTCCTGAAATGAATGCAACATTGCATTTACCTTCCTCAACCTGCAAGTTAATCTTCAGGGATGAGGGGGCATTACTTGTTCCAAATACACCAACTTCAGGACCGGGCAACGGAAAGGTTAGGGTCGGTCCACAAAGGGTGGAGTAAGGGGCTTTCAGGGGTAAGGGAAGGAGGATGGACACATCAAGATGGAGCTGGTCAAGGACCAGGATGAGTCCCGGGTCAACACCCAAATCATTGGAGGGACTCTCGCGGAAGGAATTGGGTAGTTGACGTTTCAGGTTCAGGCTCCGGGGTCGAAGGGAGCTTGGCCGAAATCTCCAACGTTTGTTCTCATCCATAGATGCTGTCTGACCTGCTGCGTTCCTCCAGCATTTTGTATGCGTGTTGCTCAAGATTTCCAGCGCCTGCAGAATCTTTTGCGTTTATGATCTATGAAGGGAAATGGACAGTCGAGGTTTCGGGTCCAGATCGTGGGTCGGGCGGGGAACAGGCCGGGTGCTGGGCAGAGACTAGAGCCTGTGGCCGGGTATGGAGAGCAGGGACCTGGGTGAGGCCCGGACCCTGAACCGTGGCTGGGGCTGTGTGTGAGCTCGGTGCTGTGTGCACGGTAATAGGGGCTACTGGCGGAAACGGCGCTGGACCTCACCTCGCTCTCCCTTGTCCTTTTTGCCCATGGCGCCCGGAGACCACAGCAAAGCCACTGAGCATGCGCGTCGCTTCAGCTGCTGTTCGTTCAGGCAAACCCCTCGAGCATGCGCAAATCTCTGCGGCTGGCAGCCGCTGTTATGTCGCTGAGCATGTGCAAAGCCGTCGGTTGCCGGCAGCCGCTACAACACCACTGTACATGCGCGAATCCCTCAAAATGCCTCCAGCCGCGGGCTGCGCACATCATCGCGATGCTAGATGGCGTAGCAGGGATCCTAGACCGATCCACGGGTTCGGTACCGGACTCCGGCGTGGGACGAGGGGCTTTCTCCCTCTCCTCTCTACAAGATGTGCCGCTGTAAATTGTCCCTTGGACATAGGTAGAATCTGGGGAGGGGATTAATGAGAATGTGCAGAGAATAAAATAGGATCAGTGGAAATGGGTGGTTGATGATCGGAACGACGCGGTGGGCCGAAGGGCCAGCTCTGGGTTGTAACATTCCAGATTCATGCAGCATTCCAGAGTTGAGCCTTCACCTATCAAAGATTGAAAGCCGAACCCCCTTATCGTCATTAGAAAGTAAAGACGCTGGAGCGCGTTCCCTATAATCGTATTTCATGGCATCTTTTCCCAGCTCCCATCGGGGAGGAGCTACAAAAGCCTCAATAGACAATAGGTGCAGGAGTAGGCCATTCGGCCCTTCGAGCCAGCACCGCCATTCAATGTGATCATGGCTGATCATCCACAATCAGTACCCCGTTCCTGCCTTCTCCCCATATCCCTTGACTCTGTGTATCTTTAAGAGCTCTATCTAACCCTTTCTTGAAAGCATCCGGAGAATTGGTCTCCACTGCCTTCTGAAGCAGAGCATCCCATAGATCCACAACTCTCTGGGTGAAAAAGTTTTTCCTCCACTCTCTTCTAAATGGCCTACCCCTTATTCTTAAACTGTGGCCTTTGGTTCTGGACTCCCCCAACATGGGAACATTTTTCCTGACTCTAGTGTGTCCAATCCCTTAATAATCTTATATGTTTCAATCAGATCCCCTCTCATCCTTCTAAATTCCAGTGTATACAAGCCCAGTCGCTTCAATCTTTCATCCCATCATCCCAGGAATTAACCTCGTGAACCTACGCTACACTACCTCAATAGCAAGAATGTCCTTCCTCAAATTTGGAGACCAAAACTGAACACAATACTCCAGGTGTGGTCTCACCAGGGCCCTGTACAACTGCAGAAGGACCTCTTTGCTCCTATACTCAGCTCCCCTTGTTATGAAGGCCAACATGCCATTAGCTTTCTTCACTGCCTGCATGCTTACTTTCAGTGACTGATGAACAAGGACACCTAGATCTCATTGTACTTCCCCTTTTCCTAACTTGACACCATTCAGATAGTAATCTGCCTTCCTGTTCTTTCCACCAAAGTGGATAACCTCACATTTATCCACATTAAACTGCATCTGCCCACTCACCCAACCTGTCCAAGTCACCCTGCATTCTCCTAACATCCTCCTCATATTTCACACTACTACCCAGCTTTGTGTCATCTGCAAATTTACTAATGTTACTTTTAATCCTTTCATCTAAATCATTAATGTATATTGTAAATAGCTGCGGTCCCAGCACCGAACCTTGCAGTACCCCACTAGTCACTGCCTGCCATTCTGAAAAGGACCTGTTAATCCCTACTCTTTGTTTCCTGTCTGCCAACCAATTTTCTATCCATGTGAGTACCCTACTCCCAATACCATGTGCTTTAATTTTGCCCACTAATCTCCTATGTGGGACCTTACCAAAGGCTTTCTGAAAGTCCAGGTACACTACATCCACTGGCTCTCCCTTGTTCATTTTCATAGTTACATCCTCAAAGAATTCCAGAAGATTAGTCAAGCATGATTTCCCCTTCGTAAATCCATGCTGACTTGGACCGATCCTGTTACTGCTATCTAAATGTGCCGCTATTTCATCTTTTATAATTGACTCCAGCATCTTTCCCACTACTGATGTCAGGCTAACTGGTCTATAATTCCCTGTTTTCACTCTCCCTCCTTTCTTAAAAAGTGGGATAACATTAGCTATCCTCCATTTCTCAGGAACTGATCCTGAATCTATAGAACATCGGAAAATGATTACCAATGCTTCCACAATTTCTAGAGCCACCTCCTTAAGTACCCTGGGATGCAGACCATCAGGCCCTGGGGATTTATTGGCCTTCAGTCCCATCATCCCAACACCATTTTCTGCCTAATGTGAAATTCCTTCAGTTCCTCCGTTACCCCAGGTCCTCTGGCCACTATTACATCTGGGAGATTGTCTGTGTCCTCCCTAGTGAAGACAGTTCCAAAGTACCTGTTCAACTCATCTGCCATTTCTTGTTCCCCATAATAAATTCACCTGTTTCTGCCTTCAAGGGCCCAACTTTGGTCTTAACTAATTTTTTCCTCTTCACATAGCTAAAGAAGCTTTTACTATCCTCCTTTATATTCTTGGCTAGCTTACCTTTGTACCTCATCTTTTCTCCCTGTATTGCCTTTTTAGTAATCTTCTGTTGCTCTTTAAAAGTTTCCCAATCCTCTGGCTTCCCACTCATCTTTGCTATGTTATACTTCTCTTTTATTTTTATACTGTCCTTGACTTCCCTTGTCAGCCACGATCACCCCTTACTCCCCTTAGAATCTTTCTTCCTCTTTGGAATGAACTGATCCTGCACCCTCTGAATTATTCCCAGAAATACCTGCCATTGTTGTTCCACTGTCATCCCTGTGAGGGTATCCTTCCAGTCAACTTTGGCCAGTTCCTCCTCATGGCTCATAGTCCCCTTTGTTCAACTGTAATACTGACACTTCCGATTTTCCCTTCTCCCTCTCAAATTGTAGATTAAAACTTATCATATTATGGTCACTACCTCCTAATGGCTCCTTTCCCTTGAGTTCCCTTATCAAATCCGGTTCATTACACAATACTAGATCCAGAATTGCCTTCTCCCTGGTAGGCTCCAGTACAAGCTGTTCTAAGAACCGATCTCGGAGGCACTCCACAAACTCCCTTTGTTGGGGTCCAGTACCAACCTGATTTTCCCAGTCTACCTGCATGTTGAATCCCCCATTACAACTGTAGTATTACCTTTGCGACATGCTAATTTTAGCTCTTGATTCAACTTGCACCTTATATCCAGGCTACTACTTGAGGGCCTGTAGATAACTCCCATTAGGGTCTTTTTGCCTTACAATTGCTCAGTTCTATGCATACTGACTCTACATCTCCTGATTCTATGTCACCCCTGGCAAGGGACTGAATTTCATTTCAAGTCACACATCACCGGCTCTCAGAACAGCTACGCAAACACGAGAAAGTCTGCAGATGCTGGAGGAACTCAGCAGGCCAGGCAGCATCTACAGAAAAGAGTTATCAGCAGACATCCTATCCTGCAAAAACTCATTTCATGGAGATAGCACCACCATCACCCCCCCCATATCCCCCCCCCCCCCCAGTTGCCCTCCAAGGGTGTATGTATACAGGACATTTGATTATGAAAGAATGCAATTTATTTGATCACATATTGAAACTATTTACACACTATATATAGTGTTGAGTTTGTTGGCAGTCTCAATGTAGACTGGGGTGAAGTACATTTTATATTTTCTTTTTTTGGAACACTCTGCCATGGCACTGCAGGACACTAAACTGAACTGATGGACAATGAAAGAGAGAGAGAGGTGGACTGTAAAGCCCTCCCACAGAGAAAACTGATAGGTTTACTTAGCACAAAGAGAGACCAATCAGGATTCTTTTTTCTCTCTCTCTCTCCCCCCTCCCTCGCTCACTCTCAAAAAATCAATTTCCAGGATATTGTATATAATTTGCGGACATCAGGGAGCCATTATCAATATGCAGGAGACTCCCGGAACTTCCAGGAGAGGCGGGACGTCTGTAACAGTTGACGTATTGGGCCGAAACCCTTCATCAGGACTAGAGGAACAAGAGAAGTCAGAGTAGGAAGGTGAGAGGGGAGAAAGAATTATGGGGCGGTAGGTGATAGGTGAAACCAGGAGAGGGGGAGGGGTGAAGTAAAGAGCTGGGAAGTTAGTTGGTGACAGAGATAAAGGACTGGAGAAAGGGGGAAATCTGATCAGGGAGAGCGTAGGAAACCACGTTGGAAAGGGAAGGGGGGAGGAGCATCAGAAAGAGGTGAAGGGCAGGTAAGGTGATAAAGTGAGAGAAGGAAACAGGAATGATGAAAGGTGGGGGACTATTACCGGAATTTTGAGAAATCGATGTTCATACCATCAGGTTGGAGGCTACTCAGACGTGTTGAACATTGATTTCTCAAAGTTCCGGTAATTGCCCGCTTCACCATTCCAGTTTCCTCCCTCACCTTATCTCCATCCCTGCCTATCACCTCCCTCTGATGCTCCTCCCCTTTCCCTTTCTTCCGTGGTCTTCTATCCTCTCATGGGGGGGGGGGGGGGAGGGAAAGATGTGCTTGGTAGTGGGATCTCGTTGGAGTGGCGACTGAACTCCCGTCGAAGAGAAGATTTAAACTTCTCCAGTGTAGGCATCACTGGCAGAGGCTTTGCAGTAGTGAATTTAAAGAGCAAACACGAGGAAATCTGCAGATGCTGGAAATTCAAACAACACTCCAACAGGACAAACTCCAAACAATTCCAACGCGATCCCACTACCAAGCACATCTCCCCCCCAACTTTCTGCTTTCCGCAGGGATCGCTCCCTATGCGACTCCCTTGTCCACTCGTCCCCCCCATCCCTTCCCACCGATCTCCCTCCTGGCACTTATCCATGTAAACGGAACAAGTGCTACACCTGCCCTTACACTTCATCCCTCACCACCATTCAGGGCCTCAGACAGTCCTTCCAGGTGAGGCAACACTTCACCTGTGACTCGGCTGGTGTGGTATACTGCATCCGGTGCTCCCGGTGTGGCCTTTTATATATTGGTGAGACCCGACGCAGACTGGGAGACCATTTTGCTGTACGCCTACGCTCTGTCCGCCAGAGAAAGCAGGATCTCCCAGTGGCCACACATTTTAATTCCACGTCCCATTCCCATTCTGATATGTCTATCTATGGCCTCCTCTACTGTCAAAATGAATCCAAACTCAGGTTGGAGGAACAACACCTTATATACTGGCTGGGTATCCTCCAACCTGATGGCATGAACATTGACTTCTCTAACTTCTGTTAATGCCCTTCCTCCCCTTCTTACCCCATCCCTGACATATTTAGTTGTTTGTCTGTTCTCCATCTCCTTCTGGTGCTTCCCCCCCCCCCCTTTCTTTCTCCCGAGGCCTCCCGTCCCATGATCCTTTCCCTTCTCCAGTTCTGTATCACCTTCGCCAATCA
Organism: Hemitrygon akajei; assembly: GCF_048418815.1. NCBI lineage: Eukaryota > Metazoa > Chordata > Chondrichthyes > Myliobatiformes > Dasyatidae > Hemitrygon > Hemitrygon akajei. The sequence goes on from NC_133128.1 coordinate 116,877,972, forward strand.
CCTTTCCAGCTCTTAGCTTCACCCCACCCCCTCCGGTCTTCTCCTATCATTTCGCATTCCCCCCTCCCCCTCCCACTTTCAAATCTCTTAGTATCTCTCCTTTCAGTTAGTCCTGGCGAAGGGTCTCGGCCCGAAACGTCGACAATGCTTCTCCTTATAGGTGCTGCCTGGCCTGCTGTGTTCCACCAGCATTTTGTGTGTGTTGTTCAATAATCAGCTATTTGGCTTTGTTGACACTGAGTGGGAGGGTTTTTTTCCGGCACCAGTCAACCAGATTTTTGGTCGGTCTCCCTCCTAAATGCCCATTTGTCACCAGCTTTGATTCAGTGAACAACAGTGCTGTTGTCAGCAAACCTGAACGTCGCTTTGGAGCTGTGCTTAGCCCCACAGTCACTTGCTGTGTATAATTTATATTTGTTTATCTAGTGAATGCTGTTTGCCTGATGCTGTCATTCTATGTAAGTAACTGATGCTATGTAACTTTTGACTGTATGCAAAGCAGAAAGTATATCTTAGTGACTCTACAGTAAACAGAAACTGGGAAAGTGAGGCAGATACTTGATGTGTTAGAGTCGCCTCCTCGCTATGATCCAACACTGCGGTTACACTTTTGTACTTATACGATGTTGACTTGGTTGAGATCACTCAGGGAAATAAAATGGAGATGAGGATGAATTTCTTTAGCCAGAGGGTGGTGAATCTGTGGAATTCATTGCCAGAGTCGGCTGCGGAGGCTGAGTTGTTGGGTGTATTTTAAGCAGAGGTTGACAGGTTCTTGATCAGTAAGAGTGTCAATGGTTATGGGGTAAAGGCAGAAGAATGGGGTTGAGAGGGAAAGTAAATCAGCCATAATGGAATGGTGAAGAAGGCTCAATGCAGAATGGCCTAATTCTATTTATTTAGTGTAACAAAACTGAGCTGCACCACCCAGCAACCCACCTCTTTAACCTCAGTCTAATCACAGGACAATTTACAGTGACCAACTAACTTACCAACCTGTATGTCTTTGGACTGTGGGAGGAGTCTAGAGCACCAGGAGGAACCCACTTGGCCGCAGGGAGAACTTATGATAAAAAGTAGGACACTAATCAACAGATCGGTCAGGAAAGATTGGAGTGGTGCAATAATTATGCCTGTGGAGAAAACAGTTGTTGAAGTTAACTTTGAATTCCATATCTGAATTTAGCAGTTATTGAAGTAACCAAGATGTTTTAAGGGACTAATACAATTAAAAGGGGGGGGGGGGATTTCTTGTGGTTAGAAACAGTGTACAAATTTATTCAACTTGTTGCAGGAAAGATAGGGGCATGGTAATGTAGCGATTGGCGTAATGTTTATGGCACCAGCGATCAGCAATCAGGGTTCAATACCTGCCACTGTCCATAAGGAATTTGGATATTCTCTCCATGACTGTATGAGTTTCCTCTGGGTGCTCTGGTTTCCTTTCCCTTTGCAAAAGGGTACAGGTTAGGGTTAGTAAGTCGTGGGCGTGCTACATTGCTGCCAGAAGCATGGTGGTAGTTGGGGGCTGCACTCAACACATCCTCAGACTGTGTCGATTGTTTGAAGCAAACGATGTATTTCACCGTGTTTTTTGATGTATGTGTAGCAAAGATAAAGATGTCATTAAATTGGAAAGTGTGCAAAGAGGGTTTACAAGAGTGTTGCCAGGACAAGTGGGCCTGAGTTATTAGGAAGAGGTGGGACAAGCTTGGACGAGGTCCAGCACCTGGTCCCGTGGTGTGCCGACAACAACCAAACACCCAGGAGACCAAGGAGATCATTGTGGACTTCAGGCATGCTAGGAGCCACACTCATGTCCCCATCTACATCAACGGAACTGTAGTGGAGCGTGTATCAAGCTTCAAATTCCTTGGTGTTCACATTTCCAAGGATCTCACCTGGTCCCTGAACTCCTCCATCCTGATCAAAAAGGTGCAACAGCGCCTTTATTTCCTGAGGAGCATCAAGAAAGCTCACCTCTGTCCCAGGATACTGACTGACTTTTACCGCTGTACCATTGAGAGCATACTCACCAGCTGCATCTTAGTGTGGTATGGCAATTGTCCCATATCGGACTGCAAAGCACTCCAGCGTGTGGTGAAAACTGCCCACCATTGAGAACATCTACCATAAACGCTGCCTGGGCAGGGCGAAAAGCATTATTAAGGATGCATCTCACCCTAACCATGGACTTCTTACTCTCCTCCCATCCAGTAGGTGCTACAGGACCCTCCACTCCCACACCAGCAGGCACAGGAAGAGCTTCTTCCCTGAGGCTGTGACCCTGCTGAATCTCACATCACAGTGCTAAGTAGTATTGCACCCATATCGTACTGTCTCAGTACTTTCATATTTGTGTGCTGTAGCACTTACTGTTTATTCGCAGTTATTTTGTAAATAACACGATTCTTTGCATTTCTGGTTGGGTGCTAACTGCATTTCATTTGGCTTTGTATCTGTACTCGGCACAGTGACAATAAAGTTGAATCTGATCTAATTTCATTTCTTGGAGTGGAGGGTACTGAGGAGTAACTTTACAGCAGTAGTAAAATCACGAGGGGCATAGATAGGGTGCAAGAACACAGTCTTTTTCCCTGGGAAAGGGGATCACAATCTAGATGGCATAGGTTTAAGGTGAAAGGGGAAAGCTACCAATCTCATTAAGGCAGGTACATTAACAACATTTAAAAGCCACATGGATAGGTACACATTAAGGAAAGGTTTAGAGGGATTTGGGCGAAAGGTGGTCAAATGGATTTAGCTCGGATGGACATCTTGGTCAACACGGATGAGTTGAGCCCAAAGGCCTGTTCCCGTGCTCTCTGACTCTATGACTCGAGGAGGGAGTCGAGAGCAAAAGTGTAGACTTAAAATCAGCTTCAGGCCATTCAGAAGTACTGCCAGGAAGCATCTCTTCACAGAGTAATGGAAATTCAGAGTTCTCCCCCATGTGCTGCTGAGGCTGGAGGTCAGTTAAAAAGTAATAATAATCATCATAATAATAATAACAATAATGGAGCACTTTTCATACAAATGATGTAGTGCCTTACAATGGGATAAAGTGCAAACATGAAAATAAAAGACAAAACAATTTTAGTTAAAAGCCAGGTTAAATAAATAGGTTTTGAACCAGAGTTTAAAAGTGTCAAATGAGCCTTCATCCCTTATAATTTTAGCTATTAAATTCCACAGATTAGGAACATGGTTCAAATAAACTGACCTGATTTGAGGGAGATTATTTAAATTTAAGAGTACGGCAGAAGAAGACCCGAGAGCTCGAGCAGAATTATAAAATGAAAACGATACAGTAATGTACTCTGATCCCATACCACAGAGAGCTTTAAAAACAAGTAAGAGAACTTTAACGTTGATTCTAAGTGACACCGGAAGTCAATGCAGAGTAGCTTGGATGGGAGTGATATGCTCCCTCATCCTGGTTTTACTTAAAAGTCTAGCAGGGATCATGGACTTCTAACGGACTAGAAGTCAAAATTCAAAGTAAATTTATTATTGAAGTAGGTATATGACACAATATATTACCCTGAGATTCAATTTCTTGCAGGCAGAGAAAGAAATACAATAGAATGTACGAAGAACTATACATAAACAAGACAAAGATGTTGCCAGGACTTGAGTTATAGGGAAAGAGTCAAGATTGTTTACTGTCATTTCCAGTACACAAGTGTAAAGGAGAACAACATAACTGTTATTCTGGACCCGATGCGGCACAAAAACACAATCGTAAAAACGCAATACATATAAATGCATAAGATAGCTTATATACATTGATTGTATGTCAATAAACTGATGCTAGGCACTGCAGTATCTGTATATAAGGTGACTCTGACAGGATATGATGAAGTAGTGGTGATTGGGGTTATGGAGATGTGGGTTCGTGGGTGGAGGTGCTGATCAGCCTTACTGCTTGGGGAAAGTAACTGTCTTTGTGGCTGGTGGTCCTGGCGTGGATGCTACATAGTCTCTTTCCTGATGGGAGTGGGACAAACAGTCCATGAGCAGCTGGGTGGGGCCCTTCATGATGTTACTGGCCCTGTAACGACACCTTTATATACATCCCTGATGGCAGGTAAGATCCTTGTCGGTGATGTATTGGGCAGTTTTGACAACCCATTGAAGAGCCTTCTGTTCACCGCAGAGCAGTTTCTGTGGAAGGTTGAATACTTCGGTACATTATTCCCAGCAGTGGAGAATGAGGGAAGATTTGACAGTAGTATACAAAAAGGGGTATAGATAGGGTAAATGTAAGCAGGTTTGTTTCCAGAGGTTAGGTGAAACTAGAACTGGAGGTCATGGTTTAAGGGTGAGAGGTGAAATGTTTAAGAGGAAAAATGAAGAGGGTGGTGAGGGTGTGGAACGAGCTGCCGGTGGAAGTGGTGGATGCAGATTTGATTGCAACATTTAACAGAAGTTCGGGTGAGTAAGTGGATGGAAGGGGTTATGGAGGACTATGGTCTGGGTGCAGGTCAATGGGACTAGGCAGATAAATAGTTTGGCACTGACTAGATGGGCCTGCTTCTTTGCTGTAGTGTTCTATGACTGACAAACGACCAATGTACATAAGATGACACATTTTCACATGAAAATAAATACATAAGTAGTACTGAGAACATTATAGGAAGGATGTGGAAGCTTTAGAGGGCACGCAGAGTTGATTTACCAGGATGTTGCCTGGATTAGAGAGCATTTGCTATGAGGACAAGTTGAGTGAGCCAGGGCTTCTCTTTGGAGCGGAGGAGGATGAGAAGTGACTTGATAGAGGTGTATAAGATGATAAGAGGCATAGATCAAGTGGATAGCCAGAGACTTTTTCCCAGAGCAGAAATGGCTGAATACCAGAAGGCATAATTTAAAGGTGGTTGGGAATAAAGCATTGGAGAGATGTCAGAGGTAGTTCTTTTTTTTTATAAACACAGAATGATGGGTGTGTGGAACATATTGCCAGGGGTGAAGGTAGAGGCATATACCTTAGGGCCATTTAGAGACTCTTAGATAGGCACATGGATTATAGAAAAATGTTGGGTTATGTAGGAGGAAAGGGTTGGATTTATTTTTGAGTAGGTTAAAAGACTGGCATAACGTCATGAGACAAAGAGCCTGTACTATGCTGTAATGTTCTATGTTGTGTATTGACATTGTAAGAAGGATGTGGAAGCTTTAGAGAGGTTTACTCTGCATGACTAGAGTAGTTTAAAAGTCCGCATATCGTAGCCTCAAGGGCCTGTATTATGCTGGCAATGTTCTATGTTCTGTAAGAGTTAGGATTGGGGAAGCAAGAAGAGTAGATGGAGTGAGGATGGAACCAGTCCTAAATGAAAGGTGCTGCTGCCTCCTGCTGTTATCCTTTACCGAACCGGAGGATAATACAACAGGACAGCAATTAAGACAGAGTGTGGGGAATCTTTGGAATTCAGTGCCACAGATGGCTGTGGAGGCCAAGTCATTGGGTATATTTAAAGTATAAGTTGATAGGTTCTTGAATTGTCAGGGCGTCAAAGGTTATGGGGAGAAGGCAGGAGAACAGGGTTGAAAGAGAGAATAAATCAGCTATGATGGAATGGCAGAGCAGACTCGATAAGCTGAATAGCTTAATTCTGCTCCTATGTCTTATGGTCTTATTAAGCAAACAAATGCAGAAAGCTGTGAAATAAATAGTTTTATTAACGATCTGCAAAGTGCTGAATACCATGGACTCCGACCCAGAAAGAATCCAGTTCAGAGCAGCGATCTGTGCACTTAAAACCAATAGCACGGACTACATAAAAGGCAATCTCCTGTGAACTAGTCCCACTGAACTCATGCAGAATCAGACTGGAACAAGAACGCGTACCATCGATATACAGATTTCATAGAAACAGGATTATTGGTAACAAACCGAATATAAACATGGCTTTCTTTTACAAAGAACCAGATAGCAGTGAGGGTAAATACAATCGGGAATAATTACAAATAAAAATCCCAAACATTTTATACACCTATACAATTAAATGTAATACAGTCAAAATGTACAACCAGCCAACAATTTTGGCCTGACACTGTATATGTGTGGCGTTTGACAGCTGGTCTCGAAGAAGCATTCAATGCCATCGGGTATCAGACCATCCATTTCTGTCCTACACCTTGTCAAGAGAAGAAATATTTGGATTGAGCCTGTGTTTTATTCGCAAGCTCGTGAGGCAAAACTTCTCTCCATTCTGAACAAAATAAAAAGAATTACTGTGAGCCACACCCTCATGCTGAACAAGGGCTTGTCTAAGAATCCTCTCTCTACTAAATGAATGGAGACATTTGGACTCTAGTCATTAGACATGGAGATCACTCACTCAGTGAGTTCCAGACATACACAACACGCACACATACACACACACACAAACACAAGAGATTCTGCAGATGCTGTAAATCTAGAGCAACACACACAAAATGCCGGAGGAACTCAGTAGGTCAGGAAGCATCTATGAATAAACTGTTGGAGGTTTGGGCTGAGATCCATCATCAGGGCTATTACACACGTACACATACACTTTTCTGTGCACTGATTGAACTAGGCTCCAGGATACAGTACAATTAACTGTTCTTCCCTTGCAGCGGCAACCCTTTCCATACCAGAAATGCACTCAACCTTCATTGCAAACTTTACCCTCCCAACAACAAAAAAAAGCTATTTTCTAACAGCATTAAATTTAAGTGTTTGAATTAAACATGGGCGGAGGGAGTATGAGAGGGGGTTTGTTGGGTGTGGAGAAGGAACCTATTCAAGGAAACCTAGTTACGCTGGAATGTTATGGAAGAGAAGGGAACCAGTTGTCTTAATGATTGCAAGATCCCAACTGGGTTAATCCTCCCACCCCCATTCATCTCAATTACGTCACAGCCAATAATATAATTCTACATGCCTGTTGAATTATATTTTTATTATCTTATTTGTGGTAATAGTCTGCCTTTTGTGCTGAGTGTGATATATGTTTTGTGGGTGCACCATTGTTCGGATGAACACTGTTTCATTTGGTTGTATTTATGTTCAGTCAGATGACAATAAACTTGAAATTGAATGTAATCCCCAACTAACCCGAAATACAACCCCCAACTACCACTACATACAACCCTCATCGCTCCAATTCCAATCTACAAAATCCTCCCAGATAGACACTACCCCTCCAGAACTCCCACTGCACAATCTTTAGGACAAAAAGGAGGCAAAAAGAACATAAGTACCTCAATGTTACCGCACAAATTGATAGGGTGGTTAGGAAGGCGTAAGGTGTTTTGGCCTTCATTAGTCACAAGATTAAGTTCAAGAGCCTCAAGGTAATGTTGTAGCTCTATAAAAGCCAGGTTAGACCACACTTGGGAGTATTGTGTTCAGTTCTGGTTGCCTTATTATAGGAAGGATGTGGAAGCTTTAGAGAGGGTGTTGCAGATTTATCAGGATACTGCCTACATTGGAGAGCATGGTTTATGAGGATAGACTGAGAGAGCTAAGGCTTTTCTCTTTGGAGCAAATGAGGATGAGATGATGAAACAGAGGTGTACAAAATAAGAGGCAAAAATCAACTGGACAGCCAAGGACCAGTTTCCAGGGCTGAAATTGCTAATACATGGAGTATAATTTCAAGGTGATTGGAGTAAAGTATAGGGGATTGTCAGAGGTAGGTTTTTAACACAGACAGTGGTGGGTGTCAGGAGTGGTGATAGAGACAGATACGTTAGGGATATTTAGATTGGCACATGGATGATAGATCTTAGAGTAGGTTACAAGCTCAGCACAACATCATGGGCTGAATGGCCTGTACTGCACTGTGCTGTACAGTTCTATGTTCTAAACCAGGGAATCAATTCCCAAACATGGGGAAGGCAAACAAAGCCACGAGCCAGTACCTTGTCATGAAATACAGCCAAGAGATAGTCCAGGCACTGGAATCTGGAGCCAAACACAGTCTGCTGGAGGAACTCAGTAGGTCAAGCAGCAGCTGCGGGAAGTTGGGTTTTGGAGGGAGAAATTGTTGAAGTTTTGGGTTGCAACCTGAAGCACTGACAATTCCTTTCTAGCAGAGATGCTGCTTCATCTTCAGATTTCCTCCAGGAAAAGTGCTTGATGCCCAAAGTGTCATCTCTTTGGACCAGCACAGACTCTTGGAGATTATATCAGCGACTCAGCATGAGGGAACGCCACAAGATACTGCTCAACAGTCAACACGTAAACGAGTAATCAGATGAATCTGCCTTGTCAAACATACCACAGTACACCAGTAATGAGGGGAGATTTGAAAGAGGCATACAAAATTATGAGAGGTACAGGTACAGCGGGATCTGGGAATACAGATCCATACTTCCTTGAAAGTGGTGTCGCAGTTAGATAGAGTTGCAAAGAGAGCTTATTGCAAGTTGGCATTCATAAATCAAAATACTGAGTACAGGGGTTGGGATGTTATTTTGAAATTGTATAACATGTTGGTAAGGCGTAAGTTGGAGAATTGTATACAGTTCTGGTCACCTACCTACAGGAAAGATATCCCAAAGTTTGAAAGAGTGCAGAGAAAATTTATAAGGATGTTGCCAGGACTTGAGGCTCTGAGTTATAGGGAAAGGTTGAATAGGTTAGGACTTTATTTCCTGAAGCACAGGAGAATGAGGGGAGATTTGATAGAGGTATACAAAATTATGAGGGGCATAGAGAGGTAAATCTAAACAAGTTTTTTTCCACTAAGATTGGGTTTGACTAAAACTATAAGTCATGAGTTATGGGTGAAAGGGAACCTGAGGGAGAACATCTTCACTCAGAGGCTGGTGTGAGTGTGGAACTAGCTGCCAGCGGAAGTAGTGGATGTGGGTTTGATTGCAACATTGAACAGAATTTTGAAAAAACTACATGGATGGGGGGTGGGGTGTGTGGAGGACTGTATTCCAGGTGCAGGTCAATGGGACTGGGCAGAATAACATTTTGGCATGTACCAGATGGGCTGAAGGGACTGTTTCCGTGCTGGAGTGCTCTATCTCTTGAACAGACAGCGTGCCACCTTAACGTTAAGTAGTGAGGCAAACAGCAATGTGGACGAGAATTCAACGTTGTGAGTATGAATGAGATTCCCGCTGTACCACACACCTTTTCCCAACTCTAAGGAGCTCTCTCTCTCTCTCTCTCATTCCTCTAACACTCAAGATATTAGCAACCCCTCCTGTAGGAACAGTTAGAAATTGGCACAAAATAATTGGCAAAATAAACCATAAGAATGTCTAATATTCACAAGTCCAAGTCGAGGAACAACACTCTGTACACTCTCAGTGAAATTCACTTGGTTCCTTAGCCCAGGTTAGGCTCAAATCTGGACCTGTAACTGCTTCTGCCCAAGTTTACAAGACCATTTGGTTTCAGCCAACATTCAGAAAATCAAATTATCATAGTACTGGTTGTGCAAGGTCCCTAAAGTACCAGTAAAGTAAAATTATTATCGAAGAGCGTATGTCACCATATACTACCTTGAGATTTATTTTCTTGCAGGCATTCACAGGTAAATAAAGAAATACTCATCGCTACCCACTAGCCATGAAGTGCAAACTTCTTCTAGGAACAGTTTCTACTCCTCTGCCAACAGTCCATGAACCACTGCACAATTTTTACTCTTTTTCACACTACTTATTTTTGTTTTATATATATATATACACTTCTTATTGTAATTTATAGTTTTTATTATTATGTATTACAATGTACTGCTGCCACAAAACAATAAATTTTATGACGTACATTAGTAATACTAAACCTGATTTTGATTTTAGAAGATATCAGGAGTTTGACCGGTCAGGACCAGTGATAAGTTCAGATTTGCCGACCATGTTTGAGACCACCAGATCAGTTATTGTTAAAGATGTTCAAATTACATTTGTGTCTGTTTATACCATAGGGCATGTGCACCATAAGTACCATTCAATATCAACTACTACTAACAGGGTGAAGAAAGGCTTCATTTGCAACACATCATCAAGAGTTGGGCAGTGGGGGTAGAAACAAATAACCTGTTTCAGTCCCACAGATATCTATTTGTACTGATGTGAAAGAATTTGTATAATTTCAATGGCCAGAGGCTGATGTACTAATATATGAGGAGCATTTGATCAGCTCTGGGCCTGTACTCACTGGAGTTTAGAATAATGAGGGGGATCTCATTGAAACCTATCAAATATTGAAAGGCCTAGATAGAGTGGATGTGGAGAGGATGTTTTCAATTGTAGGGGAGTTTAAGGTCAGAGTAGAACAGAGATGAGGAAGAATTTCTTTAGCCAGAGGATGGTGAATCTGTGGAATTCATTGCCACAGACAGTTATGGAAGCTGAGTCACTGGATATATTTAAAGAGGAGGATGATAGGTTTTAGTAAGGGCATCAAAGGTTCTGGGGAGAAGGCAGGAGAATGGGGTTGAGTGGAATAATGAATCATACATGTTGAAATAGTGGAACAGACTTGATAGGCTGAATGGCCTAATTCTGCTCCTATATCTTATGACCTAAAATTAACACATGGGGAAAGCTACGATGAGAGATGGCTTGAGGTCATATGCCTCATGGTCTAACAGAGTGTTTCAGGGCTTATGTGTGGAATCTGGAAAAATATCCCACTATGTCTTGGGAAGTGCTCTGCTGGTATTGGTACTGAGGTAGGGCAGAATCGAGGGAGATTTATTCTGCAGTTAATCTGCATTATCCCTGTAGATGGAGTTTGATGGAACAGTGTAGAGATGGCCTCACTCATAATTTAAGCCATTCTGTCTCTGCCTTGATAGTACTTGATGGAAAAGAGTACAAGGAGCTTCGCTCTATATGTACCCAACTCATGTTATCCACGTCCTGTGAGTGTCTGATGGGACAGTGTAGAGGTTGCTTCATTCTGTACCCAACCCATATTGCATCTGACTTGGAAGAGTTTGATGGAAGGATGTGGAGGAAGCCTTATTTCACCAAAGAACAAAGACATACATTTATCTCCTGCACTATCTTCACACTGGATTTTAATCCAATCCATTGCCACATGTTGAGCTATCTAGTCTTTGAAACCAAGTTAGGCATGTAAAAAAGACTTTTTCAGAGAGATTGATCACGGCTACAGAAAAACTCTTCATGTTTGTTCAGAACGCCCACTGACAACTACAGTGTTTACAACAGTTCTGAACCTGGGGTCCATGGACTCCTTGCTTAATGATAGTGGTCCATGGCATAAAAAAGGTTTGGAACCCCTGGTTTAGAACAAGGACCTGTGCTTAACAGTTAAGACAATGCAAGAGGCAGATTCAGTGAGCAGATTTAACATTGCTTGAACTGGAGGAGAGATGCAAATTCTGAGCTCTATGTAAGTTAACTGCCCCCAGCATGCAGGTGTGTGTAGAATCTGGAGAGTATTGTTGGGAGTGGGCAGATGGGTTGGTCCCGAGGACATCACAGCCTCCAACATAAAGAAATGGAGGTTGATGGGTTCTTGATTAGTCAGGGTGTCAAAGATTACGGGAAAAATGCAGGCAAGTCGGGTTGAGAGGGAGCCATGATGGAATGGTGGAGTAGACTTGATGGATCAATTCTGTTCCAATGTCTCATGGTCCTATGGAAACATCAGATTTAAGATGTCAGTGTTTCCTGACAAAGAGACTCAAGAGACATGGAAACCCTTCAGCCCAGTACATCCACGCTATTCGTTGCACCCCTTTACACATATCCCATTTACTCACATTAGGCACGTATGCCATAAACTAATCTCTAATTGCTTTATGATCCATGGAAAGTACAAATTCTGTCATCTCAGACAATCACCAGCTTGTTTGGAAAAGGAAATCATCTTTTTTATCTGCAAATGCTCAACTGTTAACATTAAAAACATAACGTCTAGTGGGCCAATGGTGAGAGAAGTGAGATACAAAATTGTTTTCAGAGGAGAGGTGATGATATAAAGCAACGTCTAATAGAATGACCAGCTGGAGAAAATCAGAGCATCTGTACTGTAAATGTACAGCGTACCTTAACGGCAGAGCTGCCGTTCTGTAGAGTATCTGTACTGCAAATGTGCAGCGTACCTTAACGGCAGAGCTGCCGTTCTGTAGAGTGTATGTACTGTAAGTGTGCAGCGTACCTTAACAGCAGAACTGCCGTTCTGTAGAGTGTATGTACTGTAAGTGTGCAGCGTACCTTAACAGCAGAACTGCCATTCTGTAGAGCATCTGTACTGTAAACATACAGCGTACCTTAATGGCAGAGCTGCCATTCTGTAGAGCATCTGTACTAACATACAGCGTACCTTAATGGCAGAACTACTATTTTGTAGCAAATCTGCAGTGCACCTTAACGGCAGGATTGCCATTCAGTGGGACATCTGTTCTGTAAACGTACATTAACAACAGAACTGCCATTCAGTAGAATATCTGCAATGCAAACGTACAATGTACCTTAATGCCAGAACTGCCAAATAACATACACAACAAACTTATTATGATTACGAGCACCTTTGACTGTTCCTAGATAAAAAATAATATTGTGAGACATCTCTTCAGACACTCTCTGGAGCAGGGGAGTGAGCAAAAGAACTGGGGGACGGTGGGGAAGGGGTGGGTGGAGAACGAGTGGGGGGTAAGGAAAGAAGCGAGGAGTGGGGAAGGAATGGAGAGGAGCGGAAAAACAGGGGAGTTGGGGAAATATGCAGTTAAATTTTTGATATGATTAAGTTTTAGCAACCTTGAGATAGAAAGCATGCTGTTTGGGAATAAAGTGAATATTTAGAAACACTTCATAACTAGCTTGTCTTTATATGAAAGTGGAAAATGAAAGTTGGACAGCTGAAGTGTGAGGCTACAGAGGATACTGAAATACCAGGCCCATAAAGAACAATACTGTCTCAAGTTAATCCGGAGCCACTTTGCATAGTGCCAATCAAAACCTCTTGCATATATTAGCCGAGGACACAGTTTGATCAAAGTACAGTACTGATTAGCTATTTCTGGTGACTTATGAGCTTGTCGATGCTGTGTTTTTCTAAATTGTACCCACGCGTCTATCCTGAGCATTTTCTACCTGAACTGCTTGTGGTCCTTGTCTCAGTAATGGAAGGCGCAATGAGGAAGACTGCAGAGGAAGTGCCACAGAAGGAAGACTGCAATGGCCAGACAGGTCATCGTAGCTCAGAATGGCACAAGAGTTGAAGTAACTCATGAACTTATCCTCGCAAGGATCCATGAAGGTGGACTGAATGACACCTAGTGCAGGCTCATTGCTGATGTCTCCGGCACTGTAAATTCCTGAGATTAATTAAACTCAGATTACAATTTAAGTCCGAGGCCTGCAGAGTTCAGGAGAATCGCGCTTGGCACAGCTGGGAATAAGGTAAAGGCATCAGTTCAGTTTGTGGTAATATTAAGTATAACGGCACCTGCTTGGTAACTGAAATGGCACCAAGTTTCAGAACAGTGTGGCAGAGTTGGCCTCAGTACTGCTGCCCAGAGGCAACCTGGTGTGAAGCTTGCCGGGGCTAGCCAGATAACCTTTCACCCACAGTAACATACACAAAATGCTGGAGTAACTCAGCAGGTCAGGAGAGGAATAAACAGTCGATGTTTCGGGCCAACATCTTACATCAAGATTGGCGAAAGGCCTCGTCCAAAATGTCAATCCCGTAGACGCTGTCTGACCTGCTGAGTTCCTCCAGCACTTTGTGTTTGTTACTCCGGATTGCAGAATCTCTTGTGTTTATCACCTCAGGTGTCACTTCAATAGAATCCAAAGACATGGAGGACAAACAACAAATATACTTAATTACATGTTTAAGACATAAAATAATGGGTTTGTCTGGAGTGCTGATGGTGCTATCAGTTGTAGGAAAATGTTTCCTGGGCAGGTTCCAAAGCGGGCTCCTGATCAATAAGGAGATATTACATCTTCTTCCCGCTCCATCTGGAGTACATCTTGTTCTGGTGGATGTTGACGAAGGAGCCGATGGATATCATGGTCTTGTATAATGATAATTCTGGTTTCTAGGGTGCAGAACTGGACTATGAGGGAACCTGCAGGAATTTCAGAAACAGTTCGTATCATCCATAGCAAACTAGAAATGCAGGAATAGTTTGCACAACAGCCTCTTGGATTAGGAGCGGTGGTTGAATACATTTAGAGGGCTCCACCTCTGCTATGGACGGAATTTGTATAATTAGTGAGGGAACTAGGGCCAGCTATGTGGCATCTGACAATCTGTAACCAGGAATGAGTTATGTAATAAAGTGCTTTACCTTGAAGAACATCAGAGTACTGTGTGAATACACTGTAAAAAACCTTCCGATCATTCCCTTTCTGAGAATGCCAAAAAAATCTCATTATAAATACGAATTTAGGTATAAATTACAACCTAGGAAACACCTAGAATCACCAAAATTATACGCTGAAAAAGTGCAATCAGATAGAAAATAAACATATTGGAGGCTGAGGTTAGTCGCTAGTGATAGTGCACGAAGGTGTGGCGTAACAGTTCTTCTGCTGACGGCCTCTGCTTCACCTCCACAAATATCTTTTTCAAAAAGTCCCGACTGTGGTCCGACACGTGAGGAGGCAGCTGGGGGTTTGTCGGCTGAGTGGCGATCTTGAAGATTGCAGCCATAGCTTCGAACTCAGCCCAGGGGGGTTTCTCGGTGAGCATCTCCACTACCGTGCACCCAACACTCCTACAGAAGCAAACAGGCAAAACCCAATGAAAACAAGCACTGGCTGCAGCGCTCCCAGAGCATGCAAATCTAAGCAAAACTGATGGAAATGGGTGAGGCCACATTTGCAGTATTGTGTGCATTTCTGGACACCTACCTACAGGAAAGATATCAATAAGATTCAAAGTCTCGGGCTTCCAGACAGGTACCTGTATTAATTATAACTGATGTTTCAATAATAAACTCTACCATCTTCATCAGGGATGATGCCCTGGCATGTCTAGTCGGGTGGTATTTCTACCCCGATAGTCCGTCCCTCCTGATTGGTTAGTCTTCATCCAATCAGGTTTCCGCTTTTCTACCTTGTTTAAAATCGAATTCCAGTTCTCACTTAGAGCAAGACCTTTGTCTTTGTTAAAAAAAAATTGCTCTAGTTTTAGTTCAATAGCTTTCTTTAGCAGGCAGACCCAAAAGCCACTGGTGCGGCATGGTACAGAACTTTAACAAAGAAGGTCTTGCTCTAAGTAAAAACTGGAATTCGATTGTCAACAAGGTGGGAGAGTGAAACCCTGATTGGATGAGGACTAACCAATCAAGAGGGACAGACTACGGGGGTATAAATACCACCGGACTAGACACGCCCTGGCATCATCTCTGATGAAGATGGTAGAGTTTGTCATTAAGATGTCGGATATAATTGATACCTGTACCTGGCTGAACGCCTGAGAAAGTTTATTCATCATATACGCCAGGAAAGTACTAGATCCTTTATTTAGATTGGAAGTGGCATAACTGATAGATAGGGTCATAAAGAGAGCTTTTGGCACATTGACCTTCATAAATCAAAGGAGATGGATTGTCATGTTAAAGTTGTATAAGATGTTAGTGAGGATAAACTTGGAGTATCATGTACAATTTTTGTCACCTACCCACAAAAAAGATATCAATAACATTGGAAGTGGCATCGCAGATATATATATATATATATATATATATATATATATATATATATATAAAATTACAGTACAGTACAGGATGCTTTTCTCTGGATCATAGGAGAATGAGGGGAGATTTGATAGGGGTATAGATAGGGTAATGCAAGCAGGCTTTTCCACTATGGTTGGGTGTGACTAGAAAGAAATGTCATAGGCTCACAATGTTGTGCCAACCTTTTAACTTATTCTAAGATCAATCTAACCCTTTCCCTTCCACATAGCCTTCCATCTTTCTAACATCCATGTGCCTATCTATTATTAAATGTCCCTGATGTATTTACCTCTACCACCCTCATGGTAGGGCGTTCCACGCACATTCCACTCTGTGTAAAATATCTACCTCTGATATCCTCCCTACACTTCCCTCCAATATTTAAAAGTTATGCCCCTTGTGATAGCTATTTCTACTCTGGGAAACAGTCGCTGGCTATCCACACTATCTGTGTCTCTTAACATCTTGTACATCTCTATCAAGTCATCTCTCATTCTCCTTTGCTCTAAAGAGTAAAATGCTGGCTCACTCAGCCGACCCTCATGAGACATCTCTCTAATCCAGGCATTTTCCAGGTGGATAGAGTCGTAAAGAGAGTTTTTAACACATGGGCTTTCAAGAATTGGGATATTATATTGAAGTTGGATAAGATGTTGGTGAGGCCTAATTTGAAGTATTGTGTGCAGTTCTGGTCACCTACCTACAGGAAAGATTGAAAGAGTACAGAGAAAATTTACAAGGATTTTGCTGGGTCTTGAGGACCTGAGTTACAGGTTAAGATTTTATTTCCTGGAGTGTAAGAGGATGACAACAGATTTGTTAGAGGTATATGAAATTATGAGGGGTATAGATAGGGTAATTACAGACCACAGTGCCCACATAGCTAGTCCCAATTGTAAAGAATAACTTTACAGCCAAGCTGATTCCCCGAAAGGAAATGGCCTCAGAACTGACTGCAACACAAACAAAACTTGGTGTTGAAACTACGTTGGGTTGTGCAATCAAACTGGAGGAAGTAACTCAGAGAGGCTAGAACGAGCTGGATGGGTGAATACAAAATGTAAAATTTTGCCATACAAACTTTTGATGCAGATCAAGTGGACACCAAGAGACTTTTCCCCAGAGCACAAATGACAAATAACAAAGGGCACAACATTCAGGTGATTGGAGGAAAGTATATGGGGGGGGGGGGGGGGGGGAATGCCAGGTAGGTTTTTTTTTTACACACGGGGAGTGGTGGGTGTGTGGAACAGCCTGCCAGGGGTGGTGGTAGAGGCAGATACATTAGGGACATTTACGAGATTTTGAGGTAAGCTCATGGTTGATAGGAAAATGGAGGACTATGTGGCAGGGAAGTTTGATTCATCATAGGGTAGGTTAAAAGGCCAGCACAACGTTACTGTGCTGTAATGTTCAATGCTGTATAAAGTGGGAAGCGAGTGATTTGCTTTCACAGGATGGCAATGGCTAGTACCGGACAATATCCCGTTAAGGTGAGTGGAGGAGCTGAGTAGATGTCAGAGACTAGCAAGTACCTGGAGCACACTGCTGGATGTGGCAGTAGAGGCACACAGATTAGGGATATTTATATAGGCACATGGATGAAAGAAAAATGGAGGACTATTTCGGAAGGAAGGGTTAGGATGATTGTGTTGTTGGTTAAAAGGTCAGCATAACATTATGGGCTGAAGGACCCTTACTGTTTTATGTTCTAACATCGTGGGCCAAAAGGCCTGTCCAGTGTGGCACTATTCTATGACTGAGTTTATCTAACAGCAACTTTTATCTTTGCAATCAGAATCCTTCACAGGATTGCTAACCGTGACAGAGACAAAGCAAAGCAAAACAAAAAAGGAAAGCAAAATTATGAGGGGTACAGATAGGGTAAATGCAGCAAGCTTCTTCCACGGAAGCTGGTTGAGACAACAACTAAAGGCAACACACACAAATGCTGGTGGAACACAGCAGGCCAGGCAGCATCTATAGGGAGAAGCGCTGTCGACGTTTTGGGCCGAGACCCTTCGTCAGGATTCAGTGTGTGTGTTGCTTGAATTTCCAGCATCTGCAGATTTCTTCGTGTTTGCCTACAACTAAAGGTCACGGATTCTGTCTTGTCTCGTTCATACTGCACCAACCGCCACCACTGGGCTACAAACGTGCAGGAGCAGTGTGTGGTTCAGCGCCTTAAGGGTGAAAGGTGAAATGTTTAAGGAAAACATAAAGGTGAACTTCTTCACTCATAGTGTGGTGAGAGGGTAGAATGAGCTGCCAGCAGGAGTAGTAGGTGTGGGTTCAGTTTCAACATCTAGGAGAAATATGGATAGGTACATGGATGGGAGGGGTATGGTCCTGGTGCAGGTTGATGGGATTAAGGAGAATAATATTTTGGCACAGACTAGATAGTCCAAAAGGTCTGCTTCTGTGCTGTAGTGCTCAATAACTCATGGGAAGATGAGAAGTAGAGACCCAATGAGTGTCAAAACAACCCAATCTTCAGAGTGGCGTCAAATCTTAAGATGGAGAGTGTGGACTGTAAGACTGGCTGATCCAGATGGGCCCTGGAACTAAACGCAGGGCCATTTCAGCCCCTATTAGTGAGAAGGATCTTATTCACAATCCAACTTACCAGATATCGGCTTTTCGGCCATAACCTTCTCCGCTGATCACTTCTGGGCTCATCCAGTAAGGGGTGCCTGTGACTGAGTTCATGCCCGTTCCCGACAAGCAGATTGTCTGTAACCGTCGACTGGCACCAAAATCTCCCAGCTTCACATTGCCGGCTGAGTCCCGTAAAATGTTCGCACCTTCCAAACAAAAATGCAATGTTTCAGGTCAGTTCAAAAGGCAGGCACCCAAATCGGACAATAATTGTTACCCTTCTGCTGATACTATGTAGCTCAATTCCCAGGTCCACAAGACCATAAAACAGGAGCAGAATGAGGCCATTCAGCCCATCACGACTGCTCCACCATTTGATCATGGCTGATTTATTATTCTTCTCAACCCCATTCTCCTGCCTTCTCACCATAACCTTTGATGACCTGAGTAATCCAGAACCTATCAACCTCTATATACACAATGACTTGAGCTCTACAGCTGTCGGTCGCAATAAATTCCACAGATTTACCACCCTTTGGCTAAAGAAGTTCCTCCTCATCTCTGTTCTAAGTGGATGGCACTCTATTCTAAGGTTGTGCCTTCTGGTCTTAGACTCCCCTATTATAGGAAACATTCTCTCCATATGCACACTGTCTAGGCCTTTCAATATTCAACAGGCTTCAATGAAGTCCCCTCTCATTCTTCCGAACTCCAGTGAGTACAGGACAGAGACATCAAATGCTCCTATACGTTAACCTTTTCATTCCGGGGATCATTCTGGTGAACCTCTTCGGTACTCCCTCCAATGCAAGCACATCCTTTCAGTGTAAGGGGCCCAACACTGTTCACAATGCTCCAAATACAGTCTGACCAAAGCTTTGGGTTAGGGTTTGTAGGAGCAAACTAAGAAGCCACACATAGTTGGTGTTTGAAATAACAAACAAATTATTAAAAACTGGTGCACATCAGGAGACCAGTCAAAGCTGATCTACCCGAGAACGAATTTGGTAAAAATTTTACATTCTCAGTTTATGAGATTACCAGGAAACATTTTTTTTTAAACAGAATGGTGGCTACAAAAGACTTATTTAAATAACGGACTAGGTCCAGGTTATAGAATAAAGTGACTGTCCACATGTCTCACAGAAAATCCAATTTTCTACTATACAATGTGCGCAAGCTATAATGTAATTAGTTACGTTCTTGAAACTTGGGTATTGTCCCTGCTGCATTCCACATCTCTACCTATGTCTGCAGTTCCCTACTACCACATTAGCACAATTCACATCCCATTTTCTAGTTGCTAGCCCCAGCATTCTTCCCCTACAATGGGCTTAGTCAGTTGTGGACATGCTATGCTGGCGCCAGAAGTGTGGCGCCACACGTGGGTTGCCCCCCACACTGATCTGATGTAAACAATGCATTTCACTGCATGTTTCGCGGTGGTGTGATGGCGTTATAGTTTGGGGCTTCAGAGTTCAGTGTTCAATTCCGGTGCTGTCTGTAAGAAGCTTGTACATTCTTCCCATAACTGCATATGGATTTCCTCCGGGTGCTCCAGTTTCCTCCCACATTCCAAAGACCTACTGCTTAGTAGATTAATTGATCATTATAAATTGTCCTGTGATTAGGCTAGTGTTAAAAAAGTGGGTTTCTGGGCATTTGCTCGGCAGGAAGGGGCTGTACAATGCTGTATCTCTAAATAAAATAGATAAAAATAAAGCTATTCTTTACAGTTATTACATGAGATCAGGGCTCACTGCCATGTAGAGGCTGCTCAAGAAAATCAAAACTCCTTTGGACACCAAGACCCTGGTGAGTGCCCGTTATATCAACCCCCCACCCCCACACTCACCTTTTACATCCCTGTGTACAATCATGTTACTGTGCAGATAGGAAACACCCTCCAGAATCTGCCGTGTGTACTTCCGTGTCACGTTCTCTGTCAGTGCACCATAGGCTTTCAGTTGGTCCTTTATTGAACCCTATTTGGAAACAATACCTGTTAAAAAGCCATTTTGCAAATTCCATTGTTAAACCATACCCTCCCCCCAATAATTTCTATTCTTGAAGTCAGTTTGCATTTTATTTGCCTGCACGCATTGCACTTTCTCTGTAATTGTACTGTGCTTTTTCCCTTTTCTACAACCCGATGTATGGCATGAGTGGCAGCTTTTCACTATCTTGCTAATGGCCCAGGAATGAAAGGGTTAATGGATGAGGTGTGTTTGATGAATTATGTCCTTCTTTTCTACAACTAGCTCTGCATTACCAAGTAAACTCTCAAAGTCTAATGTGTGCAGCCGATCCTAAATGTATCCATTCAAATCTTCCAAACAATTGATCCCTTGATGTTATTATTAATCTCCAGGTTTCCCTTAACTTACCCCTGGCATATATTCCATGAAGATTGATAGGGTTCTCTCCTGAGGATCCCTCAAACAGCCATAATACTGAACAATTCTCTCGTGTTGGAGGTTCTTCAGTAACTGGATCTCACATTCGAGAGCATTTACCTCCTGAGAATAAAATTAAGAACTGTCAGAGCTGTTAGAAAATCCCACATATACAACCTTTGAAATTGTTACAACTAACCACAGAATGACATTTTCAATGTCACTTCATTAGGCAATAGCTCAGAGCTCCATTGATCTTAATGCATCTCAGAGCTCCCACACCTGCCCTGCGTCAGCAATACAGATTCACCATTAGAAACATGGAACACAGAACATGGAAAGAGGCCATTCGGCTCATTCTGCCATGCTGGCCATCAAGTACCCCTCCAGCAACTGGCCTGTAGCACTACACAGCAGCAATTTAGCTGCTAATCCAAATATTATCAACATCCAATAAGATGCCTGTAACCATAAGATTTGCACCTTATTCGTCACTTCTGGAGAACCTTGAGGACAACAATCAAATTATATTTTGTCAACATATTTGTGATGATATTTTGTTTTATGTGCTGTGCGTGATAAACGTTTTGTGGGTGCACTATGATCCAGAGGAGCGTTGCTTTGTTTGGTTGCATATACCTACAGTCATATGACAATAAACTTGAACTTCAACATCATCTCCGAATCTAACACTTTCCATAGCAGCCTGGGATACACTAAAGTTCAAAAGTAAATTTATTATCAAAGTATATACAGTCGGCTCTCCTTATCCGCGAGTTCCACATGCACGAATTCAACCAACCGCGAATCGCGAAAACCCGGAAGTGCTCTTCCAGCACTCGTTGTTCGAGCATGTACAGACTTTTTTTCTTGTCATTATTCCCTAAACAATGCAGTATAACTAGTTTACATAGCATTTACATTGTATTAGGTATTGTGGTAATCTAGAGATGATTCAAAGTATACGGGAGGATGTGCGTAGGTTATCGTGGATCGGGATCGAAAAAAAACCGTAAGTTCACTTACGTTGAAACAGGTACATCCGGTATTATCTAGCGTCAGTTAGTCAAACATTTGTCTTAGTATATAGTATACATTTTACCTTTCTATGGATATAAAACACTTAAAAAACATATGTATTTCGATAATTGAAGCACTACGTTGCTTAGTAATAATTGTAGCTTTCATCGGGGCAGGGCCTTTCTCACTTTATCACTTAAAATTGTTCTGATCGTTGACCAACTGTAGCCTAATGCTTTTCCAATGACCGATGGCGTTTCACCTCTTTCCGATCGCTTTATTATTTCCACTTTATTTTCGATCGTGATCGTGATTATTTTCGTGAACAGAAACACTGTGGATTCAGAGCTCTGCCGGGTCCTAAAGTCCACCGCACTGAGACAGGTTAAATAAGGGACTTGAGCATCCGTGTTTTTTGGTATCTGCGAGGGGTCCTGGAACCAATCCCTCGTGGATAAGGAGGGCCGACTGTATACCATTTACAACCTTTAGATCAATTTTCTTGACTGTATCTGGTATACATACTTTGATAATGTACGGGCCTTGGGGATTTATCTCCCTTTATGTCTACTATGGCATCTAATAATTATTTAATTTTCTCTTAAGGTCTTCTCCACAGCCTCTGGCTCCACACAGTTTGCTTCTTTGGTCCCTAATGGGCCCTGCCCTCCCCAGTTTACCTGCTTAATATATTTATGAAAAGCCTTGGAATTTTCCTTAATATTATCTGCCAAAGATATATTTCATGACTCGTCTTTGCTGTCCAAGTTATCTTTCATAAAAGCACATGCCTACAATGATATATTGGCAGATATGATTAAGGAGAAGGAGTCTTCTAAAGGGTCTCACACAGAAAATGCCAGAGGAACTCAGCAGATCAGTTCCTCCAGCATTTTGGGTGTGTTGCTCTTGATTTCCAGCATATGCAGAATCTCTTCTGTTTATTACGTCTAAATGGTCTCTCTCTTTATTGACATTGACACCACCAACACACCTCCCTCTACGACAGAGACGGGCTCATCCATTTCTTCTCACTATACAAGTAACACTGTCCCCCAACACTGCCCAAACCTTGTCACACTGCTTATCATGCTCACCACTCCAGCAACCACATGGGTAATAACCAGGAACTATGGGTTTAAGTTCACCCACACGATTATGGGGGGTTGTACAAAAGGTATTCACTCGGTGAATCATAATCACAAGAGATTCTACAGATGCTAGAAACCCAGACCAACACACAAAACGCCGGAGGAATTCAGTAGGTAAGGCGGCATCTATGGAAAGGAATAAAGAGTCAATGTTTTGGGCCAAGACCTTTCATCAGTACTGGAAAAAAAGGAAGAAGCCGGAATAAGGTGAGAGGGCAGGGAAAAGGAGCACAAGCTAGAAGGTGACAGGTGAAGTCAGGTGACGCAGAGGCATAAAGTAAAAGCTGGGAGGTGAAGAGTGGAAACGGTAAAGGGAAAAGTTGCATCAACAACCAACACAACCTAAGGATGTGCTGGGGGGCTGCCACAAGTGTTGCCACACATCTCGATGACAACATTCAGCAGAACAAAACCCTCTACCCACTTACCCACACTCACAGATAGGCTTCAAGCCGCCTGCAGGCCTCCAGCAGACTCGCAGGCATTAGGCCCGACTTCCTCAGTGGACACGCAGTCTCACAGACCCACGGCTTCAGAAATATGGCATTAATTTGGTAATGGACTCTTAACTTCACAGTCTATCTTGTTATAGTCTTGCATCTTAGTGTCTACTTTCACTGCAACTTCTCTGTAACTGCAACACTATTCTGCATTCTATTATTGTACCTCGATGCATCGTGTAATGATCTGGTATGTATGAACGGTACGCAGGTTTTTCCCTGTACCTTACTACATGTCAGAGCATTTTTTGGGGTTAGCACATATAGCAACTTAACTTCGGCAACTGATTTCAGCCACCAGTCCTCAGATTTGAATATGAACCATGGATTAAAACTAAAATATAGCTCTGAACAATGGGTTCCTACAAACCATGAACCAAGTTAATTGGAAGACCAGATAATGGTGATTTAAATTTGTCATTTGTGTGCATTTGGGTGTCTGTGGTATGGGTGTAAAGAGTTATGAGGGTGGTGTGTAGTTCAAGAGAAGCATTGTAAATATGGAATTGTCCTGAATTTTTCTTTGATCTTTAGCGTATAAAATGTTGTGTAGTGTTAGGTCAAGCAGGCCCTCTTCCTCTGAAAGGGTCTCCATCTGATGCCTGCTGTCTCTCATTTTGCTGAATAAAGAGACTGCTTCATATCTACCAGCACTTCTCTCCAGTGACTTTGTTCATGCAACAACATTACGAATGGTATGCAAGTTTTTCCCCAAACCTCAGTACACATGACAATAACACATCAATTTACCAGTCCTGATGAAGATTCATCAACTGGAAACGACTTTGTTGTACTTCTCTTTCCAAAACGCATGTTAAAACCTACTTTGAAAAGCCAGGCTTTTAGTGCTGTAGACTGTGACCTAGGCAGCAGGGTTAGTCTAAATTCCACCATTAAGTTCGAGTTTACTGTCGTTCAACTTGTATGCAGCCAAACGGAACAACATTCGTCCGGACCAAGGTGCACAACACAGTACATATAACTCACACACAACACAATTCCAGAAGAATGACATTTAGCATAAGATGCATTTATGACACAAGTTAAAAACGTAAACAGTATAACACTGCTGGTTACGTGATGAGACCTGGGTGGTAAGCAGGCAGTTCAGTAGTCTTACGGCCTGGGGGAAGGAAGTTGTTTCCAATCCTAATGCTACGGTACCTCCTGCCTGATGGTAGGGGGTCAGAGATTGTTGGATGGATGGGAGGGGTCATTGACAATGTTATGGGCCCTGTGTATGTGGCGCTGCAGATAAATATTTCTGATGGTTGGAAGAGAGGCTCTGACCACTCTACCACTAAGGGAAAAGTCAGGGTCAAGCTGTTTTTTTCTTTTACAAAGAGAGTGGTGGGTGCCTGGAATGCGCTGCTGGGTTGGTGGTAAAGGCACATATGTTAGGTGCATTTAGACAGACACACGGAAGGGAGGAAATGGGAGGATTTGGACATTATGTAGGAAGAAGGGATTCGTTGAGCTGGCAATTTGATTATAAATTTTATTGGTTCAGTGCAACATTGTGAGCTGACAGGCCCGTTCCTGTACTGTACTGTTCCATATTCAATGCTCTGGGGGAAGAAGCTGTTTCCATTCTAACAGTCCCTGTTCTAATGCTATGGTACTATGGCCAAGAATGCATAAGATGGGCTGAATGGCCTCATTCTGCACATACACCAATCGGATTACATCCCCACTCGTCCCCCAGCATCCTGCTTCCCACGGCCCTCGTGCCCTGAAGGACTCTCACCTTGCTCGTCTCAGGACTATCCGGGTCGAACTGAACTTGTTTCACTGCCAGCTCTCGCGCTGTGTCCGCATCGTAGCACAGGTAAACCCTGCCAAAGGCCCCCTGACCCAGCAGCTTGCCCAGTCTCCAATTTGAAGGCGCTCTTGGAGCTAAAACAAAAACAGCTGAAAGTAAGTACCCCATAGTGTTTCGTTACATTACCCTCACTTTTGGGTGGTGATCTTTGCAGGCAGTAGTACCAAACCTAAGTATGCCCTTGAGAAGCACCAGAGTCTACAGTGAAGTAGCAACAGCGTGTTGTGCATGGACAGGGCCATGCTGAAAGTACACTTCAGAAAGGGGAAGTGGAGGCAATACACAGCAGGCCTTATTGAGGGATCAGCACTGGAAAGGGTGAGCAGCTTCAAGTTTCTAGATATCATCATCTCTGAAAATTTATCTTGGGCCCAACATTGGATGCAATTACAAAGAAAGCACATCAACCGTCATTAGAAACATTAGAAAGTTTTTTTTGACAAGAAAGCTGATCACATTTTAGGTCATACTTATGCAGAAATAGAGAAAATTCTACAGGATTCACAAACTTTCTAGCGTCACTCTAGCCTCCATGCTCCTCCCATTCATGTACTTATCCAAACTTCTCAAACATTGAAATCAAATCCACATCCACCACCTCCACTGGTAGTTAATTCCACACAAACACCACCCTCTGAGAGAAGTTCCCCCTCAGCTTCCTCTTAACTATTTCACCTTTCACCTCTAGTTCTAGTCTCACCCAACCTCAGTGAAAAAAGCCTGCTTGCATTTAGCCTATCTATATCTTTCATAATTTTGTATGTCTCTATCAAATCTCTCCTCATTCTCCAGCACTCCAAGGAATAAAGTCCTAACCTATTTAAACTTTCCCTTTTACTCAGGTCTTCAAGTCTTGTAAATTTTCTCAGCACTCTTTCAATCTTATTAATCTTTCCTGTAGGTAGGTGACCAGAACTGCACACAATGTTCCATATTTGGCCTCACCAACATCTTATACAAATTCAACATAAGAATCCAAATTCTGTACTTAATATTTTGATTTATGAAGGACAAAAGCTCTCTTTACGACCCTATCTACGGTACCTGTGATACCACTTTCAAGGAATTATGAATCTGTATTCCCAGATCCCTCTGTTTTACAGCACTCCTCAGTGCATGTCCTACTCTGGTTTGGCCTTCTGAAGGGCAACACCTCATACTTGGCTGCATTAAATCCCATCTGCGATTTTCAGTCCATTTTCTCGGCTACTCCAGATCCCACTGCAAGCTTTGATAGTCTTTCTTTGCTAGCTCCATCATAGGTACTAGGCCAGTGAGGACATCTTCAAAAGGCGATGCCTCAAAAAGACAGCATTATTATTAAGGAATCCCACCATCCAGGTCATAACTTTTTCTCAATACAACCATCAATGTGGAGGTACAGGAGCTTGAAGACACACACTCAACTTTTAGGAATAGTTTCTTCCCCTCTGCCATCAGATTTTGAATGGACAATTAACCCATGTACAATACCTCACTTTTTTTTTTCTTTTTGAGCTTATTGCACTACTTATTCATTTTTTAAATATATTTTTCTTATTGTAATGTATAGTTGTTTTTATTATGTACTGCAATGTATGCTAGTGATATTAAACCCAATTCTGATCTGATTCTGTCCATATCATCCACAAATTTGCTGATCCATCAACCAGTTCACTATTATAGATGACAAACAACAATGAACCCAGCACTAAAGACTGATAAATTGCTGGAGTCTACAGTGAAGCATCTTGATAGAGCTTTGTGGGATCCTAGCACTTTGACAGGGAAATGATGAAAGAAGGGGTAATATATTGCCAAATGCGATTTGTATCAAAAAGATTACTTGCTGTACACTTGGTCAATATAATCAGAAGCTTCCAACAATCAGACTCTATTATACCACTAAGCTGGAAGGAATTTACAAGGGTGTTGCTGGGACCCAAAGGACTGGGTTATAGAAAAAGTTTGAGCAGGGAGGGACTTTTTTTCCATCGGACATAGGAAAATAAGTGGTTACCTAATAGCCAGAGGTGTACAAAATCATGAGAGTCATAGATATAGTGAATGCATAACCTCTTTCTTCCCCAGGGTTGGGGAATCAAGAAGTACAGGGCATAGGTTTAAGATAACAGGGAAAGATTTAATAGGAACCTGAGGTGCAAATTTTCACAGAGTATATAGAATGAGTTCAAGACTCAAGTACACAAATATAAATGAGAATGAAAATTTTTTTACTCCGGCTCCGTTGCTGCAAAAAAAAAATCAATAAGATAAAGAACACAATAATTAAAAAACAATGAATATAAATATATAAAATAGCTTATACACATAGATTGATTGCATGTCCATAAGATGACAATAGGCACAGGAGAATCGGTACATAAGGTGACTGACAGGAAATGATAAAGTAGTGGTGGTTGGGGGTGTGGAAGTGATTGAGGCAGGTACTGTAACAATATTTAAAAGATACAGGCAGGTACATGGATAGGAAAGGTTTAGAGGGATATGGGCCAAACATGACAAATCAGACATGCTTAAGTTAATCATGAAGCTTACAACGGCTAGGCGGACTGATATCCATAACAGACAGGGTAGGATTTTCAATGTCACTTCCCCTTCGCCGCATCCTGCTGTCCTCGTACTCCGGTGTAAAGACACTGCTCCCACTGCTGGTGCTCAGAGACAGTTCTGTGGGACTAAAGTTAACCGGGGAACGGAAAGTGTTTCCATGAGTTCTTCTGGCCCTGGGAAAAGTTTTGCGACCTGCAGCGAGAGGCAAAGGGAGTGTTAGCACTGTACGTTGCAGTCAGAAGGGAATGGAATGTGAGGTAATGGGTTGTTCCTGCAACCACAGGTGTGCTTGAAAGACCCAACACAGAAACAGTGCTATAACTACCGGTTACCAGTCCTTCCTTTTTTTCTCCCATTTATCCCACCAGCCCCCAACCGCATCTCTTTTCCCTCACTAGCCCTTTCAATCTGTCCATCTCTCACACACTCCTCCCTCCGGTTCCCCTCCCAACCTCCTTCCCTTTAACCCGTGGTTCACTGGCCTGTCCTATCTTCTCCTATCCTTTGTTATGTCCATTGATCACCAAATTCTGTCATCTTTCCCATTCTCTCCTCCCTCCCTCACCTGGGTCCAACTATCACCCCCCATTAGCTCCAACCTCCCCCCACCACCACCACTTCTATAATGATCATCTCCTTTCTTTAAATCAGAAGAAGGGTCTCAACCTGAAACATTGACTGCCCATTTCCATAAGACCTTCAGCCATTGAATCTGCTCCACTTTAAATACACCCAAAGACTTGGCTTTCACAACCATCTGTGACAATGTTTCACTGTGACTAAACACAGTTTCACTGCCCTCTGGCTAAAGAAAATCCTCCTCATCTCTGATTTAAATGGATGTCTGTCTATTCTGAGGCTGTGTTTCTGAACCCAAGATACAAAACATACTCTTCACATCCACTATCAATGCCTTTCAATTTTCAATAGGTTTCAATGCGATTTCCCCTCTCATTCTTCTAAACTCCAGGGAGTACAGGCCCAGAATCATCGAACACTGCTCGTACGTTAACCCTGCCATTCCCAGCATCATTCTTGTGAACCTCCCGTATTTCCCTCCATAGATGCTGCCTGACCCGCAAAGTTCCTCCAGCATTTTGTGTGTGTTGTTCCAGAAAGAATCTGGCTGGAGTTGGAAATGAGGAGTTCAAATCAAAGATTCCCATTACCTCGGAATTACTCTGTCTGAAACAGAGAGGTTAAACACCTGACCCTGACCCGCTGCTGAGGAATCAAGAGGTTAAAAGGACTTGTCACCTACTCAGGTGTGGTCCATACTCACCGTCAGTGTAGTCATGGTGCTGATAGGTAATGTGATATCTTCGTGGGTATGTTCCACCCTTCCCAATTTTATCAAACGTTGGGATATCACAATCTGCAATAAGCAGAAAACATTAATTTGGTTTATCTTGAAAACCAAGTCGTCTGTGATTAATGACTACTCTGTACAATAACGATTTATGCTATTCTATTCTGTTCTGTGTTCTATTGCACAGAATTCTCCTCTAAGCATATCCTCTCCCTTCTTCCTGTGCTTATCCAGATTTCCTTTTACCTACATTAGAAACATCATAAAAAGCCAACCATTTGGTTCCTCAAGCCTGCTTCCCCATTCAAAAAAACCATGACCTCAGCACCATGTGTCTGCACTAACCCAATACCCTGACTCACCTAGTATTGAAAAAAATCTATCAATTTCCATGATTCAACCATTCCTCATATTCCACATTCTCCCATTCTCAGGATAAAGAAATTTGTACTGGAAATTCTCTTCTGGATTTACCAGTGACTGACCTACAGTTGTGATCCTTCAAAAAGTCTGGGTCATTTGTCAAGGACCACACAGGAACCTTACCCATGTCATGGCTGATACCATGCCAAGACGTTCACTTATGCTTTGATGGTAATTGTGGGTGCAGTTCTGGTCACCCCATTAAATAGGAAGGAAGTTGAGGCTTTGGAGAGAGTGTAGATGAGGTATACCAGGATGCTGGCTGGATTAGATAATATGAGCTACAATGAGAGGCTGGACAAACTTGGGTTGTTTTCTCTGGAGCGGCAGAGGCTGATGGGAGACCTGATAGAGGTTTATAAGCTTATAAGAAGGATAGAAAAATTAGATAGTCAAAGTCTTTCTTTTCCAAGGTCAAAATATCTAATATCAGAGGGTAAACATTAAGGAGAGGGGGACAAGTTCAAAAGAGATATGTGGGTAAGGTTTTGTTTTTTTTTGTATAAATTTTTTATTCGATTTTTTAAGATAATTACATGAAATAGAATAGTAGAATAATGATATATATCAGCCCTCCCTCCTCCCCTTAACCCTCCCCCCTTAACATCCTTATCTAAAGAGAGAAAGAGAGAATGACTGACTGACTGACAAACTGGATATCGGAAGATCCCTACATGCTCCATGGAATTCAAAATAACTTTAATATATATATTTAATCCTATCTTTTGTAAGTAAGGGCGCCAAATTTTCAGAAATATGTCATATTTATTTCTTAAATTATAAGTAATTTTTTCAAGTGGAATGCAGCTAAAAATTGCATTATTCCAACGGTCCATAGTTAAATATGAATCTGATTTCCAAGTAACTGCAATAGTCTTTTTGGCTACTGCCAAAGCAATTTTTATAAATTCTTTCTGATATTTGTTCAATTTGAGTTTTGGTTTTAACTCTTCAATATCATCTAATAAAAATAATATTGGGTTATATGGAAGTTGTATTCCAATAATTTATTCCAATAAAACTCTTAAATTTATCCAAAAAGGTTGAATTTTGGCACAGGACCAAGTAGAATGTAAAAAAGTACCAATATCTTGATTACAACAAAAACATCGATCAGATAAATTTGGATTTAATCTATTTATTTTTTGTGGTGTAATATATAATTGATGTAAAAAATTATATTGTACTAATCTAAGTCGGACATTTATTGTATTTGTCATACTGTCAAGACATAGTCTTGACCAATTTGCTTCATCAGTTTTAATATTCAAATCAGTTTCCCATTTTTGACTTGACTTATGGATTCCTGGTTTAATTGTCTGTTTTTGAATCAAATTATACATACAAGACGTAAATGTTTTAATTTTTCCTTTTTGAATTAAAGTTTCTATTTCATTAGGTTTTGGCATTAACATTGTATGACCCAGTTTATCTCTTAAATAGCTCTTTAATTGAAAATAACAGAAAAGAGTGTTATTTGATATTTTATATTTATTTTTTAATTGAGCAAATGACATCAATATACCTCCTTCAAAACAATCTCCTATATATCTAATCCCTTTTTGAAGGTAAGGTTTTGTTTATATACACAGAGAGGTGTTTAACAGACCTGTAGATAGGCATGGAATCGAGGAATATGCTCACTTGCAGGTCCCAATCAGTTTGGATTTGCAATAATAACTTCTCCACAATCTCCATCAACAAAGATGCACCATGAGGATGAGTGCTTAGTCCGCTACTCTAAATCACTTTATGATTATGATCTTGAGGCTAACCACAGCTCCAAAACCATATTTAAATTTGCTGAGACATCACTGTCATCGGCTGAATCAAACGTGGTGATGAATCAGCATATAGGAGGGAGACTGAAAATCTGGCTGAGAGTTGCCACAACAACATTTTGCTCAACGTGAGCAAGACCAAGGAGTTGATTATTGACCTCAGGAGGAGGAAACTGGAGATCCATGAGCCAGTCCTTATTGGGGGATCAGAGGTGGAGAGGGTCAGCAACTTTAAATTCCTCGGTGTTATCATTTCAAAGGAACTGCCCTGGGGTCAGCATGTAAGTGGAATAATGAAGAAAGCACAGCTACATCTCTACTTCCTTAGAAGTGTGGGAAGAGTCAGCATGACATTTAAAACTTCGATAAACTTCGATAGGTGTGGAAGAGATTACATCCTGATACGAAAACACCAATGCCCTTGAATGGAAAATCCTACAAAAAGTAGTGGATATGCCCCAGTCCATCATGGGAAAAGTTCTCCCCACCATTGAGCACATCCACATGGAGCACCATCACAGGATAACAGGATCCATCATCAAGGACCCCCTTCATCCAGGCCATGCTCTCTTTTCACTGATGCCATCAGGAAGGTGATACAGGAGACTCAGGACTCACTTTCAGGAATTGTTGTTACCCATCATCCATCAGGCTTTTGAACCAAATGGAATAACTTCACTCAACTTCACTTACCCCAACATTGAAATGTTCCCACAACAAATGGACTAACATTCAAGGACTCTTCATCTCATGTTCTCAATATTTAAATCTTATTTGTCTATAATTATTATTTCCTTGCTATTGTATTTGTACAGCTTGTTGTCTTTTGCACACTGGCTGAACACCCAAGTTGGTGCAGTCTTTCATTGATTCTGTTATGGTTATTATTCTATGGATTTATTGCATATGCCCACAAGAAAATGAATCTCAGGATTGTATATGTAAATTGATAATAGATTTATTTTAAACTCTGAATTTTCATTAAAATTAATGAGTATTTCCAGTATCTGCTTCTCCCATAGAACACAGACCAGTACAGCACAGGAATAGGCCCTCCAGTCCATGATACTGTGCTGAACCAATTAAGTTAGTAATCGAATGGCCAACTAAACTAATCCCTACTGCCTACACAATTGTCCATAACCTTCCATTTTCCTCATATTCATCTGCTATTGAAATGTCTCTACGACCACCCTAGGCAGAGCATTCCAGGCACCCACATCTATCTATGTAAAAAAAACTTGCCCTTTACAGCTTCTTTGAAATTAATCCCTCTCACTTCATATGCATGCCCTCTTGTATTAGACATTAAAACCCTGGGAAAAAGATACTGTCTGTCTATTCTATCTATGCCTCTTATAACCTTATAAACCTCTATCAGATCTCCCTCCGTTTCCGCCACTCCAGGGAAAACAACACAAGTTAGTCCAACTTCTTGTTATACAGATCTGCAATACTGTGTTGGTTGTGCACAAACGTACAGCACCCAGCTCATTCCAGAGTAGAACAAAACTCACCGGAATAGTCCTGATGATTATCCGGATAACTCTGTGCCCTAGGCATTCGAGCCTTGGGATAAATATCACTGAAAGGCAAAGTGAAATGTTAGATTGCCACCCTGTTCAATTCAGGTAAACAATTATAAAATGGATTTTTAATTCAAAAATCTCAGACCTTCCTGCAGTCTAACCTTTCTAAAGCTCAAAAAAAGGATCCTGAAAACATCTCATAACATCTGAAGAACTATCCAAAGCTGAGCTGCTGTTGGATTAAGGTGTAGAATTGCTTTGTAGTTTAACCTTCCTGTGCTTGCTTGGATTTTTATATAATTGGGATCACAGAGACATGGCTCCAGGGTGACCAAGGATGGGAGCTCAACATCCAGGGATATTCAATATTCAGGAGGGATAGACAGGAAAGAACAGGAGGTGGGGTAGCATTGCTGGTTAGAGAGGAGATTAACACAATAGAAAGGAAGGACATTAGCTTGGAAGATGTGGAATCGATATGGGTAGAGCTGCATAACACTAAGGGGCAGAAAACGCTGGTGGGAGTTGTGTACAGGCCACCTAACAGTAGTAGTGAGGTTGGGCATGGCATTAAACAGGAAATTAGAAATGCGTGCAATAAAGGAACAGCAGTTACAATGGGTGACTTCAATCTACATATAGATTGGGTGAACCAAATTGGTAAGGGTGCTGAGGAAGAGGATTTCTTGGAACGTATGCAGGATGGTTTTCTGAAACAACATGTCGAGGAACCAACTAGAGAACAGGCCATTCTAGACTGGTTATTGAACAATGAGGAAGGGTTAGTTAGCGATCTTATCGTGCGAGGCCCCTTGGGTAAGAGTGACCATAATATGGTGGAATTCTTCATTAAGATGGAGAGTGACATAGTTAATTCAGAAGCAAAGGTTCTGAACTTAAAGAAGGGTAACTTTGAAGGTATGAGACGTGAATTAGCTAAGATAGACTGGCAAATGATACTTAAAGGGTTGACGGTGGATATGCAATGGCAAGCATTTAAAGATTGCATGGATGAACTACAACAATTGTTCATCCCAGTTTGGCAAAAAAATAAGCCAGGGAAGGTAGTGCACCCGTGGATGACAAGGGAAATTAGGGATAGTATCAAGTCCAAAGAAGAAACATACAAATTAGCCAGAAAAAGCAGCACACCTGAGGACTGGGAGAAATTCAGAGTCCAGCAGAGGAGGACAAAGTGCTTAATTAGGAAAATGAAAAAAGATTATGAGAGAAAGCTGGCAGGGAACATAAAAACTGACTGTAAAAGCTTTTGCAGATATGTGAAAAGAAAAAGATTGGTTAAGACAAATGTAGGTCCCAAACAGTCAGAAACAGGTGAATTGATCGTAGGGAACAAGGACATGGCAGACCAATTGAATAACTACTTTGGTTCTGTCTTCACTAAGGAGGACATAAATAATCTTCCAGAAATTGTAGGGGACAGAGGGTCTAGTGAGATGGAGGAACTGGGGGAAATACATGTTAGTAGGGAAGTGGTGTTGTAAATTGAAGGGATTAAAGGCAGATAAATCCCCAGGGCCAGATGGTCTGCATCCCAGAGTGCTTAAGGAAGTAGCCCAAGAAATAGTGGATGCATTAGTGATAATTTTCCAAAACTCCTTAGATTCTGGATTAGTTCCTGAGGATTGGAGGGTGGCTAATATAACCCCACTTTTTAAAAAAGGAGGGAGAGAGAAACCGGGGAATTATAGACCGGTTAGCCTGACATCGGTGGTGGGGAAAATGCTAGAGTCAGTTATCAAAGATGTGATAATAGCACATTTGGAAAGCGGTGAAATCATCGGACAAAGTCAGCATGGATTTGAGAAAGGAAAATCATGTCTGACGAATCTTATAGAATTTTTTGAGGATCTAACTAATAGAGTGAATGGGGAGAACCAGTGGATGTGGTATATATAGATTTTCAAGAGGCTTTTGACAAGGTCCCACATAGGAGATTAGTGAGCAAACTTAAAGCACATGGTATTGGGGATATGGTATTGATGTGGATAGAGAATTGGTTGGCAGACAGGAAGCAAAGAGTGGGAATAAACGGGACCTTTTCAGAATGGCAGGCAGTGACTAGTGGGGTACCGCAAGGCTCAGTGCTGGGACCCCAGTTGTTTACAATATAGACAATAGACAATAGGTGCAGAAGTAGACCATTCGGCCCTTCGAGCCTGCACCGCCATTCTGAGATCATGGCTGATCATCTACTATCAATACCCGGTTCCTGCCTTTTCCCCATATCCCTTGATTCCCCTATCCATAAGATACCTATCTAGCTCCTTCTTGAAAGCATCCAGAGAATTGGCCTCCACTGCCTTCCGAGGCAGTGCATTCCAGACCCCCACAACTCTCTGGGAGAAGAAGTTTTTCCTTAACTCTGTCCTAAATGACCTACCCCTTATTCTCAAACCATGCCCTCTGGTACTGGACTCTCCCAGCATCTGGAACATATTTCCAGCCTCTATCTTGTCCAATCCCTTAATAATCTTATATGTTGCAATCAGATCCCCTCTCAAACTCCTTAATTCCAGCGTGTACAAGCCCAGTCTCTCTAACCTCTCAGCGTAAGCCAGTCCGGACATCCCAGGAATTAACCTTGTGAATCTATGCTGCATTTCCTCTACAGCCAGGATGTCCTTCCTTAACCCTGGAGACCAAAACTGTACACAATACTCCAGGTGTGGTCTCACCAGGGCCCTGTACAAATGCAAAAGGATTTCCTTGCTCTTGTACTCAATTCCCTTTGTAATAAAGGCCAACATTCCATTAGCCTTCTTCACTGCCTGCTGCACTTGCTCATTCACCTTCAGTGACTGATGAACAAGGACTCCTAGATCTCTTAGTATTTCTCCCTTACCTAACTCTACACCGTTCAGATAATAATCTGCCTTCCTGTTCTTACTCCCAAAGTGGATAACCTCACACTTATTCACATTAAATGTCATCTGCCAAGTATCTGCCCACTCACCCAGCCTATCCAAGTCACCCTGAATTCTCCTAACATCCTCATCACATGTCACACTGCCACCCAGCTTAGTATCATCAGCAAACTTGTTGATGCTATTCTCAATGCCTTCATCTAAATCGTTGATGTAAATCGTAAACAGCTGTGGTCCTGATACCGAGCCCTGTGGCACCCCACTAGTCACCACCTGCCATTCCGAGAAACACCCATTCACCATTACCCTTTGCTTTCTATCTGCCAACCAGTTTTCTATCCATGTCAATATCTTCCCCCCAATGCCATGAGCTCTGATTTTACCCACCAATCTCCTATGTGGGACCTTATCAAATGCCCTCTGAAAATTGAGGTACACTACATCCACTGGATCTCCCTTGTCTAACTTCCTGGTTACATCCTCAAAAAACTCCAATAGATTAGTCAAGCATGATTTACCCTTGGGAAATCCATGCTGGCTCGGTCCAATCCTATCACTGCTATCTAGATATGCCACTATTTCATCTTTAATAATGGACTCTAGCATCTTCCCCACTACTGATGTTAGGCTGGCAGGACGATAGTTCTCTGTTTTCTCCCTCCCTCCTTTCTTAAAAAGTGGGATAACATTAGCCATTCTCCAATCCTCAGGAACTGATCCTGAATCTAAGGAACATTGGAAAATGATTACCAATGCATCCGCAATTTCCAGGGCCACCTCCTTTAGTACCCTAGGATGCAGACCATCTGGACCTGGGGATTTGTCAGCCTTCAGTCCCATCAGTCTACTCATCACCATTTCCTTCCTAATGTCAATCTATTTAATTTCCTCTGTTACCCTATGTCCTTGGCCCATCCATACATCTGGGAGATTGCTTGTGTCTTCCCTAGTGAAGACAGATCTAAAGTACTTACTAAATTCTTCTGCCATTTCTCTGTTTTCCATAACAATTTCACGCAATTCATTCTTCAAGGGCCCAACATTGTTCTTAACTATTTTCTTTCTCTTCACATACCTAAAAAAGCTTTTGCTATCCTTTATATTGCTATAAAGGCTAGCTTGCGTTCTTACCTCATTTTTTCTCCCTGTATTGCCTTTTTAGTTAAGTTCTGTTGCTCCTTAAAAATTTCCCAATCATCTGTCCTCCCACTCACCTTAGTTCTGTCATATTTCCTTTTTTTTTTAAATGCTAAGCAATCTCTGACTTCCTTTGTCAACCACTATGGCCCCTTTCCCCCCTTTGAATCCCTCCTTCTCTGGGGGATGAACTGATTTTGCACCTTGTGCATTATTCCCAAGAATACCTGCCATTGCTGTTCCACTGCTTTTCTGCTTTTCTGCTAGGCTATCCGTCCAGTCAACTTTGGCCAGCTCCTCCCTCATGGCTCCATAGTTTCCCCTGTTCAACTGCAACACTGACACCTCCGAGCTGCCTTTATCCTTCTCAAATTGCAGATAAAAACTTATCATATTATGATCACTACCTCCTAATGGCTCCTTTACTTCAAGATCGCTTATCAAATCCTGTTCATTACACAAGACTAAATCCAGAATAGCCTTGTCCCTGGACGGCTCTCGTACAAGCTGTTCCAAGAATGCATCCCATAGGCACTCTACAAACTCCCTATCCTGGGGTCCAGCACCAACCTGATTCTCCCAGTTCACCTGCATGTTGAAATCCCCCATAACTACTGCGACATTACCTTTGCACATGCCAATGTTAACTCCCTATTCAACTCCCTATTCAATATACATTAATGATTTAGACGAGGGAATTAAATGCAGCATCTCTAAATTTGCTGATGACACGAAGCTGGGCGGCAGTGTTAGCTGTGAGGAGGATGCTAAGAGGATGCAGGGTGACTTGGATAGGTTAGGTGAGTGGGCAAATTCATGGCAGATGCAACTTAATGTGGATAAATGTGAGGTTATCCACTTTGGTGGCAAGAACAGGAAAACAGATTACTATCTGAATGGTGACCGATTAGGAAAAGGGGAGATGCAACGAGACCTGGGTGTCATTGTACACCAGTCATTTAAAGTGGGCATGTAGGTACAGCAGGCGCTGAAAAAGGCGAATGGTATGTTGGCATTCATAGCAAGAGGATTTGAGTACAGGAGCAGGGAGGTTCTACTGCAGTTGTACAAGGCCTTGGTGAGACCTCACCTGGAGTATTGTGTGCAGTTTTGGTCCCCTAATCTGAGGAAAGACATTCTTGCCATAGAGGGAGTACAAAGAAGGTTCACCAGATTGATTCCTGGGATGGCAGGACTTTCATATGAAGAAAGACTGGATCGACTAGGCTTATACTCGCTGGAATTTAGAAGATTGAGGGGGGATCTTATTGAAGCGTATAAAATTCTAAAGGGATTGGACAGGCTAGATGCAGGAAGGTTGTTCCCGATGTTGGGGAAGTCCAGAGCGAGGGTCACAGTTTAAGGATAAAGGGGAAGTCTTTTAGGACCGAGATGGGGAGAAACTTCTTCACACAGAGAGTGGTGAATCTGTGGAATTCTCTGCCACAGGAAACAATTGAGGCCAGTTCATTGTTTATTCATTGGCTATATTTAAGAGGGAGTTAGATATGGCCCTTGTGGCTAAAGGGATCAGGGGGTATGGAGAGAAAGCAGGTACAGGGTTCTGAGTTGGATGATCAGCCATGATCATACTGAATGGCGGTGCAGGCTCGAAGGGCCAAATGGCCTACTCCTGCACCTATTTTCTATGTTTCTATACTGCTCCTTTCTCTAGAATTTTTCCAACTCCTTACATTCAGCGATGGGAATCGAATCCAGCTCACTCCAGCAGCAGCAATACGGGTTCCACTACCACCACTGTCTGTATGTTCTCTCCAAGACCACGTGGGTTTCCTCTGGGTGCTCCGGTTGCTTCCCACGTTCCTGAGACGCGTACGTTAGGGTTGTAAGTAGCGGGCACGCTACGATGGTGCCAGAAGCGTGACGACACATGCAGGCTGCCCCCCCCCCCCCCCCCCGCACATTCTCAGACTCTTTTGGTCATTGCCGCAAACAGTGCGTTCCCCTGTATGATTTGATGTATATGTAACACATAAAGCTAATCTCTGGTGAGCACAAGCAGGGCAAAAGAATGGGAACTGGTGCAAGCAAGGATCTGTATTACCTGTCCAAGGGACTGTCAAGGGAGGGACAGCTCCCAGATGCCGAGTTCTCAGGACTACTCATTGACAGTGGGTCCAACATCTGCCAAGAAATAGTCAAAAGTTAGATGAGAAATCATTCTGAAAACTCAGGAATGGAAACAGAAGTAAACCAGTGGAGAGTCAGACAGCACAGAAATAGGCACAACCTATCCCTTTCAACCAAGATAATTGTGTATATTCTACATAGAAATTTGCAATATTACTGCATACTGCATGTCCTCTAAAGCATTGACAAACTTCTATAGATGCACAGTAGGAGTTTCCTGACTGGTTGTATTACAGTCTGGTATGGAAACACCAATGCCCAGGAACAGAAAATGCTACAAAAAGTGGTGGACACTGCCCAATTCATCACAAGTAAAGCCCCCCACCCCCCTACCCTTGTGCACATTTACAAAGAGCACTGCCGCAAGAAAGCAGCATAATATCATTCAGGACCCCCACCATCCAGGCATGCTCTCCTCTCGCTCCTATGGAAGGAGATACAGGAGCATTAGATCCCACACCACCAGGTTCAGGAACAGTTATCACCCTCCAATCATCAGTCTCCTGAAACAGCATGGATAACGTCACTCACCACAACTGTGAACTCATTCCACAAGCTACAGACTCACTTTCAAGAACTCTACAACTGAACAGTGGCCAATCAGTGATCAGGAGCATGAGACAACATAGCTCACTTAGGTTTGCCGATTCAATACACAAGGCATCAATTCTGGCAGTTTGGCATTTAAACAACAGCCAATCAGCCATCGGGATTGATTGGC
This sequence comes from Hemitrygon akajei, assembly GCF_048418815.1. NCBI lineage: Eukaryota > Metazoa > Chordata > Chondrichthyes > Myliobatiformes > Dasyatidae > Hemitrygon > Hemitrygon akajei. The sequence continues at coordinate 116,917,616 of NC_133128.1, forward strand.
GAGAAGTGATAAAAATAAGGCAGAGGCAAGTGGAGTGGCCATTGTTGGAGTGGACAGTGTTAGAATGGTTATTTGAGGCTTTAGCTCTCCGAGGCTTCTTT